>NC_090451.1:85989426-87189426 GCF_031143425.1 Pleurodeles waltl
ATGTATATATATATATATATATATATATATGTATGTATATGTATGTATGTATATGTTCGATGGCATGTGTAGCTGCAGATATACATGCTGTGCATTATCCTGCCATCTAGTGTTGGGCTCGGAGTGTTACAAGTTGTTTTTCTTCGAAGAAGTCTTTTCGAGTCACGAGATCGAGGGACTCCTCCCCTTTCGGCTCCATTGCGCATGGGCGTCGACTCCATCTTAGATTGTTTTCTTTCCGCCATCCGGTTCGGACGGGTTCCTTTTCGCTCCGTGTTTCGGGTCGGAAAGTTAGTTAGAATCTCAGAAAAATCGTCGGTATTGTTTGCGTTCGGTATCGGGTTAGTTACAACAGATAGACACCGACTTTTGAAGAGCTCCGGTTCGGAAAGTTAGTTAACTATCGGAAAATTCTACGGTATTGTTTGCGCTTGGTATTGGTTTAGTAAGAGCACATCGGCACCGAAGAAAAGAAGAGCTCCGGTAGCCCTTCGGGGCTTCCATTCCCCGGCGGGGCCTGGTCGGCCCGACCGCGTGCATCTTCAAGGCTCATGGAACGGACCCCATGCCGCTTCTGCCCCAAATGCCACGCTAAGTATCCTTCTACAGACCAGCATTTGGTCTGTAATTTGTGTTTGTCCCCCGAACACAAAGAGGATACCTGCGAGGCCTGTTGGGCATTTCGGTCGAAGAAAACGCTATGGGACCGGAGAGCTCGAAGGCTTCAAATGACGTCGACGCCAGCTGGACACCTCAACGTCGAAGGAGACATTCTCCATTCCTGACTCGGACGAGCCCGAGAGTGAGCAGCAGGCGAGGCAACAAACTGTGAGTAAAACAGCCCGGGTCAAAACTCACGCAAAAATAATGAAAGCCCAGGTGACGCCACCGCCGACAGGCCATGGCTTAACCCATAAGCACGGTGACCAAGCATCTGCACCGAAAAAGGGCACACACATGCTGAAGACATCCGACTCCGGTCGAGATACCGGCACAGAGTATACTCTGCACCAAGATACCGGCTCCGACCAAACTCGGCACTGAGATATCGGCACCCCGAAACCGAAAAAGGAGACTTCTGAGCCAAAAAAGACTGCAGAAAAGGTTTTGGTGCCGAAACATTCAGCCACGGAGCCGAAACAAAGCTCCTATACTGAAGAACAAGGCCTTTCATCACAACTACAAGGCCATAAGTTTGGACAAGAACTAGAGAAGGGAGAGACAGACTATACACAGAGAAGGCTCTATATACAGAAGGACACAGGGAAAATAAGAACTCTTCCCCCAATTAAAATGAAACGGAAACTGGCTTTCCAGGAAACTGAAAAACAGCCAAAAGCAAAGGTGGCTAAAGAAAAAACTCAACCACGTTTTTAACCACAGCCATCGCCACAGCACTCACCGCAACTGTCCCCAATTGCAACACCCCCAATGATGCACTCACCAACGCACACAGGGATGAGCCAAGATGACCCAGATGCATGGGATCTATACGATGCACCAGTATCTGATAAAAGTCCCGATTGCTACCCGGCAAGACCATCACCACCAGAAGACAGTACTGCTTACATGCAGGTGGTTTCCAGAGCAGCTACTTTCCACAACGTAGCACTGCATTCTGAACCTAAAGAGGATGACTTCTTATTCAATACCCTGTCATCAACACATAGCCAATACCAAAGTCTGCCTATGTTACCAGGCATGTTAAAACACGCAAAACAGGTGTTCCAAGACCCAGTCAAAGGCAGGGCCATCACACCTAGGGTGGAAAAGAAGTACAAACCTCCCCCTACGGACCCTGTGTACATCACGCAACAACTAACACCCGACTCGGTGGTGGTAGGGGCAGCCCGGAAAAGGGCAAACTCACAGACTTCGGGGGATGCACCGCCACCCGACAGAGTCGAAAGTTTGATGCAGCCGGGAAAAGAGTTGCAGCACAAGCAGCCAATCAATGGTGCATTGCCAATTCACAGGCTTTATTGGCAAGATATGATAGGGCTTATTGGGATGAAATGCAACATTTCATTGAACATCCACCCAAAGAGTTTCAAAAGCGTGCACAACAGGTGGTGGAGGAGGGCCAAAGTATCTCCAACAACCAAATAAGATCGGCTATAGACGCAGTGGACACAGCCGCCAGAACAGTAAACACAGTGGTCACCATTCGGAGACACTCATTGCTACGCACCTCCGGATTTAAACCAGAGATCCAGCATGCTGTGCTGAATATGCCTTTTAATGGACAACAGTTGTTTGGGCCGGAGGTGGATACAGCTATAGAAAAGCTAAAAAAGGACACGGACACGGCCAAAGCCATGGGCGCGCTCTACTCCCCACAGAGCAGAGGCACCTTTAGGAAGCCACACTTTAGAGGGGGGTTTCGGGCCCAAAGCACAGAACCTTCAACCTCACAGGCCAGACCCACATACCAGGGCCAATACCAAAGAGGAGGCTTTCGGGGACAATATAGGGGTGGACAGTTCCCTAAAACAAGAGGGAAATTACAAAGCCCAAAAACCCCACTGTAAAGAAATGGCTCCCTGTTGCAGTTACCCCTCACTTTTTGCCTGATACTGATGCTGAGTTGACTGAGAAGTGTGCTGGGACCCTGCTAACCAGGCCCCAGCACCAGTGTTCTTTCACCTAAAATGTACCGTTGTCTACACAATTGGCACAACCCTGGCACCCAGGTAAGTCCCTTGTAACTGGTACCCCTGGTACCAAGGGCCCTGATGCCAGGGAAGGTCTCTAAGGGCTGCAGCATGTCTTATGCCACCCTAGGGACCCCTCACTCAGCACAGACATACTGCTTGCCAGCTTGTGTGTGCTGGTGGGGAGAAAATGACTAAGTCAACATGGCACTCCCCTCAGGGTGCAATGCCAACCTCACACTGCCTGTGGCATAGGTAAGTCACCCCTCTAGCAGGCCTTACAGCCCTAAGGCAGGGTGCACTATACCACAGGTGAGGGCATAGGTGCATGAGCACCATGCCCCTACAGTGTCTAAGCAAAACCTTAGACATTGTAATTGCAGGGTAGCCATAAGAGAATATGGTCTGGGAGTCTGTCAAAAACGAACTCCACAGCTCCATAATGGCTACACTGAATACTGGGAAGTTTGGTATCAAACGTCTCAGGATAATAAACCCACACTGATGCCAGTGTTGGATTTACTAAAAAATGCACACAGAGGGTATCTTAGAGATACCCCCTGTATTTTACCCAATTGTTCAGTGCAGGACTGACTGGTCTCTGCCAGCCTGCTACTGAGAGACGAGTTTCTGACCCCATGCGGTGAGAGCCTTTGTGCTCTCTGAGGACAGAAACAAAGCCTGCTCTGGGTGGAGGTGCTTCACACCTCCCCCCTGCAGGAACTGTAACACCTAGCAGTGAGCTTCAAAGGCTCAAGCTTCGTGTTACAATGCCCCAGGGCACTCCAGCTAGTGGAGATGCCCGCCTCCTGGACCCAGCCCCCTCTTTTGGCGGCAAGTCCAGGAGAGATAATGAGAAAAACAAGGAGGAGTCACTGGCCAGTCAGGACAGCCCCTAAGGTGTCCTGAGCTGAGGTGACTCTGACTTTTAGAAATCCTCCATCTTGTAGAAGGAGGATTCCTCCAATAGGGATAGGAATGTGACCCCCTCCCCTTGGGAGGAGGCACAAAGAGGGTGTACCCACCCTCAGGGCTAGTAGCCATTGGCTACTAACCCCCCAGACCTAAACACGCCCTTAAATTTAGTATTTAAGGGCTCCCCTGAACCTAAGAATTTAGATTCCTGCAACTTACCGAAGAAGAAGACTGCTGAGCTGAAAACCCCTGCAGAAGAAGAAAGAAGACACCAACTGCTTTGGCCCCAGTCCTACCGGCCTGTCTCCTGCCTTCTAAAGAAACCTGCTCCAGCGACGCTTTCTCAAGGACCAGCGACCTCTGAATCCTCAGAGGACTGCCCTGCTTCAAGAGGAACAAGAAACTCCAGAGGACAGCGGACCTGCTCCAAAAAGACTGCAACTTTGTTTCAGAGGAGCAGATTTAAAGACCCCTGCAATCCCCGCAAGAAGCGTGAGACTTGCAACACTGCACCCGGCGACCCCGACTCGACTGGTGGAGAACCAACACCTCAGGGAGGACCCTTCGGCGACTCCGAGACTGTGAGTAACCAAAGTTGTCCCCCCTGAGCCCCCACAGCGACGCCTGCAGAGGGAATCCCCAGGCTCCCCCTGACCGCGACTGCCTGACTCTAAAATCCCGACGGCTGGAAAAGACCCTGCACCCGCAGCCCCCAGCACCTGAAGGATCGGAACTTCAGTGCAGGTGTGACCCCCAGGAGGCCCTCTCCCTTGCCCAGGTGGTGGCTACCCCGAGGAGCCCCCCCCCCCCTTGCCTGCCTGCATCGCTGAAGAGACCCCTTGGTCTCCCATTGATTTACATTGGAAACCCGACGCTTGTTTCTACACTGCACCCGGCCGCCCCATTGCCGCTGAGGTTGTACTTTTTGTGTGAACTTGTGTCCCCCCCGGTGCCCTACAAAACCCCCCTGGTCTGCCCTCCGAAGACGCGGGTACTTACCTGCTGGCAGACTGGAACCGGGGCACCCCCTTCTCTCCATTGAAGCCTATGCGTTTTGGGCACCACTTTGAACTCTGCACCTGACCGGCCCTGAGCTGCTGGTGTGGTGACTTTGGGGTTGCTCTGAACCCCCAACGGTGGGCTACCTTGGACCCCAATCTTAACCCCGTAGGTGGTTTACTTACCTGCAAAACCTAACAATACCTTACCTCCCCCAGGAACTGTGAAAATTGCACTGTGTCCACTTTTAAAACAGCTATTTGTGTTTTATGTGAAAAGTATATATGCTACTGTAATTATTCAACGTTCCTAAAGTACTTACCTGCAATACCTTTCAAATGAGATATTACATGTAGAATTTGAACCTGTGCTTCTTAAAATAAACTAAGAAAATATATTTTTCTATAACAAAACCTATTGGCTGGATTTGTCTCTGAGTGTGTGTTCCTCATTTATTGCCTGTGTATGTACAACAAATACTTAACACTACTCCTTTGATAAGCCTACTGCTCGACCACACTACCACAAAATAGAGCATTAGTATTATCTCTTTTTGCCACTATCTTACCTCTAAGGGGAACCCTTGGACTCTGTGCATAATATTCCTTACTTTGAAATAGTGCATACAGAGCCAACTTCCTACACCCACAAACTAAACAGTGACTCCAATGTCACAAATCCCCAACACAACACCAGTGGGGGGGGGGAAGACTCACAATTTTTTTCAAAAATTGGGAAGACATAACTACGGACTCATGGGTCCTAGCCATTATCCAACATGGTTATTGCATAGAATTCCCACAATTACCACCAAATGTGCCTCCAAAAACACACAACATGTCCAAACAGCACTTGGATCTATTACAACTAGAAGTCCAAGCGTTGTTACAAAAAGAAGCAATAGAACTAGTACCCAACCATCAGAAAGGAACAGGTGTTTACTCCCTGTATTTTCTAATACCAAAAAAGGACAAAACACGGAGACCCATCTTGGATCTCAGAACACTAAATCTTTACATCAAATCAGATCACTTTCACATGGTATCACTTCAAGACTTGATTCCATTGCTCAAACAACAAGACTACATGTCAACATTAGACCTCAAGGATGCTTACTTCCATATACCCATACATCCTTCCCACAGGAAATACTTAAGGTTTGTAATCCAAGGAGTACATTACCAATTCAAAGTGTTACCATTCGGGATAACAACAGCACCAAGAGTATTTACAAAATGCCTTGCGGTAGTAGCTGCACATATCAGAAGACAGCACATACACGTATTCCCGTACCTAGACGATTGGTTAATAAAAACCAGCACTCAGAAACAGTGTCTTCAACACACAAAATACGTCATAGAAACCCTTCACAAGCTAGGGTTCTTAATAAACTACCTAAAATCACACTTACAACCGTGTCAAATACAACAATACTTAGGAGCAACAATCAACCCAAGATTGCCACTCCAAGTCCACAAAGGGTACAAGCATTCCAAAACGTAATACTAAACATACACCCAAACCAACAGTATCAAGTGAGGTTTGTGATGAAACTTCTAGGCATGATGTCTTCATGCATAGCCATTGTCCCAAACGCAAGATTACACATGCGGCCCTTACAACAGTGCCTAGCAGCACAATGGACACAAGCACAGGGTCAACTTCAAGATCTAGTGTTGATAGACCGCCAAACACACTCCTCACTTAAATGGTGGAACCCTATAAATTTAAACCAAGGGCGGCCATTCCAAAACCCAGTGCCTCAATACGTGATCACAACAGATGCTTCCATGGTAGGGTGGGAGGGGGGACCCCTCAATCAGCACAGCATCCAGGGACAATGGAACACTCAACAAAGCCAGCTTCATATAAATCAACTAGAACTATAGCAGTGTTTCTAGCATTGAAAGCATTTCAACCGTTAATAGCCCACAAACACATTCTTGTCAAAACAGACAACATGACAACAATGTATTACCTAAACAAACAAGGAGGGACACACTCATCACAGCTGTGTCTCTTAGCACAGAAGATTTGGCATTGGGCGATTCACAATCATATTCCCCTAATAGCACAGTACATCACAGGAATTCAAAACCAGTTGGCCGACAATCTCAGTCGAGATCACCAACAGATCCACGAATAGGAAATTCATCCACAGATACTGCAAACTTACTTTCAAAACTGGGGAACACCGCAAATAGATCTATTCGCAACAAAAGCAAACGCAAAATGCCAAAACTTCGCATCCAGGTACCCACACCCTCACTCCAACGGCAATGCGTTATGGATGAGTTGGTCAGGGATATTTGCTTACGCTTTTCCCCCTCTCCCACTCCTTCCATATCTAGTAAACAAATTGAGTCAAAACAAACTCAAACTAATACTAGTAGCACCAACTTGGGCTCGCCAACCATGGTACACAACACTACTAGATCTGTCAGTAGTACCTCATATCAAACTACCAAACAGACCAGATCTGTTAACTCAACACAAACAACAGATCAGACACCTGAATCCAGCATCGCTCAATCTAGCAATCTGGCTCCTGAAGTCTTAGAATTTGGACATTTACACCTTACACAAGAATGTATGGAGGTCATTAAACAAGCTAGAAAACCTACTACAAGACATTGCTATGCAAATAAATGGAAAAGATTTGTTTATTACTGCCATAATAATCAAATTCAACCACTACATGCGACCACAAAAAACATTGTAAGCTACTTATTACACTTACAAAAATCTAGGTTAGCTTTTTCGTCCATTAAAATACATCTCACAGCAATATCTGCCTATCTGCAGATTACACATTCAACATCACTCTTTAGAATCCCAGTCATAAAAGCATTTATGGAGGGTCTAAAAAGAATCATACCCCCAAGAACACCACCAGTTCCCTCATGGAACCTCAATATTGTATTAACACGACTCATGGGTCCACCATTTGAACCCATGCACTCTTGTGAGATGCAATACTTAACATGGAAAGTAGCCTTCCTAATAGCTATCACATCTCTTAGAAGAGTAAGTGAAATACAAGCATTTACCATACAAGAACCCTTTATACAAATACACAAACATAAAGTGGTTCTACGCACAAATCCCAAATTTCTACCAAAAGTTATATCACTTTTCCACCTAAATCAAACTGTGGAACTTCCAGTATTTTTTCCACAACCAGACTCTGTAGCTGAAAGGGCATTATATACATTAGACATCAAAAGAGCACTAATGTATTACATTGATAGTACCAAACAGTTTCACAAAACAATTGTTTGTAGCTTTTCAAAAACCACATGCAGGAAATCCAATATCCAAATAAGGCATTGCCAAATGGATAGTTAAATGTATTCAAACCTGCTATGTAAAAGCAAAGAGAGAGCTGCCTATTACACCGAAGGCACACTCCACTAGAAAGAAAGGCGCCACAATGGCCTTTCTAGGAAATATACCCATGACAGAAATCTGTAAGGCAGTCACATGGTCTACGCCTCATACATTCACAAAACATTACTGTGTGGATGTGTTAACACAACAAGCCACAGTAGGACAGGCAGTATTACGGGCATTATTTCAAACAACTTCAACTCCTACAGACTAAACCACCGCTTTTGGGGAGATAACTGTTACTAGTCTATGCACTTGAACGGAAAATGTCACTTACCCAGTGTACATCTGTTCGTGGCATGAGACGCTGCAGATTCACATGCGCCCTCCCGCCTCCCCGGGAGCCTGTAGCCGTTATAAGTTGATAAAAGTTATATATTAATAAAACTTGTAAATTTGTAAATATATATCACTTTTAGACACATTATGTACATACATACTTACTCCATTGCATGGGCACTATTACTATATACACAACTCCTACCTCACCCTCTGCGGGGGAAACAATCTAAGATGGAGTCTACGCCCATGTGCAATGGAGCCGAAAGGGGAGGAGTCCCTTGATCTCGTGACTCGAAAAGACTTCTTCGAAGAAAAACAACTTGTAACACTCCGAGCCCAACACTAGATGGCAGGATAATGCACAGCATGTGAATCTGCAGCGTCTCATGCCACGAACAGATGTACACTGGGTAAGTGACATTATATTTATATATATATATATAATAATGCACATATGTGTATAGATACACACACTCTCACAAAAAAAAGCAAAGGTTAAAGAAGTTATATGTGAGAACGGTAGTAAGATTTGAGCGTGCATAAAAAGAACTTACATATTTATTGAAAAAGTAATACTGTTTAAACACCAAAAAAACTGAAATTCGCAAGTTACACGTAATTGACCTAAGTGTAACTTGCACTGCAATAGATTTCAGGAGTCGTCATGTCATTATGTACAGTCATAAACAATGCATCACAGTGGTGTAAATTATACTTATGTCAGTTACGAATAACTGACCGATTTTGCTTTTTGTTTTACTCTCTAGTGTAGGTTTTTTTAAATTCAAGCCAAAATGTTACTACTTTCCTCACATATAACTCCACTTTAACCTTCGTCTTTTTTCAGTGAATTTTTTATGTAGTGTAAAATCTTAATATGAAACCATACATTTGCGGACTACTACTTGCTGCGCTGCCCTGCACCTAAACTCCTCCCTTCCACTTGGGCCCACCGTCTGACGTAAGCTGCCACAGACCACACCCCAGATAGATTTTCATTTTTTTTTCTTTGTCCCACGGAATGAGTCACTGTGTCCTGTAATTGCAGCCACTACATTTACTTTCATGTTGCGATCATCCAGTCAGATCACTCAAGTGAGCTGGTTGATGGGAAAAGCATGAACAACCAATATGATCTCTCCAGTTTTTAGATTTGCAGTGCCGCTGGAGTCTCGCAGAATCAATTGTCTTTGTATCTATCCATTTTGAGTCTTAGTTTTTCATAATTGGCTGAACAGATTTACATCGAATCACAAAAATCACACTTTCAGGAAAGTCATCTAGCTTTTTTTTCAGATTTTCTCTATTGTTTAATTTTTCCTGTCAAATGCTTGTGGGGAAAAAGTGTTTTGTAACCTGCCCCTTTTTTCTGCCCCGCTTGACAGATCATTTCAAAACTTCCTAGGAAGTAGTGGAGGTGGGTGAAGTTTCTTTTTTGGAAGTTTGGTGAAGATTTGTTAAGTGGCGCCAATGTTATTGGCAAAAGAAAAAACACAGCTGTGCATTTCTTAGCTAATCAGTGTTGTGATATTACTGAATCTGAATATTCTCCATATGTTTAGAGCTGTTTTTACTCTATATATCTGAGGAGTAGATGTTTGAAAATATTTTGTGAGCATTGTACATAAATGTTAGTATTACATTTTTGCTATCATAAAAATAATAAAATTACTTTTATCTAGATATCGACCAACACAGAAAATGGATGGCATGGGAGACTATGCATCCCACAGTAGTCATCACATAACACCAGAGCAATCTGTGGCAGCTCAGAGCCAGCATCACCAGCAGTTTATAGGTAAGACACTTGTTTTTGGTTATTTACAACTGTTATGCGCTATCACCTGGGTGGGTATCCTGGTGCTGAGCAGGCGTGATTCTAGCTAAATGTATTGCCTCGTGGGACTAACGGTACCTAGGTCTTCAGCTTCTTGTGGAATTCAAGAGGTGAGTAGGAGGCTCTTAGGTGTGGTGGCAGGTCATTCCATGCTTTAGGAGTGATGTAGAAGACTTGACTTAACAACTGTGAATTGGTGGTGGTAACAGTAGCTGGATAAAACGTTGAGCCTTCAGTTTGAACAGGTGATTGACTATGGGCATTTTTCAGCTTTTCTGTCTATCCTTTAAAGGAAATTAAAGTATTTTGCTTTCCCTACTGTGCAACAAAGGTAAAGTTTGGCAATTTGGGGGGATTGAAACAATGTTTCCTATGTTTGCATACGTTTCACAAGGGTTTACGAGTGGTAGCAAATTGCAAATGGTTAATTTGTGAATAAGAGTAAATGGAGCCTTTTTAGAGAAGTCCGCAGCTTAACCTTCAAAATAAGTTTCTGATTTTGAGATCAAATCAGAATCAGTCTTTCACTGGGGGTCATATAATGTTTAGGACGGTAATGATAGGTAAACTAGCATTGGAAAGACCAGTTAGTCTTGCTTTGCCAGTGCTTGTTCATTGCTGGTACTGGCTTTGCCAATACATTTAGAATTGTATTGCAAGCTCTGACGGTTATGTGGCAAAAATGTATTTTATTTTTTTGTTTATTTTTTTAACTTCATGTCACATTAAGTCTTGACATACATATGCGGTATCTTGGGAGGGTATTATGATATTAATTTGCATACTTACTGTTTTACCATTCTGACATGGCTCCCGCGTGACAGCCTCCTAAAAGAATACAAAATTAGATTTCAGCATGTCACCCCACCGAAAGAGAGAGATCAGTCTTGTTGGATGGGGAAATGCAGTCAACATAGAGGCATAGAGCTAGAAAAGAGATAGCAGTATGGTGGAAGAGGGGCGGGTTGAGGATCACCGTCTTGGGAATGATTTGGAAAGCATGAGGTTGAAACCTAAATGATTCCGGGTAGGTATGAAAGCCTCAAAGCAAGAGGCAGACCCAAAGTTCACTGTACATTAAAGTATACAGGGAGTGCAGAATTATTAGGCAAATGAGTATTTTGACCACATCATCCTCTTTATGCATGTTGTCTTACTCCAAGCTGTATAGGCTCGAAAGCCTACTACCAATTAAGCATACTAGGTGATGTGCATCTCTGTAATGAGAAGGGGTGTGGTCTAATGACATCAACACCCTATATCAGGTGTGCATAATTATTAGGCAACTTCCTTTCCTTTGGCAAAATGGGTCAAAAGAAGGACTTGACAGGCTCAGAAAAGTAAAAAATAGTGAGATATCTTGCAGAGGGATGCAGCACTCTTAAAATTGCAAAGCTTCTGAAGCGTGATCATCGAACAATCAAGCGTTTCATTCAAAATAGTCAACAGGGTCGCAAGAAGCGTGTGGAAAAACCAAGGCGCAAAATAACTGCCCATGAACTGAGAAAAGTCAAGCGTGCAGCTGCCACGATGCCACTTGCCACCAGTTTGGCCATATTTCAGAGCTGCAACATCACTGGAGTGCCCAAAAGCACAAGGTGTGCAATACTCAGAGACATGGCCAAGGTAAGAAAGGCTGAAAGACGACCACCACTGAACAAGACACACAAGCTGAAACGTCAAGACTGGGCCAAGAAATATCTCAAGACTGATTTTTATAAGGTTTTATGGACTGATGAAATGAGAGTGAGTCTTGATGGGCCAGATGGATGGGCCCGTGGCTGGATTGGTAAAGGGCAGAGAGCTCCAGTCCGACTCAGACGCCAGCAAGGTGGAGGTGGAGTACTGGTTTGGGCTGGTATCATCAAAGATGAGCTTGTGGGGCCTTTTCGGGTTGAGGATGGAGTCAAGCTCAACTCCCAGTCCTACTGCCAGTTCCTGGAAGACACCTTCTTCAAGCAGTGGTACAGGAAGAAGTCAGCATCCTTCAAGAAAAACATGATTTTCATGCAGGACAATGCTCCATCACACGCGTCCAAGTACTCCACAGCGTGGCTGGCAAGAAAGGGTATAAAAGAAGGAAATCTAATGACATGGCCTCCTTGTTCACCTGATCTGAACCCCATTGAGAACCTGTGGTCCATCATCAAATGTGAGATTTACAAGGAGGGAAAACAGTACACCTCTCTGAACAGTGTCTGGGAGGCTGTGGTTGCTGCTGCACGCAATGTTGATGGTGAACAGATCAAAACACTGACAGAATCCATGGATGGCAGGCTTTTGAGTGTCCTTGCAAAGAAAGGTGGCTATATTGGTCACTGATTTGTTTTTGTTTTGTTTTTGAATGTCAGAAATGTATATTTGTGAATGTTGAGATGTTATATTGGTTTCACTGGTAATAATAAATAATTGAAATGGGTATATATTTTTTTTTGTTAAGTTGCCTAATAATTATGCACAGTAATAGTCACCTGCACACACAGATATCCCCCTAACATAGCTAAAACTAAAAACAAACTAAAAACTACTTCCAAAAATATTCAGCTTTGATATTAATGAGTTTTTTGGGTTCATTGAGAACATGGTTGTTGTTCAATAATAAAATTAATCCTCAAAAATACAACTTGCCTAATAATTCTGCACTCCCTGTAGTATAGCATTAGTATTGGGAGGAATGCAGTCTTTCGTGAGATCGCAAAAAATCAACCATTTAGAAAGTGCATGCACACAATGGTGTGATCCATGATTGAAAAATGCTTCTGATCCTGACCACTTTGCTGACAGTTTTTGAATCTACAAAAGCGCCAGGTTAAAAATAATGTAGTTACAGGAGGCAGCGCTGTCCTGGGTGATGGCTCCAATCGGTTTGCCATTTCAGTTTCCCTTCCTTGTCTGCATTAATTAGTTCCCTGATCTTTGTTTTTTTTCTATGGTATATAAGTGTTGCAGTTCAGTACACCATGACAAATTGAGCCCACTTCAAAGGTTACCCGGGATGTGGGATAAGGGGAAGAAAGAGTTGAATGACCTAACAATGCCGTACATTAATTTGCTGGCTTGGAATTCTATTTCAGATCTTAATGTAATACAAGTGCCTTGAGTTCCTTTGCTTTCGTCTAATGCATTTCCTTTTCATTGCTAGATGTGTCCCATGTCTTTCCTGTTTTTCCACCTCTTGATTTGGGAAACATGCTTTTACCTGAGGGAATTGTTGTAGACGACATCAAGACGTTGCAGCTTCTCTACCGGCGGCACTGTGAGGTAACTGTTATTTAACAATTCATTTGTAGGTGTTGAGTGTAACAATTTGTATAGCCACCTTGCAAAACGGGAATCGCTTATCATTTGTTTTTGTTTTTTCTGTTTTTTTGCTAACTCATTTTTTTTGTACTTTTTTAATGTTTAATTCTTCCTCTTTTATCCCTCCTTAAGTCTCGGCTCTAGACTGCGCACCTATGCTATCTCGAACCGATACATGGTGTACCTACATTGGCTTCAGCCCACCCATCAGCTTCCCATTTGCCGACTCCCTCGTTGCTCCATTAGACATTCTCCCCATTTGTCCATGACGTGCATAGGTCAAAGGACTTCCCGGGTTTAGCCCTCCCCGAGAGCACCACCAAACTACTCCTAACCCTATGTAGCAGCCATTGTATGGCATTGTTTCAGGATTACTTTTTCATTTGTTGAAGAGCGTCTTTCACAAGCGCTCCTGTTTTTGCTTGCACCGTTCTTAGATTTGCTGCAGTTTAATGAGGGTGGTGCCTTCACCCTTGTTATACTGCATTTTATGCAGGCCATATAAGGGTAATTTGTACTTTCTGCTTGTTTTACGAAAACTATTGACAGATTAATTTGCCTTCCCACAGGTGAGAATCTGTCGACATTTGATATAAGGGTGCAGCAGAGTTCAGGCATGGATCTGTTTGTTTGCTCGTTACCGTTATGTAGCTGAAAGGGGGAGGGCTTATGAGGAATGCATAGAGAAAAGGGAAATACGGAAGGGAAGATAGTCCTAGGAATCAGCGCTCACAGTGATTCACCAAATTCACAAAATAACAAGTTAACGTATACATGGTGCTCCTGGCAGGAGGCTCCTCCTCACTCCTCCTAAGTTTCTGCAATAGAAACAAAATAGCGGCAAACCGATGTCAAGGCACTCGTGAATATAAGTTCAATCATCCATGTGTTTCATGTCTTGGTGTCTTGTTCATTTCCATAAAGCATAAGTCGGACCAGGATAGTAGGCAAAGGTTCAATTTATTCTTGAAATGAAGTATCCATTAAAACAACAACAGCCAACACGTGTTTCGTCCTGTGAGAAAATTACTCTCAAAGACTTCATCAGGGCTGTAAGAAATACAAATTATGACCATGATTATAGTCAAAGACAAACTTTTCCCAATGGACATCCAATACCAACACCCACGTGAATTTTGTGAAATACTCTAGCTCTGTGTGACAATTCGTGAGCAATGAAAACATATAAATTAGACATGAAGCCACCAATAGATGAGCTAGTTAAAATGAATACAGTAAAGCCAAGCCTAATGTTATGTGACAAATAATTAAGAAAGAGGGTAATACTCTATTAACAAAGGAAGGAACATTATGAAAGCCATGACACCCGCGTGAATGTCCTCACTTTCAGGATTAAATGAGGAGTAAATATAGTAAAAAAGCCCAGCGGTACATCCATGTGATCAAAAGAGAAAGATAGGCACTATCATCCTAAGAGTGAAAAAGAAATATCGCTATATGATCCAAGATCCCACCTAAGATATCGAGAGGCATACCTTACACAATAACCGAAAAGGACCACGGTTTCATAGATGCTCTATTGGCTCTCCTGGAGTCCCAACCAAAATCAACATCTATATGTTTGGAAATAGATGGTAACCCGAATTACCCTGCTTTACCACCAAATTTGTCAAGAAAGTGACTAAAGTAATAACAAAGTCCGCAAGAGATCCACCTACCCCATAATACATAGTCCAAGTCCTCGCGTGTATGCTCATATCGGTGTGTGTACACACCTGTCTGTCACTGAAAGCAAGCATGTGAAAATATTTAGACTTTCTCAATCCAACCCTTACATTCCGCTCAAAGCTATCCATTAAGTAATTAAAACCAAGCCCGATCACTCACCTTCGTGAAATGTAAAGAAAAAGGACTGCGTTCCTTATATCCTGCGGCGTTCCCGTATAGTGTTCTAGAAGCCCCAGTATCCGGGAAGTCCATCCTTTATAGTGAGTTAACCAGCAGTCGGCAAAAGAAAGAGTGAAAGAGGACTAACTACAATCCCCTTCGCAGGCGCCATCTTAGAGAGAGAGAGACGTAAAATTCGAGTAATAAAATAACCGTCTCCACAATCAATATCCGACTCCGTAATCACCGCACGGGTGCCATATAGAGTGTGCCAGTTGTTAGAAGTAACTCCACAAACGATCCGCTTATGAGGAATGCATGTTTTGAGCAATATTCTTGCAAACCAATCTGCTGTTACAAACGAAACATTAAATGTAATGTAGATTTTTTTTAATTAACTATTTGGTTCTAATAAATAAGTATCCTGTCACCTTCTGGAGGATGCAACATAACCTGGGCGTTTTAATATATATTTTGGTCCAGCTGGTCGCTTAATTCAGCAAGATAGAGCATGCCCACAACTCTTCCCCCTCAGTCAGACAGACAGCCCCTTTGCACCACAAACGCTTGCACTCAGCACTGGAGGAATGTAATTTGCATAGCCTGCGTGCTGGTCTCCCTGGCTCAGGTGCCTTTGGATCCGTTGTAAATCGTGGTTCTTTCAGGATGCATATATTTTTGGGCACGGATTCATGTTTCTTAGGGAATTCCAGTTAGAACCTTTCATGACCTTAAATGATTACATGATGACCCAAGCCCAAAACATAATATCAGATTCACCCAGGGCTATCAGTTTACTCAGTAGCACTTTGGATACTCTGATTTGTAGTCTTGCTTTCCTGTTGTATCTTTGAGCCACTTAACTATTTGCAATGATTTCATTTGCTATATTTTTTTGCTTAACTAATACAAATCAATACTCTGGACACAGGAACTGAAGCCAGGGCTTTCTCTGGCTGCTGTCATGCTCGGTCAAAACCCAAGCTCTTGCCACTCCACCCCTTCCATGCTCCGCCCTCTTCACTGCAGCAGTGAAGGATGTGTGCTGCTGGTTTCTCACCCCCCCCCCCCCCCCATGCCTTCCAGTTCAGCCCCTGCATTCCACCCCCCACGTTCCCACCCCATTGCCAAAGGCAACATGTCACCCATTGCCAAAACCTTTTGGCTTTGCCAATGCCTGTTTTAAAAAGAGATTGAAGAAGGAGCCTTCCCTGCTCCCATAACACCATTGCTGAACCATCCAAATTGTATTTATAGCAGTATTCTTATAATATATAATATGGTCAGCAGTGAAAGGTTAGCAGAGTTTTAATCTCGTAGAAGAACCTATTAAAAGGATGTGAGTGTCCAAAGATCAAAGGTTTAGGGACAACAATGAGTGGGTGAGTCAGAGCACTGAATTTCAGTTTTTTAGTTATATGTTCTACAAGTAGGTTTTGCTGGATTCCGTTTTTGTCTTTTGTTTAAAAAAACACACACTAATATGGCTTTGTCTGCTACCCATGTACTTCACAGCACACCACACATTGAGAGACTAGAATGTCTCTCTGACAGAAGCACCTAACTTATCTCATGTTTAGTAATTATCATCCATAAAGTTCTTGGCCATTTCTTATGGAATTTATCCAAGGTTGCTGAGAACTCTCCTGTCTGTGTCAGAGAGCACCAGAACTGAAGAGGTCTTGGACTCAATAGTGGAATGGATTTGGTGCATAACATGCTCAGTGATTCGGTAACGCCTATCTGAAATGATCAGTGAGTAGCGTGTCACCAGTGAGGTCTTTTACTACACTGATCAGAAAAGGCGCTCATTTGGTGACATGTACTTGAAAGTACCTCGTGCGTGGGGGGGGTGAAGTTATCAATTGTGCATCACTTGACGTTCTTTGGTGGTTGAATTTGTTTTCAAACTAAATTTCGTATGGAGGGTTGCACTAAAGGCACGCTGCTGCCTCTGAACCACACTGATCTGGATTTGTACATCCTGGTGGATTGAGACGGTCAAGTCCCCCCTGTAATGTAACATCAGTGGGTCCTGATCATTGTCGAACAGAGATGTGCTTTAATCCTTTTTTCAGTCCCTCTTTCAGGTCAGACAATTTCTCCAAAGCTGCTAAAGAAAATTAAAAAAAAATAGTGTTTCCACTGAATAAGACAAGAATTCCATTTTGTCAGGTACTTACTTGTACTAAAAAAGACTACGGTTTAAGATTATGAAATGAATCAGTTTGTCTCTATTTGGGATTTTTTCACATTATGACTTTAGCTCAGGTCTGAGTACCATGCAGAAACTAGATCCGATTGGTTTGTCTCCCGTAGATCGCCCAATGTCTGCATTTCAATTAAATGAGAGCATCATTGTTACAGCCTGTATCTGATGTCATCACTATATGTACAGATATTTATTATTTACTTATTTGGTCTAATCTCATTGGAAGATTCAATAACTTTATTTTTTTTCAACTGTTGAAACCAATTTGTGTCTTTATGGATTACATATCTAATTATCTTGATGATTAACTTTTACCAGCCATTCTCCACAGACCTGTCAAAAGAACCCTCAGCAAGACTGAAACATTCTTGAACAATGTAGAATTATATCAGTTGGCTTAGGAATTCCAACACCATTTAGTGAGTCAGTCAAAAAGGACTGAGATTCCCAATCTAGATTCAAGTCAAAGCTTTTTTAAAGGTGTGCATTTAAGTATCCAGTAGCACAAACCACAATAACTAAGTTCCTAAACCAAAACCCTACTTTGTTTAGCTGAAGGTTGGTCAAATACAGTATTAACAAGGCATTGAAATCAGTGGGCAAACTTGTTCCCAAATTAAGGTTGAAGAAATGGGGTGACGAATGATTTCAAGTTATTAGACCTGTCACCTCTTGGCATGCTTTCCCCTGTCTTTTTGCTTGCTTTAGGACTCTATGCACTTTACTGCTGACCAGTAATAAAGTGCAAGTGCTCCCTGTGTAAATTATATTGCTGAATCTTTTATCCCTGATTAGCGTATTTGATTTACTAGTAAAGTACTATGTGTGCCCAGGGCCTGTAAATCAAATGCTACTTCTGACCCTGCAGCACTGATTGTGCCACCCACATGAGTAGCCCTGTAAACACCTCAGACCTGCCAGTGCAGAGTCTGTGTGGGCAGTTGTAAACTGACAGTTCGACCTGGCAAGTGCACCCACTAGCCAGGCCCAAACCTTCCCTTTTACTACATATAAGTCACCCCTAAGGTAGGCCCAAGGCAGACCCATGGGCAGGGTGCAGTGTTTTTAAAAGGTAGGACATGTACTGATGGGTTTTACATGTCCTGATAGTGAAATACTATTAAATTTGTTTTTCATATTTGTAAGGCCTATCTCTCCCATAGGGTAACATGGGGATTGCCTTGAAATATCTTTTAAGTGTAATTTCCAATTGGGATTTTGGGGTCTCTGAACTCATAATTTAAAACTACAACTTTTGGTGAGGTTGGTTAATTTGTACAAGTTGTAAGTTGTAAAATGCCACTTTTAGGAAGGGGACATTTTCTTGCTGAACTATTCTGTGCCTCTGCCTGTCTGTGGAATACACGTCTGGGTCAGAATGACATTTGAGCTGTTTGTGAATTCACTCTAGATAGTCGCACAAATGGGAACTGGGGTGTACCCTGCATAACCTGATGGGTCGTCCTGGGCTAGAGTGATGGGAGGAGCTGACACTTGCAGCTAAATAGGACTCTGCCTGTCCTCACACAGTCTCCAACCCCCTAGAGTGTTTCTGGGGCCAGGGCAGGGAAAGGCAGGGTCTTGTGCACTACAAAGACTCTTCTTTAAAGTGTTCCTACTTAAAAGACAGAAATGGGTATAAGTACTGGACATCTGACACCAGAGTTAGAATCCTTCTGACTGAGGGCATTCTGCCAGGAAGAAGAGCTGGATGCAGTAGGAGGGACAGTCACTCTGCCTGTTGATTTGCTGGCTTGGCCTGCTGCTTGCTCCTTCTGTCCTGTGAGTGAGAGGACTGGGCTTTACTTTCTACAAACCTGCTTCCAAATGTTCTCCAAGGGCTTGGACTGAGCTTGCCTCCTGTTATAAAGTCTCAGGGATATCAAAGACTTTATCTGGCAGCACCTGGGCTTTCTTTCTTAGAGTCCTGACTTGCCAGATGGTGCCATAATCCCGTTCCTGGGCCCTTGGGAGGGAATTCTGGTGTAGCCAAGAAGAAACAAGCACATCTACTCCAGAGCAACTTCGGAACCTGTGCCACTGTCTGACTCCGCTCCACCACCTGCACCGGAGCTGTGGTCCCCGCTGAGTGCAGTGACTGCCGCCGTAGGCTTGACGCCACCGCAGCGCTTCCAAAGTCCTGCCACAGCCTCAGTCCTGGGTGAAGTGTCACAGACTACTGTGATACCCAACTCTGACTCTGCTGCAGCGTCTGTGGTTTGATTTTGATGTCTCACGTCTTGACCTGCTGGATTAGTCAACCCCCTCTGGATCGTAAGGAACCAACACCTCGCCACCGATGCCACAGCACCTCCCCTGCAACCGTAAGGAACCGACGCCTCATCTCCCCGGTAGAAGTAAGGAACCGATGCTGCTCCAGTGACGTCTCCCCTCCCCAACTCCGTGCAACTTCTTAGTTTCCCCGTTTTCCAAGGTACTGTGCCTGGGGTCTGTGGGACTCCATGACTGACCTGCACTCCCTCGCAAATGGCGTTGGACTGTTGGGACCAACTTTGTCAAGACGTGTGATGGCCCCAGTGGAACTGTTGTGTTTCTAAGTACTATGCTAAGATTTAGTCTCTGAAAATTTGTATCTTTGCTTGTGTATGTTGGATTTTTGTCATTTTGACGCTGTTTTACTCAGATAAATATTGGCTATTTTTCTAAGCTAGTGTGTAGTTTTGTGGTGTTTTCACTGTGCTACTGTGTGTGTGTGTGTGTGTTCAAATACTTTACACATTGCCACTGAGATGAGCAAGCTGCTCTTGCCAAGCTACCAAGGGGGTGAGCAGGAGTTGTCTTAGCTGTGTGACTCCCTTATCCTGACTAGAGTGAGGGTGCCTATTTGGACAAGGTGCAAAGCACTGCCAACTAAAGACCCCATTTGTAATACTAGCCCATTACTTTCAGGAGTAAAATGAAATTCCTTTACACATCAGAAAATACCCGTGCCTACTGAAATATCAAAATCTGTGAAAGACTTGGTTTTTCAGGCCTGCAACTTTTCATCTTTTTTTATTTTTCAGCATCTGTAAATGTTTTTCCTTATATAGCATCAAAAGACCAATTCCAGGATCTGTTATGTATGGAATCTCCAAATAACATAATACAGTTTCATTGCAGTACTGCTGGGAAGTGCACTGACAAATCTGTCAGACTCGCTGGTCCAGGGCTTCATTTAGGCTTCTTCATTCCTTTCCCCTCTTCCTTTTCCATTGTGTGCTTTTTCCCTGTTTTATAGTCTTTTTGTCCCTTTTTTAAAATTCTTTTATCTTCCTTTTTAGCTCACCCCTTTCATCAATTTCATCATACTCTTAAAATTGAAGATCCCCCTCCAATCAACTTTATAACTATGATTGCTCAGTTTTACCCTTTTGATTTTAGGTTTACACGTGCCTATTCCTTTCCCAGAACAACCTTATCTCTCCATCTACTGACCAGGAAGGGGGGAGACAAAATTATCCAGCCCTCCTCCAGGACTGAAAAGGAGAGAAAAAGGTGATAAAAAGTTGGCATTTTTAACTGTGGGTGCTCCTAATCACAGCACGGCTATTAAGTAAATTTGAAGGAATTCATAGAGAAGCAGTACTTCCGTCATCGCTTCCTTGTAGATCAATAAATTGTTTGGCTGGAGCTTGTTAACTTTGATTCCTTTGGGCGTTGCTTGTCTGTTGGACTATCTTTTAGGAGCATAACATGGTTGGTTTGCCTATGGTTGCCCTCAGTCTAGATTAGCATGGTAGGCAAAAATCAATGGACTAGAATATGTCCTGCGTGATGCTTTAGAAGACATTATTCATTTATTCTTATATTAAATTGTAGCTTGTTGTACCAGAGACCCCAAGTGCAAGTGGTATACCCAGGCTTATGTACTGTGCTCTCTGTGCCACAACAATCAAGGTGCGTCTCACTGGCGAAGCAAAAGGATCTTACATTGCCTTCCTGTTAGGGGGAGAAGTGGCCTATCAGTTCAGGTGGTACTTTCCCTGTATCAGCGTGATCTTACTGAGTTTTAGACAACTGGTCTCTGTAGTGTGGCACTGGCGCAAAGTGGGTGAAAAACAATTCAATATTCCTTTGGTTGTGGCAACATTACCACTAATACAGTTGAATGTAGCTTAACACCCCTATTAACAGTTCATCCTCCTCCCCACCCACCACCAAGAACAAGTAAGTAGACTACAATATTGGATTTTTTTCCTCTATCCTACAAATATCAATTCCTCACTCTGATCTAAATTTGGTATCAGGCTGCTATGCCCAAATCATTTGGGTCTATAGCTTTAGGTGATCTGACACACTGGGAACAGTAAGTCAGACTGTTGTCTTTAAAAAACTTTTTTTTCTTTAGTCTTTCTCAAGGATAATGTTATCCTTTCAATAATCTTAATATTTTCAGCAATTTCCCTCAACCCCAGCTTCAACCCTTTCATCCTCAACTGAGCAAAAAATATAAACTCAATGTTTCAAGTACTCTGAAATTCTGCCTTCTGAATAAGTTCTTAACATGCATTTAAATTTTGTGTAGGTCTTGCACTGTCAAACGTTACACAGTCTTGCATTTCAGAGTTTAAGTAGCTTACTTCTGTAGGGGATTTAGGGTTTTCTGTCCGATTTCATAGCTGTTTTGCAGGACTAACACCAGGATAGGAGAATATTGATAAATTACCTTCATGATGATACCGTTACAGCATCAACCCGGCCAATTTCCATGTTGCAGTCTTTTATTTCAGATAAAACTTGAAGGAACAGAATGGGAATTTGAACGGGTGTATAGAGAAAGGCGTGTTAAGAGATGCTCAAGAAGGGTAGCTCTATAGAAATTATAAAGTGAACCATGTTATTCTGGCTATTGTATTCCAGTTCTGTAAGTTGCATATCATTTCCAACTAGATATGAAGAAGGTAAAGCAGAAGCTGAGTGTACTGATGTTACTGCCTATTTTTTTCTATTTCTTTACCAGGCTACTCTAGATGTCGTAATAAACCTTCAATTCCAGTATATTGAGAAGCTATGGCAGGCTTTCTGGAGCGCCAAGACGTCTACTGATGGTTCTACGCACCTGTCACCCAGGTATATTTAGCTGTTTAGTAACCCTGCCCAAAAGATGATTTCTATAAGGGTTATCCATCTTTGTCTGGAAAGTCTCCAGTCTGGACCTGGCACGAACCCACCATCTACAATACAGTAAATCGAGTTTTGCTCATTCCAGATGAGTGTGAATGAAACAAATCGAACCCTCTGAAGGAAGGACATTTGTGGCAGCTGCCCTGCAGGAAGTTTCCTGACTGAACAATAGTGGCAGGTTAACCATAGGCATGCTGACTTCTACCACTACATTACGTTTTCCATTGCTTGGGAAATGAGGATACCTATTCTTAGTGGGCCCCCCTTAAAAGGGCTGACTGCTCTGTAGAACTGCCAATCAGTCTGCTTTTGAAACACACCAAAGATAGTATGTCTGGTTTTGTTTTGTGGTAGGGCTAAAGGAAGTCCTGCAAAGAGGCATGACCCTAGTGAGATCTTTCTTGCGGTATCCTAAAGAACCATTACTAATGACTAGTAAATGACTGATTAGAACAACTTTAGTCCTAGATAACTTTGGACCACAACTAGAGCTTGAAGAAGACCAGAAGTAGAAGTCTCTTGCTCTTGAAAAGGACCTGGCCTAAGGTTCTGCTTCCCCCACATATCTTTGTTTTGGAAGTGCTTTCTAAGGGTTGGACCAGCTGTTGGACTTTGGTTGGGTTCTGGCTGGAAGCAGTGGCTGAGCATGTATCCTAATGATATCTGTACTCTGGTACTTTAGAACATTCTCTGGTCATCTAGGATCTTCCAGTGTGACAGTCATAAAGCTTTTGATCATAGTGAGACACTGCAACTGAGATTATTTGAAATCAGGAGGACTGAGACAATGTGCGGAGGTGATTGGGAATTAAGGATTCCAGCTATCGCAATTTCTCGGTTATCTTGTTCTGAACTTTGACAAAAGAGCCCACCTTCATCATAACCTTCCAGAAAAGGTATCTGGCCCTGCTGACCATGGTTCCCAGCCTTGCCCCACTGAAGGATTTTGAGTTCCCAAAACTGAATATATGCAAAAGTCTAAATATGACACCTGTGAGGAGAAGACTTTGGCAACCGCAGTTTCACACTCTGGGTTTTTGGTGCCAAAATATAAGGCTTCAGTGTGATCCCATAACAATATACCTGGCCTTGTGGAGGGGGGCACCTTTGACTGCTTATCCCACCTTGCTCCACTGGAGGATTTTGAGCGCCCAGTGGCTGAACAAAGAGCATGCCAGCAAGAAAATGCAGACTCCCCATGATTCCCCACCACAAAGCAACATTGACAGCTACAGGTTTCAAGTTTACCTACCTGGGATAATTTGCTACTAAATGTGCCCCAGAGTCCATGCCCTGGTCGATTGAAGTGCAAAAATTAATTACTTATTACCTCTTAACAAATATTAATAATTTTTTTTTTTTTTTTACCTATTACGTGTTCTTTTTTACTAAATTGGTTTTGACACTTTACTGTTTTATTTCTTGACTCCAGTACTTGACACCAATAACTCTTGTCTTTGGAAGCAAAGCAAGCAAGTTCGAAACATTTATTTTACTCTTTATAAACTCTGTTTAAACTGTTACATAGCTTTGTGGGAGCTCGTGCTTTTCTCTTCCCTTGTTAACAATCTTTGAGAAATCACACACTTAGCATCTTTTCTTTTATCCTCTTTCTTTTGCAAGCCTGTAGCTGCACAGGAGGGGGAACTTTTAACTGTCAGCCTGTTGGTGATCCTTTGGGTCTTTTCTCTTTGTAGTGAAGAGGATCATGAAGGTGCCATGCCAAAAGACAAATTAATCATTCTTTGCAAGTATGATCCCGTTATGAAGTGGATGCGAAGCTGTGACCATATTTTATACCAGGCATTGGTGGAAATCCTTGTACCTGATGTCCTCAGGCCTGTGCCTAGTAAGTAGCTTTTGTGAATTTGCAATCATGTGGTCAGAGATTCCCAATTATAATGTTTTTTAAACATATTCCTCCAAGTAAACATTAAATTATTGTGGGTGGAATGAAATGCTGTGAAATCTTGTGTCAAATGACAGTGGATGCTCAAGTACTTAAACGGACCAGGAAAATTCAGTTGAGTATGTACAGTTCCAGGGTGCTTAACTTGACAAATAAGATAATACATTCAAATAGAATATTGCCCCCTAACGTGGCTCAGCAGTGTTGGCTGTTGCCAAACAGGGTATGACATTGCTTAATCACAGTTCTGAGGAGGGTGCAGCATGTCAATGTGCAGGACTAGAAATTCACAGCTGACACGTGAGATCTGAACATCCATTGTTGGTACTCTTTTGCCCTGCCAGCAAATGTGGATTGTCACTATGTACCCTCCCTTATACACTGTCACCACAAACGTACTGCAAGTCCTGTTTCCCATTAAAAAAAAAATTCAATAAAAAAATCACAACCTAGTCCTGCATTATGGACTAAGCATTATTGGTGACACTAGGGCAGGAGTCAAGTTTAAGGATAGCTAACTGAAGAATTAAGCCCTGAAAACGAGCAGGCAGAGATCAGCTGGTTTCAGTTGGTGATGCAGAGTTCAGCTGAAGTCTGATGTTTGGTTAGATGCAAGCGCATGAAGGTGATCCAGAGAGACAAAATCAAGAAGTCACAGACATTCATTGAGAGCTTGTGCCTAGGTATGCCATAGGCAAATCACCACTACAGGGAATTGGAGGGGTGCTGGGTAGTTAGCAACAGAGTGGATACAAAGGCGTAGTGCAGTGAGACGCAGAACTGTGATGCATTGACTTGTCAGGGACACAGATTGGCCTTTGAGGAGCGAAATGAACATAAAAAGTAGTGGGCTGCAGCCAAAAGGACGATTGAGGCTGAAAGCACAGTGGATCTAATGTGTGGGGAGAAAGGTGCATGGATAATGAAGAGCAGATCAAAGTTGGAAGTACACAGGTTGCGACGGGTTGGAGAAGACACTTGAAAGGATGGTTGTGATGTTGTTCGTACAAGGATTTTCTCCCATGCAAACAACTTTGAAGGTATGTTGTGCTAATACACACAATCAGAAGGGTAATCTCACATTGTCATTTAGGTGCAAGCTGCAACTTGCGAACAAGAAGGCATGCTAAAAATGGCTTGTTTAAGGCGGTGGAACATCTGTGTCCTCGACTGGGATAACACTGACCAAAGGGTGGCCTAGTCTTGTTCCACTCCACATACATTCCCCTTAAGGTTTCCAGCAGGTCCCTCAAGCTGCCCCATTTATCTAGGCTTGTAATTTCTCTTAGATAACTTGTGGAATGTGGACCAATGTTATTTGTTAGTGTTCAATCACAAACAGTTCTTGGTATTCCTGCTCTTTGTAGGAAGGGCACAGTAATTATTGCACTCTCTGAACAGTGCTGGTCGCTAGTAGTGCCAAGTTCATTGCTGGAGGAGGCTCCAAGTGAGAGAACCTGCGCTGCTTGAGTTCTACCAAGCAGCAAGAAAATAGGAACTTGCGTAGGAGGTGCCAGAGATTGCTTATAACTACCACCTGAACCTATTTAAATGTCCTGTTTAAACTGACCAGTATTGTACTGGTCTCTCGTGTTATCTTGTTTTAATATCCATAAGCCTTAAAATGTCTGTCTACCTGCAGAATGCTATCACACATTTTCATAGACCAAATGCTAAGAACATACAGCGTTTTCTCTTTTTTTAATCCATTTAAAATTGCAGCTGTTCACTGTAAAATGTATTTGGCAGACCAATACTTAATATTCTTCATCTACAGTAATATAGTGCTCTTATTCCCAGCAGCCAGTCCGGCCCTAAAAACTATAGGTGGAAAACAGCAAACTCTCAAGTTCACCTTACCAGTTTCAAGCCGATTGAGAGGGTGCAGCCAGCTTACAGAAGTTCAAAATTTAGTTTCTAATTTTCAATGAAATGGCAAGGTCTTTTTATTTCATTTAAAATTAGAAAATGCACCCACCGGCCCTAGTTTGCTTTACTGAGGGACATTGAATATGAAGGTGGCTGATCTTAACTCATGAGTGGGATAAAATTGTTGAACTATATTTGGGAGATTGAGTGGACCAAGGTTGTGGAAAGCTCAAAAAAATACACATGGTCTTGAAAATAATCCCCTTTTGAGGTCTTTCTAAGGCAAGTTTGGCTGTGTTTTATTTTTGCTTTCTTTGTAATCATCTAAATATGGTTTGGAAAGTCCCAAGGTATGAGTTGCAGTAATAAATGTGACTCGATTTATGCATCTGAACTACCATGGTACATGTCTTTGCTGCCAAATATAGCAGTTTCTTACATAACAATCCTAAAAATAGGTAGCAGATAGCTGGCTTACTTGGCCCCCTAAAGATAAGTTGGCTTCAAAATGAAATCCAATAATATGGACTCTGGGCTTCTAATTCACGTGGCTATAAACTAGGTGCTAATTTAGGCAGATTTAGATCTGGATACTACCACATCGTCTTGCTTGTTCGATTTGAATTTTAAAATATTGTCTTCAAGCCAGGTCACCACTGTAATCATGCACTGCTGGAAATTATTGGCGACTTCCAAGAATTCCATTTTGTGCGTGCTGTAGACTTGCAAGACGTGTACCTAACAGTTGTCAAATACTAAAAAGCCTTCGCTGTCAGCAGCATTGCTACCCATCCTTTCCATTGAATTCAACCCAAAGAACATTTTCTATTATGCAACATAGTTTTTGAAGTTTAAGACAATTTTTATGAATCTAGACGAATGACTGAATCAACGTTCTCGTCAAAACTTAATTTTCAGAAGTATTACCAATGCACACTTTCTGGGGCTGCAGGTAACCTCTAGGGAATGAACTACCGCACCAGACCAAGACATGTGGTACTTGGTCCAAGTCTCTGGAGAAGAGTTATAAAAGATTATTCTTCAGAGGGCACACTGTCTTCTAAACATTAACTTTTCTTTGATTTCAGAGACTTCACCCGACAACCAGACATATATGCTGCTTTTCAGATTCAAATCTTTTCTTCACATCTAATTCCAGGCTTCACTTTGACCCACAGCAGAAGGGTCCAGAAGGCCCATCATAACAGTTCCAGAGGTTGTTATATAACACAATCTTCTGGAAACTAGGCCACCCACCTAGTGCCAGAGTCCTTACTGGCCTCTTGCGCCAAACTTCATAATAAGCCACGCAGACTATACCACAATGTTGCTAACTGTATAATGAGCATGTGCTAAATCAGTGACACTTCTAAGGAGGCTCAACGATTTTTGGTTCTGACTTTTTGCTTTATGACCTGTTTCAGGAATTCAAAGATGGTTGTAAACATGAAGTGCACAAAACACTGTTCTATTTTAATGTTTACAGCAGAGGATTTCAGATGATTAACTAGGATAACAAATTACAAATTCCTTCTTCCTTTTAGACATCTTATCCCCTTTAAACCCACTATAACTGGCAATGTATGAACCATAACCCTATCCGGACCACAAAACTCACCACCTATGATTGCTGGCCATTCTGAAACCATTAAGTTTATAGATTAACTAAGGCAGAAGCTTCAGTACTCTGACTTTAATAGGTGATAACTAGATAAACCATTTCTTCTTTTTTAAAACAATTTTTTTTTTTCTTTTTTTTAAAGTTTGAGGGGCCTTTTCAGTTAAAAGCTTTTTGTAGTGCTGGATTCAAATTCTAGCTAGATTTATAAAGACAGAAATTGTTGCATCCTGATACCATATTTTCTTGGAGGCCATCAATATTCAATCTATGAAAATGCTCTTGATCCAGTATGCAGGTCGCACTCTGTTTTGATGATTTCAAAGATACTCGTGGTGGAGCTTCAGAATTAAGTGTAAGTGCCTTGCATCATGAAAACTCCCATGTTGTACAACTGAGGGATCTGACGGTCAACTTTTATGAACGGGGAATTCCCAGCTGCACTTGGCCCCAATACCTCCTATACTGCTCAACAAATCACATTACTATGTTGATACTTAACATATTACACATGTTCATAAGTTTGTTTGATTGCCAGAATCTTTTGGCAGTATAGTATTTGATGCCTCGCAAGAGAAGCTTTTATGTTGCCTACTATCAGAGTAGATGTATATTTGAATGAATGAATCCAATTATGTGTTGTTTTCCACAGTAGGACCATTGTCACCTTTTTTTTTTTGTTGTTTTTTTTTTTTTTTAATGTTTGGTCCTATTTTTTTTTTTTTTTTCAGGCACCTTGACACAAGCTATCCGAAACTTTGCAAAGAGTTTGGAAGGGTGGCTGACCAATGCAATGAGTGACTTTCCCCAGCAGATTATTCAGACAAAGGTGAAGTTGGACATGCATTATTGCAAGAATTGGTGTTTTTAAAAGTTGTTGCTCGTAAGACCAGGGTAGTACTGTCTTAAAAAGATTTAATTTTCATCATATGATACGTCTCTTACCAATGCATTGGTATAAATATATCATTATACTGCCGAATAATATTTGCTTGTTTATTTTTTCTGTGTTTGACCATATTTTTGTTAAACCTCCAATCTCTGTACCCTTCAGTTGTGAAATGTTTTTTGCAATTTTCCAGCTGTTATTGATAAGTGTCCACATATACGCAAACAGAGATCACAGCACACAGTATGCAAGGTAAAACAAAAAGGAGTTAGAGTATTTAGTCATTACAAGGTAAAAAATGAATGAAGAAATCGAGCACAACGATGTTCAAATCTTGTCTCCAGAGAAGAGTTCATTTATTCTGAACGGAGTGGTATTTCATAGAACAGAGAGCATTTTTCCAAAACAGCCAACACGTGTTTCGTCTCATCAGTGACTTTTTCAAGGCCGAAAATGACAAAAAGGTTCCAGGCAGGTTAAGTCAGATACGACTCAGAAATAATAAATAGTCCAAACGGTACTCAGTAATCTCTTCAGTATCTTCGTCAGTCTATGAAATAAATAATCCAAAAGGCATGTGAAGCTGTCAATCAATGAGAACCCCGGTAAGTCCAAACGTGTGCCTCTGGGCACTTGCAAATCTTTTCGTATTTTTTCATTTTCGGCTGATCGGGATTGTATTGTTCTTCTGACTATACAACATTTATGTAATTTTCCCTTTGAGTGCGGCCAACTCTCACCCTTACTACCCGCTACAAGTGTCCACATATGGTGGCATGTGTCCTGGAAAATGAAGGCACAGGCACCATTAAAGTGAAAAGGATCATGTGTATCAGAGTCCTCTTGTAGAAAAAGGGCCAAGTGAGGCAATAATTTCACATTGGAACTTGGCAGGTTCCATTTGCACCTCCCCCCCCCCCCCCCCTGTGTTCTATTTAAGGGAAACTGCCCCATTACTGCCATTTGCATAGGCACATAGAACCGTGATTGAGAATTCTCGGTCAAGGACATTTTCACCACCTAAAATGTACTGTGTTAAGGAGCTCCTATTTCTTTTGAGGATCTTGACTATATCACGATGCCCATTGCCCTTGAAACATTGCTCAACATAGCTATGAGCTTCAGTGTCTAGACCACCAAATTTGGGAGGCACAGAGTTAAGAAAAAAAGGAACTGGACTACATCCTTAATAGTATTATAGTCCAAAATCCTGTCTACTGCTTTCTCAAGAATATGACACTCTACGCTTCGGTGACTGAATGTGGCTGTGGCAGTCACTTGAGCAGCAAAGTTGTAAAATGGAGGCTTCACACCCTTGCAGATGATGACCATGCAGAGCTATAACTGCCCCATAAAGAGTCCTTCTAACTGATATAAGACCTAAATAAGATGCCATGGTGCTTTGTGGTAGACACATGATGGTGATTGCAGAATTTTTCAAATCGGACAGACTCCAATGTCGGTCAAATCTGCCAAGCTAGAGTCTATGTAAGAATCCCACTGGACTTTTAATTACTTTTAGGGAAGGAAAACATTTTACTGCACTTCATTAGCACAGGTTGACAAGAAGGGCAGACTTATGGACTCTGATGTTGCCTTGGTCTTCCAGGCATTCTATCTATAGACAATTCTCCAGAAGGGTATGATCACTACTGACCCAATTTGTTAGTCCTAAACAAGAAACATCCAGATGTGCCCTCTTTATGTGGGTTTAAATGCCCAGTGGTGTCAGAATGGGAGACTTGGTGGCCAGACTGACTCTCTCACTCTTACTTGATATCGTTGATCTTGGTACAGTATTCTAAATCATTCCCTGAACTTGTGTACGTTTTGACAAGGGCAAAGTGTCCAGAAAAAAGGACAAATTAAGAAGTTCTGCACGTTTTCCGGAGAAGCAAATGTTTGCAAGACATGCCAGCAAAAGACCAATTGAGCATTTTCTATATTTGGCTTGATGTTTCTGTGTTTACTATGTGTGCATTTGTCTGCCATATATTGATTATCAAAATGTCCTTCTTGGGTATCTTTTTCATATCATGAGTTCGATGATGAAAGATTTACTGAGTGGTTATATAGGGCCAGATGTAGTAAAGGATTTTACCCATTCTATGTGAAAATGTCTTCGTACATATGGCCCATAGTGTTTTGCCACACAGAAAATACACCCCTGTGCTTGGGAGTTAAAAGTGGTATTGGCCATTGGAAAGGATCACCCATGCATAAGCTAGACTATTAGAACATTTCCTGAAAATGGCCTTTTAATAGGTATTAAATCAACTAAAATGTTGGTGAAATCCAGCAACAGTATTCTCACGAGCCTTCCAAAGAATACCATTGCCATAATGTAATGTTCCATTAAAAACTCAATCCACTTGGCTTTAAAACTCATTTGACTTATGATAATATGCCTCTTTTGTAGCAATCCTTCCCAAATGTGTAAAAGTTAAGAAGTGGAATGATAACCTTGTTAGCACTAAGATCTAACCAAGTATTTATAGTTGGTTACAAATCGTTTATCAGTCCTTGCTGGCATCTTTGAAGCAGTCAGTAACTATATTGATCTTTCCTAAATCATTTGTTTTCATCAATAGTGTAATGTGTCCCTCTCAAACCTCTTCCTGGAAACCAGAGGTACCATGCTGCAAAAGAGAAAGCAGCTACTGCAGCCCTTACAAGAAATGGCCCAGTCATCAAGATTCACATGGAAGCCAACAGGCTAAACTGACTGAGTCCAAAGCACACTGGTCGGCCTGGCCTTTCAGCATAATTTATTTGCATAGCTCGATTATCCATTTTTCTTCTTTCCCACCTCCTGGACATATGGATGAGGGTGGATTTCTAGTTCAATATTTTTGAATCTCAAATATTTCACTATGGAGATGTGAAAGTTACTTAGTTGAAATTCTATCATGGATATCCTTTTTTTAATTCATTGAAAAACACCTCCTCAGTCTATGCTAGAAGCATTGCCAAAGACTACCTAATTTGCCCCTACTCGGACCTCACTGTGAAAATGAATCACTGTTAAGCATTCTTTCAGTGTGACGCTGCAATGTTGAATTCTCTCTTGTAAAGTGGGAAGTTGGTGCATTTCCTTTTTTCCCTCTTTTCCTGATAGTTAAAGTGTGTACTTAAGTGCTAAACATTTTTTATTCATTTCTCATTTACAAGTATGTTTTCTGTGTAATTGTGATTGCCAGTTCAGTTAGAAGTAGTACACGTTTAACTAATGGCAAGCTAGTGTTTCACTACAAGTCTTAGCTCTTCCATTTTGATAAATTTTTATTAAATTTAATTGTTAATGTTACCACACAAATATTTTTAACCTAGATGGAGGATTGCTATAAGAGTGTTAATACCTATTGACAAATCACAAATGTTTTTTCATGAGAGATAATCTTATGTCTGTGGTTCTTGCCATAAACATTATTCATAATTATCATTTTGACACCACTTTATGTATGCAGGATGATTAACTCTAGTTCTTTTGTGACCTGATTTCAAGGTTGGGGTAGTAAGTGCCTTTGCTCAGACATTACGAAGATATACATCCCTAAATCACCTAGCGCAGGCAGCACGGGCTGTGCTCCAAAATACCTCTCAGATCAACCAGATGCTCAGTGATCTCAACCGAGTGGACTTTGCCAATGTTCAGGTAATGTTTTTTTTCTTTGTGACTGTCATGTCTTGGCTTAAATTTTAGAGACCAAATTTGTTTTGCAAAACAGAATTCCTGAAGTTATAAGATTGTAAGTGCTGTACATACCAAGCAGTCCATTAGGCTGAATGAGAGCTGTTCATATTGTTGTCTTTTGGATGTGGAGGGGTTCTATCAGATAGTCTGTCCACCTGTTACTAACCCTAGGGAAAGTAATTGTCTAAAGAAGTAGAGGAAAGTCCACCTATTTAATGTTTGTATCATAGCATAGTTTCTCACACCTTCCCTTTTTCCCACTGCCTAGCATGGCACCTGCTGCCTTCTGGGGAGTGAACTGGAATAGAGAGCCTGTAAAATAATAATTGATACCATTACCACCAGAATCAGGTGGGGGTAGCAGTGACTCAACTCCAGAGTGGCCTCGTTCTAAAGGTGCAGAAGAATAATGGCAGCTATCAGGTCACCTAAACCTTATAAGCTAACTCTGATGAATACAATGAAGCTGTCAGCCTCCCCTAACTTCCTCCTTACCTCACAGTTATTGGTCCTCACTGCCTCTGTCATCCTCTTGTATTTGATGGGAAACATCAGTGGTTCGACTCGCCAATGACCATGTTTCTTGTGATCCTCCACAGTTTGGCAGCAGCTCTGTTAAATCCATTCTGTCTCCCCTGATGTGAGCTACCTGGGTGCAGAAAGTACTGACAGAGGAGGAATCCGTGACACGAGCACTACTGGAGGTCTGGTTTATAAAACCAGGTGCTTAACATGAATGCAGGAACAAGGCCAAATATCCTGCTTCTAAGCAGGATGACAACTAAGCATTGTTTGTTGCTGCACTCACAGCTGTGCTATAGGTGAGGTGATGAAACTTCTGCACAACAACTTTGCGTGCTGTCAACGGCATGAGGCGTCAGTTCTTAAGCAGACCCATGTTTGACACCACATGCTCAACTTCTGCGGCAAGAAAGCTATACTTTCAGACCACAGACACTAGATGGTGGAACATGCTCAGCTTATGAATCTTTTTACTAAAAAGCAGTAAAAGCACTATCTGAGAGAGATTTCTAGCTGCAGATTCCTTACCTTTGAATTCCCTGGCGTCCGCATCGAATCCGGATTTTTTTGCTAACAAATACCCTGCAGGTGCCTTTGGGTGACGTTGTTTGGCTCCGCGTGGCATCGTCAGCGTCGTTGGAGCCATCTGTGACGTCACGATTGCTTATAAAGGCACCACTCCGATGCGAATACATCAGTTCTTTTCCTTCCGTGCTGGTTAAGCGCAGGCCTGGGATCGAGCTACCGTCTGCCTTCTTTGGCAGGCCTTTTTTCGACCCTTTTGTCGAAGATTTTTAGTCTGTGCAAGAATGTCATCAAGGAAGACTGGGTTCAAGCCGTGTGGTGCCTGCCATTGCGCCATGTCGGTGACAAACCCCAACCTGATATGTCTCTGGTGCCTTGAGAGGTGCCTTGACAGAGACCACGACTCAGTCGTGCTCCGACTGCTAGGCCATGGCCCGAAAGCTTTGAGAGATCTGTGCTCCTGCGGGTTGGTCTTCTAACCCTGTTGGGTTCGCAGGGGCCCCATTGGGTTTGACGCCGGCGACTTTGGCCTCAGCATCTTTGGGGACCCTGGCATCCAATACTGGATCCGGACTGATGTCTGTTCCACACAGTCGGTCTCTTCCGGCGCCGCTCCCCCGGCGCCCACCAGTGGTGCGAGCCCCATCCTCATTCCAGATGATTTGGAGCCGTAACGACGTCGGACGATGCTGATTCCAACTTCGACGTCACTGACACGGCCCAGATCAGTGCCTGAGGCCAGGCACAGGTGAGGAATGGGAGGGGTCTGAGGACCCTTTAGACCAGAGGTCTTCAAACTGGGGGGCGAGCCCCCCTTGGGGGGCCTCAAGTGATCCCGGGGGGGCGCCAAACTCTGGCCAAAAGAAATATTATGCAGATAACATGCCTTTGTTTTAAGCAGAAGCATGTTATTGCAGTTTTAAAAAGGTAACAGTACTTAACTGCAATGTTTAAATAGGTTTAGACCTATTTAAACATTGCCATCTTTCTAAAATAATTGTGAAAAATTCTGAGGGGGGGCCCAAAGATTTTTATTTTTCAACTGGGGGGGCGCGGCATAAAAAAGTTTGAAGACCACTGCTTTAGACTATGGATTGGAGCAGGACTGGTATGAGACTCTAGGGGAAGCCAGTGGACTGGATACTTCTCTTGATGCTGGTATGCTCTCACCTCCTTCTGTTGCTATGGAGCAGGGAGCGTTGTATGCCACGGTGGTGTATAGAGCAGTTGAGGTCTTGGACCTAGAGTTGCCTATGGTGCTGGTCACGACTAATATCCTTACCGAGGTGCTTCAACCGGGGGTTGCTACATCGGAGCTGATGTTACCCTTCAGCGAAGCCCTTACTGATGTCCTGCTGAGGACTTGGTCCAAACCCAGCACAGGGGCTCCTGTTATTAGGACAATTGGCTGCCGCCATCGACCAGCTCCTTCTGACCTTAGTTTCCTCACCCCAACCCGAAGAGCTTGGTGATCCAAGCTTCCACTTCCCGTGGTGCCTTCCCTTCCCCTCCCCAGTGAGGGAATCCAAGAGGCTCAGCCAATTTGGGAAGAAGATGTTTTCTTCCTCCAGCCTGGCATTTAGGTCTGTAGACACCTCAATGGCTATTGGGCTGTTTTTCCCATAGTTTATGGGATACAGTGACACAGGTGCTGCCCCAGGTCCCGGAAGGCGTACGTAACATTCACTCAAGCTGTCAAGGATGGGAGAGATGCAGCCAAGCTTACGATTCGGTGTGGTTTGGACACGACCGACTCGCTGGGCAGGGCAATTTCATTGACAGTGGCCCATCGTCGCCACGCCTGGCTTCGTAATACTAGCTTTTCGGGGGATATCCAGGCAAACCTGATGGACATGCCCTTCGATGGCTCACGCCTTTTTTTGAGAAAAGGCAGACTCAGCGCTTGAGCAGTTCAAGGACCTTTGAACTACGGCCAGATCCTTTGGCCTCTCGGGACCCGCCTGCCAGCAGTCTGCCTTTCACCCCTTTTGAGGCTTCAGAATGGGTGGGGTACCACGCCATCCACAGGTCAGCCACAGTTCTCAATCATCACAGCATCCAGTGCGAGAACGAGGTTGTGGTACCTTCAGACCCAAAGGGTCTAGCCAGAGGTCGGCCACTACCTCAGCCCTCCCTCTTCCACAGCACTCAAGCCCTCCAGCATGGTTCTGCAAGACCATGTTCGTCCAGTTGGAAGTACTATTTAATTTCATCTCCCTCACTGGCGGTCCATAACATCAGACAAATGGGTCTTGCATTTCATGCAGAAGGGCTATTCCCTCCCCTTTCAGCCTTTCCCTCCATTGAAAGAATAGCTGATGGAGGATCATTTAATCTTGCTTTGCGAGGAAGTTACTGCTCTCTTGGCCAAGGGAGCAATAGAAAGGGTCCCAGTGTCAGAAGTAGGCAGTGGTTGTTGTTCTCCTACTTTCTGATTCCAAAAAAGAACAAGGGTCTTTCCTCTCTTGGACTTAAGGGACGTCAATCTCTTCCTCAAAAAAGAGAAATTCAAGATTCTCACTCTTGCTCAGGTCTTGTCTGCCCTAGACCAAGGTGACTGTATGGTAACGCTGGACTTGCAGGATGCCTATTTTCACACCCCTATCCTGCCCGCCCACAGGTGTTGCTTGCAGGTCAAGGTAGGCCACGAGCACTTTCAGTTTGCTGTGCTTCCCTTCGGTCTCACCAGTGCCTTTCGGGTGTTCACCAAGGTGATGGTGGTGGTAGCAGCTCATCTGTGCAGGTTAGGGATTTCAATCTTCTTTCAATCTCGACGACTGGCTGTTGAAGGCTTCTACACCCCAGGCTCTCATCACCCACCTTCAGAGTACGGCGGACCTCCTGCATTCGCTGGGGTTCACTATAAATGTGCCAAAGTCACACCTGACTCCCTCTCAAAAGCTCCCTTTCATCAGAGCAGTTCTGGACACAGTGCTGTTTCGGGTTTATTCTCCCGAGCAGAAAGTCCAGGATATTAAGTTTATAATACTGATGTTTCGGCCTCTATCTTGGATTTTGATTAGACCGACTCTGAGGCTGTTGGGACTCATGGCTTCCTGCATCCTGTTGGACAAACATGCCAAATGGCATATGAGGGCGCAGCATCAGGGAAATCTTACCAACACAGTTCAGATCTCTGAGGGAACTGCAAAAGACCTGCAGTGGTGGTTAGTGAACTGCGATTGGGTCAGAGACAGACTCCTCTATCTTCCCCAGCCAGATCTCACAGTAGTGACAGATGCGTCACTTCTGGGATGGGGTGGCCATCTGGGAGAGGCAGGGATCAGAGGCCTCTGGGGGAATCTGGACTCCATTGCAACTTGCTGGAGCTCCGGGCAATCCGACTGGCATTGAAAGCATATCTTCCTGTTGTGAAAGGGAAGATAGTGCAGGTGTTCACGAACAACACCATTGCAATGTGGTACTGCAACAAGCATGGCGGTGTGGGGTCGTGGACCCTTTGTCAAGAGGCTGTGCGTCTCTGGACATGGCTGGAACAGCAGGGCATAACCCTGGTGGTCCAACACCTGACAGGTTCTCTGAACGCAGACAAACTCAGCTGTCTATGCCTAGCGGATCAGAAAAGGTCTCTTTCAGCAGTAGGGTGAGTCTTGGTTAGATCTGTTCACCTCAGCAGAGAATGTGCAATGTCAGTAGTATTGCACGTTGGAGTTTCCAAGGCGGCAGTTGCTCGGCGACGCTTTTCGTCACAAGTGGAGTTCAAGCCTCCAGTACGCTTTTCCGCCCATACTACTCCTGCCAATCAAGAACGACTGGGCCCAAATCATCCTATTGGCTCTGGATTGGGCACGTAGAGTCTGGTATCCCAAGCTTCTCAAAATGACATCAATCCTCCGATCAGGCTGCCCCTTCGGGAGGATCTTCTATCACAGCAGCAGGGGAGGGTTCTTCACCTGAACCTGTCAACTCTGCGTCTTCATGCGTGGAGATTGAGCGGCGGCAGTTGATGGCTTTTGACCTTCCTCCCGAAGTCTGTAAAGTTATTTTGGCAGCCAGGCGTCCCTCCACTAAAACGGTATACACCTGTTGTTGGAAACGCTTTGTATATTATTTTACAGAAAGGTCTATTGATCCCCTTTCTGCTTCTCTTTCTGATATCACTCTGTTTATGCTTTCCCTTGTTCAGCAGGGTTCTGCTTTGGGTACACTCAAGGGCTATCTTTCTGCCTTATCAGCATTTCTTCAGCTGCCTGATCAGCCCTTCTCTGTTCAAATCCCCCATTGTACATAGATTCCTCAAAGGGCTTGCACACATTTTTTCCCCTACGCCCTTTGTTATGCCCCAATGGGAATTAAATCTGGTCGTCACATTTCTTATGTGTGCTGCCTTCGAGCCCTTTACACAACTGTCCCCTCTGACTGCTTACCATCAAGACAGCCTTCTCAGTGGCAATAACATCTGCCAGGAGGGTGAGTGAGATGCAAGCTCTGTCTTCAAAGCCACCGTATCTCACTATCTATCAAAACAAGGTGGTACTCTGAACTCGTGCCTCTTTCCTCCCCAAGGTGGTGACCCTATTTCCCCTATTGCTCCGCCGCATCCCTCGAAGGTGTCGTTCTACCTTGACCACACAAAAGAGTTCCAGGTGGATGACTATGCAGTGCATAAGCCAACCATTTCGCGCTGGGTCATTCTCTGTATCAAGATCTGCTAAGCATTGCCCAGGAAGCAGCCTCCTTAGGGCTTGAGGGCTCATTCTACCATGGGCAAAGCTGCTACCACTGCGCTAGCTCAGGGCGTTCCAGCCCTGGAAATTTGTCAGGCGACAACATTGGCATCTTTGCCCACGTTTGCAAAACATTACTGTCTGGACAATCTGGTACGGAGAGACGGACACTTTGCCTGTTCAGTCCTACAGGACCTTTTAGTGTAGAGGTACCTGCAGCTCACTGCCAGGAGGTTATGGCTTGGGTATTTATTTAAAGGTAAGGAATCTGCAGCTATAAGTCTCTATCAGATGAACAAGTTACTTACCTTCAGTAACACATTATCTGATAGAGACTCTATTTAGCTGCAGACTCCTTAGACCCACCCATGCCTCCTGGCTCCGCAGATATGTCTAGTAGGGTTAGGGTTTATCCCTTTTAGGGCCCTGGCTTTGCACAGACAAACTATTGGTTCTATCCATGACTGCCCTTCTGGTGTGGAAGTTTGTGGGTAAACGAAATGACGGACGTGCACCAGGGTGGTGCCTTTATAGGTAATGTGATGTCACAAACTGCTTCAACGACACTGACAACACCACGTGGAGCTGAACGATGCACACGGATCCGAATGACGCCACCCGACTGCGCAGGCAGGGTATTGCTCAGCAAAAAATTGCAGATTCGAAGCGGACGCCGGGGAATTCAAAGGTAAGGAATCTGCAGCTAGGTAGTCTCTACCAGATAATGTGTTCCCGAAGGTAAGTAACTTGTTCATTAGTGTTAAATAGTTTATTTCTCTTTCTTTGGTTTATTTTTGCAGTTTAATTTATTCACTAGTCTTAACATGCTTTCCACCTGTAGATGCTTTTGAATTAGTAGTATAAAAGAAAAACATTTTCCTGCTTAGTTGCAAGACTTCCATTTTAGACACAAGATATCTTAAATATTTAGTACTTTACTTAAATCACTGGTGCACAGAAGTTCATGTGTGCACATCTTGAACATACCTATGTTTCTGGATATTGTTGTGATGTTACAAGTGCAGGTGATAAAACAATGGTGACATTAACTGGGATATCAGTCACTTGCTTGGGTAGTCAAGAAAATCTGAAGTAGAGAGCAACACAATGGGGTGCATAGAGAATTGCTTGGATTTCTAACCTGGTGTGATATTCTTTGGAGGCCTACCCACAGACTCATCAAGGCTCTCCTTAAGGAAAACTGTTGGGCTCATCTATCAGATAAAATAAATGAATCCTAAGAGCATTTTATAGAATGTTTAGTAGTCACTACTATCTGGGTCATAGAAGTGGCAGACACATAGCATACAGTACACATTTATGTGTGAATAATGTTTCACGCTAATTGATATGTGCGTGGCCTAGTTTTAGGAATTAGTATGACAGATTGTTTTTGTGAATTATGTTTGTACTGCATTACTTGTATGGGTGTTTTATTAAAAAAAAGATTGTGAAAGCAAGGAAAGCAGGTCATTCATTTTTTTTCCTGCAGCATTGAGTCTTTTATGTGTTCACAGGCTTGAATTAATCCACATTGTCAGTCTAAGAATCCTCGTGGTCAGTGTTTGAATATTTGAGTGTATATGTTGAAACCACGATACATCACATGTTCATCTCATTATGTGACTTGGACTCTTGCCATTAAGCTGAAATACTTCACTCAGAGGTTCAAACTGCCAGAATTTCATGAGCTTGCCAAGAGTAAATAGGAGGAGGAGCCTGGGTCGCATGTTAGTGCATGAAAAGTACAAATGCTGGACACAGTAGTTAGATACGTTGCTTCAATCACTACCATTGGATTGTAGGTAATTTCAAATGCTAGAAATACAACCGAGAAAGCAGTTCCACAAAAAGAACAGCCAGAACAGGATTCCAAGTGCCGCTTGTCTTTGTCATGTCCTCTCTGAGTTGAATATATAGACAGTAGAGCTTGGCAAAGAAGTGCTACTGTGTAGATGTCTTTCAGCAGTACTCAAAGAAAAAGAGCAACTGTAGCTGCCAAGGTACCAATGCTGGAGAAGTGAGTTTACAAGTAGGTAACTTTTTTCTTTCTTCGATCAAATATGTTTTCTTTTATGTTGAATATAAATTACTGTTTCTATGTGTATTAACCATTGAAGAAAGTGTACATTGAAGATTACTATTTTATTTTGTCTTGCATTGTGCCAGTTGCTAACAGATTGAACTTAACCAAATGTAGATGTTTGGAAATTCGACTTGCATTTAGTCGCAGTCCGAAATGAGGCTGAAATACTGCTGCAATTTGAAATATTTGTGACTGAGAAAAAAGTCTCAAAAACTCAAGTCTGCCATTGATGGTATGTCATCATCTTTGATGTTGCAATTTGCATGAATGAGTGTAGGTATGGTTTGTGTCTGAAAACGTTATACCTAGAAGAGAATGCCAGATGGTCATTTTTTAAAAATAAAAAACATTCTTAACTTCTTCTCAGTTTTTTTTTTTTTTTTTACTCCAGTATTGGAACTTTCATAGATTCACATGCTTGAATCATTCTCCGTCGTTTAGATGGGAGTCCCCAGTATAATTTACACAAGTAGTGTCAAGATATAACAACTAAGGAAAAAAAAGGCCGTAGGCCTCTTCAATTTAACAGTCTATCAGAGTCATTTTGTGAAAAGGACTAAACTTGAGCATCCACCAATCAGGCGACAGCACCCTCTAGAATCCTCCTGAGAGCAGCTCCAGCACCTCAGATTTTCTACCGCACGTCGTGCTAGGGAGTCTCCTCAGAGCTCTGCTCTTTCTTCACACCTTTTCAACATTTTCTCTCAGAGAAACTTATCTAACTTGAATTGTCAACTATTTTCCAACTATGTCTGACAAGGAGAAGAAGGGTCTTTTCAGGGACTGCAAGACTTGTGGAAAGAAAAGGCTTCATTCTGAAGACCCTGACCAGGACTGCATTTACTGCCTCTACCCAGACCATTCAGCTAAAGACTAAGATTTGTCGTACCTTTTCCTCTAAGACTCTAAAGGACAGGGAAGGCAGATTATTGATATGGCTGCAGAAACTAAAACAGAGAAAATCCAGTTTCCGACTCTGAGAGTGATGAATCTTCAACATCCAAGAGATCATCAAAGAGGGCGAGATCAGGCTCAAGATCTCCCTCCCAACTCTCAAGAAAAGCCCACAAAAAGACTGCTTCAGGGTCTTATAAGGGCCGCAGCCCATCTTCCTCTCCTAAGAAAGCTTCCAGGAAAGAGGGGAGCAGTCATTCTACCAGTTCAGAGAGGCACAGAAAATCTTCCTCTGTACCACCATCTGTGCCTTTTAAGAAGCCATCCTCTGTAACTGGGGAAAAAAGCATTGTTGAAGACTGATTCATCGTCGACGGTACCGTCGGTGAGAACTTTTCCGTCGACGACATCCAGTTCTGCGCTTCCACCATCGACGGCTCTGTCGGTGACAACGTCGACGAGGACAGGTACCCCACCGTCGACGAGAGCTGCAGCTACGACATCAGCGTCGACGACCGTCTACACGTCGTCGACGGAGCTGATGTCAGTGTCAGCCCTACCGTCGGCGAGGCTTTCCTCTATTAAGATCTCCGTGCGCCCAGCGTCTACGACACCGCCTACGACGAAGTCTATGTATGTGCCATCGACGACACCGTAGACGAGGGAGAAACATCAGAAAAGTGTGGAAAAGCTGATGCCAACTCATACATCACCTAGTAAGGTGTCCTCCCTTGTTCCAGTGCACCTTTTAGAGGGAGACAAAGACTCAGATGATGAGGGGCCATTTGGAACAGCCCACAGTCCATCCCAACTGAACGTAAAGTATCAGGAAGAGGAGGAGTATGAGGAAGCCTATGACCCCCAATTTTATGCAGAACAACAGCAATACCAACAGGGAGCATATATTCCATCCTCCCTATTGACTGACCTCAGAGCGATGTTGGCTGATTACAGCAGGCGGTTTTCCCCTCAAGGAAAACAGCCTTCTGCATCGCCCGTCTCTGGAGTTACCACTCCACATCAGAGGCCAACTTCATTACCTCTCACAAATGTGGCTACTCCTGATATGACACTTCCTCAGGATACGGACATCTCAGAGGGAGATCAGGAAGAAGGGGAGTTCATGGACACTCACTACGAGTGGGACGAATACATCATCTCTGCTCCTCCTTCTCCTTCTCAATCGAAGGTGGAATCCCCACCAGAAGACATAGGAGGGTTTCACAATCTTCTCGAGAGAGCTGCCAAGCGTTTTGCTTTACCAATGCCAACCAAGCAAAACAACTGTTTCCTTTACAACTTTAAGGAACCTTTTCAGAAATCCATGTGCTCTATCCCGATGGTTAACTACCTGTGGGAAGAGGGTCTTAAAGTCATGCATAATCCGGCTACAGTTACTGCAGTACTACCTCGTTTGGATAAGAAATACAAGGCACCAGACGATGCACCAACATGTCTAACTGGACACCCTCCTCCGGATTCGGTGGTAGCTCAAAGAAGATCTAAGAACCCTTCTGCCCCGATTTCCGCACCCCCAGACAAAGAGGTTAGACGGCTAGATGATATAGGTAAAAGGTTTCCCTCTATGGCTAGCCTAGTGGTAAGAGCCGCCAACTCTTTGGCTATACTGGCTAGGTTTGATAGGCAACTTTGGGCAGACATTGCACCTTATATTGGCCAGTTGCCAGAAGATACAAGATCAGAGGCAAACAAAACTGTACAGGAGGGTCAACACACGTCTGCAGAACTTATCAACTGTGCAATGGATTGCAACCACTGCTTTTCAACAGCTCGCCGGTGCAGCGGTGCTTAGGAGGCAAGGTTGGCTTAAAGCTACCTCTTTCCGTCCAGAGGTGCAAAATAAAATCTTGGACTTACCTTTTGATGGACAGGCATTGTTTGGAAAGCACATTGATGACGCCTTACAATCTGTCAAATCGGACACAGACACGGCAAGGTCACTAGGGACCCTGCAATATCGAAAGTCTTTCTTTTCGACCTAGAGGGCGTGGCCAACCCTCATACAGAGGAGGATATCAACAACACAGATATTCCACCTATCCTTCCTCTTCCCAACAATATCGCCAATACTACTCACAGAGACAGCCGCCGCAACCAGCCTATGGTAGACCTGGAGGTCGTGGACGCTCAACCCGCCTGGCCAAAGATTTGACTCGTAGAACCTGATGCATCCGAGGCTCCGGCTACGTCCAACTCTCCTCCTTTCATTCTGGGTGGGAGGATATCTCTATTCCTCGAAAAATGGCAAGCCATCACTTCAGACAAGTGGGTCCTACAATTAGTGGAACGGGGCCATACTTTAGAATTTACCCAACTACCTCCCTCCAACCCCCCCCCCCGCAGGACTCCTTCAAGATACCCTCAACAACTCAAAAAGGAGATCAACAAAATGCTTCTCAAAGGAGCTATAGAGAAGGTACCTCGAACCCAGTGGGGAACAGGATTTTATTCCAGGTTCTTCCTCATTCGGACAAAGTGGAAGGATTGGAGGCCGATCCTCGATTTAAGAGAGCTAAATACCTACTTAAAAAAGCAATCGTTCCGTATGATCAGCCTACAAGACGTCCTCCTGCGTCCCAACCAGGGAGATTTCATGTCTACGCTAGACCTGAAAGATGCATACTTCCACATACCCAGCCCACAGAAAATACCTGAAATTCACCGTAGCCGGCAGCCATTTTCAATTCCGGGTCCTTCCCCTGGACTGAAATCAGCTCCCAGAATATTTACCAAATGTCTAGCACCAATCGCAGCCTTTCTCAGAAGGAGAAAACACCCAATTTTTCCATACTTAGACGATTGGCTGATAAAGGCAAAGACCTACGCGGGAGCGCACAGATCAACAAGAAAGTGCGTTTCCTTGCTAACCAACCCCGGACTCACCATCAACTGGGATTCAAACCTCTACCAGCACGAAACATTACCTTTCTAGGGGCAAAACTGGACACACAATCCACCATTGCATGTCCCACTTTAGAGCGGCAACAAAGGTTACTGACTCTAGCAAGTTCCATACAGAAAAGAAGCAAGGTTACTGTCCGTCTGTTCAAGTCTCTATTGGGCATGATGTCTTCATGCATACCTCTAGTTCCTCTATGCCGTTTAAAGATGCGCCCCTTACAGGAGCAACTGAATTGTCAATGGCTCCAAGTGTCAGGCACTTTCGAGGATCAGATACTCATAACTCAAACAATACTCAGGGCTCTGAGATGGTGGTCTCTAAGGCATCCGCTATCAATTGGCATTCGTTTCTACAGCAGCCAGCTCCGTGGACCATAACGACAGATGCATCCCTGGAAGGCTGGGGGGCTGTGCTACAGGATCTGCAAATAAGTGGCAAATGGGCACCGCATCTGGCATCAATGCATATCAATTGGCTGGAGCTCAGAGCAGTGCACCTGGCCTTACAGGCGTTTCTTCCCAAGATATCAGGATCACAAGTGGTAATAAGGACGGATAACACCACCACGATACATTACCTCAACAAACAAGGAGGCACAAGATCTCACTCTCTCCAGAGAAGCCCAGACAATCTGGAATTGGGCCTCGCAGCAAGGCATCACACTATCAGCGGTGCACGTGCTGGGAATAGATAACAAGACAGTGGATGCGCTCAGCAGGCAGAAGTCGAGCTGCCACGAGTGGGAGCTAGACCAGTCAATAGTGAACCACATTTTTTCCCAGTGGGGAACACCAACAGTAGACCTGTTTGCAAGCAAGCGCAACGCCAAATGCCAGTTCTTCACAAGTTGGCATCACCAGAAGGGCTCTTGGGGGAATGCGTTTTCAATAGTCTGATCAGACATCTTTGCTTACGCCTTTCCTCCAATTCCGTTGATCCCACGGGTCCTCACGAAGATGAAAGCAGAGCCGTGCACTCTGATATTAATAGCTCCGTACTGGCCACGTCAGCGTTGGTTCGCAGAACTTCTTCTGTCAATCAAGCCTCACATTCCGCTGGAGCCGTTTCCCCAAATGTTGACAATGAACAATGGCCAGGTTTGGCACCCGGATCCAAAGTCGATGCACTTATCAGCATGGCTCCTGACCACAGGGAGTTCGCACATTTGAATATCCCACAGGAATGTAGGGATATTTTGTCAAAAGCCGGAGCGGATAGCACCAATAAAACGTATTATTGTAAATGGAGACGATTCTGTGTCTGGTGTCATCAACAACAGGTTGACCCATTAGTCTCACCACCAGAGGAAATATTACCGTACCTATTGCAGCTAGCTCACGCTGGCCTGGCACATTCTTCCATTAAAGTTCACCTAGCAGCGATAGCTGCATACAGATGTTCGGATGCTACACCCTCACTCTACTCCTCTCGTCTGATTAAGAGGTTCTTGAAGGGGCTTTTCAGAGTTTTCCCTCCTTTCAGGCCACCACCTCCTTCTTGGAACCTAAATATCGTCTTAGCACAACTGATGAAGCATCCGTTTGAGCCGATCCATCGTGCTTCTCTCAAGTTCCTTTCATGGAAGGTTGCGTTATTGGTAGCTCTCACATCAGCTAGGCGAGTCAGCGAGGTGCAAGCTCTCTCCATTCAAGAGCCATTCCTACAGCTTAAACATGACATACTGCTAATGTGTACTAACCCGCATTTTATTCCAAAGGTTCCTTCAGACTTTCACATCAAGGAACCTTTGGTCTTCAAATCCTTTTTTCCTCATCCATCCACTCCGGCTGAGAGGGCATTACACTCCTTAGACGTTAAAAGATGTGTTCAATTCTATTTGGACAGGACTAAATCTTTTCGATGCTCTAATCAGCTGTTCGTAGCATACAGTGCTCCTAGGAAAGGACATCCACTCTCCAAGCAGAGTATTTCCAGATGGATCGCCACAGCCATTTGCTTCTGCCCTCAAGCAGCGGGCAAACCACTGCACTCACCTGTACATGCTCACTCCACGAGGGCAGTCTCATCGTCAGCTGCGCTGTTCGCCGGAGTCTCACTACAAGACATTTGTAGGGCAGCAACATGGAAGAGCTGTCATACATTCACAAAACACTACTGCCTGGAATCTCTATCTCAGGGAGAGGTAGCAGTGGGTCAAGCGGTTCTCAGGAATCTTTTCAGGTGAAGCCATCTCTTCTCCATCCCTCCATCCTAGAACAGGTATGCACATTGTTTATATCCCTTATATTCGCTTACACAGTTAAAAGGAAAGTAAACAAAAGTAAGAAAACATTCTGACAGACAGATAAGTGGTCATTTTTAATGATAGTATTCATATTACATACATGTTTTGGGATACTTTTTGCTTTGCCATTCTACATATCTATATGTATATGTATATGTGTATATATATACATATGTTCGATGGCATGTGTAGCTGCAGATACACATGCTGTGCACATCCCGCCATCTGGTGTTCGGCTCGGAGTGTTACAAGTTGTTTTTCTTCGAAGAAGTCTTTTCGAGTCGCGAGATCGAGGGACTCCTCCCATTTCGGCTCCATTGCGCATGGGCGTCGACTCCATCTTAGATTGTTTTTTTTCCGCCATCTGGTTCGGACGTGTTCCTTTTCGCTCCGTGTTTCGGGTCGGAAAGTTAGTTAGAATCTCGGAAAAATCGTCGGTATTGTTTGCGTTCGGTATCGGGTTAGTTACAACAGATCAACACCGACTTTTGAAGAGCTCCGGTGGCCCTTTGGTTTTTTTTCGATCCCTCCGTCGGGGCCTGGTCGGCCTGGCCACGTGTCTCTTCAAGGCTGATGGAACGGACCCCATTCCGCTTCTGCCCAAAATGTCATAACAAGTATCCATATACAGATCAGCATCTGGTCTGTAACTTGTGTCTGTCTCCAGATCACAAGGAGGATACCTGTGAAGCCTGTCGAGTGTTTCGGTTGAGGAAGACATTAAGAGACCGAAGAGCGAGAAGACTGCAGATGGTGTCGGCGCCGACAGGACAAGGGCGTTTCGAGGAGGAAGAAGAAACCTTCCCCATCCAGGAATCAGACTCGGACGAGCTCGATCCAGAAGAAACGGCGAAAACCGTGAGTAAGACGTCGAAACATAAGACTCACGAGAAGACAACAAAAGCCCAGGGGACGCTACCGCCAACAGCCCATGGCTTAACCCGAAAAATAGGTGACCAATCATCGGAACCGAAAAAGGGCATGCATGTGACGAAGTCATCCGACTCCGGTCGAAATACCGCCACACAACAATCTCGGGCCCGAGACAGCGGCTCCGAGCAGATTCGGCACCAAGACAGTGACACCGAAATGGTTCGGCACCGAGACACCACGACGCCGAAAATAAAGAAGGTTTCCTCGGAGCCCAAAAAGGCGACCGAAAAGATTTCGATTCCGAAACATCCAGCCTCGGAACCGAAAACAGGTTCCTACACAGAGGAACAGGGATTATCCTCCCAAATGCAAGGACATAAGTTCGGAGAGGAACTTGAATCTGTTGAGCCAGACTACACTCAAAGAAGGCTCCACATTCAAAAAGACACAGGGAAGATAAGCACTCTTCCCCCAATTAAAATGAAAAGAAGACTTGCCTTTCAAGAAAAGGACAAGCAGCCACAGGCAAAGGTGGCAAGACAAACAACTCCACCACCATCAATGCACACATCACCGGTAGCCACTCCACCACTGATGCAATCCCCGACTCATACTGCAATGAGTCAACATGATCCTGATGCATGGGACCTTTATGATGCTCCTGTATCAGATAACAGCCCAGACTGTTACCCTGCGAGGCCGTCGCCACCTGAAGACAGGACATCCTACACGCAGGTGGTCTCAAGGGCAGCTGCGTTTCATAACGTCACCTTGCATTCAGAACCAATTGAGGATGACTTTTTGTTTAATACACTCTCCTCCACTCATAGCCAATACCAAAGCTTACCTATGCTCCCGGGAATGATAAAACATTCCAAACAAATATTTCAGGATCCTGTAAAAGGCAGAGCCATAACTCCAAGGGTGGAGAAGAAGTACAAGCCACCACCAACAGACCCTGTTTATATTACGCAGCAATTAACACCAGATTCTGTGGTTGTTGGGGCAGCTCGCAAGAGAGCAAACTCTCATACCTCGGGAGCTGCACCACCTCCAGACAAGGAGAGTCGCAAATTCGATGCTGCGGGTAAAAGAGTTGCAGCACAAGCAGCAAACCAATGGCGTATTGCCAATTCACAAGCACTTTTGGCAAGATACGATAGAGCTCATTGGGACGAAATGCAGCATTTCATAGAACACTTACCCAAAGAGTTCCAGAAAAGGGCACAACAAGTGGTAGAAGAAGGACAAAGTATCTCCAATAATCAGATACGGTCATCAATGGACGCAGCAGATACGGCTGCAAGGACAGTAAATACTGCAATAACGATAAGGAGACACGCAAGGTTGCGTACTTCAGGATTGAAGCCGAAAATACAACAAGCCGTTTTGAATATGCCCTTTAATGAACAGCAGTTGTTTGGGCCGGAAGTCGACACTGCTATTGAAAAACTCAAAAAAGATACTGATACTGCAAAAGCCATGGGCGCACTCTACTCCCCACAAAGCAGAGGCACATTTCGCAAAACACAATTTAGGGGAGGATTTCGAGGTCAACCTACCGAGGCCACAACCTCACAAGCAAGGCCCTCTTATCAAAGCCAATATCAGCGGGAAATTTTTGGGGGCAATATACAGGGGGACAATTCCAAAAAAATAGAGGGAAGTTCCAAAACCCCTCAAAACAAGCAGTGACTTCCAAGTCACACATCCCCAACACATAACACCTGTGGGGGGGAGACTAAGCCAATTTTACAAACATTGGGAGGAGATAACAACAGACACTTGGGTACTGGCTATTATCCAGCATGGTTATTGCATAGAATTTCTCAAATTCCCTCCAAAAGTCCCACCGAAAACACACAATATGTCAAAACAACATATAGATCTTCTAGGACTAGAGGTTCAGGCATTACTACTAAAAGAAGCAATAGAATTAGTACCAAAACACCAGAAAGGAACAGGAGTTTACTCTATGTACTTTCTCATACCCAAAAAAGACAAGACTCTGAGACCTATATTAGATCTCCGAACATTAAATACCTACATCAAATCAGATCACTTTCACATGGTGACATTACAAGACGTAATCCCACTACTCAAACAACAAGACTACATGACAACACTAGACCTAAAGGATACATATTACCATATACCGATACATCCTTCACACAGAAAGTACTTAAGGTTTGTATTCCAAGGGATACATTACCAATTCAAGGTGTTGCCATTCGGAATAACAACTGCGCCAAGAGTTTTTACAAAGTGCCTAGCAGTCGTAGCTGCACATATCAGGAGGCAGCAAATACATGTGTTCCCGTACCTAGACGATTGGTTAATCAAAACCAACACGCTGGAAAGGTGTTCACAACACACAAAGTATGTCATAGAAACCCTCCACAAACTAGGTTTCTCAATCAACTACACAAAGTCACACCTTCTGCCGTGTCAAACACAGCAATACTTAGGGGTGACAAACAACACAGCAAAAGGGATTGCCACTCCAAGTCCACAAAGGGTTCAGGCATTTCACAATGTAATACAGGCCATGTATCCAAATAAAAAAATACAAGTCAAAATGGTGATAAAACTCCTAGGCATGATGTCCTCATGCATAGCCATTGTCCCAAACGCAAGGTTGCACATGCGGCCCTTACAACAGTGCCTAGCATCACAGTGGTAACAGGCACAGGGTCAAATTCTAGATCTGGTGTTGGTAGACCGCCAAACATACACCTCGCTTCAATGGTGGAACAGTATAAATTTAAACCAAGAGTGGCCTTTCCAAGACCCAGTGCCACAATATGTAATAACGACAGATGCCTCCATGATAGGGTGGGGAGCACACCTCAATCAATACAGCACCCAAGGACAATGGGACACTCACCAAAAACAGTTTCACATAAATCACTTGGAACTATTGGCAGTATTTCTAGCGCTGAAAGCATTTCAACCCATAATAAGCCACAAACACATTCTTGTCAAAACAGACAACATGACAACGATGTATTACCTAAACAAACAGGGAGGGACACACTCAACACAGTTGTGTCTCCTGGCACAGAAAATATGGCATTGGGCAATTCACAACCACATTCGCCTAATAGCACAATTTATTCCAGGAATTCAGAATCAGTTAGCAGACAATCTCTCTCTGGATCACCAACAGATCCACGAATGGGAGATTCACCCCCAAATACTGAATACTTACTTCCAGAGTTGGGGAACACCACAAATAGATCTATTTGCAACAAAGGAAAATGCAAAATGCCAAAACTTCGCATCCAGGTACCCACAAGATCAGTCTCAGGGCAATGCGTTATGGATGAGTTGGTCAGGGATATTTGCTTACGCTTTTCCCCCTCTCCCACTCCTTCCATATCTAGTAAACAAGTTGAGTCAAAACAAACTCAAACTCATACTAATAGCGCCAACATGGGCAAGACAACCTTGGTACACAACACTACTAGACCTCTCAGTAGTGCCTCATGTCAAACTACCAAACATACCAGATCTGTTAACGCAACACAAACAACAGGTCAGACACCCAAATCCAGCATCGCTGAATCTAGCAATCTGGCTCCTGAAGTCCCAGAGTTCGGACACTTAGACCTTACACATGAATGTATGGAGGTCATAAAACAAGCTAGGAAACCTACCACTAGACATTGCAATGCAAATAAGTGGAAAAGATTTGTTTATTACTGCCATAATAATCAAATTCAACCCTTACACGTATCTGGCAAAGACATCGTAGGATACTTACTACATCTGCAAAAGTCAAAGCTAGCTTTTTCTTCCATTAAGATACATCTTACAGCAATTTTAGCTTACCTGCAAATTACGCACTCAACTTCTCTATTTAGGATACCAGTCATAAAAGCATTTATGGAAGGTCTAAAGAGAATTATACCACCAAGAACACCACCAGTTCCTTCATGGAACCTCAACATTGTCTTAACACGACTCATGGGTCCACCTTTTGAGCCCATGCACTCTTGTGAAATGCAATACTTAACATGGAAAGTTGCATTTTTAATTGCCATCACATCTTTAAGAAGAGTAAGTGAGATTCAAGCATTTCCCATACAAGAACCATTTATTCAAATACACAAGCATAAAGTAGTTCTACGGACAAATCCTAAATTTTTACCAAAAGTCATATCACCGTTCCACTTAAATCAAACAGTAGAATTACCAGTGTTCTTCCCACAGCCAGACTCTGTAGCTGAAAGAGCACTACATACATTAGACATCAAAAGAGCGTTAATGTACTACATTGACAGAACAAAAATAATTCGAAAAACAAAACAATTATTTATTGCTTTCCAAAAACCTCATACCGGAAATCCAATTTCTAAACAAGGCATTGCTAGATGGATAGTTAAGTGCATTCAAACCTGTTATCTTAAAACAAACAGAGAACTGCCTATTACACCAAAGGCACATTCAACTAGAAAGAAAGGTGCTACCATGGCCTTTCTAGGAAATATTCCAATGACCGAAATATGTAAGGCAGCTACATGGTCTACGCCTCATACATTTACCAAACACTACTGTGTAGATGTGCTAACAGCACAACAAGCCACAGTAGGCCAAGCAGTACTATGAACATTGTTTCAAACAACTTCAACTCCTACAGGCTGAACCACCGCTTTTGGGGAGATAACTGCTTACTAGTCTATGCACAGCATGTGTATCTGCAGCTACACATGCCATTGAACGGAAAATGTCACTTACCCAGTGTACATCTGTTCATGGCATTAGTCGCTGCAGATTCACATGCGCCCACCCGCCTCCCCGGGAGCCTGTAGCCGTTTAGAAGTTGATCTTGAACATCTGTATATTTGTAAATATATTACATTATGTACACATGTATTCACTCCATTGCATGGGCACTATTACTAGCATATACAACTCCTACCTCACCCTCTGCGGGGAAAACAATCTAAGATGGAGTCGACGCCCATGCGCAATGGAGCCGAAATGGGAGGAGTCCCTCGATCTCGTGACTCGAAAAGACGTCTTCGAAGAAAAACAACTTGTAACACTCCGAGCCCAACACCAGGTGGCGGGATGTGCACAGCATGTGAATCTGCAGCGACTAATGCCACGAACAGATGTACACTGGGTAAGTGACATTTTCCATATATATGTATGTATATATGTATTTATATATATATAGAGGTATATGTAAGGAAATGAATGCCTCCTTGTCATGGTTACCCCCTGACTTTTTGCCTTTGCTGATGCCAAGTTATGATTTGAAAGTGTGCTGAGGCCTGCTAATCAGGCCCCAGCACCAGTGTTCTTTCCCTAACCTGTACCTTTGTTTTCACAATTGGCACACCCTGGAATCCAGGTAAGTCCCTTGTAACTGGTACCCCTGGTACCTAGGGCCCTGATGCCAGGGAAGGTCTCTAAGGGCTGCAGCATGTCTTATGCCATCCTGGGGACCCCTCACTCAGCACAGACACACTGCTTGCCAGCTTGTGTGTGCTGGTGGGGATAAAATGACTAAGTCGACATGGCACTCCCCTCAGGGTGCCATGCCAACCTCACACTGCCTATAGGTATAGATAAGTCACCCCTCTAGCAGGCCTTACAGCCCTAAGGCAGGGTGCACTATACCATAGGTGAGGGCATAAGTGCATGAGCACTATGCCCCTACAGTGTCTAAGCAAAACCTTAGACATTGTGAGTGCAGGGTAGCCATAAGAGTATATGGTCTGGGAGTCTGTCATGCACGAACTCCACAGCACCATAATGGCTACACTGAAAACTGTGAAGTTTGGTATCAAACTTCTCAGCACAATAAATGCACACTGATGCCAGTGTACATTTTATTGTAGCATACACCCCAGATGGCACCTTAGAGGTGCCCCCTGAAACCTTAACCGACTACCAGTGTGGGCTGACTAGTTTTAGCAGCCTGCCGCCACACACCAGACATGTTGCTGGCTACATGGGGAGAGTGCCTTTGTCACTCTGTGGCTAGTAACAAAGCCTGTACTGGGTGTAACACCTGGCGGTGAGCCTCAAAGGCTCACCCCCCTTGTTACAGCACCCCAGGGCACTCCAGCTAGTGGAGTTGCCCGCCCCCTCCGGCTACGGCCCCACTTTTGGCGGCAAGGCCGGAGGAGATAATGAGAAAAACAAGGAGTCGTCACTGGCCAGTCAGGACAGCCCCTAAGGTGTCCTGAGCTGAGGTGACTCTGACTTAGAAATCCTCCATCTTGCAGATGGAGGATTCCCCCAATAGGATTAGGGATGTGTCCCCCTCCCCTCAGGGAGGAGGCACAAAGAGGGTGTAGCCACCTTCAGGGCTAGTAGCCATTGGCTACTAACCCCCCAGACCTAAACACACCCCTAAATTGAGTATTTAGGGGCTCCCAGAACACAGCAAGATAGATTCCTGCAACCTAAGACGAAGAAGGACTGCTGAGCTGAAAACCTGCAGAGAAGACTGAGACACCAACTGCTTTGGCCCCAGCTCTACCGGCCTGTCTCCCCACTTCTAAAGACACTGCTCCAGCGACGCGTTCCACAGGGTCCAGCGACCTCTGAAGCCTCAGAGGACTACCCTGCATCTAGAAGGACAAAGAACTCCAGAGGACAGCGGCTCTGTTCCACAAAGACTGCAACTTTGCAACAAAGAAGCAACTTTGAAACAACACACGTTTCCCGCCGGAAGGGTGAGACTTTGCACTCTGCACCCGACGTCCCCGGCTCGACTTGTGGAGAACAAACACCACAGGGAGGACTTCCCGGCGACTGCGAGACCGTGAGTAGCCAGAGTTGACCCCCCTGAGCCCCCGCAGCGATGCCTGCAGAGGGAATCCCGTGGCTCCCCCTGACCGCGACTGCCTGCTTCAAAGACTCGACGCCTGGTAAAGACACTGCACCTGCAGCCCCCAGGACCTGAAGGATCCGACCTCCAGTGCAGGAGCGACCCCCAGGTGGCCCTCTCCCTTGCCCAGGTGGTGGCTACCCCGAGAACCCCCCCCCCCCCGTTGCCTGCCTGCATCGCTGAAGAGACCCCTTGGTCTCCCATTGAAACCTATTGCGAACCCGATGCCTGTTTGCACACTGCACCCGGCCGCCCGTGCCGCTGAGGGTGTACTTTTTGTGCTGACTTGTGTCCCCCCCCGGTGCCCTACAAAACCCCCCTGGTCTGCCATCCGAAGACGCGGGTACTTACCTGCTGGCAGACTGGAACCGGAGCACCCCCTTCTCCATTGAAGCCTATGCGTTTTGGACACCACTTTGACCTCTGCACCTGTCCGCCCCGGAGCTGCTGGTGTGGTAACTTTGGGGTTGCTCTGAACCCCCAACGGTGGGCTACCTTGGACCCAGCTTTGAACCCCGTAGGTGGTTTACTTACCTGCAAAACTAACAAACACTTACCTCCCCCAAGAACTGTTGAAAATTGCACTGTCTAGTTTTAAAATAGATATGTCCTTTGTGTGAAAACTGTATATGCTATTTTGCTAATTCAAAGTTCCTAAGTGAAATACCTTTCATTTGAAGTATTACTTGTAAATCTTGAACCTGTGGTTCTTAAAATAAAAGAAAATATATTTTTCTACACAAAAACCTATTCACCTGGAATTGTCTTTGAGTGTGTGTTCCTCATTTATTGCCTGTGTGTATACAACAAATGCTTAACACTACCCTCTGATGAGCCTACTGCTCGACCACACTACCACAAAATAGAGCATTAGAATTATCTCTTTTTGCCACTATCTTACTTCTAAGGGGAACCCTTGGACTCTGTGCATGCTATTTCTTACTTTGAAATAGTACATACAGAGCCAACTTCCTACAGTATACCTTTATAGTTACATAGATATATATACAGGAATATAAATGAGGTTTCATGTATCAAGATGTTTTCAATCAAATATGTTATACTACAATGTGCATAGCTACTGCTCTCTACTCTGATTCAAGCATGTGAATCTATGAAAGTTCCAATACTGGAGTAAGAAAATAAGTTACTTACCTGTAACTAGTTCTTCAGTATTGGAATCTTTCATAGATTCACATGCAACCCACCCACCTACCTCCCCGGAGAAGCTCACTTCACCTCTCTCTCTCTCTCGCTCTCTCTCTCTCCCTTTCTTTTTCCTACATTGTACGCACTTGTGCTTGGAAAATCTGAGGTGCTGAAGCTTCTCTCAGGAGGATTCTAGAGGGTGCTGTCGTCTGATTGGTGGATGCTCAAGTTTGGTCCTTGTCACAAAATGACGCTGATAGACTGTTAAATTGAAGAAGCCTAGGGCCTTTTTTTTCTTGGTTATTATATCTTGACACTACTTGTGTAAATTATACCAGGGACTCCCATCTCGACGACAGGGAATGATTCAAGCATGTGAATCTATGAAAGATTCCAATACTGCCGAACTACAGTTTCAGGTAAGTAACTTATTTTCTTAAATAGACACCAATTATTTTAACGTCACTGATTTAGAAAATGTATATGAAAAATATTTTGCAAATCTTTTAAAAGAAAAGTAAGGCGATTTGGCTAAATATATTTCAGTCCAGGGAAGGACTTTTGCAAGGACCACTTTGAGGCTCCAAGCAACCTCTGACTTGAGGGAAATGCTTTCTTAAGGCCTTTGAGGAAATCTTTAATAACAGCGACTCGGAAGAAACGTTTGTGAAGGATATCTGCGTAGGCAGTAATGGTAGCACGTTGTATATTTTAAGGAAGATGGTGGATTGTTGCACAGCAGCATGTTATGGATCTTGTGGATTTCTAAAATTGTAAATTGTCCTAATCTGTTAAAGGTTTGCATCAATATGAACCAAAGCATTTTTTTATGCTTTTAGGAACAGGCATCTTGGGTCTGTCAATGTGAAGAGGGTATGGTACAAAAGCTTGAACAAGACTTCAAACTGGCGCTACAGCAACAAAGCTCTCTAGATCAGTGGGCCAACTGGCTCGACAATGTGGTGACCTTGGTCCTCAAACCCCATGAAGGCAGCCCCAGCTTTCCCAAAGCAGCTAGACAATTTTTACTTAAGTGGTCCTTTTACAGGTAAATAGCAGTGATCATTTGGTAACCATTTCTATGCCTGTATCTATGCTCTTTGTTTCTTTCATGAGAGTTGACAATGTGTTATCTGTTATTAGATGTATTTTTAAATCTCCAGTGTTTCACCTAAAAAAAACAAACATGAAAATAAAAACTGAAAATAACAAAACCACTTTAAGTGGCAAAAAAGTTATAAAAAATATTTTAACACATAAAATAGAAGGGACGTGTTGTGATGGTTAAAAGAAAGGTGCACAGTTTCAAAAATAATACTATTACATATTGTAAAATGATGTAGTAATAAGAGTGTATGTTGGCAATGGTGTGGAGAGAGATGGGCAGTGTGGACTTCTTGTGACCAGAGTGGATATGGGTGAATTACTCCTTAAAAACAGAGGACTCTTTTTTTAAAGATGCACTTTAGCACAGTACTCTGAGATTGACTGATGGTTAAAAAGTAATTGATAGAAGTGCTTGAATTATTCTTGACCTTTTTAAGTTGTGCCCTTGAAGCATTCAGTTGTGTTGTTTTGTTTTCTTTTTTGTTTTCACTCACTATTACCACAGAAAATGACAAGTTGTGCAAACTATGGAAATGTGCCTTGGCCAAGTCCAAAAGGTTTAGTCTAGTCCAAATGGCTAGAATACTACCCCTCTGAGCACTAGCAACCCAGTACACGTTGCAGCTTTCTTGAGCCTCATCAGGGAGCCGCACCTGTAGTCCCAATGAACCAGTTAGACATAGGCCCCATGTTTAGGCATACTCATGTAACATATGGTGTTTTACTGAGTGACCAATTAGATACCCAGTTTAACCTAGCCACATACAGTTGTTTTCGTAACCGTCCGTTCCATTCCATTTTTTTTACTGAACGGTTATAGGGATAGCCATGTCTGTCTTGACTCTGCCTGAAATATAACATATAATCCCAAACTGTAAGACCACCTCCCATGCCACGGAAAATGTAATATCACTAGTCCAGATAGTGTGACTTTCACATCACTTAAAAATGGTTGTGTCTGGTTCTACTTGACTCTCACCAAACCCATATTTTACAACCCTTTGTGTGTTTGGTCTTTTTTAGGCCACTAAATGTACTCCTTTTTCATACTTACTATCTGAATTTCCCCAATACTTCTGCCACAGAGCAGCCTAAGACGTATTGTTTTTGTGAGCTTCTTTGTACACTTCAAAATGTGTTCCTCTTCACTTTAGCTATTGCCTTACGGCAATAAAGTCTCATTGAAACAAATATTGCTTTTTATGCCAACAAATATTTTTCATTCGTTATGTTTCAATCCAGGCTCTGCTCAGTTATTTCTTTGGTCATTTTTTTTGATATTACAATGTGATATTCTGATATTATTCCACAGGTTGGGGACTAAAGTTCTTGTCTCCTCAATTTACTAGTTATGCTCTCTGCACTTGTGCAACACAGGAACCTCTGAAAAGACACATAGAGCACTTCACCCTCTCATCCCCTTCTCCCAGGGGATCAAACGCCCTACCTTTCCTTCAGTTTCATGCATGTTTTATAGTGATGACATTCAAACCATCATATTCTTTAGTTTGCTCTCTACTTTTGCTAACTTTTCAGTTCCATGGTCATCCGTGACCTGACACTGCGCAGTGCGGCAAGCTTTGGCTCCTTCCACCTCATCCGCCTACTCTACGATGAGTACATGTTCTATCTTGTGGAGCATCGCGTGGCCCAAGCCACCGGAGAGACGCCAATTGCTGTAATGGGAGAGGTGAGTGTCTATCTGTAAAACTATTTTCATTCATCCTATAGTTTGTACAATTTGGGTAAATATCATCAGTCCTGAGTTGACTAGGATTTGATGAGCTCTTTTGTAATTGGTATTGCACTTTTATTGTTGTATATTTTTTATTTACACAATACAAAAGTATGTAAATGTCATATCAAAAAATCAAACGTTCAGATATATTATATTACATGTTACTAAGTAACATAAATTCCTGCTATATTCACACATCTTAAAACGTTTTCAAGTAAAAATAACAAAATACATGTAACCTAAACAGATTGAATAGACTGAGGTTATCATAATTTTTCCCACGCCTACCAAGACGTCTAAGGATGATATATATTCACTGAAAAAACAAAGGTTACAGGGATATTATAGGTATATATTTATATATCTCTAATTTATCGTGGAGCCAGTCTCTCTGAAGGCAGCACAGATGCAGCTTTTTTGCTCTTGCTGTACTGTATGGAACCACGAACACCACATCTCATATGTTCCGTGCAGTGGCCTAAAAAGCAAACTTACCACACCAGTGCTTTACTTACAACCAAATTGCATATCATAATCAAGGGCAAATGCATGGAAATTCGAACTGGGGATTCATTTTAATTTGTTCACTCCTCTCATCCATTATTGATCAGTTTTTGAGCTGATCTTGGCACTCTAAAAAAAAATGTTTTTAAATTTTTTTGCAGCTTCATTAATAGCAAACCTTTTAAATGTTTCTTTTCTAGTTAGAAACTTTTGCACCAGTGGCAATCTTGTGGCTCAAAGGTAGTTAGAATGTCTAGCACTAAGTATTGTGGCACAAAGGTAGTACAGCTGCAAGAATGCAATTGACGTGAGAAATCTCAAAATTAATTCTTGAAATCAAACACATCTTCACCCATTATTAAAAGACAATGGAACTAATGAGTTGATTAAGAGAAATGAAGCTGGAAGAACATAACATTATTTGTCACTTTTGCCTAATTTGATAAGCTGCTCATCAATATTGATTTATTTTGATTCTCTGTCAAGAAGAGGGGATCATGGTGGGTTGGAGCCTTCTATCATAGTCTACGGCGTAAGTGTGTATAGGCATGTTTCCATATATTATGGATGTTTATTTGAGCTGCTACATATTGACTGCATGGTACACAGCCTTTTCATAATTTGGTTCGACAGTACACTGACTTACATCCTGCTCCACATACGTGAAAATAAAAAATAGTATAAGGAATATGACTGTAATATGGAGGATCCACTACCATTGAAGTTAACCCCCCCCCCCCCCCCCAAAAAAAGCCAAATAGAAACCTCCATGAGGCAATAGGAGCAGAGAAAGCCAACTCAAGAGTTTTCTTCTAGGTCTCTGTCCGCCTCTCTGACTCAGTGTCCCACCTCCATTTGCCCCGTTGCAAGTACAGGTGCTATGGAGGGAAAGCCCAGTCTAATAAAACAAATTGCCACTGGTGTGGATTTTCCCATGAAAAGCATACACATCATCTCAGGAGGTCTTGTAGTGAGATGTTGTAGAATTGTAGTGCATGCGAGACCCCTTATGCATTACAGATTCTGATACTGAAAAGGGGAACTTTACTTGTGTTTCAGACTTTGCAGTGGAGTTAGAATATACTCTACTCATTTGTAGAGATCTGAACATTCACTAAAGTTAGCTTTGTGTTTCTGAATGGACAAGTAAATAATTTGAATGAAAAGCAAGGCATAGTTGAATGAATTCTAATTGATACTCATTCTCATATATTAAGCTTGTTTATTTTGTAATGTGGAAGTAAAAACATGGTTACACTAATTTTTACTGTTTAGTTGTTATCCTAAAGCAATAAAACAATCATTTGGAGTTATTTGTTCTTTTACAGTTTAGGTGTCAATCATAGAGACACTCACCTTTAATGTTATTAACATTTGGATTTGAAGTCGCCGTGTCTAGCAGTTAAATATGGAGGTCATGTGAATCAATGAAATACATCCGTGCTGGAGAACAATAGTTCCAGGCTTATATATTTCTTCTCCAAGATAGAGAAACCAAGCAGGAGATTTTCTTTGTGGAACAAATAACTTATCTGCCTCCATGTTTTTCAAAAATGGTAGTTCGAGACAAACTCTTTAACTGAACCGCTCTCAGTCCAGTAAAACCAGAGTATTGAAAGTAGATGCCTTGCAGGTTACCAACTATTGTGAAATAGTTTCATTTTAAATAATACAAAAATAAAAATTTCGTATTTTTATATAGTTAGGCACTCCTGTTAAACAAAACACAATTGTGTTTGATTTATTCAGACATTTGATTTCAAACTACTCAATTAAATTTCTTAACTAATCACTGGATTGCCTTTGTTTCCTAGTTCAGCGACCTTGCTTCCTTGTCTCCCACGCTAATGGATAAAGGTATGATCAATTATAAAAACTGTTTGTGTTCTGATTTTATATTGTTAAACCAAAGAATATTGTTTACAGCGACTTTACTTGAGGTAAATAATACAATTATTGTTTTTTGGCACTCTTTTGCAGCCTTCAATGTACTAAATAGAATTTGGAAAACATTGCTCTTTTCAAACTGAGGGCCTGATTTGGATATTGGCATACGGGTGACTCTGTCACTACGGTGACGGATATCCCACCTGCCAAAATCTAAATCCTAATAGGAAATAATGGGATTTAGATTTCAGCAGATGGGATATCTGTGACGGTGTACATGTCTGCCAATATCTAAATTAAGCCCTTAGTCTTCAATTCCTGTAATTTCCCTTTATAGTAGCCAGTATAGTAATGATTTATGTGTGTCTTAGTGTTTATGTATGGAGTAAACCTAAGTTTCCTTTAATGCTGCAAGAAGAATTAATATTTGTCTCCTCTGGAATGTCTGAATCATTCAAATAATCAGTGTTGTAGTACCATAGAGTCTGCTTAATTTTCTCTGTGCATGCCCTGTATGGTTATATAGAAAGAGTCTATTTACTTGGCAGAATAGTATAAGAAATAATGACTTCCTCATCAGGCTTTCAAAAGTACACAAATGTCCAGTAAACAAAAAAAGAATTTATTAGTTATTTCCCCAATAATAAGGAAAATATCCCAAGAACATGTGACTCTATACGGATACCCACAATCGTAGCTGCAATAAATATTTTCATCTCTGGTCATGACCTGAAAGGACAATACAAAGGATAGTTGGCATCTAGTGTGGCAGATTGTCTCTATATGCTGTGTAAGTGTGACATACATGTAAATCCTTTTATTCCTCACATCTAACAAGACCAATCCTTTCAGGAAAGTGAAGTTTAAATGGCGTATTCGTGCTAGTAGAATCCCTTAGTGAGTGAGGCCATCATAGATTATTAGTGACCCAGAAATTGTATGCTGCAGTTTATGTGCCTCTGAACTATTTTGTTATGCCCATCATTTACATCTGAGATTTTATTCTTCAATTCATTGAAAAACATAGTCCAATGCTTACTACCTGGCATATCTTGGTATTCATTGGTAGTGCCCCTGTCATTTACAAAAATCATTGTATTCCTTTCTCTGTGGTGTATGTAGCACTCATGACAAATTAATGTATGCTATATAGTACACTTGCAGAAGTTACTCTGTTATAAAAACTGCTAACTTATATCAGAAGAACTCAATTTGGCTTGAATGTGAAGTATTTGTGCTTCACACATTAGCCATACATCTTCTGCAATATAAGTATGGACGCCTTTATTTCAGTGCCTCAGTTTGCCCAGTCATCAAACAATGGCGGACTTACATTTTCAATGCCGACATTGTATTAACTTGTTGTGTATCCTCTTACAGATGAAATGAGTGATCTGGGAAGTGACACAGATATGGAGTCCCAAATGGCGAGTGAGACACCTGTGAAGCGAGAACGCCCTGATTTGAACCATACTCTGCAGGAAATCTAGACCGGCGAGTAGAGACTTTAAAAGCTTCAACAAGCTCACACTCAGAACACAGAGGACCCTGGACATGATTGCACTCTGCAATGTTAGTGCCTCTTAGATGGCCTTAATGTTTGAGTTATGGTATAAGAGTTTAGGATGATCACATCAGTGGACTACCAGCATATTGGGATGCAGTGCTTGACGGATGGAGACAGCATTGCACATGCAGTTTATGACACAGAAATACTGCCTCAAGAGTCCCCAACAGTGATTGCTTCCGGAGGCTGCTCACTGATTCAATTGAATATCCTCCTCAGAAGGTGTCTCTCCAGTTATATTTCACAAAAAAGGCCCACTCTTTGCCAGCGCTGCAAATATAATACAGAGCAAAGTTAAATAACAATTTTTCCTCTATTTCATATTTCCCCAAATCCTTCTCTACTGGGTTTGTTTGAGAAACCTGTGTTTTAAAGTGGCGATACTTGTTACCTCATACTGGTGGGTACTATGGTGAATAGATTTTCTAACTTGCCAAATAGCTAGCACTGTGGAATTCAAGTGGCTTCACAAATGGACTCAAGGGCTGTATTATCTGAGTACAGCAAGTATATTCTGTTGTGTTGAATTTATATTGCACAGTCTGTACTATATCTCCCGTTTCTGGTTTGTAGCCTTAAGCAAGTATTTCATACATCACTCTGATAGCATTTGAGAAACCATTTTGTCTTGGATTGTAGAAACCAAAGAATTAATTACCTTTAGCTGTTAGCTACTGTGTGTTCTTTGTGTCTTTCTAGCTTTTTTTCTTGTGCCAGGTGGATGATGAATAATGTCCATCGTGGGAATCTCTAGCCTCACTTGTAAGAGGCGAGTGGATATTCCATTGTGCATGTACTTCCGTTGTGCCTCAGTTGGCGCTTTTGGAGCAGGGGGAGGTGACATTTAGGGACTTTCTATGATTTATTTAGGTGTGTCTCAGCATATCAACCCTGCACACAAAGCCCATTTTTCCTAACCCCTGCCTTAGCCCCTTTAGGAAACTGTTTTCTAATTGATGTACGTTGACATGGACTACTTGATTTCTGAAAATTGTTAATTTTTCTTATGCTAAAACATTTTGTACCTAATTCCCTTTGCTGGGAAAAGTAGACTGTCCGCTTATCAAAGGCCACTGTTCTCCGATATTGCTTCATGAATCGAGATAGATGCCATTTTGTTCAGGATAATTCTCATTTCTAACAAACCTTCCAGCTTAACTTTTTTGTAAACATTTCTGTATCCTTCCTGCTACTCTTCGCTTCTTCATTCCATTTTCTCCTTATCTAAGCCTTTGCATCGTATTTCACAATTGCAAAGATGCAAACCTTTCTCTTCGAACAATGATGCAGATGGTTCCTGCTGCTCCAACCCACATTTCACTCGCTGCATAGCCCTCTCTCTGAGCCAGGAATATCCTATTTAAGCATCTATTTATTTTAAATAATGTGTACCATGTTGACCACAAAACCAATTACCTATGGCCCATTTATTTTCCTTTAATAGCTCAGTGTCTTATTGCTTGTTTGAAAGTTTTTATTCACTACACCAAAGTACTAGAAGCAACCATATTGTCAATTCGAATATTCTTCAAGAAACACTTTTCACACAATAAGTACCAGCATTAAATTACAGTGCCTTAATGACATTTGTATCTGTTATAGTGATGACACTGAAGTGCCTGTTCTTTTTCTGTGACATAATATGTGACCATGCATGCAGCGCCTTAAATCGGAAGTTAGAACTGTTTGGTAAATGTGAGCGAACAGACAGTAGTTAACCTTTTGCCATTTGTGGGATATGTATGAGTAGATGCCCTTTTTAAAGTAAATGGGTTGTATGCAGCAGTGGGCTGATAGTTGTCACAATCCTATAGCATTAGTATATTAGCTGAACTTAAACAATTAGATATTTGATGGCAGAATTTGGATGACCAATTAATATTTTATGCAATTTAAACTGTTATGGGAGAGCTCAAACTCGTGAAGTAAGTTTATGGTGAAACTCAAGCTGAGACTGTACTTTCCAATTTTGTTAATGTAAAAACAGCAAAATACAAGTCTTTGAGGCACATATTGAAGACAGAAAGCATTCTACTACTGTAAATGCATATTTTAGCTCCTCTAGATCCTTTCAAGTGGCACTGCGTGTCTCTAGATACTGTGACCTTTGTTTGCCTGTTTGTGTTGAACAGTGAAAACATGGTTAGGTGCAATGATTGATATAGTGTTTGTCTCACTGGGTTCACATCATAGCAGGGTGGTACTTTTGATTTTGTTTTTTCAGTGTATAAGAACATTCTTGACCGCTTCCAGCCTAAGATATCACAGAATGGTTGCCAGTTCTTGAAGCAAGTTCCATCTTATCTAGAAGTATTTTTTTTTTTAACTCTTTGAAAAAATGAGTTTGTGGTCTGTGGCCTGTATACATTCAAAGCATCACAGTTCAAGCGGAGTCATACTTTTTTTTGCCTTGCAGGCATTAGCACATAAATGTATTTATAACCTTAAATATGTCAGAATATGCTTCAAACACCAAATTCTAGTATGTTGAATGATTTTCTTGAACTTGCGGCTGACACATTTTCAAAGTACAGGCTATTGAATAATATGCACTTCTGCATTGACATTCCTTATTCACTTTCAGAGATCTATTTACATTTATTCACATACCACACTGAACTTGCATGCCTTCAAGCTTATTGAAATGCTTTGGGTAGGCAAATGAGTATGCAGACATTCATTACATCTTCATTATTATATTGGATTGGAAACCTTATTCTGGTCTGTTAAAATGTATTTGGGAATCTGCAGTTGAGGCAAATATATCAGATGTTACTTGAGCCTAAGGCTTATGCATTGGTAATGCAGTTGTAAAAAAACAAATCTACTGGATTCTGAGACCTATATCCTTTGAGTACTATAATATTATACACTTGTCAAAGTAGAAAAAAGTATCATTGTTAGTTATGATGCATGAATTTTCATTGTTTTCCGAAGCCTACAATATTGTAGAATTATTTGAAATTTAGATTGCAAAATAGTCCATTCATCTTTTACATTTTAAAACTGTATTCTTTGTTCTAGTAATTTTTGCAACCTCAACATTTTTTCCAAACGTTATTATAAAGTGCATACTGATGTATATTCTATCAGAATTTATTTTGTGACTTTGTGGAAGATTTTTGCCTGTGAATTCACAATATAATTTGAAACTAGTTGTATTCGTTTTGAAAGTGAAGACACTTGTTTGTATTAGCTGGAGACCTTCCCTTTCAGTGTTAGGTTTACCCTTGATAAATGTATGTAAGCACTGGTAGTGGCAGTGTGCCAGTGATGGGGGAGTTATGAATTTTTAAAAGTTAATTATGTTCTTGGTCTAATATGTTGTGTAGACATTGTGGTTGACTACATAAATACAGTGCATCTGTCCTGGTTGGTATACTGCACCAGTTTCGATATATTTTAGCTGAATACTTCATAGCGGAGGAAGGATAACAATTCCATATGTAGTCTCCTTTCTGAAATATACACACACATATAATATTATATATTTCTTAACTAAAATATTCTTACTTTCCATACAGATCTTCTGGTTTACACCTCCTATTACATATGTAGTTTTTTAAATTATGTATTTACAGAGTGATTAAATGTTCCATGGGCTCTACTCCTTTTAAAGCGTGGTTACCATGTAAATTAAAGTCTAGGCACAGAAATACGTTTTGACTTAGACCTAAGGTTTGCAAATGATGAATTCATTTGCAGCAAACTATTTACAAGTATTGAGTGTCTCTAGCTTCCTGAGAGACCTACCTCTCCTGTATCTGGTACAATACAGCTTAATTTCCAGTGTGACTACTTCCCCTTTCCCCATCTGGAGAAGGAAAATCTTAGTACATAGGTGTTCACATTGATAAAGTGCAGACATCATGCTGGTTGCCTACAATTACTTTCCTTGCGTTTTGTATGCTGTCAGGATGACAATGAAGCATTTTGTTTGTGAATTTTCCTTTCCATCTCTCTCCTTCTACATTGTTGGGTGTCTATTTAGAATTGTTTAAACAGTATGACGAACTCAGGCTGTTCAGTTTGTAATTAACTGGTCTTTCCTTATTTGAAATATTTATTTTGACACTCCCATTTTGAGCTTCCCCAGAATTGTGAATATGTACTTCTTCTCATAATAATAGGTTTGATCATTTGGTGAACTGCACTCTTAATGGTGTAATTTTTAACTCATATGGGGCCACTTATAAATCGCACATACTCTTGAAGCAAGAGATCAGAATAGTGTTAAGTATTTAAGAAAGGACATTTGATAAGTTGAACTAATAAGGACTGTGACATGACCCTTTGCCACTTACATATCATAAGCTGTGAACTCAAGAACCTCTTCTTGTCCATTTAGGAGTATGTGATATTACTTTTCCTATCAGTCCTCCTCAAGTCACTGGTATTTCTTCAATCCTTTACGAGCCCTAGGGGAGAATTTGCAGCAACGAAAAGTGAAAAATATATCACTTTGTAAAGTCTAGATTAGCCTCAGTTGCTACTTACTGATATTTTATATTTGTGGGATGACTTTTCAAATGAGTTACCTCAATGTGGGTTACATTACACGATGGGAAGTTGCAAAATAAATGTTGCACTTGTCTAGCTCTTCATCTTCAATTTTATTTTCCCATCAACAGCTCTCTCACACATGCATGCCAGTCTAATGTCTGACCAGTATAACGTATCTTAAGAAATAAAAATGTAGATTACCTAGAGCCAATGTTTGTTTACACTTTAAGAATTTTTCAAATTTCCTCCTTAAGGCAAAGCTTGATGCCAGATTTGCCTGTTGAATCAGTAAACGTACTGATTTTCAGGAAGCCTGGTTGACTTCACATAAAAGGGAAGCTATGGTTTTTCTTCAGTATGTCTGTGTTGTAGAGCATCATCTTTAGTTTGTGTTATTGTGAGTCTTTATTGTAAACCTTTGTTGGACGAAGGTCACAGCAGCAAGATGTCAGACTTGCTTCTTCATGGAACACCACCTGTGGTTGTGTTCATAGCAAAAATCTATGAATGCCAAGGTTAAATTTAAAACGTGTAAATATATATACATTGTATTTAAAGAATGCTGTGGTATTGTACACAGTAAATGTTGTTCAGAGCTTCATTGTTACAGAATTGTAACATCTACACCGGAGATTTTTCTGTTGCAGGTCTCTGGATTAAAAACTTTGACTAATATAAATAGTTCATGGTGTAAGTAAAAATGACCAATTTTATAACATTTTTAAGTAGTGCCTGCAAACGCCTTAAGGTGATTCTACTGATGGCTGCAGAGGGACAAATAAAAGCTTGCCTGTAAAGAGTGAGCCGCATAATCACACAATTTAAAGCTTTTTTTTCTTTTGTCTTGGCCTCTTTCAAGTACGGAGGAAAGAGAGGCACATACTTCTGTTTGTAGGAATAGTCTGATGGGCGACAGGTGACAGTTGTCCCCCTGACCAATATTTTGGTGTATGAGTGAAATAGTTTTCACTCCTCTGACTAAATTCCACATCAGTGAAAATCCAGTTGAGAAACAAGCTTCAAATATAAGTGCAATTACAGAATGGCTCTGCTGCTTATTTTTAAAGATTGCTGTTGGAGGATGCAACAAAAAAATACTCCCTAAGAGAAAAGAAATTTAATTGAATATAGGTTGATAAGGGTTGCTTCTGCAATCCTCAATCACATTTGTGAGTTAATTGAACTGGTCGGGGAAGCTGTAATGTCGTTTTGGAATCTGACACACCAGAATTGCCTATGAGTACTGGAGCTAAACCTTTCCAAACATTATTAGTGGAAGGGATACTTGGTCCGTATTATTAATATTGTGTATCCTCTGGGTGCAAGAACCTGTCAGATTTGTGTAATGATAAGCTCCTCTAACATACATTTGTTCATACAGCTATCTATCATCACTCCTTACTTTATAAGCCAAATGTACTGTGCTTGGGAAGTAGAAGTTCTGCAATATCGGTGGATAACAATATCAGTTAGGTTTAACTCAACTTAGCTGCCCTGCACCTAGAGACCAAAAAGATTTTTGATTCTTGGTGTGCATCTGTGTTCCATTTTTCTGTAAATGATTTTATGCACTGAGCAATACTGCCCCGTAAAGCTTGGTTACCCTAGCCTTCCAGCTCTCCTGCCTATGTGAAACTTGAAACTTGTATCAAACAATTAGTGATTCCAGCTTAATCTGAAAAAATAACATCCAGAGCATTAGGCAGGATATTTAGAGTATATCTTTTGGAGGCCTTTATTTTTTTGCTTTCAGCACACTTAATAGTTTACATGTTTCTCTATACAAAGCTGTTTGCAATAAATACTTTACACTTCGGAAGAGTTATTTTCTTGCTAAGCATCTTTAATGGGACAATCCTGTGAAAGTAATGGATTGTCCTATTACCCAGCCTTATGTCATTGGCAAGCACCAATAGTAGCAGTTCTGGAACGTCCTTTTGTGACATCTAATTTCATTGCAAAAACTATTCTGAGATTGTTCACCAGGTTATTAATACTATCATCCAGCACCTCCCCTCAATTTTACTTTTCAGAAGTGTCATAATTTATTAAACCAAACTTGTGGTTTTGCTGGGTCTCCTCTGCAGACTGTCTCATAGACATGCAAGTGTATTTTTTTCTACTTGAGGATTTGGTTGGGCAGGCTTATCCGTATCTATAATAATTATACATATAAAAGCCCTGTTCGTTTTATGGGTTTGCCTTCTCTGGTGTCTATTGCTTTAGATGTGTTTGAATTGGATGCTGCTTGAAGTTGGACTCAAGGACTGTTTTACAGATCCACTTTCAAAAGTGTTTCTTACTGCCATTACATGCAACTTGTTGAGCTTGCAGCTTTTTCTCTGTGGAATCTCTAGTGGACTTGTTGGGTCTATTCTTCTTTTCAGAGGTATCTCACTTACGTATCCCATAGTTTGTTTTTTAGATTAAGCCTATAATTGTCTGTTGTGGCCCAGAAGTCCTACATGGCTGTTTTCAGCATCCATGTATCCTAGTATGAACTACTCTGTCAATAAGTAACATTTATCGGTATCTGGTTAATGAGTACAGGTTGTCTTAACTTTTTCCTCAGCTGTCAATTGTTGATCATAAAGTGCCTTAAACACAGATTTGCTGTAGTTACAGATGTAATGAACAGTTAGAAGAATCATTGGTTTGGGGTTTTTCTGAGAATGCCTAAGGGTTATACTCTCCGCTTACCTTAGCAGCAAGTACTGCATCTTGGAATGTTGGCTTATGCTCTGTCACCAGACCCTGTGGTAATGGACATTCGAATGGTTGCCAAAACGGGAAATCCTGATTTTTGTGTCAAGTTTTAATCCGAATATCTTAACTACTGTTGCTTTGCCATTGGACCTTGATTTCTACAAACACTGAACAACTTTACCCTTTTCTTACTAATAATTTAATATAATCTTGCATATTTAATCTGCTGTGTTAATATGGGCAAAACAGACTTTTCATTGAGTTTCCATTTTTGGATGGTGTGGCATAATTTGCAAAATGGAAAGCTTTTTAAAAACCATAAAGGAGTCTTTTGATCTTCTATATTCTGAATTTGTTAGTAAATGTGCTTTTCACATACCAAATATAAATCTTTTAGTATAAACTCTTTTCACAAAATAAATACAAGAATTTTCAATGCCTTAGAAGCCTGACAGTCGATGTCCAGTGACAAAAACCCCACACTGCAGTCATAAACTTGTTGATCCACCAAAATAGTGGTAAGGCATGGTCAGTCCCAATCGCTGGATTAAATGAATTGATGGGGGGGGGGGGGTGGAGGGGATGGGGGAGGTGGCGGTGTCATAGAGTAATATTCATACTTGTAGCCACTTGTTTGTGAGAGTTGCAGGTCTCTGTTCCACTGTGGGCTACCAGCCCAATATGTAAAATTTCTAATGATTGTATGTCAAGTCATGTAACTGTTGTACATACTGTATGTTTTTGTAGAAACAGAATATTAAATAGAGTATATGAATATTTCTTTTTATTTGATCTTTTTTATACTGTCTAATGCTGTTGGACTTTCTAATGACTTAATCAATTGCAGTAGTTTCTTTAGAAAATGGTCTTTGTGGCTGTATCTTTACAAATTATTTTCAAGTCTTTATGTACAGAAATTTATGTTGACAATTAAAATGTCAAAAGACCAATGTTTTGTGTTTTTAAATTGTATCTTTAAAACGCATTCCATCTTTGTTGCCATTTTGGATAGTTGTGTAATGTCAATAGTGAGCTAGAACAGTCTTTGTTTTTTCAGCATTAAACCCTACTTTCCTATCTATATATCATTTGGCTACTAATGAGAAGTAAGAAAATGGTATTGTCATTACCTTTCTGCCACAGTCAGTCTGCAGCACACCTACTGCTCAAGCCATTTCTTATTTTGTGACAACATAAGCACCTTCAAGTCTATTCAGCACATGCTGGTTTTGCCGTATGTGGAGATACACTAATCAGCATACAGAGTGACACAGCCTGTTTTTCAGTGACGTTTTGCTTGCTATCATAAATATGTTCAGCAGTCACGCCCACAAAAAAAGCAGCCTGGCAAGAAACAGAGGTTAGCAAACTAAAGTCAGCGCTTAACTACAGCAGCTTTCACACAAATGGAAGGGCACATGTTAGACCTTTTATCTGCAGCTATCTGTCAGCAGAAAATATTTCAAGTTGGCTTCATAGAAGAGCAAGACTTGATTTACATGGAAAAAGGTTTGAAATTGAGTGGTAGTCCAATCTTAGAAACAAGTACTGCTTATCCTTCCAATTAAATGCAATGTTTGAGTGATCATTTTGGTTGTAACGGGTGTGGAACGAGCACAAGGTGTTCGCGGGAGCAACTTGACACTAAAATTCCCTGCAGGCTTGGCATGTTCTGGCATTGAACATCTACGTGTAAAATTATAAAGGATCTCCAGTCTAACTGGAATATTTCTGACAGTCTTCTAACGGCAGATTCCTTACCTTTATTCCCCCAGGTGTCAAACTGGAGCTGGAAAATCTTTCTGTGGGCCAACCAGTGGCATCATATCCCTCTGCACAGACTTTTCTCCACTTCACAAGTGACATGCAAAACCGTATATAGGTGCCACTCATACACAGTGACATCAGTTCCTTTCTGCACCAACAGATGTGGATCTGGAGCTACCACCTATTTTTCAACACTATTTTTTTTATTTTTCTGAAAGTTCCTACAATGTGCAAGGGAAAAATGTCATCTCCCAAATCTACAGGGTTTAAACTGTGTGAGGAGTGTTGCACAGAGATGTCTGTGACAGACCACCACATGGTTTGCCTGTGGCCAGACCACAACTCCTAGGCCTGCAGTAACTGGGCCTAGATGCAACCCCATGGTCATCCGGGATCAGGAAGCAAAACTGTCCATAACAAAGCACCTCAAGTCTCCATTTCGTGACTTATCGTGATCCTAAGGGATGTCCCGGTACAAGTTTTGAGGTTGTTCTCACAATAGATTGTTTTTGTGATCCAAATCCCTTGGTGAAAAAAACTAGAACTCTAAGCAGGAATTTACCCTGCCACACCACTCGATCTCCAGAGAAGGCATGAGGGTATCACCATGCCTCCATATCACTCTTGAATCCATTCCCCTTTGGAGCCATTTCATCTTACCACCTCCTCTGATGGGCCTGCGGACAACTCCCCCCCCCCCCCTCCCCCCCCTTTTAGCCTGCCTCCCACCCCACCGCAATCCACCCTGCCCCCTCCCCTCCAGGCTGAGGAACCTACTAGATTGGCTTCTACCATCAGTTACACCCTCTGCACCAGTGGGGCCTTCTGGTTTCGTTCTAGATTATGGACCAACCATTGTACCACTTCCCTTGCCAGCATCACAAACCATGCAGGAACAAGATCCACTAATGCAGGGCAATCGACTCTGGACAACAACGGCTAACCTATAGTGCTCTTGATCACAAGCTACTTTGAGCCACAACCATTTAGCCATCCTTCTGATTCCCATATGGTTCCCATGGTTTCTGGGAGAGCTCATGTCCTACATGAATTGTTTGTCACAGATTCTGGCAATAGTGGAGTTGATGCAGGAGATGAGTTTGCTCAGCTTAATCACAAGGACAATTGGTTTAAAATCTCCAGGATGCCAGTGGTCTAGATACACCCTCAGACAATAGACTGATTTTGCCTCCAGGCCCTGACACAGAAGAAAAAAAATCCTTTGAAATGTTTGTGCTGAGGGTGATAGTGGTTCTTGACCTTCACTTCCCTACTCAATCAGTAAAGACCAGTGTTTTAACAGAGGTGCTTTAGTGTAGTCTAGCAAGTTCTAAGTCACTGCTTCTTTTGATGAGGTGCTTATGGATATCTTTTTGGGGACCTGGCTAATCTCTGTTCAGATTCCCTCTGTTTAGGGGCAGATTGTCAGATGCCATCACCCTTTGACCAAGGCTTTCTTACACATCACATGCTCAGCAACCTTGTGGTGCAGACTCCGGTCAGCACGTGAATTGAAGAGGATAGTCACCTTTGGAAAATGGGTCTTTTCATCCACACTTGGTGAATGCCGGCTACTTTGTAGGCTGCTATTCTAACACGTTGTGGGACTCAGTAGCCCAGGTCTTATCCAGGGTTCTGGAATAAGTTTGTGCCATCCTTTCTCTGGCCACGCAGGATAACCACGATCTGGCTAAGTTAACTATTTGCTTTTGTTGACAAGTTAGGATGGAGCCAATTTGATTTTTGGGTGACATCCTGGTCATTCTTATGGACCTGTCATTTGAAGGTTTCTGTCTTTTTGGGGACAAAGCAGACTCTGTCCTGTAACGTTTTAAAGACAGCAGGGCTACGGTGCCCTACTTGGGCCTTTTTTTGCAACTCCACGAATGCTGCATCAGCTATTTTGAGGCTCTGTTAGGTGCTTTCCGTATCCCTAGCAATCAAGACAGTTCAGCAATCCCCCAGCCCTTTCATGGCCATGGTACCAGCGGAACGTGTGTGCAACCCAGTGTTGAAGTTGGTCATTTTTTTTTATTCCTAGTACTTTGATTACAATGAAAGATAAAGGCCTCCATCTTTTTTTTTTTTTTTATATTTTTTTTATTTTTACAGACAGGACAAATTCAAGATTCTCATTGTGAAAGCCGACAGACACTAACTGTCATTCATGGTGGGCCAGGACATTTTCGGTTTGCAGTGCCCCCCTTTGGCCTCACCAGTGCCACTTGGGTATTCATGAAATCGATGGCGGTCATTGGAGCACGTTAAGTCGTCTGTGTTCCAGTCTTCCCCATACCTCGATGACTGGCTTCTGAAGGTGGGCTCACCCTGGCAATTCACTGAACTCCAGACTAAGGCAAACATCCTCACTTCATAGAGGTTCACTATAAATATGTGAAGACACACTTGACTCCTACACGGATGCTCTGCTTCATCTGAGCCATTCTGGACACTCAACAGTTCCGTGCCTTTTCCCCACAAACTGTCAGTCAAGGACATTTGGGATAAAACATTTGTTTCTGCCTTTGACCTGGATGTCAGTAAGGATAACTCTGAGGCTGCAGGGTTTCATGGCTTTCTGCATCCTATTGGTCAAGCATGTCAGTGGATATATGCAGGGTCTGCAGTGGGGTCTGTGGGACCTCGAGGATTTGATTTTGGAGGACACTGCAAAAGACCTGCAGGGGTTATTGCCAGATCGTGTTTGGGTCAGTGGCAGACCCCTCTGTCCTAGGCGAGACTGCTGGTTTAGAGATGACAGCGCTTTTGTTTTGTAGGTGACTGAGCCACTCCTGCAACAACTTGCAACTGTCAGCCCAACCCTCCTGGCTCACAAGCAGTGCCTCACCAAAACTCAGAAAGTGAAGGTGATTTCTGGCAGTCTTATGCATGGACTCTAGGTAAGACCTCTCAGGAAAGTCGTGGTTGAATGGAAATGCTTTTCTCATGTTGGCCACAAGTCTCAGTCACACACAGGCAAAGAAGGAGATGCAGGAAAGTTTTCAATATATTTAATGAAAAGACTGCAATCTACGATAAAATGCGTGAGCTGCAATGATTAGGATAATAAATAGTAAAAGAAGCATAATTGTGAAGATAGAAGTTGTGAATATAAAACCCCACTACCTTAAAATAAACATGAGATATAAAATCCCCAACAAAGAGAACCTAATCTTGAACCGAATGAGAGCTAGGTATGATACACCTAATCTGCCAGTATCATGTTCATGAGAAGCACCCCCACCCCCACCCAAACCTTGTTATCTTGGATTGAGGTCTCTAGGTCAGACTCTGTGGTGACACTAAGGCTGAGTTCTGCATCACGGTGATGTGCAGCATAGATGGCATCTGGAAGGAATCCCTCTAATGACCTTGTCTGTGTGAGATGTATTTTATACAGATCATGTAGGATCCCCGATGCAGGTATGTTCCAACAACTGATAAGGAGGCAGAATTGCGGCAGCAATTATATAAACAAACTCCAAGTGTACATTATGTTCCTATCACACGTAAGTGAGAAAGGGACATCATAACACCTACGTACATCACTGATCATGATTCTGATAATGACACCTTCTCAGAGTGGCACTGATAATGCAAATCAAAACGTGAGGGTGCGGACAGCCTAGAAAGCAACTGATGACTGCATGCTCAAGTAGCACCTATATGTGGTTCTGTACGTTTCTTCCATGGAAGAAGGTCAGCTTAACCTTCCTTTAAAAAAAGTTCCTGGATCCGGACTGACACGTTGGGAATATTTAAAAGGTGAGGAATCTGCAGAGCGTCTACTAGAATTAGTGTTACCAAAGGGAAGCAACTCATTGAACTTGCTGCTCTAGCCAAACTGTTAGGTCAAGCTGCATGTTGACTGCTATACTACTGCTTTTGGGTAGATATGAAACTTCCTCATAAGTCAGTTTTGAAACTACCATCTGTTTATTACGGAGCCATTTGGGGTTCTTGTGTTTTGAAAAAATATGGTCATATCTCAGATCCGCACACAAAATTAGGCTGACAGACACAAATGAGTGTTCTCTGTGGGTGCAGAAGTTCTAGCTGCAAGAATCTCACAGTCTGTTTGTGACCTCACTAAGGTAAAATTCATGTCTCTGCTCTTCCCTCTCACACCCACAAAAGGGCACTTCAATGTGTTTTGTCTTTTTAGTTTCTTTCTTGTATGTGCAATTGTTTGCATGACAATTGTCCATGAACCAACTTTATTCTGTGAAGAACAGTATCACTGAAAGGGTATATGGTAGCAGGCTATTTCTTTTGGTAGAGGATGGACCTAAACCTAGAAACCGAGCCACAGTAGGCTTCAGAGTCACTACAGCATGTTGTGGCTGTCCTTTTTATCACCATCAAATCTGTGCCTTACCCACTTGTGTGTTTTATAAAACTGTGGGAGGAGTGTTTACACCCACCACTAATTTGAATTTGTTTATGTAGGTCGCTGCTGGGATGAGGACCAACAAAGGTTCACCAGAGGCAAGGAGTAGGCATGGTTAAGCCCTCAAATCAACTTCCATGCAAGGCGCTGAGTCCAGCTCATGCATATTTACAATCAAATTCATTTTGATCAATATTTAAAGAGCAGTTTATTCATATCAGGACGCCAGATTCACTCTAGTGAAGGAGTGTACCGCATTTTTTAGAGATCCATCAAATAGAGGAGTGGATGCTAAATGATAGAACTCTCGTCCTTTTACTATCCCTTTGACTCCCAAAACAATTGATTTATAATGAAACTGAACAGCTGTACTTTATTATATATATATTGTTGTTTGAAGTGTAATCATGCTTACTGTTACACAAACTGCAGCCTCAGCATAATACACTTATGGCCAGATGTACAAAACCATTTAGCAGTCACAAACTCTGAAATTTCCTAATTTACATGTTTGAGACCACTTGATATGGCAAGGAGAGAGGCAGAGTAGACAAAGTAATAGAACATTGGGTACAGAGCTGCCCGAGATCACACAGGAATTCACAGGCAAAGAGGAAACCCAAGGGGGAAGCTCTGCATACAGGAACAGGTCAACGTTCAGAAAGGACAGGCACTCAGGAGGCGTGCAAATCCTAAATATAATTACATTGACAATAAAGGGAACATCGGGTAAAATACTCGGGAGTTCCACACGGTAATACTGAAGTTCAGCAAGCTCCTAACCCCAACTGCTGTTACATATACTCACTGTAATCACCTACATATAGGATATATGTGCAAACGCAGGATCTGTGGAGCTAATACCTAGAAAGATGTTTAAAAGTAACTCGGACACAAAAATCACAGTGAACTAAAAACATCACCTAGGTTGTCAGCTGTGCACACAGATCCTGGCAATCAAACAGGAACATGCAAGGCGGTGAAAGCAAGGGTGTAGAACTACACAGCCACAATAGACAAGGAGCTAGCAAGGAGGAGTGCTTAACAGGAAGGGGAACCAAAGGGCCACTTGGCAGAAAGCAAGTAACAAACCACACAAGGAAACTAGACATTAAAGCAGCAGAAACAGGGAGATTGCACATTATAAGCTGGAAATAAGGCAGATGGAAAGAAAGGCAGAGACTTGATAAAAGGTAACTACTGAAAAAAGAATGTTCAAGGAAGCATTTGGGATAATGCTGTCTCAGGAAGCAAGGTAACAAGAATAGCAAAAGCTCAGGTACTCCGTAAACAAGGGTCCAGCGAAACAGGAACACTGTTACAATGACCAACACTGGACTGAAGGAAACTGGGTCTTAAAGAGCTCACTGTGATCATATGCATCAGATGTAAGCAGGCTAGCAGCTGCCTGACACAGTTGTACTGAATTCCTTCTCCCAACCTAGGCCTGCAGGGTTGCAGATAAAGCACAGAGCAGGGAAATCTAGGTACTGGAGAGTTTTGTTTTTGCAAGAACAGACTGGCTTCCACAAAACCCTGAATGGATCTAGGATGGATTGGGAATCCAGAATAAAATCCAAAATGCTGGAAGTCAGTATATACATACAGGGGAAGGTTCGGAAGCTTATTAGAACCCTGGAAAGTCCCACAGTTAGGTGGCGTGCCTAAGAGCACAAGAAGCAAATTGTGACCACTATAATATGTAAAATCCAATTTTCCATTCAGGAACAGTTTACCAAATTGCAAAATGGGCAAAGGGCATAATTACTCCCTATTTGGAGAGGGCATATCTAGGGAATCCTTTAAAAAACGGTGATCTGTTATAGCATGCATCAATATTTAGTGACCAAAATAAATTTGCAAAAATTTAACTTTTACCAACTACCAACATGTGATGGCAAGTCTTTCCCAAAAGGAAGGCATCTCATTGAAATCACTTTCATTCTGCGAATGTACAAAAATAAAACCTTCATTATGGAACAGGGAGTGGTCCAGGGATCCATTGCCTGAGCTCAGAGTTTAAAACTTTGTATTTTAAACGTAGCCCCTTTACCTCTAAGGAAAATTGGCTGCGTTTTATAAACAAAAAATAAATACATTTAAAAAGTGATCAGAAGTAGTGGTCTGCTGACTCCAACAGGTCATCAACCCTCAATGGTCACAAATCAGTTGCTTACAATGTGCTTATGTGCTACAATTCAGAATTTTGTGAACCATACTTTTAGTACATGGTTCATGTTGCAAAATTTCCATACTCCGCAAAAATACTGATTGTGTTTTGTGGCTAGTTTTTCGTTAATCTGTCACTTTATTTAGTATTGTAATGCATTTCTGTTTGACTGTATGTTGGAGTCTCTGTAATGTTAACATGTAACTCTTTATATTAATAGAGTGACCAATGTGTTTTTATTTTGAGAGAGCATGGCTCAGTCTACAGGATAAACATGTTTTGGTTACTGCTATTATTATTAGTGGACACTTATTGCTATATATTTTGTTATATATGCTATGTAGTGGGTGTACTCCTGACTTCTGGATCTGATTCTGCATGGGGTGTGTACAAGTTGGAGTCAGGCTGAACTGAGATGTCTGGAAGATTTGTAAAAGTAGATGCCACCATTAAGGTAGAAAGGGCCAATGTTGTGTAGTGCTTTGTAGGTGGGGGGGGGGTAAGGAGTTGGAACTGTGCACGCTTGTGTATCGAGAGCCAGTGGAGTTCCTTGAGATGTGGTATGATGTATGTACTTCGTAGGCAGTTGATTCTGGTTGCCGAGTTCTGAATGGTTTGTAGGATTCTGATGAGTTGCTTGCTGATTCCGACATAAAGGATGTTTCTGAAGTCCAGCTTGCTTGTGATGAGGGTGTTTGGCAGATTTAAATATATAAATAGGATAGCCACAAAGGAAAACAAGTATATGGAAATGTCAAAAATACAACAAAACTTTAATTGTTTAATGGGGCAATTGAACATGGTAGGAGAGTTCCAAATATCTCAATATTGGTCATGGAGCGCTATTTCATATATATTTCACAAGTCATTTTGAGTATATATTTTATTTATTCTTAGGGTTAGTGTTACATTTTGTATAGGATTAGTGTTAGCTTATAAAAACATTTTGATCCTTTATGTTTGGAGTTTGGCTTCCTTTTATGAAAATATTATGCATTTGGGTCTCGGGTTGAGATTGGGTTAGGTTTAGGATAAGGCCTAGATAGAATTCCGAAAAACAGTTTCTGGAGGTTTGGATAAGCTGCTTGTTCTAAAAATAACATTTTACTGTAATGTATAATTTTTTGGTGGGGTGGGTGGTTGGGGGCTTTTGTACAATCTGCATACTGCTGCATAATGAAATGTTGGCTGGGTCTCGCATAGTGGTAGATGATCAATCTCAAAGCCTTGTTGTCCATGAACCAGGAAGAGTTTGCAGTTATGACACTGACAAACTGTTGTATACAATCCTCACCGTCTTTCAGTCATTTTAATTTCAGAAATGTTTACATGTGGAGTTATGGATTATGTTGTTGATCCTTCTTAATTAAGTTGGAAGTTCTAGAAATTAAATTTACGTTAACGCATTTCAGTACAAATAGGTTAAATGAGTGTTACTATTAAATTGACATTGATTAACTTTGATAAAATTATCTAAAGATTGGTTTTAGAGTTAGCCTAAAATTTACTTTAATTGATTTTTGAAGTATAGATTAGATTGTGGGTTAGCATTGGATTTTACTTTAAATTTATATTGCATAATATTTGTACAATAAAGTTAAAGATTAAATTTAGGATTAGCATTCGGATTAATATTAGTTATTTTTTATGTTTACAGTTTGTGTTGGAAATTTGTTTAAGCGTTTGGTTTAAACTAAGCTGTACAGGTTAGAGATGGTGACTAGGTCTAATGGTAATTTCAAATCTAATTATGAATGGCTGTCTTATATTGGGTTGCGATAAGTTTTCCAAATTGTATAGGGAAAAGAATATAGTAGTCATGCCTCCTCACAGAATACTTATCTGTGGGTCAAGGTGATACTTGTTATTTCATTGACACAGGAATGCCCATCTATAAAATAAATAACCAGATTGATTTATGTATGCGGGCACTGAAGAATGAATTATGAATACTAGGTGTTAATATGACGACTTTGTCGAAGGAGTGTATACATACATTTTACGATTACATTTGCTTAGTAAAAACAAGAATTGGCAAGGTCAATCGGTCTCAGCAATCTGAGAGCTCCTAGAGTTGTCAATGTTATTGTCATTTAGTCTTGTTTAGCAGTGGCATTTACTAACTGTAAGCTCAGCCTTCCATACTTTGGACCGGGAAACAGGAGTTCTGTTGGAGAGACTCGTGAATGCAAACTTCAGATGTATTCAAATTGTGTTTAGCAATAGGAAGAGCATTTCTCACACAGTAGCTCAGTGTGTTGTGTAACTGCTGCGGAGATCCGTGATCCCCCACAATTTATTGGAACGTAACCTTTTATTCTGTTGAAAACTTTGGTGTGAGTACCACTGAGGTGGGCAGCAACAGCACCTTTTTTTTTTTTTTTTTTTTTAAACAATTGCTGAATCACTGCAAACGGGCAGGGCATAATTTTTCGATGTTGGACAGAAGCACACCAAGACTATGACTCCCAGAATGCATTTGTTGGCATGTTGTAGCTTAGAACTGAACCATGATGCTTGACAGGCATGGAGTGCTTGTATGCCCTGTGTAAATTACCTGTGACTAGTCCATCAAGTGCCCTCGACCCCGCGCCTGAGGAACATGCAAATGTAACTATTTTATAATTAAATGTAGCAAAGATTGGGAAGCCACTAAACAAAGAAATGTTTATGCGCTGAAATATTTGTTAATATCTGAAACCAAACACCATGTGGAGATTTTGAATAGCGCACAACTGTGCTCTCACCCCAGTTAAAATGATTTTTGGTGTGGAATCAGTGTCACAGAATTACAACCGCTTTCCCACCCAAACACCATAAGCACACATTAAGTACATAACTTTTGAAGCCAGTAACCCATGACTACCCTTGAGCCCTAAAATAATCTGTCCTCACAAGTGCAGAGAAGAATGTTTTGCTATCCTTATGTTTTTTGTTTTGTTTCTGAAAACAGGGTTTTGATTTACTTACCAGGCCCATATCCTGCAGCACTCTTGCAGGAGGTTTATGCTGTGCACATGACTTTATGTGGTGGATGGTGGCAAAATATGTTCATATGAGTATAGCAAACATTTTATTCGTCAGACATTCAGTGTCAGACCTGGAACCTAGGATTCCTTAAGCACACTCCAGATGAGAAGATGGAAAGATTCAAATGAGACAGCAACCAGAAGCACACCGGAATCCATGGAAGAGTGCGGGAACAAAGAATCCGAAATGGGAGGACAGAGGCACAGACCGGGATACAACTATGAGAGAAAAAAACTGAAAGGATAAAATGAAAAGAGGGAGTAAGAAAACAAGCAATTAAAGTAAAAGAAACACAATAGTTTGTTTGCTAGAGCAATGGCATTTGTTCAAAGACCAAACATCAATACATGAGCCACTGGGCAAGCTTTGACCAGTAATTACGGAGCAATTTGTTTTGGTGTTAGCTGCACAACATGAAACAGGACCTGAAAAGGTAATGTTCTGATGGATACAACTACCTGTGGATTCCTCACCTGATGAATACTCCCATGGCGCCAGCATTTGACGGAAATCTTCTTACTAGTCTCTGCACGTCGACGAGGACGTCACTCTAGCCCACGCGACGCCGTCTGACGTCATACAGGCAATAAGAAGTCCTCGCCGACGTGCCGATGACAGTTCCCTTTTTTCCGTGCATTCGAAACGGTTATCTTCGAGGGAGTTACTGTTACCTTCGTGGTTACAGTGTATTGTCTGCTGCGTAGTCTTCTCTGCGGTAACAATGTCTCAGAGGAAGTCGGGTTTCAAGCCCTGTCGAGAGTGTGGGGGCAAGATGTCAGTTACAGATCCTCACTCCGACTGTCTATGGTGTTTGAGCTCCGACCACGACGTCTCGACTTGCGATTCATGTCAACACATGAATCCGAAGGCCCTCAAAGAGCGCGAGGCCAAGTTATTCATGGCAAAGTCAAAGAAGAAGGAGAAACATCATAAGAAGTCTTCTTCGCCAAGGTCTCACCGGCGTCATCGAGACTCCCGGCGCCGTAGAGACTCACGACGTCACTCCAGCAAGGAGTCTCATTCGAGGTCACCTTCGGCTCGGCGTCGGAGGACTTGGGAGGTCAGCCCCACGGTCACGCCGCATCCATCGACGCCGTTGCCCTCTCCGGCGTCACCGACTTCACCTGGTCAGGCGTCAGTGATTGAGGTGGTGCAGCCTCTTGTGTTTTCTCCGGCGTCGCAGACGTCGAGGCCGGCGTCGGGGTCGCCCTCGATCCAGGCACCCCAGTATCCGGCTTTTCCCACTCCTGGAGCCGATAGTACCGCGTTTCTTAATGCGATGTATACCATCTTTCAGCAGATGGCTCCAGGAGCTGCTCCGGCTGGTCCTTCGGGGCCCTTGGCCTTTTCGTTGGGTGATCCTGCGCCTCTTCGGCCGGCACCCTTTATGCCCTTTCTCCCTTTTGGGAATGTGGGCTCGGCGCCGGTGCCGGCGTCGGTGGCCGCTCCGGTGGCTTCGGATGTTTCGGCCCCGGAGGTTGCCCCTCCGTCGAAGTCAGGATTTTGCCCTGTGACTCCGGTTGGTCCATCGGCTCCAAGACCTCGTCCTCCGGCTCCTGCCTCGGCGCCGAAGCTGCCTGTGGCGCCGGACGCGGCGTCAGATGCTTCTGGAGATCGGCGCCGTTCTTCGACGTCGGCGGAGGCCATGTCGACTCCGCGTATCGAGGAGAGACTTCATTCGAGGAGGCGTGCTCTCCGTCTTTTAGAAGAACAAGAGTACCAGCGAGTCCTAGAGGAGGGAGAGATTGAGGACTCTGGAGACGGACTGCATGGTCTGGATACAGCCAGTGGGCTGGACACTTCCCCTGAGTGGGACCTTTCATCTCCAGGGGAATATACGGAGGAGGCTGCTTCCTTTCATGCTGTGGTGAGGAAGGCAGCGAGCTTTTTGGACCTGCCTTTGCCGGTGGCAGAGGCAAAGCAGAATTTGCTGACAGAGGTATTGCATCCGGCCTCTGCTGCAGCTGAGCCTCTCTTGCCATTTAATGAGGCTTTGCTGGATCCGGTGTTGGGGGTGTGGAAGAAGCCGGTGTCTTCCTCGGCCGTTCATAGGGCTGTGGCCAGGAGGTATCGAGCTGCACCATCTGACCCTGGCTTTCTCTCTAGACACCCTACGCCGGAGAGCTTGGTGGTGCAAGCCTCCTGTTCCTCAAAGTCAGCGCCTGGTTCCTTCCCGACGGTGCCTGGAGACAGAGACTCCAAGAAACTGGATGCGCAGTCCAAGAAAATATTTTCGTCATGCAGTTTGGCGTTGAAGGCCACCAACGCCACGTGCATTCTGGGGAGGTACATCCATGCGCTGATGGATGATATTTCGTCTTCATTCACGGAGCTTCCCCAGGGTCTTTTGGATGTGGTCTCGGACGCCCAGGCTGCCGCGACCCAGATTATCCAGTCTGGGCTGGACACGACCGACTCGGTGGCCAGGGCGATGGGCACGGCTGTGGTGGCAAGAAGACAGGCCTGGCTCCGAAACTCAGGGTTCTCTGCGGATGTGCAGTCGACCCTGCTGGACCTCCCGTTTGATGGGGACAGACTGTTTGGAGCCAAGGCAGATTCAGCCTTGGAACGATTTAAGGAGAGCAGAGCCACAGCCAAATCGTTAGGACTGCAAGCTCCTTCTTCCTCTGCCTCTTCTAGAATTTTCAGGAGGTTTCGGGGATTTGGGCGTGGCTCTTATTCCTCTTCCTTTCGGGGGAGGTTCCAGCAACCCGCCTCTTCCCTCCCCTATAGGTCATTTAGAGGGAGGGGGAGGGGTGGGGTCCGTACCAGAGGAGCCTCTCAACAGCACTCTGCCTCTTCCTCGTCCTCTGGAGGGGTGCAGCAGGGGAAGCAGCCTTAGGCTTCCACCGTTTCCCACTCACTCCTCTCCTGTAGGGGGAAGATTACAGCGTTTTCTCCACAAGTGGAAGTCTATCACAACGGACACTTGGGTTCTCGGCATTGTGGGAAAAGGCTACGCCCTTCCCTTTCGGGAGTTCCCGCCCCTCATCCCGCCCCGCCCATCTTATTGTTCAGAAGAACACCTCCTGTTGCTAGAACAGGAGGTTCAAGTCCTCCTTTCAAAGGGCGCGGTAGAGTTGGTCCCAGAGCAGGAAAAGGGTCGAGGTTGTTACTCAAGATACTTCCTGATTCCCAAAAAGGATGGTCAGTTGAGACCAATCCTGGATCTGAGGATCTTGAATTGGTTCCTCAAACAGGAAAAGTTCAAGATGCTGACCCTAGCACAGGTGCTTTTGGCGTTGAACAAGGAAGATTGGATGGTGTCTGTCGACTTGCAGGATGCTTACTTTCATATCCCGATACTCAAGTCGCACAGGAAGTATCTCCGGTTTGTGGTAGGGTCGCAGCACTATCAGTTTGCGGTCCTCCCGTTTGGTCTTACTTCAGCACCTCGAGACTTCACAAAGGTGATGTCAGTGGTTGCGGCGGAGCTCAGAAGGAAGGGGATAGCAGTATTCCCTTACTTGGACGACTGGTTGATCAAAGCCAAGTCCCCGGATCTTGTGTCGCATCATCTGCAGTCAACAACCCAGTTGTTGTTCGACCTGGGCTTTTCGGTGAACGTGCCCAAATCTCACCTGGAGCCCTCTCAGCGCCTCCTGTTCATAGGGGCAGTACTGGATACAACATTGAGTCGAGCCTTTCCTCCGCCTCAGCGGATTCAAGATATTCAGGAATTGGTTCCAATGTTTCGAAATGGAGCGGTAGTTCCAGTCCTCAAGGTCCTTCGTCTGCTCGGTCTGTTCGCCTCCTGCATTCTGTTGGTCACGCATGCTCGCTGGCACATGAGGGCTCTTCAGTGGTGCCTCCGAAGGCAGTGGTCTCAACACAAGGGAGATTTAGAAGGTACTGTCAAGATCTCCAGAGATGCTGCTGTGGAATTGAAGTGGTGGATTGCGGGCAACAATCTTTCACAGGGGAAGCCGTTCGCGCAGTCGCCACCAGTGGCCACGGTAATAACGGATGCCTCCACCCTAGGATGGGGAGCTCATCTGGGGGATCTGGAGATCAAAGGGCTTTGGTCTCCAGAGGAACAGGTGTTTCATATCAATCTGTTGGAGTTACGGGCTGTACGTTTGGCTCTCAAGGCCTTCCTCCCATCCCTTCGTGGTCAGTCGGTACAGGTCCTGACGGACAATACTACCACGATGTGGTACATAAACAAACAGGGAGGAGTAGGGTTGTACCTTCTCTGCAGAGAAGCTCTTCGGCTATGGTCCTGGGCAAAGGACCATCAGATTTGCTTGGTGGCAAATCATCTGGCCGGGGTCTTGAATGTACGTGCGGACAGTCTCAGTCGCCAATTCTCGGCAGACCACGAGTGGCGTCTCCATCCAGATCAAGTCTGTTTAATCTTCCAGATGTGGGGGTTTCCTCGGATAGATCTGTTTGCCACTCGGGAGAACGCGCATTGCCCGTTATTCTGCAGCCTCCAGTATCCGATGCAGGGAGCGTTGGGGGGCGCGTTTCAGATAACCTGGTGCGACCAGTTGCTTTACGCGTTTCCCCCCATACCCTTGATTCCTCGAGTGTTGAGGAAAATTCGCCAAGACCGGGCCCAAGTCATCTTAATAGCTCCGGATTGGCCAAGGAGGGTATGGTACTCCGACCTTCTCCAACTCTCACTGTGCCCTCCGCTCCGTCTCCCTCTCAGGGCAGACCTCCTCTCGCAGTCGCAGGGGCAGGTTTTACACCCCAACCTCCAGAGTCTGCACCTACATGCTTGGAGATTGAACGGGGCAACCTGAGTTCCTTCTCTCTCCCGCCTGATGTAGTGGATGTTATCTTAGCGGCCAGGCGACACTCCACTAAATCTATCTATGCTAATAGGTGGTCTAAATTTGTTATGTGGTGTGGAGAGAGACAGATTGATCCCTTACATGCTCATCTGTCACATGTTTTGTCTTTTGCACTGTCTCTAGCGCAGAAAGGTTGTGCAGTAGCTACCATTAAGGGTTATTTGTCGGCCTTGTCAGCCTTCATTTGTCTTCCAGACCAACCATCGTTATTTAAATCCCCTATTGTTCTCAGATTCTTGAAAGGTCTTCTGAATCAATATCCTCCAAAACCATTCGTTATGCCTCAATGGGATTTGTCCTTGGTCCTGACTTTCCTTATGGGGTCCCCTTTTGAGCCTATGCATTCTTGCCCCTTAAGGTATTTGGTTATTAAAACAGTATTCCTGGTAGCTATAACATCTGCAAGGAGAGTGAGTGAGTTGCAGGCCTTATCGGTTAAACCCCCTTATATAACGTTTTATGGGGATAAGGTGGTGTTGAGGACCAAGGCTGCTTTCCTTCCGAAGGTTGTTTCACCCTTCCATTTGGCTCAGACAATCACTTTGTCCACGTTTTATCCTCCGCCTCATCCTTCAAAGGAGGAAGAAAGACTACATCGCCTGGACCCAAAAAGGGCGTTGAGCTTCTATATCGACAGAATGAAGGATATCAGGCTGGAGGATCAGCTGTTTGTCGGATACGTGGGCAAGAGGAGAGGAAAGGCAGTCCACAAGAGAACACTCTCCAGGTGGGTTGTTCTTTGCATTAAAATCTGTTACTCTTTGGCAAAGAAGGATCCGCCTGAGGGCATTAGAGCTCACTCCACCAGAGCTAAGTCGGCCTCTTCGGCCTTGGCCAGGGGTGTTCCTGTGGTTGACATCTGCAAGGCCGCAACTTGGTCGTCCCTTCACACTTTTGTGAAACATTACTGTTTGGACTCTGAGGTCAGAAGGGACGGTCATTTTGCACGGTCAGTGCTGCAGGATTTCTTGGTTTGACCATTTAGGCACCCACCGCCGGGCGTGGTACTGCTTTGGGACTCTATTCATCAGGTGAGGAATCCACAGGTAGTTGTATCCATCAGAAGAACGAGTTACTTACCTTCGGTAACGACTTTTCTGGTGGATACATTAGCTACCTGTGGATTCCTCACGGTCCCACCCGCCTCCCCGTTGCCTTTTTGGTCTCTCCAAGCAATCCTTGAGTGTGCTCCTTTTGGTCTTCAAAGTTGCAATACATTTTGCATGTATGATATTTGTATATATGTGTATATTTATATATAAATCTATATATATATTGGGTATATACATGATTCGTATGTATAAATATATTTATTTGTTTAAAAAAAAAAAAAAAAAAAAGGTTATATTAAATCTACAGCTATTTTATTGCAATGTTGTGTGATTTACAATATTAAGAGATGTTGCTTTGCTCTTTCATTGCATTGGGTTATTATTATTATTCTCATGCACGTAAAAAATGTTGGTACTGTCATCGGCACGTCGGCGAGGACTTCTTATTGCCTGTATGACGTCAGACGGCGTCGCGTGGGCTAGAGTGACGTCCTCGTCGACGTGCAGAGACTAGTAAGAAGATTTCCGTCAAATGCTGGCGCCATGGGAGTATTCATCAGGTGAGGAATCCACAGGTAGCTAATGTATCCACCAGAAAAGTCGTTACCGAAGGTAAGTAACTCGTTCTTTTGTTCCTTTTAATTAAAGAATTGCTTGTCTGCTTTCTTTTATAATGAGATGCTGGAAGAAAAGCAAGATAAAGAATGTTTCTGGTGAGATAGAAGAAGCGGACTGCTGGATCGTGTGCAACAATATTGGAGAAGCAGAGTCTTTTGTTCACCTGAGTAGATACAGTAGTGTCGCTTGTGCAAAAATGCTTTTAAAGTAATAAATGAGTAGAAACAGTAGCGCTTGTGAAAAGTGTTCTTAAAGTAATAACAAAATAAGTCTCAAAACAATATGTTTGCCCCTGGTCACTATGAAACAAAGGACAATATCAACTTCTACCACCCCTCAATCACCAGCAGAACCACTCACAACAAGTTATAATGGTCCAGTGCCGAGCAGAACGAGAAGAGATCTAGCATACTGGTACAGTTGTTGGGTGTGGAACTAGCAGACACGTTCGAACCGACATTCGCTAAAAGGTTTTTCATATAGTCCTTTGCAAGGCATTTCTAAGCACTGTGAACAAGGCACAACTGGACTGTGTCTGTTTTTTTTTTGGGGGGGGGTGGGAGTGTCTGTTCCAGACCTCACCTGCTCGCAGCAAAGCCGTTGCAGGTGTTCGCTGTGGATGGCAGGGTTTGAAGAGAGCTGGCAACAGGGGAGAAGGAAACAGAGGCATAATGGAGTAACATAAACAAGAGTGCTTGTGAAAAGCACTGTTACCCAACAAAAAAAAGTAGTCCTGAAATCATTAACTAAAATGGCTGCTCTGTGTGGAGATGTGCAACTGGCCAGTGCTCTGAGAGAGATGAAGGATTGAAGAGTGACGATGGTGCAAGCAAATGGCAAGCCTATGGGCGGGCAGAAGCCCACAATATAGATACAGCATGTCTTGGTTCGAGACAGCACATGCGCCCTGTCTAGAGCTGAGATCTAAAAAATATGCAGTACTTCTTCTACACTCTGCTTTAAGGGACCTCTTCTCCTGAATACCTGTTTTGAACAATTATACTTTTGAACTTTCAAATTAATGTATTTGTAATTTCTTTGCTGTGTATTTCGTTTAGTTGTGCTACATTTCAAAGTAATTGCTTCTGCTAGTCCCATATTATCATGAGGAATGCAGCATAGTTTTGTCATGAACACCCTTAAACATGTAGTTGCCTGGCTGTGCTGATGTGGCAGTATGAAAAGCAACATGCTATTTATGCAATTGATTAGTTAATGGGGTTTCAGGTATTACCTGTAAATACCTACAAAAACTCCTATGTTCTTAATGTATGGTCACATTCAAATTGTACTTCTGTACTGGCATGACTAGTGGCCCATTGCATGTGAATTTTATATGCTTGCTTTAGCTCCTGCTCCCAAGGGCACTATGGATGGCAGCACAGTTAATATCTTTCATTGTGCTGTGAGTCATTTTCTCTTTCAGAGCAAACTGCTCTTCCATTTCTTCATAAAAATATGATTTGTATTCAGTGGGTATAATCTGCCATTTTTGGAATAAGATAAGTGTTTCTAGGCTGACCTGGCATTAAATCAAGTGTATTATCTTGTGTTTGCAAATGTTTTCGTTGTAAACATGTCTCATTCTAACTCTGAGGGTTTGTGTATGGTTATCTTTCCAATCCTCTATTATAAATGTTGGAGTGGTCTAATACTGGTGGCTAGAGACAGTTGTAATGCCTGTTTGGAGGCAGACTTCTCCTATTATAACCTCCTCATTTTATGGTGCCTAAATTAGAATTTGGGGGACCAATCTTCCTCTGATAAGCAGTTTGTTCTATACTTCAATTTCAGCCAGAACACCATTGACATTGTTTGTTCAATCAATCTGGATGTGAAACTAAATCCTGTTAATTTAGATGCCCATCAGGTGTTTCTATTGGTACATAGTCCTTAGTCTCCTCCATGATCAGGAAGAATTTGTGTTTCTGACGGGCTGTACTTATTTCTGCTGCACTGTCTAATACGACCACTGCCATGACCTGTTCTTCGGTAGAACTCTCTGTGAGGCTTCCTGCTTTCTTGCCTCAGCTGCTCATTTCTTCTGAAAAGGTTGCTTTTGTAGGCCTGATTGCTCAATAACACCTCTTCCTAGCTGATAGGTTTGTTTTTTATCAGGTCCTGGGAAGAATAAGCTCCTTTGCTTGACTCCTATTTCTCATTGCCACAATCCTGTAAAGAATAAGATTACCACTCATCCTAGGGCTCTCTCTGGAGCTCTTATTCCCCTCCTTTCCCTTAAGATAGAGCCTCAACACTGTCCATCCTGTGCATCGTGATATTGTGGGGACTCTTTTTGCACTTTTGTGAAGACCAGTGGTGTGTTATACCATGGTGCTCCTGGCTCGCATTGTTCGGAGCTGCCATCATAGGGTTATAAGAGATCATACGCTCTTGTCCTTTGTAGGAATGAGCTATTGAAAGGCGGTTATGGCAGTGTGACTGAAAGACCTTCTGAGTACCGGTTCATGATTCTTGTTTTTAAGATTTTTGGCCATATTCTTACTTGACTTGTACTATTTTATTCAGGATGATATTCTGGGGACACTTTTTTGCACTTTTGTAAGGACTGGTGGTGTTTTATACCACAATACTCTGAGCTCATATTGTTTGGAGACACCATCTTAGAGGTAGGAGACGGTTACGCTTTAGACTTTGTATGAATGAGCTATTTAAATGTGGGTGCACACCAAAGGCAAGCCTGTCTGCGAATGTCCGTGCCCGACTGTTGCCAGTCACCAGGATCCCTGCCCACTTCATTAGCAGTATGATGGGTCAGCTTACTTAAGCTCATGAGAGTTTGTTTGTGATGAAGTCCAACAACAGTGGTGTGGCTGGCTGTTGTAAAGGTATGCCGGGCACTGTTTATGGACCTTTTTCCTGCAAACACTGTAGATGGTCTAGTATGCCCCAAAACAAAACTGGAGGAAGTAAGTGGGGAAAGATAATTTCCTATGCAGCCACTGATTAATGGAAACTCCCAGATAAACCTCATAGGGTCAGAGTGAGAAAAATGGAGCCATGGTAAATGCTTATATTTTAATTCCAGGTCAGTACCAAAACACTGCAAAGAGGTATGGATATGATTAACAGTTTAAAGCCTGACTCGGTATTTATTGCCGAAACATGGCTCAGTGACCACACTATGTTGGATTTATCAGTGGCCATTACTGCACTGTACACAATACTGAAATGTGACAGTGGGGAGGGGTTGCAATTGTATATAAAGAAATATTCGATTGAGCACTAATGAATGAGGATTTGAAGGGCGTTTATGACTGTGAAATGTACATTTTTCAGTGTACAAAAGGATAGTACTTGGAGGGGTTCTTCACTGTTTGCAGCTAATCTAGCCACTGGCAAGGAAAGAAGGGGCGGATGCTTCCATAATCTCTAACCACTGTCCTATTTGATTGACACCCTATTTGACCAAAGTATTTGAGCAAGTGGTTAATATTCAATTAATCGAACACTTAGCGATCAGTAACCTTCTGGATCCTTCTCAAACAGGATCCAGGACAAAACATATTACTGAAATCACGTCAGTTGCTGTAACTGAGAGTATTAGGTCATTAGTAGATCGAGGGAAGTCGACGGTATTAATCCTTTTAGCCCACCAGCATTTACTTCAAAGGCTTCATGAAACTGGTCTACGCTCAGCCACATTGCATTGGTTCTATTATTTCTTAAGTAGTAGGTCTCAATCTGTGAAGTTACTGCCTTTTTAGATCCAGCCTCAAAGACCTGCACTGTGGAGTCCCTCAGGGTTCTTCCCTGAGCCCCCACATTGTTTATTGTTTAAACAGCACCACTGGAAGTATTGTGAAAAACAGGATTTGAGGTTGTTATGGATGCTGAATGCACTAAACTGATCTCTACTGATGGCAAGTATGAATAGACAAAGGATACTCTGGTTGAGTGTCTTTCTTAGGTTGCAGAACGGCTACATATTCATTGCCTAAAATTAAATGCTGACAAAACAGAGATTCTGCTGTTTGGAGGTGCTGAAAAATGTTTGAGTGATTTGTGGTGGCCAACAATGTTAGGCCCGCACCAAACCTAACAAAGTAGTTAAATACGTTCTTATTGACAATGCCCTGTCCCTGCAAGAACAAGTAACTAGGGTTCGAGGGAGTTGTTTTGGGCCCTTCTGTATCCTTTGGAACTTAGTCCGATGGATTCCAGTAGTATGGAGTAGCCTAGTCCAGGACTTCATTGTAAGCAGGCTGGGTTATGAAAGTGCACTATATCCGGGGATGGCTGAGTACCCGTTCACGTGGCTATAGACTATTCAGAACACAGTTGCAAAATGTATTTGCAATAAAAGCAATAGGAGCTCAGCATCGGCCTGCCTTGACCAGCTCTATTGGCTTCCTATCCGTAAACGAGCTATTTTGAAGTTACTGTGGCATATGCACAGAACTTTACGGAAATAGCCCAACATTATTTCAGAAAAAAGTAATCTTTCACAAACCCCTACTGGACTTTCGGTATGAAATAAAGCTCTAATATCTTGCCGAAGAAACAAAAAATCTCAGATGGGTGGTTGTTCTTTTAACTTTTTGGCTTCCAATCACTTGAACTAGCTCCCCCATAATCAATGTGCTGTGAAAGAGCTGGTAACATTTAAGAAAGAATTTGAAGACCTGGTTATACTCGCTTTAGGTTCATGATCAGAACTGGTAATGATAAGGTCTAACATCAGGGTATGCCTTTGGAAATGAGTTGTGCACTCTATAGGTACTTAATACATGTACAGAATATGCTCCAGAACTTTTATCCTTACTCAAGATTGTTGCCCTTCTGGCTTCCTCCCGTTCAATAGACTTTAATTCTCTGTCTCAGTTTTTAACTGGCATCTTTGCGGATTCACCCTTACGTTTTTGTCTCCATGGGGAGAGATAACTTAAATTAATTATTTTTGGTAGCTCCACTTCTTTCTGATCTTGTGGAGCTGCAATATATTTCTGGTGAATGGGAAACCATGTTGCATCCCTTTTAATATTACTGAAAGCTAACTAGGTTAATGCATCCATCTATAGTTAGTACCTTCATCCCTACATCTACTGGAGGTGAAGCTCCAAATTCGTTCAATACTTCAGGCAATAACCCAGTTGAATGCATGCCATGTGTAATTAGAGATATATTCACTTAAAAAAAACAAAGGTTACACAAATTTCCTAGTTAGGCTCACATTTTAAACTTACAAAACCGTACTATAACTCCGTGCCCCCACCATGCACAGTTTCTTTGCTCAAACATTTTACTGCAAATATTGCATTGATATTGTCAATGATGTTATCTAAGATGTTATGAGTGCTGAGATATGAGGTAATTAGCAGTGCGTGGCGAAGGTGCATGTTATTGTTACATTAGGGCACGAGTTTTAGTTAGTTGAAATAACTCTTAACTATTACATGTGAATTTCTATGGTTTTGTATGTTTAAAATGTGAGCCTAACTAAACGTTCCAGGAACTTTTTTTTTTAAGGGAATTTCTAAGTTTCTTTTTTTATTCTTTTTCCTAACTAGAACGTCAGTGTGTCCTTTTTTTTTCCCAGTGATTTTTAAAAAAAATTATTTATGTAAATGTAATTACTATACGTTAAGGTCTGCATGACTACCTCAGTGGGTGTGTGAGTGGTTGGATGAATCTGAGTGGGTCTGTGAGTGTGTGCATGAGTCTTGGAAACTATGACTCTGTGCAGGGCTCTCTGAGCCGGTCTGTGAGTGTCTGCATTAGTAACTCAGTCGGTGTGTGAGTGGGTGCATAAGTCTCTGAGTGGGTGCATGAGTGTCTGCATGACTGCCTGATTGTGTGTGTGAGTGGGTGCATGAGTCTCTCAGTGGGTCTGTGAGTGAGTGCATGAGTCTCTCAGTGGGCCTGTGAGTGTGTGCATTAGTCTCACTGGGTCTGTGAGTGTCTGCATAAGTACCTTAATGGGTGTGTGAGTGGGTACATGAGTCTCTGAGCAGGTGTGTGAGTGGGTACATGAGTCTCTGATTCTATGAGTCCATGCATGAGTCTCTGAGTGGGTCTGTGAGTGTCTGCATGACTACCTCTGTGGGTTTATGAGTTGGTGCATGAGTGTGAGTGTGTAAATGTATTATTATTTTTTTTGCAATATTCGCAAATTTATCGCAATGTTACACAGGAGGCTGTGCTGAGTGTTGCACCAAATTTGCGAATATTGCATGTGGGGTGAAAAAACCTTTTCTTCCACTTTTTATGCCCATAGCCGTGTTCAAGAAACAACCCTATCTCCCAACCAAGGGCTCAGGTTACATCCAACCTGACACTATATACCAGCTTTCCAGATATTTTTTGAAGGCTGGGACCATTCCCGTAACTTAAAATGGCAGCCGCAACTTTCTGCTCAGGTTGTGGCCAGCCAATCACTGCACTTCTACAAATGTGTGCATTTGTAACTTGTCACAAGTTCGTGGCAAATTCGTTGTGACCCTAGATATACAAATTCGGATTTAATTTAATATCTACAAAACTACTGAAGTATATACACCAAATAAGAAAAAGCACTCTTTCTGGACAAAGAGCTACCTTCCTGTCAAATGTGTTGTAATTCTGACCAGGTGTATAGGTTGTAGTGTCTAAAATCTCTATGATAATTAAAATAGGAAATGCACTTTTCTCTGACTTGCCTCCTTTTTCTCAGCCCCCGCTTGATGGATCACCCCAAAACTTCCCATGCACATGATTATATAGGAGGCACTTTTTTGGGAAAATTTCATGAAGTTTTGTCAAACTGTGCTAAAGACATAGGTGAGCAAACTTTCCATAACTAACACTGATCATTTGGTACCATGCACATTGGCAGGCACATATTCAAAATCATGTGTTTACCCTATGGGTTAAAGTTAGAAAATGCTTCTTAATAGGTTTTCCTAGCCAATCAAAATGGTATTCAACTTCATGTAGCCCGGCATGGCCTCATTATAGCAGTATTGTCTGTTTATGAATGGCTGTTTCCTTTTTCTGTGTAGGTGCTTGCAAAGTCTATATTGCTTCAGTACCTCAATTATTGTAACATCTATATCTCACTCAAGCATGTCCCTTGTTTCTGCTAGTGGTATACCTGTGTTGCGGCAAAGTGGGCAAACCTAAGTGTACTTTCCGTACTACATGTGGACTTTTCCCCTGAAATGTTAAGGTTTCAATGTAAGTGAAAGGCACACCGGTGTATATGTACAAAAAGCTAATATTGAGGTTGATGGTCTATGTTTGCATACTTTGTGAATGGCCATGCTGCATCAGCAGCCTCTAGTTCAAGCCTGGAGTAAAACATCTCCGTGTTATGTACTGGGACTGCTCTGACCACCGGTACTACCTTACCACCAGCTAGTGTGAAGTTCCTTGCTGTCAGATGGCCAGTAAGGGCACTCTGGGAGTTTTCAGGTATTCCAACTTTCTTCACTTCACTTCTACTACCACCTCCCCTATCTTCTGGGAAGGATAGCAAATATGTCAGAGTTGCTCCAGTTAAGACTTATCATCATCCTATAGCACTTATGGAGGGCATGGCTACCTGTAGGCGTCCCAGCGCTAAGAACGTTGCTAGATGTCCAAGGCACTAGTGATGGAAGCAGTCAAACAACCATGTTTTCAGGAGTTTCCGAAAAGGAAGTTCTGAGTTTGTTGTTGCCCGAGGGATAGGGGCAAGGACTTATCCTAGCCCCACAGTTGCATTGAAGGGTTGGGCCCTGCATTGTGTGTGCCAACATTGTGGGTAGGCACACCTGGGAAGAACTCCTAAGCTCCTGGAGGATGTTCCTCGCTCTACACTACTAGGTGCGCTGAATCAGATAAGGAGTGTTAGGAGTCAGAGTACCTCATCTGCAGCTGGAGTTTTGGAGATATATATATATATTTATATGTGTGTGTGTGTGTATATATATATATATAATACACGTACACACCCCTACCTACCCACTCAACCACACATACCTAGAAACTGTGAGCACACACAGTTGGTCTTTTATTTAAATAAAGGGCATACATTATGCACTATTCGTATATAGATCTTGTATCAGAATTATGTTAATTTTTAGGGTAATCTCTGCAGTGATAATATAAATAAATGAACTTTAGAAATACATTGAACATTTCACATCACACATCCCTACTCTGTACATCAGATTTGTCACGTCCCTACCTAATATCTAGATGCATGTTATCAGTTTTTTAATTATTGTATTGGCTGGTGGTTATCAAAATGTCAAAACTATTTATATGCCAGGCAACGTAAGTGTCCCATTGAGTGTGCAATCAGATAGCGCGTTAGAACTGTCCCCTTGGCAAACGGTCCTCGTGTCTGCCCCACTGAAGTACTATGCACTCCTGATACCTTCTCAAATGATGCTCTACAGAGAGGAAGGGGGTCACTCCTGAACAGACTCTTGTACCAAAGCTCTGGAACAATAGCAGCGCCTCCGTTTCTCAAGCCGGGGCAAGCCAGGCAAATTGTGCCATTTGTGTTTCCGTCGAAGCCTCAGTTCTGTGAGGCCAGATGGGCTTGAGGCTGAAAACATTGCATTTGGTCCTGGCTTTGAGAGGATGGAAAGTTTCAGTTCTCTGAATTGTTACATGCCTCAGTGCCTTTTGTAGTTTTACCATCACTTGACGTGTGGACTGTTTAGTAATAAAATACTAAGTGTGATATTCAAATGTATTAATTAAGGATATGTAGATACAATTTTTCGAATAATAATAATGGCGATATTCGGGCATTCTACACTTTAGTATTTTTTTTTCAAGCAAGCTGAAAATTGGAACTAGTCCTATTAAACCCTCTTAAGAATCTACAGATGACATTTCTAAGAATGCTCCAAAGTTCTCCTCGAACACTGCAGGTAATCACAGTATTACAGGCACCAGAGCCTTCCACTGGGGTCCAAAGGTGCGCCCTGTCCGTCACTCTGGATGTGGTATAGTAAAGCTGCTGAGAGCTTCTCCAGCCTGCCCGGAAGCCCCATCTCGCAAGGTGCTTCCTGTGGTGGCTGAAGAAGTGAAACTTTATCTCGTCTTCACAACTGGTTCAGTTTCTCTTGTTCCTTGGTAGGTTTACACAATTTCAAATACATTCGAAAATGGATGTAGAATGTTCTTCGAGTACTGAACAATAAACAGATCAGTGATAGTGCAGAGTGAAACTTCAAATGGGGACTTACTTCCTCCTGCAGATTCAACACCTTTGTATCTTCCTCAGACACTGTATTGGATATGGATTTTGGATTTTTTTTTAAAGGAGTAAATCTCCTGGTGGGCTAGACAGTGCCACAGTGCAGCCTCTAGCCGTAGATTAATTCCTTCAGCGCAGATTAGAGTGGGGGTCCATAAAGACATCCCTTGAAATTGATTCCACTTTGCTGCATGCCGCAGGATGTACGCAATCTGAAGCGTCAACCAGTAAATAAGCATTTTTCACCAGATTCTTCTCTTATTTTTTCTCATCATAAGAATTAGATCCTTGATTGTAGACCAAGCCTCCTCCAAAAACATTTGGGTTGATGCCAGGGTCAAAATGTACGAAATATCCAAACGCTAGAGTAGGGCGAAACCCCAACAAACCAATTCATGTTTTATTTCATGCCTGGCAGCAGGGACCTTGTGTTTCGACCCTTCTTGGTCATAATGGAAAATACCTTGCATGCAATTCCTGATACGTATTTTGTCATTCTGGTTTTGGCTTGTGGGGCAAGAAGTGTACATTGAGGGTGACCTGAACCCTTAAAGACTCGTGCAACTTGCTGTAAAATTCAATGGTTTTCAGACCAGCCTTTTTGTACTGCTGCATTCATCTGAAACGTTCCAACTACAGAAAATGCAGAATTGCATAAAATGTGTAACTGACTACCGTACCTATCTCTTGCAAGTACTTTCTATACACAGCAATACTTTTCAATGACAGCTCTTTCAATATTTTATTTTTTAAATCCAATAAATCTGTCGGTCTCCAGCAGCAGGGGCGTCTCTTAGTTTTGTAAAATTATAAAATCTAAAGCCTTAGATCCGGTTACATTGCTCCTAAACAGAATAAACATAACCTAGATCAATCAAGTGAGTTGCCCAAGATCACACCAAAAGTCTGCAAGGAGTTTGTAAGGTCTCCACTATAAAAACAGCCACTTGGTTGCTAGAACACTCTCATCCCAGTTTATTTTCTGGTGTTATTTGAATCCATGATTTTCAGTTGTCACAGTGCGCTTGGTGATAATTGTAGTAGGGATACATTTACAGTTTAAGAGCAGATTTGATAAGGATACCTTGTAAAGTCTTAGGTTCTCAGTAAGAGTTCCCAGGAAATTGGTGCATGGATGCTGGAGGGCCTGAACCTTTGATTAATAGCCCCACTGTTATCTCTGGGCATTCAAAGTTATTTCCACATAGAATGGTGGGAATTCGGCTGTGGTGTGGGGGCATTGGTCAGGGAACAGCAGGTTTAGTTGTAGTGGTGTGGAGCTTTTTCTGTACTCCCCAGGCTACAGTATGTGTATGGTACTGCAGCTGTCCACAGCCCCCACAGCTCCACTGATGAGTACTGGCGTCTCACATCTGGAGTTTGAGATCATAGGATTATCAGGCCCAGAGTTTGAGGGCATAGGATTATCAGGTCCGGGGTTTGAGGGCATAGGAATATCAGGCCCAGAGTTTGTGGGTGTAGGATTATCAGGTTCAGTGTTTGTTGGCATAGAAGCATCAAGTCCAGAGTTTGTTGGCGCAGGATTATCGGGTTCAGTGTTTATGGGTGTAGGATTATCAGGTCCAGAGTTTGTGGCTGTAGGATTATCAAGTATGGAGATTGTGGGTATAGGATTATCAGGTCCAGAGTTTGTCATAGGATTATCAGGTTCAGTGTTTATGGGTGTAGGATTATCAGGTCCAGAGTTTGTGGCCATAGGATTATCATGTATGGAGATTGTGGGCATAGGATTATCAGGTCCATAGTTTGTCGGTGTAGGATTATCAGGTTCAGTGTTTATGGGTGTCGGATTATCAGATCCAGAGTTTGTGGGCATAGGATTATGAAGTCCAGAGTTTGTGAGCATATAATTATCAGGTATAGAGTTTGTGGGTGTTGGATTATCAGGTATAGAGTTTGTGGGTGTTGGATTATCAGGTGTAGAGTTTGTGGGTGTAGGATTATCAGGTATAGAGTTTGTGGGTGAAGGATTATCAGGTCCAGAGTTTATGTGCATATGATTAACAGGTCCAGAGTTTGTGGGTGTAGGATTACAAGGTCCAGAGATTGTGAGCATAGGAGTATCAGGTCGAGAGTTTCCAGACCTAATGATGGCAATGATAATGGAAACTCTAATTTTACTCCAAGCTACTCGTTATAAGGCCCTGAATGTAGAGTGTGTTTTCAAGAGCTAATCTTAATATTGTTAGGTTTAGCCGACTTTCAAAGTGGGTATCATGTTGCACTTTCAAACTGATGGTTTGTGGGTGCTGTCTGAATGCCATTCATTTTATTGTCTGGTTGTTGGCTAAATGGTTTCCTTTCGCAATTTGTAATTAAACACATTTATATGCTCTAAATGGAGTCCCCTGTGACTCCACTCACCTATAAAAGCATACAAATTCAGCAGTACTCCAACAACACAGCTCTTCTGTGCTTCAATCATCCAACGCCTCAAACACTGTCTGCAACTTATCCAGTCCTGGATGTCCATCATCTTTCATAAGGTCAATCTGCTACACTACTCGGATTCCTACTACCTTGCAATGAAAAGCGAGTATCAAATAGTATCAAAGAGTCCACACCTCGATCAGCGATATGATCCTAGATGGAGTTGAACCCAAACTTTGTCTAAGAATGTGTGTCTTTCTGATTTACCCTGAACACTGACTTCACCTTCGAAGAACACATTGCTCAGAAAACCAAAAAAGCCTACTATCGGCTCTCTCCTGAAGAAATAGAAACCATTCCTCATAGAATGCGTCTTCTGAACCGCCCTTCAGGTCTCATACATTTGCATCTAGTTGGTGACAACACTGTGCTCCACGGCCTCTCAGACTTCACACGCCACAGAATCCCACTTCGAGGGCATCAAAAATATGACCAGATCACTCCCACCTTGGTGGAACTCCACTATCTTCAAAGCCACTGCTTGTCCTGCTAAACCATCATAACCGGTACCCCTGCTTATCTGGCTAACAAGCTCACGCTTCTGTGGGGTCTTGAAACACAACCAGAATGCCATCATCATGGACAAGAAGAAGTGTGAAAAATAATTTTAAAAATGCAAGGCAGCGGATTTTTGTGGATGATCCCAGAGTTTGGAACTATATCCAAGTACCCATCAGGACTGCTCAGTCCAGATTATTAAAGAGCTTGAAGACACTTCTCTAAAAAGAGCGCTTCATGACAACAAAGTAGCAATCCACCTTTGCTCTCAGAACTCAGTTTCTCTTCCACTCATTGACTCCATCCTTACACTTGAACCTGCACAGGACCCTGAGGCCTTTAGCTAGGTATGTGGTATACAAATAGCACAAACATATATACAAACAACCAATCACATTCAAACAGCTGGTGGGTGAAAATCCCTGAACTAAATGGAAATTGTGTGTAGCCTCTGATAGCACTCTAGTACCAATAAATGGTGGAACTTGGGTATAGATATGCTAATAAGATAACACCAAACTCCACCACGTCTGTCCGCTGGTGAATCTAAATAGACCTTACTGCGTATCAGAAATTGTGTCTTTTTTTTTTTTAACGTTATGTGTTATGCCTTATCCTTTGTTGTTCGCGAAGGGACATGACTTTATGTACAACTAAACAGCATATATGAGATTTTTGTTAGTAGGTTTTATTTAAATCTATTAATGCAGATATAATTAAGGATGGTTAAAAACAATGAAAAGTAAGCTGGCATAACCACACTCTAATAATACTATTCCTGTCTTGTATTTAGACATAACAAATTCAAATGAATCTTCTGCTGAATCCTATTTGTATTTACTGATATTTATATCAAACATAGGTAAATGACAAAGGTGGAGTTAGTTGGGTGGAGAAAGGGGCCGAGTCTCACAAGATGAATCACAGATCACATGAACATCAAAGTGTCTTTTGATGATCTATATCAGTGGTTCCCAACCTTTTGACTTCTGTGGACCCCCACTTTATCATTAGTGGAACCCAGGGACCCCCACTGAATCATCATTGGAATCCGGGGACCCCCACTGAGTCATTACTGGATGATCGGGACCTAATTTGTCAATATTTGTTAATATTTTTTAATTTTTTAAGCAGTCGCGGACCCCCTGAGAAGGCTTCGCGGACCCCCAGGGGCCCCATGACCACAGGTTGGGAACCACTGATCTATATTGCATCATGCATGTGCAACCTGATAAAAAAGACATATTAAAAAAGTAATACATATATAGGGCTAGATTACCATATTGGTGGTCCAAGGACTGCCAATGCCGTGGTGGCTGTCGGAGCACCATGGTTGTGGCGGCCCGACCGCCACATTACAAGGATGGTGGGCAAACCTGCCAACCTACCTCTGTCCCCGCCAGGATTCCAGGTCCCGATGGGCTGACGACGATGCATGTCGCAATCAGCCAGGTGGCGCCGAATTCAGCTCCACCCTTTTGATTACAATTTTGATCTCCGCCAGCCTTTTTATGGTGGTTTCACTGCCATAAAAACCCTGGCAGAGAACAAGTGCAGGGGCCCCCATGCCCAGCACCCTCGAAATGAACACTGTCTGCTGTTCAGACAGTGCGCTTTTCGAGGCTGCTGGTGCCTTCTGTATGCGGCAGCATTGCCGCCAGCTCTATTACAAGCTGGCTTCAATGCTGCCTCCACTGTCTCACTGGGCTGACTGGTGGAAACCTTGGTTTCCGCCCTTCAGTCCAGTGGGAAAGTCCTAATAGGACCAGCGGAGAGGTCGCCAGAATGGCGGCGACCACCCCATCCGGAGTCATAATCGAGTCCATATATGTATATAAAGCAGGATACTAGAACATGAGTCACGCACACTCAGGAGGAATATGTAGAGGGTTACTGTGCTTCTAGCCCCTTCAACAGGAAGATTGACCACATCTACAGCACCTCGCAAGGCAATCTAGAGGATATGGCAGCATTATTTAAGCTTTGACAAGTACCAAGAGAGACACCAACAACGACACGGATATGTCAGGCACCGGTGAAGGGAGCACCTCGGATGGAGAAGGCAGAAACATAACTTTTTGGAACAATTCCACCTCCTAAAAAGGAGGCGCATGAGGAACTTAAAACCAGCGACAGGAAGAGGCTCAAGAGGATGAGGCGGTGGTACGAGGGGCAGAAAAAGAGGAAACAAAGACAAAGGGGCATCAGAAACCACCCTCACAGGAACACCAGGAGGGGGATCAAAAACAGGGATAATAATGGAAGGTAACAGTAATGTTATCAATTTATCCAGTAGGAACATCGCCCTATCGAACTGAGGGGCAGACTTGTGAGCCCCCCGCGCCACCTTAAGGATGCCACAGCATCATTTTTTTTTATGCTAAGGTGGCGCTAAAGTGGCAATTCCCTGCGCCAAATTTACAAAGTGGCGCAATGCTTGCATTGCGTCACTTTGTTATCCCTTGCACCATGTTATATCTGCGCCAGGCATAATCTATGCAAAGGGGGCGTTCCCCCATAAGGTGGTGGGGGGGGCAAAAAATGACGCAAGGAAATCTATGAGATTTCCTTGCGCCATTTGTTTGGGCACTTTTTACGCCTGCTGAGAGCTGGCATTAAAAGGGGGCTTTCATTATTTATAGAGGGCCCCTATGTACTCTGCACTCCTGCAGAGTACATCAATAGTGTAAAAAAATGACGCTATTGCCCACTACCCTGCTCCATGGTGCGCCATATTTTAAATAAGGCGCACACATGGTGGCGGAAGGGGAGCGCTAAGGGGCGCAAGGAAAGTGGTGCTGCACTAGGTGCAGCACCACTTTTCTTAAATTTGCCCCCGAATGACTTGGGCTTTGGACTCTTTTTTTGCCCCACAGGGGACTTTGACTTTGTCAATATGATGATTTACCTTTTTTAATTAATTAGCTATTTGAATCACTTGAAATCTTTTAAGACCAGTGAAGCGCCTACAATGAAAGCGGCACCCAGTATGAACTACAGTGGCCTTGATGACCTCACCAAAAGGGATATTGATTTTTTAACTACATTTGTCGAAATGCAAGATGCAGGGTGGCCACCAATAATTGTGAACATCTGGTGCAGGATCAGGGCATTGTATTTGACCAAAGTGTTCAAACCAATTTTAAACCCAAATCTAAATTCACACCGACAATGGGCTCCGATATGATTGATGCCTTCCATGAGAAGGTGGCCAAAAACCTCAGGAAAATAAAACATAAGAGCAATAGAAGCAAGAAAAACATCACATGGTTTGAAACAAAAGCCCCTGAAATATTAGCGAGTGAGGGGGACATCACTATCTGGCCTGCAGATAAGGGTAGGACTGTTGTGGTCATGCCTACAGGCATGTACCTGGCTGAAGCGAATAGGCAACTCTGTGACAATAGCTGCTATACTCACGCAAGCCAGTCTGAGTACAAAGACACTATCACTCTTTTCAGGGACAAACTCAATACCTGGAAGAGTAAGGGCCTCATTCAACTGGAAACAATACCAGTTCCTAAAAAATCTACACCCTAGACTACCTACCCTGTAGCTCCTCCCTAAGGTACATAAATGTCCCAGAAATCCTCCAGGTAGACCAAGTGTCTCTTCTATTGACAGTCTACTGGCGAATACCTCTAGATACATTGACAATTTCTTACTACCACTAGTGGGTTCACTCCCATCTCACAAAGAAGACACAAAAGTTTTCCTCAAGAGAATTGAGGACATCACTTGGGAACAGGACTTTTTGCTTCTCACTCTAGATGTAAATTCATTCTATATGAGTAATGGACACAGGGATGGAATCAAGGCATGCAAGAATTTTCTGAGAGCACAGCCTCCTTGCCATTAGTCACACACTTGCATTCTTCCAGATGATGGCGTTCTGTCTCATCAAAAACATCTTTACCTTTAATAACACATCCTATAGCTATACGCACACACAAGGGACAGTGATATGCACTTGGTTTGCCCCCAGCTACACAAATCTTCTGATGGGCCAGTAGGAGGAGCAGGTCTCCACTACATCTAACTTTCAAACTGATATGGAGAAGATCGTACTTTGAGTCGGGTTCATTGACGATCTGTTTCTCGTCTGGCAGGGTAGCAAAAACGAGTCAAAGGGTTTTGTAGAACGTCTTATCAATAACACCTGAACATGGAACTCTCATGCAACATGAGCAGGAACCACATTGTCTTTTTAGATGTAGACGTACACTTCACAAACAACAAGATCTCAACCACCCTACACCATAAGCCCACAGCAGGGAACAGCCTCCTCCTTGCACACAGCAGTAACCCCAGCAAATTCAAGTGGGGCCTTCCATATGTAAAGCTAGTGCATGCCAAACATAACTGCAGTGATGAAGCCTCTTTTCTTAAAGAACAGAGCACTATGCTACTTCACTTTGCTCAGAGAGGCTCCCAAAAATGGGTCCTTGACCATTCAGTGGATGGCCACAAGATCTAGGAATGAGATCTTGTTTGGACCTAGCAGACATAACAAAAACAAAAACATTGAGGACAACCTTTAGAGACGTATCATTACATTCAACAGTGAGTCAGGAGCCGTGTGAGGGCTCCTAGAAAAAAACTGGGACTTACTCAAATGTGACCCAGTCATCGGTTTGTCCCTGCATAACGCTCCTAGTATCACCTACCGAAGGAATAGATCCCTGAGGGACATGCTATTTGAGACAGGAGTAGGTACACACACAGGGTCACTCAATTTGACGGGGCAACAACTCAAGAGATTCTTCACATGTGGCAGGTGTAAAGCCTGTGAACACTCTACCAACATTAGAGCATTCTCCATTCCTGATAGAAAGAGAAGTGCATTAGTCAATTCATCACTTGCAGCACTACGTTTGTGGTCTACATCTTGCAATGTCCCTGCAACCTAAGGTACGTAGGAAGTACCATACACCTGGGATGCAAGCGAATTCTGGAACACACAAGGGCTATCACAAATCTTGACCTACACTACCCTATGGCATGTCACTTTGAGACACCATTTCATTGACCGCAAGCAACTAAGATTCTTTGAAGTAGAACATGTCCGTCTTTACTCAAAGGGAGATGACAGGGTTACTGCCCTTAGAAGAAGGGAATCCATAAATTTCACTGTATATATTATACTGTTTTTTTGGTATGCTGTTTGCTTTGTGCTAACATGTGGCTTTTGATGTTCTCCATGTTTTAATTTATGTGATACTTGTTTTGCTGCATGTACAGGAAGGAGAGGTACTCACGCGTGGCATGCTAGGTTTGCTGAGGAGACGCCAGCCAGGGCAACCACCCCTGCCCTTCCAGGACACTGGCATGCATGTGGCATTATGGTCTGTTTTATTAGTGAGAATGATACCCGGGTCACCTTATTGGCAGCCTTTAATCTATTTTTCCTCAATGGGCAGCCTTTAATCTACCTTCCCACTCTGGTATCTCCTACTCCATGCTCCCCCTCCCCCGGGAGACCCGGGTCCACCTCCAGGTGACACACACTGACATGCTCTGTATTTTGGATATATCCTTCCACCATTGCTCACTGGGGCTGTGTTTAAATCTCCGGCATTGTCACTCACCAGCGCTGCCTTTGCCAACTCGGGTGGCATAACTGGCTAGAACTGCACTCCCTTCTCGCTGCCTCTCGCAGTGTGATCCAGTACGTTTCTGATCCCCAGGGGTCCACGTGGGCATTGTTTTTTCTCTTCACTGGGCCATCGAGGGTTTTCAGGTAGACTTGATACCTCTTGCCCCATGAAATCAACAGGAGTTGATGCATCGTTGTTCCACTGTGTCATGCCCACTTGGGCCTCATTCCCACAACCTGCCAGGGAGGGGGTTCACTCAGCCTTGAATTCTCTGTCTGATGATTGCCTGCAATGTAGGTTCCATGATTGGTATTACGAAGGCAGCTGCGCGAGATCCACTGTTATTCATTCTTATGTTAACCTCTGGGTTCCCTCTCTGCACTCTAGATTGCAGCTGCTAGAAACCGATAGGAGCCGATCCCTGAGTTATACAATGTCATATTTTACTCTTCAGTTCTTACTCAATGTACGGTATGATTTCATATATATGTAGTTTGATACGTGCAATGTGTTTGATCCTACACCTGCAGGCGCACTCCTTGTGATGTGTACGCTTGAATCCTCTGTGTGGGCAGTCTGGTTATGTTTGAACAAGTCTCCCTAGTAGTTTGTGCATGATAAAATGGCAGACCTGTCTCTGTTATCCTGCAACCACGCTCAAATCCAGTCCTCTGTCTATTATTACTTTTTCACGAGGTTGTCACATGCAGCTTGGTTACTGGTATTTAAATGTTTGTATCACAACCACCCCATGCATGATCAAGGGCGTTGGCAGAAATGCATTGCAGGGGCTAGAAGGACCGTAATAAAACCCTTTACATATTCCTCCCGAGTGCGCATGACTCGTGTTTGAGTATCCTGATTTATTCTTCCTGACCGGGCCGCCACACCTGGAACACACACACATATATATATATATATATATATATATATATATATATATATATATATATATTCATTCATCAGCAAACTGCCACATGCCAGCCCGCATGCTCTTGCTGCTGGTGCCAATGTAGGGATTGTAGCCAAACCCCTGCTATATGTCCAAGCAAAAGAGTAAAAAGACGTTGCACTCCATGAAGCAATTTCCAGCAGGTTTCTCTATTATATTTTAGCAAAAATGAGTGCCCCCACCACCAAGATCTTGATCACGGATAATTCAATCCCTTTCTCTTTCACAATATATAGTCCGTTACCTATTAGTTAGTACTGAGGCATGCTCGATGTCATAGTCCATACATATCACTATGTTTTAGGGAGTTCCTCTCCATATTATCATTATTCCAAATACCTATATGTATAATTAGTATGTTCTCATGTTTCTATTCTCTGTATTATGTTATTGATAATTGAATGATAAACTACTCGGTTTCTACCACTAGCACAGTGCTCATGATAATATATATTCCCATATACATTCACATCCAAGTCTTCATTGTTCATCTCATAGCCTTCACTATCTACCTTCCTTTTTCTTATTAATGAGGAGAAAGAAATGAAATGGTTAATCATTGACATGTATCACAGGTCATATCTCATTATTTTCTTTGTTACCTATATCCTGTACATAACTCTTAGATAAGTACTTATATTATATCCATTACCTGTGTTAGACTTTTTATCCTTGGCGTGGTCTCCCATAACTTTTTGCCTCTGTTCCCCAGGTTGTTGATGTGTGCTGGACTCTGATTTTGCTGTTTTTGTTACTCTGGACACTTTACCATTGCCAACCAGTGCTAAAGTGCAAGTGCTCCTTTTACAAAATGTCTATGTAATTGTCTTATCCGTGATTGGCATATTTAATTAATTAGTAAATCCCTAGTACAGTGCACTAGAGGTGCCCAGGGCCTGTAAATCAAATGCTACTAGTGGGCCTGCAGCACTGGTTGTGCCACCCACATAAGTGGGTACTCTGTAATCATGTCTCAGACCTGCCACTGCAGTGTCTGTGTGTGCAGTTTTAACTGTAAATTCGACTTGGCAAGTGTACCCACTTGCCAGACCTAAACCTTCCCTTTTCCTACATGTAAGGCACCCCTAAGGTAGGCCCTAGGGTGCAGTGTATGGTTAAGGTAGGACATATAGTAATGTGTTTTATATGTCCTGACAGTGAAATATTGCTAAATTCGTTTTTCACTGTTGCAAGGTCATAGGTTAACATGGGGGCTACCTTTAAATCTGATTAAAATGTAGATTCCCTTTGGGAGCGGATGTACATGTGGAGTTTGTGGTCTCTGAGCTCACAATTTAAAAATACATCTTTTAGTAAAGTTGATTTTAAGATTGTGTGTTTGAAAATGCCACTTTTAAAAAATGAGCATTTTCTTGCTTATACCATTTCTGTGACTCTGCCTGTTTTTGGATTCCCTGTCTGGGTCAGTTTTACAGTTGGGCTGGTTGCACCTCACACTAGACAGTGACACAAAGGGAGCTGGGATGTAGTCTGCATTTCCTGACGAGCCATCTGTGCTAGGAGAGAGGGGAGGAGTGGTCACTCACACCTGAAAGGGCTGTGCCGGCCCCCACACAATGCAGTCTCCAACCCCCAGGTGAGTGTCTGAGGCCTGGCCTGGGCAAGGCAGGATTTCACATTCAAGAGAGACTTTGCTTTGAAGTAGGCCTACTTCAAAGGAGAAATTGGGTATAAGAAGGGCACCCAAAACCACAGACTTTAGAACACTTCTGGAAACCAAGAGGAACCTTTGCCTGGAGAAGAGCTGAAGAGCTGAGGAAGAAGAGCTGCCCTGCCTGTGACTGTGCTTTGTGGAGCTATCCTGCAGTTGCTGCTTCTGCCAGAGTAAGAGGGCAAAGTCTGGACTTTGTGTGCCTTCCATCTTGTGAAGATCTCCAAGGGCTTGATTTAGAGCTTGCCTCCTGTTGTTTGAAATCTCAGGTACAGCAAATACTTCTCTCTGCCAGCACCTGGAGTCTCTGGGGAGACTCCTACTCTTCCCTGTGGTGCCCATCCAGTTCCTGGGATCCTGAAAGGAGAAGCTGGCAGCCTAAGAGGAAGAAATCCACGCACAGAACGCCGTGCAGGGAAAAGATTGACGCAACTCTGATCTGCGGCTGAAAATCGATGCTCGCCTCTAATGCGACCAAAGAATTGACGCATGGAGCTGGAGAAAAGACACGCAGCATCGCTGACAGAGGATGGGAGATCGCAACCCGCGCTGCGTGGTTTTTGGATCATCGTGCGGCTGGATTTCCAACGCAAGTACCACTGAGCGTGTAGAAACAATGCAAGGCCTGCCCGGACCCTAGAGTGCTGACCGGATCAACACATCGCTTTCCTGTGGAGAGAAGAAAGGATGCGCCCGACCCGGCGAAAGCAGAAACGACGCAAGGTCTCGCTTGTGAGTGAAATTGACGCATCGCAAGCCCTTTTTGACACACACTTGCCCGTGTGTTGTTTTTTTTTACGCACCCAAGGTACATTTTCACGCTAACAGTGTGTGTTTAAAACTACACGAAGACTCTTTTTGCATTTTTTAAATGATAACTTGACTTGTGTATTGTGGATTTTTGACGTTTTGGTCTTGTTTTGTTTAGATAAATATTCTCTATTTTTCTAAACTTGTGTTGTGTCATTTTGTAGTGTTTTCATTACGTTACTGTGTGTGTTGGTACAAATACTTTACACCTAGCACTCGGACGTTAAGCCTACTGCTCGTGCCAAGCTACCAAGAGGGTAAGTAGGGGTTAGCTGAGGGTGATTCTCTTTTACCCTGACTAGAGTGAGGGTCCTTGCTTGGACAGGGGGTAACCTGACTGCCAACCAAAGGCCCCATTTCTAACATTGATGATCAGCGGTTGGAATTTGGACTTGTATTTGTACTTGACATACAGTAATTAAGTGTACACTACTGTTTTGAGTTCAGACCACTACGTGACCACATACTACTTGTCTTGTGATTTTTTGCTTTTCTCTTTGGAACTTCTTTTTGTTCTATTTCTCGCTGATCCCTTGACTGACTTTTTTGAAAATTCATTTGGGAACTTGTTTTTCTGCCTTTGGAACGTTGCACTTGTTTTTGAATCTTCATCATGTCCCAAGCTGGAGATGCATCAGTTAGAGCTGATTTTGACCCAGAGAAATTGGAGAGTTATACCAAGGCTCAGTTGAAGCAGTTCTGTGAAAGTTTTGACTGTCCCATTAAGAGCTCATCCAAGAAGGAGGAGCTGAAAAAGGCGCTGAGGGCCTGGGTGACAGCCAAGAGCACTGAAGGGCACACAGAGGATGAGGGAGATGAGGAGGAGGAGGAAGAGTGTTCCATACACAATGGTATTGTGGGAGGGCATTTTATGTCCATGGAGATGGTCTCCAGGGCAGGTAGCAGTGTCTCATCTAATGGTCTGACACCCGAAGAGTTACAGGACAGAAAGACAGGCAGAGAGAGTGTACCAATTGGAGCTGGAAAAGCTCAAGCTCAAGATGGAGAAGGAACAGGAGAACAGGAGGATGGCCATTGAATAAAGGAAGATACTACTGGCTCATGAACTTAGCTTAAAGGAGTTGGATCAGAGGTGCCAGTCTAGTAGAGATGGTGGCAGCAACAGCACAGTGCAGCCTGAAAGAAGGGTACATATCCCAAAAGACTTACAAGAGGGAGGATGACATATACTTGTGGTTTAAGGGGTATGAGTCTGCTCTCCACATGAATCTGGTCCCTGAAGCTCATTGGGCGGCAGCTCTGTGGAAGCACTTTGAGGTAGAGGGGAGGGATACACTGACAGCCTTTGGGGAGGCTCAGAGTCTCACCTACACTATCATGAAGGATGCCCTACTCACAATATATGGTCTCACCCCTGAGCAGTATAAGGACAAGTTTAGGTCCTCTAAGAAAAACGAATCCCAAAAATGGTTGGAATGTGTTGATTCTTATTGCAGGTCACTGGATGGTTGGGTGAAGGGTAGTAAGGTAACTATGTATGAGGGGCTTTACAATCTGATTGCTTGGGAGCACTTGTACAGTTTATGTTTTCCAGAGCTGTGCCAGCACCTGATTGACAGCAAGCTGGCTGATTCCAGGAAGCTTGCACAGAAAGGGGACCGCTGGGAGAGCACCAGGGTCCAGAAGAGGTATGGGGGAGACCACGCCAAGGATGGGCAGGGTCCCTCTCAGAAGAAAGGGGGGGGTAAGGGTAAACAGGGGGAGTTCACTAAAGGGTCCCAAACTGATTCCCAGGGCAAGGATTCCCAACTTCCTAGTGAGAAGAAGCCATGGTTCTCCAAAGGGAAGCCAGTGGCAGGTGGTCCCCGACATAAGTGCTAGTCATGTGACCAAGTTGGTCATGTGAGGGGGGACCCCAAATGCCCCAAAAGTACACCGGCACCCACTGGTGCACCGTCCCAGGGTTTGGCCAGTGTAGCGCTTGGGGAGGAGTTGGTTCTAGGTGGGTGGGAGCCAGCTGAGATGACCCTTGTCTCACTAGGGGACAGTGAGATGGTCCAGAGAACCTTGTGCCTGAAAACACTAAGAAGTACAGGCAGTGGGTGACCATCAATGGACAGAGGGTGGAGGCTCTGAGAGACACAGGAGCCAGTGTGACTACAGTGAGGAGTCAGCTGGTGTCGGAAGAGCAGATTGATCCCCGGGTACTTCACCAAGTAGTTACAGTGGACAACTCAGAGTGCCTGTGCAGAGTGGCACAGGTTCCCTTTGAATGGGTGGGGGGGGCTAGGTTCCTTGAAGGTAGCTTTGAGTCCAACCATGCCTGTTAATTGTTTGCTAGGCAATGACCTGGAGGATTCCCCTTGGAAGGAGGTGGAACACAGGTCTCACTTGGAGATGTTGGGTCTGCCTGGGTAGGTATGCGTATCCACCCTGTCAATGGCAGCCCATCAGGGTAATCAAGAGCCCCTGGAGCCTGAAACGGTGGCCCAGGGGACCGCCAAGAAGAGGAAGGGCAGGGGGCATAGGAAACCAGCCCCAGAAGTCCCCACGGTCGGGGAGGAAGTGGAGCCTGGGGGTGACGCCCCAGAGCCTACAGGGGAACAGGTGGCTGAACTGGGTGAGGTCCCTGAGCTGTTGCAGTGGCAGCAGGAAGGGGGGGGCCACCAGGGAAGCATTCTGAGCAGCACAGAAGACATGCCTTACTCTGGAGGGTTTGCGGCAGCAGGCTGCAGACCAGGCAGCTGGCAAGGAGCCAGGATCATACCTGATTTAATTGGAGGATGACCTCCTGTATAGTGAGCCTAAGGTTCCTGAGCCTGGGTCAGCCCGTGTGCTGGTGGTACCCCAGTGCTTCAGGGCCTTCCTACTGGGGTTGGCTCATGATGTGCCTTTAGCCGGACATTTGGGGCGGGACAAGACCTTTGACAGGCTTGTTACCCACTTTCACTGGCCCCTAATGTGCAGGCACTCAGATGCACATTGCAGGTCTTGTCAGACTTGCCAGGCAAGTGGCAAGAGTGGGGGGAAATGTAAGGCTCCCCTCCAACCTTTACCTGTTGTCAGTACTCCCTTTGAGAGGGTAGGCTTTGACACTGTGGGGCCTCTGGATCCCAAGGTAGCCATTGGCAACATGTTCATCCTGGTCTTAGTGGACCATGCCACCCGGTACGCAGAAGCCATTCCTTTGAGATCAATCACTTCCCCGGTGGTGAGTCATGCATTTTTTTTTTTTTTTTATATATTATTTTATTATAGGTACTGCAAAAGTGATACAAAATCCAAACGGGATCGAGGTCCCAACATTTACAAACAATGGTACAGAATAAATCAAGAAATATGAGCAACGGGTGAAACGTTGGAACATTGTCAATTGTTCTTCGAAAAAGTATCCCAATAATCGTGATAATAACAATAATAAAAATAAAGATCAGAAAGAACAAGAAGGGGAACGAAGGCTAGGAGGAAAAAAGGGGGGGATAGAGGTCAGGGATGGGGATTAAGTAGAGCATCGTGCTATGGGACATCTTTGTACAGGAGAGCAGGAGAGAACAGGAGGGGTAGATAATTTAATTTGGTGTAGCAGGGGATGGGGCAAGGATAGTGTTTCGTCGTCCGGCCCCCTGGGAGTGGAGAATTCACTCCTCTCTGTGTCGGTGTCTGGATTGTGAGCAAGTCGCAATACTTGTAGATAGTGTGATATCGAGTTGAGGTCGGGTATCTTTGTGTTGGAGGGCAGGATATCAGTGTGGTAGTGTATGCCTAGGCCGTGGGTTGTCCAGATAGTGGATCAGTCTGGATATCGGAGCCTGAGTTCTTTAGCTTCACTCGGCCCAGTACATGCTTGTTACTTAGTGTTCTTATGCTGTCTCGGATGCATGGGTCTACGACCAAAACTTGCTAGTGAGAGTAGAAGAGATCTAGGTCATGCCTGTGACGGAACTGGCGGAAAGGGAGAGAAGAGAGGGAAAGAGAGAGAAGAGAGAATAAAGAGAAAAAAGAGGGAGAGAGGAAAAGAGAGAAAGGGAAAAGGAGAACTAATAAGGGGAGGGGAGGGAGGGTGATCCATCAAGGGAAAAAAAAAAAAGGGGGGGGGAGAAAAAACAAAAAGGGGTGGGGGAGGGTAGATGGTTTCAGGCGGTCTACTAACATCCCCCAGTAAGGAAGGGGGCCCATACTTTGTTGAACAATTGTGCTTTATCTTGTAGATTATCGATGATTCTTTCATGCATGGCGATACGGGTCATAGCTATGATCCACTCCTCCGGGGTTGGTGAAATAGCCAATCTCCAGTGGCGTAGAATCCAAATTTTTGCAGTGGCTAGCGCTGTGTGTAGTAACCTCTTATGTGGTCTGGTTAAATCTGGGAGAGAGGTCATGTCGTGTAGGAGTATGAGAGAGAGGGGGAGTGGTGCCGGGAGTATCATGGATTCAGCCAGGGTGGAACCCACCGTGTCCCATAGTGGTCGAACCATTGGGCAGTCGGCTAGGATGTGTTTTAGGTCGCAGTATGTCTCTGGACATCACCAGCATTTCGCGTGCGGAAGAAGTCCTGTCCTGTGTAGTTTTGCTGGGGACCAGTGCCAATCGTGTAGGACCTTAAAGAGGCAAAACTTTAAACGTGCCTCTCAGGTTCCTCTGTCCAACGCCTCTAGGGTGTCTTCCCAGTCCTCCGGGTCTAGTGCCTGTTGTAGTCGGGTTTGCCATTTTAAACGCAGCTTATCCGAGAGGGGCTGGGAGTAGAGCTGTCGGATGATTAGGTCATAGAGACCCGCCATGACTCCCCTATGTTGCCCCCACTGTTGTAAGTAGGCCACTACGGGTGAAGACCGGGATCCCCATCGAATGGTCTTGGTCCCCTGGCAGATGCTGTGTTTAAGTTGCAGATATCTCCACTCTTGGCTCGGTTGGAGATTGAATTCTTCCCGCAGCCTGAGGAAGGTTTTGAGCGTGTCGTTTTCCAGAATCTGGGAAACCGTATGGATGCCAGCTCTCCTCCACTGCGGCCAGTCAAGCACTTCAACGCCTATCCGGAGTCCGCTGTTACGCCACAGGGGTGCTTGGGCGTGGAGAAGAGGGTGGATACCAAGTAGGCGGTGGGCCCTTCGCCAGGCCGCTCGCGTCGCCTTCAAGATGGGATTCACCGAACTGACGGATGGGAGATCGTCGCAATAAGTCCCTCCGAGTCCCTCCTTCGCGGATAGCAATAGTTTCTTCACAGCAATCCACTGGGGCGGGTCCGGCACTGTGGACAAGGTGTGAGACAGCTGGGATAAATGTAGTGCAATTGAGTAATGCGTTACCTACGGAAGCCCCATGCCCCCGTGGGAGCGGCGGGCTAGGAGTTTGACGGACGATAAGCGTGGTCACATTGAGCCCCATACAAATGATCTGATGAGTGCATCTATGTTTTGTAGCGTATGGAGAGGCACCTGTAGGGGGAGGAGTCCTAGCACATAAGTGAAACAGGGCACCGTGACCATCCTTACTGCTTGTACTCGGCCACACATAGATAGGCCCAATTGACTCCATTTTGCAAAATCAAGCTTCGCCTGTGCAATGAGGGGGTCGATGTTATCCTCCACCATATGCACTAGGCCCGGATTGACTAGCATCCCCAGGTATTTAAGGCATTTCGGTGTCCAACGAAATGGGAAGCCTAGGAGTGCTGCTATTGTAGTCATCCGCGAGAGGGGAAGCGCCTCACTCTTATCCCAATTGATACTGTAGCCAGAAAGGATTGCAAATCCATTGACGATCTCCAGCAGGGCTGGTATGGTACTTTCCAGATCCGTGAGAGTTAGTAAGACAACGTCGGCATATAGATAAATTTTAGAAATACCTACCGGCAATGTGAGACCCGTGATGGAAGGGGAGGAGTGGATAGCTGCAGCAAGGGGCTCCATTGCTAGCAGAAACAGAAGTGGTGAGAGGGGGCAGCCCTGCCGTGTACCTCTACGGATAGGGAAGGGGTCTGAGAGGAAGCCTCCACAGTTGACTCTTGCCGCGGGCTGGTCATAAAGTAGCCGCACCATTGAAATAAAGCTGTCTCCCAGGCCGAACCTCTCTAACGTTGCGAACAGGTATGACCACTCTATGCGGTCGAATGCCTTTTCCGCATCCAAGGCCAGGGCCAGCGCCTCCTCCTGCAAGTCCCTGGCGGCCCATAGGGTATGGCATAAGGTGCACAAGTGATTCCTTGAGGTGCGACCTGGTACAAACCCCACTTGCGTGTGGTGTATCAGAGACGGTATGACTTTGCGCAGTATGTTGGCCAGGATACTTGCTAGGATTTTGATGTCACTGTTTAAGAGAGAGATAGGTCGATAGCTGCCACACAGAAGGGGTCTCTCCCGGGTTTTGGTATGATGGCTATCATGGCATTATTGGATATAGCCCCCAGGGATTGTGTTGAGCGGGCTTCATTCAAAGCTGCATGTAATATGTCAATTGCCTCCCTCACTGTCCATTTATAGAATTCCGCCGGGAATCCATCCTCCCATGGCGATTTGTGATAGGGGAGGTCGGAGATAACTCTTTCTATTTCCTGCCTGCTTATTTCCCCTTCTAGGAGGTTACGTCCCTCCTCTGACAGGGAGGGTAGGTCAAGGCCCGCCAGGAAATTTGTACACTGTGCTGGGCTGGATATAGTCTCTGCTGTGTAAAGGTGTCTGTAGAAGGATGCAAATTTGTTAGCGATAGCTTGCGGGTGTGTTAATATTGATCCGGAAGAGGCGCGGATAGCTGGGATGGCAAGGGCAGCTGTCCTCTGTCGGAGTTGGGCTGCCAGCAAGCGCCCTGCCTTCTCTCTTTGTTCGTAATGTCTTCCTTGTAGTCTCTGTAGAGCATACTCTGCCTGGGAATTATATAACTCGTTGAGGGCCATTTGGGCACGCTCTAAGTTTCGACGCCCTGGGAGTAAGGGGTGTGCAGTGTATTGTCTAGTGAACCGGCGAATATCAAGTTCCAATGGCGCCTGTTTCTCTTTTCTGTCTCTGTTCACCAGTGCCGCGTCCCACATAAGTTGTCCCCGCACCGAGGCCTTGGCCACGGGCCACAGAATTCGGCTAGAGTTCACAGAACCCAGGTTGTTTTGAGCAAAGGTGGCTGCATGGTCCTGTAGCTGTGACTTACCCTGGGGAGAGCGGTAACGGTGGGCCGCAAATCTCCAAGGCTTACGGCCGGGGATACAAGGTTCAAGTGGATAGCTATGCTAATCGGAGAGTGGTCCGAGAGGCCGCCCTCTAGTATGCGATCATCATGGGTACGGGCCACGAGGTTGTGTGACAGGAGGAAGTAGTCAAGTCAGGATTGGGTGCCGTGCACCGGCGAGAGAAAGGTGAATTCTCGTTCTATAGGATGGGTCAGTCTCCGTGGTCAACTAGGCCATTATCCGATAATATGTTGGTCTGTAGGGCTCTGTCTGCATTGTTACTGATGTCCAAGGGGCCCGTTCTGTCAAGTACTGCATCTCTGACTATGTTCCAGTCCCCTCCTATTACATAGCGAGATGCCCCTATCTCGGTCAAGAGTCGGTTGATTTGTAAGAAAAAGAGGCGTTTTGGGCCCACTGGCGCATAGACCGAGCCCACACACAGTGAGGAGTCGCCCATCTTTAATTTAGCGAATACGTAACGGCCCTCGGGGTCTGTCCATGATTTAAGAACGTATGGGGAGGGTTTTACGCAGCAATAGCGCCACACCGCATTTTCTTGGGGTAGTCTCTGTGCTGGGAGAGGGGGGATTACAGCTAAATAGGACGGTGCCCACCAAGTCGAGTCGCAGTTTATCAGATTCCAGACCATCTAGATGTGTCTCTTGTAAAAGGGCAATGTCCGCCTGTTTGGAATTAAGATAGGATAGGACTTTTTTCCGCTTTATGAAGTGGGTGAGGCCATTTACGTTCCAGGATATAATCCGCAGAGGTGCTGTTGGTACTCTGTTCGGATCGGACATCCCTGCCCCTTATTGAGACCTATCCGAGTATGGGTGCACTTAGAGCAGGACAGAGAGGAGATACTGGGGGGTCAGGGGGGAAGAGGGGTGGGGGCTTGACATGAACTTTGGAGATGAGGAGATTGAATAATAAAAAGGGGGGATGGGGCGAAGGGCAGATAGGGGGAGGGAAAAGGAAAGAGGAGAAAAGGAGGGAGGGCGGCTGCTAAGGGATAGAACAGGTGAACGAAACTGAAGAAGGAAAGGAGGATTAAAGAAAGTTAAAGAAAGAAAGGGAAAAACGGGACAAAAGTCCAGACGTTCTAGGACTGTAACCTGCGGGTCTAGAACCCAGGCCTATCGAGCTCCATTGCACGACCAGCGGGCCCCAGACCGAGGGAGGCGACGCACGCGCAGCGCATCAGCCCCCCCCAACCTAATTCTCCCATCCCCGCGCGAATCCTTGTAACATGAAGGGGGAGGAGGGGGAGGTGGGGGACACAAGGGGGGAGGGCTGTGTATAGGTTGTGTGTGGCTGCTTCTCAAGAAAGGTGGCGTGTGTCAGTTTTATCAATTTTATCGAAGCCGGGGGGGGGAGCGAGAAGGGGGGTAGGGAGGCGTGGGGGTGCGAATGGGTTGCTGTTAAGAGGAAGGAAGCATTTCCCTGCCATTGTAAATTATTTCGATGCAATAATACGTTGTCAATCGCAGTAGACATTTATCAACCATCATCATTGAGGGCGGTCAAAATTAAAACAAATTATTAATGAATGAGAACAGTATAACAGTTCTAAAGAGATGCTCGATATCTGTTTTAGCAGACAAACGGGTGTGATGTTACTGAGAGAGAACGCGTTACTAGATTTCTAAGAAAAGGAAGAGCAAAGGAGGATATACTAACACGCGTGATAATAAACAAGAATATTCAAACTCTATCAAGAACAAACAGAGAAAAACAGACAAAAAGGCCCCCAGTAATAATATTTCTATGAGTTCACAAAAACCGGTACTCATCTCTCCCTTTTATCTTCTTCGCAGCAAGGTCCCTTTGGTGCGGTCTCGTCTGCCCGTGGTCGGTAGTAGGGAGAGTTCTGGGGGGGCGTAATGTTGTCGTGTCCTCAAGTGGGGACCATTGTGGGTTTCAAAGGGGAGCGGGATTTGTCTCTGTCCGATAGCTGTGTGTGCATCACCACCGCTTGAAGTACTTGACCCCTGTAGTCGTAGCTTTTTGCGAGCCTCTCGAGATCTCTTCCCCTGGTTTGGGGATCTATGGTAGAACGCACTTCAGGTTCAGATGCGGGTGCCGGGTGGCCGGTTCCCGGGGGTGGTCCCCGTGTGGACTGGGGGGTCTGGGCAGTCGTTTCCATGGATTGGGTTTGGTCTTGCAGTCTTTCTAAAAATGCTCTCAGGTCCTCCGGATTGTAGAAGTTCCGTGATTCCCCTTTTTGGTGATCCACACCCTGGCCGGCTCGAATAGACCAAACTTCACATTTTAGCGACGGAGCTGGGTGCGGAAAGACAGGAAGGCTCTCTTCCGATCTGCAGTCTCCTTGGAAAAGTCTGCTGATATTCGGATCACCAGGTTGCCCGATCAGAGAGGCCCTTGCGTTCGAGCCATCTGTAATAGTTGGCGGGCCTGCAGATGTCGTAACATGCAGACTATAATTGGGCGGGGCGGTCATTTCCATCTTGTCTCTTAGGTCTCAGCCTGTGCGCCCTTTGGAACTCCAGGCTGGGGGTCAAATGTTATGTCTGTTAGCTTGGGTAGTATGTCCCGCACGTAGGAGAATATGTCTGCGCCTTCAACACCCTCCGGAAACCCAAGGAGGCGAACATTGTTCCTGCGGCTCCTGTCCTCCAAGTCCGTCAGCTTACTGCGAAGATGCGAGAGTTCGAGGTCTCTATCGGTCCAGGAGGCTACTTGAGTTTCCACCGTTGCCCCGCGTTGATTGAGCCCAGATATCTGCGATTGGAAGCCGGCTATATCCAGGCGCATGGATCTCTTCTCCGCCGTCAGCGCCACCATGGTGTTGTCCATACCTTCCAGTTTATGGCTCACCGCCGATATCTCCTGCAGTATGCGGTCCATTGCAACACCTTGCGTGTCCTCTGCCCTGTTGGCGCAAGGGAGGGGCGGAGAGTCCTCTGCTGAGGGATGTTTCTGCCGGCGGAGGGCTTCAGAGAATAGTAGTTGTTGGGCTGATTTACCCATTGCTTTGCCCGTCGCCTTTCCCCTGGGCATTGCGGGCTCCCCCGTTCAAGCTGGGATCCAAAAAGTGTCTGGCTGTAATGCAACTGACATTTGCAGCAATATATCAAGGATCAGGATTCTGGGCGTCCAGGCGTAGGTACGGACCCAGGCACTCCCCCACCTGTCCAGAGGAGGTGGGATATCAGTACGGTGGGAAGGCCAGGTGGGTGTATGGGGTCATCCCCGTTCCCTCTGCGCGATCCAGGTACCAGCACCATGACCGCCGAGAGAGGGAGACCTCACCGCCCCCGCTGACCACGTAAAGAGAAATGGGGCTCACCTCCAATGTCCGTGCTCCTGGCTGCTTGGGGCCGTGGCTGACCCTCTCGTCGTCGGCCTCAACCATAGTGGGGGTATAGGCGGGAGATCAAATGACGCCGTAGGAGGGCAACCGTAGTGCGTTGCGCCGCTGTTGTACGGCCCATGCAGTGTATCCTTCCCCTCTCTGCTCATCCATCCGGGAGGGTGTGTGCCACCTGCCCCCTGTCCGTTTAGGGGTCCCACGAGTGTTAGACGTGGGCAGGGGTCAGTTCTTTTCTCCTACTTTCTTCTTGTCCTTTTTTCTTAGTTTTTTAAAAAATGTTTTATTTATTTTAATTTATTGAATTTTGGGGCCAACTGCCTTTTATTTCTTTTTCCTCTTTCTCTTCTCTTCCTCCTCCTCTCTCCCTCCCCCTCTCCTTGTCTTCCTCCACCTCTCTCCGCCCTGCGTCCAGAGAGGTCCCCAGTTCTGTGCAGTTGGGATGGGGGGTGAGGGGGGGAACGAGCAGGGAGCCACCAGCGATGCCCTCGTTCCCCCAGAGGCAGCAGCAGCCCCGGAGTTACCGGGAAGAGGGGATTCCACGGGTCCCGGTGCCTGTGGTTATAGATGGGGCGTTGTCTCCGTTCTCCACGGGCCGCCCAGGTCTCCAGCGTGCCCGCGGGAGGTTCTCGAGGTCCAGGAGGGAAGAGAGAAGAGGGAGGTAAGGAGCGAGGCCAGCAGAGGAAGCCTCCAAGCTCCTGCCTCCCTCGGAAGCCAGAGGAGGGAGGCGCGGCCCCCGGCCCGGGTCCAATTGTAACTTGAGGCCACGGCTCAGCCTCCTGCCGCGGGCCTCAGCACCATCTTCTGCGTTCCCGATTTATTTAAAGGGGGGGAACGCGCTCTCCCCACGGGCGGTGCGCCGCCCCAACGCCGCGATCTTCGGTGCCCCGTTTGCCGCTGGTCTGCTGCTGGTCGGGGGCCCTCAGCGCACCGCCGCCCCCGTTCCACGGCCCACCACCTAGCAGAGCTCTGCTCCTAGGCGGCTATCTCTGTTCGTGGCCAGACCACGCCCCCGGTGGGTCATGCTTTGATGGGGGTTTTTACCCGCATGGGGTTCCCCAAGGAAGTGGTATCTGATAGAGGTACCAACTTCATATCCACATATATGAAGTCTCTGTGGAAGGAGTGTGGGGTAACCTACAAGTTCACCACCCCTTACCACCTCCAAAGTAATGGTCTGGTTAAGAGATTCAACCGCACCATGAAAGGCATGATCATGGGCCTGTCAGAGCCCTTGAGGCGGAAGTGGGACGTCCTCTTGCCATGCCTTCGGTTCGCCTACAGGGAGGTGCCTCAAAAGGGACTTGGGTTTAGTCCCTTTGAGCTGATTTATGGCCACCCTGTGAGGGGACCTTTGATTCTGGTGAAGGAAGCTGTGGAGAAAGCTCCTGGTAAACCCCCCAGGATATATTTAGCTACCTGGTGGCTTTGAGAAACCAGACTGCCTGCTTCAGGAGTCTCGCTCAGGAGAACCTAAAAGCAAGCCAGGAGGATATGAAACTGTGGTATGACCAGAATGCCACTCTGGTCGAGTTTCAACCTGGTCAGAAAGTGTGGGTGATGGCGCCAGTGGAGCCTATGGCGTTCCAGGATAAGTGGACTGGCCCATTTGAGGTGGTGGAGTGCAAAAGTGAAGTCACCTACCTGGTGGACTTGCAGTCTCCAAGGAACCCTTTAAGGGTCCTGCATGTCAACCGCCTCAAACCTCACTTTGAGCGGACTGAACTGTCCATGCTCCTTGCGACAGATGATGGGGTAGAGGAGGAGAGTGAGCCTCTTCCTGACCACCTGTCTTCAGGAGAAAAAGATGGGTCAGTGGAGGGAGTAATCCTCTCCCCCTCCCTGATTGAGGAGCAGCAGGGTGACTGTTGCCACGTGTTGGGACAGTTTGCCTCACTGTTTTCCCTGATCCCAGGGGTCACACACGTGTGCACACATGATGTGGACACTGGGGACAGTACACCTATTATACAAAAAGTTTACAGGGTAATTGACAGGGTGAGGGCACGCATTAAGGATGAAGTATCCAAAATGCCTAGGGGTTATTGAGCACTCCAGCAGTCCTTGGGCCAGCCCAGTGGTATTGGTCCCAAAGGCTGCTGCACCTGGTGCCACTCCAGAACTCAGGTTCTATGTGGACTTCTGGGGACTCAATACAGTCAGTAAGACTGACGCACACCCCATCCCCCGAGCTGATGAGCTCATTGACCGGTTAGGAGCTGCCAATACCTCAGTACGTTTGATTGAACATCTGGGTACTGGCAGATTGCCTTAACTGAGGGGGCCAAGGAGAGGTTAGCATTCTCTACCCCAGATGGGCACTTTCAATTTAAAGCCATGCCATTTGGGATGAAGAATGCCCCTGCCGCATTTCAGAGGTTGGTCAACCAGGTGTTGGCTGGGCTGGGTGAGTTCAGTGCCGCCTACCTGGATGACATTGCTGTGTTTAGTTCCACATGCAAGGAACACCTGCAACACCTCTGGAGAGTGTTAGAGGCCCTGCAGAAGGCAGGCATCACTATTAAGGTGAGCAAGTGCCAAATAGGGCAGGGTTCTGTGGTGTACTTGGGACACCAGGTGGGGAGTGGTCAGGTGACACCCCTACAGCCAAAAATTTATACAATTTTGGCTTAGGTGCCTCCCAAGACCCAGACTGAAGTTAGGGTCTTCTTAGGTCTCACAGGAACAGGATGTTTGTCAAGGGGTATGGTACCATTGTTACCCCCTTGACTGAGTTGACTTCGAAGAAGCAACCCAGGAATGTGATCTGGACTGAGGCTTGCCAGACCGCTTTTGATGCCCTGAAGGCTGCCATGTGCACAGCACCTGTGCTGAAGGCACCTGACTTCTTCAAGGAGTTTGTTGTGCTAACAGACGCCTCAGAGCATGGTATTGGAGCAGTACTCTCACAGCTTAATGAAGAGGGCCTAGATCAACCCGTAGCCTTCATTAGCAGGAGGTTACTTCCCAGGAAACGTATGGGGAGTGCCATAGAACGTGAAGCATTTGTTGTGGTCTGGGTGCTGAAGAAGCTAAGACCCTACTTGTTTGGGACTCATTTCTGAGTTCAGACCGACCACAGGCCCCTCAGATGGTTAATGCAGATGAGGGGTAAGAATCCAAAACTATTGAGGTGGTGCATTTGGACTTTACATTGGAACACTGTCCTGGTACAGAGCACGCCACTGCTGTTGGTTTGTCCAGGTTCTACCCCGTTAGTGAGGAGAACTCCCATGAGTTTGGGTAGTTGCTCCCCACTTTCAGCTGGGGGGGACACGTGTTAGACTTTTCATCCTTGGCGTGGTCTCCCATAACGTTTTTGCCTCTGTTTCCCAGGTTGTTGATGTGTGCTGGACTCTGATTTTGCTGTTTTTGTTACTCTGGGCACTTTACCACTGCTAACCAGTGCTAAAGTGCAAGTGCTCCTTTTACAAAATGTGTATGTAATTGGCTTATCCATGATTGGCATATTTGATTTATTAGTAAGTCCCTAGTACTGTGCACTAGAGGTACGCCCAGGGCCTTTAAATCAAATGCTATTAGTGGGCCTGCGGCACTGGTTGTGCCACCCACATAAGTAGCTCTGTAATAATGTCTCAGACCTGCCACTGCAGTGTCTGTGTGTGCAGTTTTAACTGTAAATTCGACTTGGCAAGTGTACCCACTTGCCAGGCCTAAACCTTCCCTTTTCTTACATGTAAGGTACCCCTAAGGTAGGCCCTAGGTAACCCCAAGGACAGGGTGCAGTGTATGGTTAAGGTAGGACATATAGTAATGTGTTTTATATGTCCTGACAGTGAAATATTGCTAAATTTGTTTTTCACTGTTTCAAGGCATGTCCCTCTCTTAGGTTAACATGAGGGCTACCTTTACATCTGATTAAAATGTAGATTCCCTTTGGGAGCAGATGGACATGTGGAGTTTGGGGTCTCTGAGCTCACAATTTAAAAATACATATTTTAGTAAAGTTGATTTTAAGTTTGTGTGTTTGAAAATGCCACTTTTAGAAAGTGAGCATTTTCTTGCTTATACCATTTCTGTGACTCTGCCTGTTTGTGGATTCCCTGTCTGGGTCAGTTTGACAGTTGGGCTAGTTGCACCTCACACTAGACAGTGACACAAAGAGAGCTGGGGTGTAGTCTGCATTTCCTGATGAGCCATCTGTGCTAGGAGGGAGGGGAGGAGTGGTCACTCACACCTGAAAGGGCTGTGCCTGCCCTCACACAATACAGTGTGGTGAGTGTCTGGGCCTGGCCTGTGCAAGGCAGGATTTCACATTCAAGAGAGACTTTGCTTTGAAGTAGGCCTACTTCAAAGGAGAAATTGGGTATAAGAAGGGCACCCAGAACCACAGACTTTAGAACACTTCTGGAAACCAAGAGGAACCTTTGCCTGGAGAAGAGCTGAGGAAGAAGAGCTGCCCTGCCTGTGACTGTGCTTTGTGGAGCTATCCTGCAGTTGCTGCTTCTGCCACAGTAAGAGGGCAAAGACTGGACTTTGTGTGCCTTCCATCTTGTGAAGATCTCCAAGGGCTTGATTTAGAGCTTGCCTCCTGTTGTTTGAAGTCTCAGGGACAGCAAAGACTTCTCTCTGCCAGCACCTGGAGTCTCTGGAGAGACTCCTACTCTTCCTTGTGGTGCCCATCCAGTTCCTGGGACCCTGAAAGGAGAAGCTGGCAGCCTAAGAGGAAGAAATCGACGTGCCGCCGGCTTCACGGCTGAAAATCGACACTCGCCTGCAACGCGACCAAAGAATCGACGGACGGAGCTGGAGAAACGATGCACAGTATCGCTGTCGGAGGCTGGGAGATCGCAACCCACGCTGCGTGGTTTTTGGATCATCGTGCGGCTGGATTTCCGACGCAAGTACCGCTGGGCGTGTAAAAACAACGTAAGGCCTGCCCGGACCCGAGAGTGCAGACCGGATCGATGCATCGCTCTCCTGCGGAGAGAATAAACGACGTACCCCGACCTGACGAAAGGAGAAACATTGCGAGTTCTTGTTCATGAGTGAAATCAACGCATTGCAAGCCCTTTTTGACGCACACTCACCCATGCAGGGTTATTTTTGACGCACCCAAGGTACATTTGCACGCTAACAATGTTAATGTGTGTTTAAAACTACATGAAGACTCTTTTTGCTTTTTTTATTGATAACTCGACCTATGTATTGTGGATTTTTGTCGTTTTGGTCTTGTTTTGTTTAGATAAATATTCTCTATTTTTCTAAACCTGTGTTGTGTCATTTTGTAGTGTTTTCATTAAGTTACTGTGTGTGTTGGTACAAATACTTTACACCTAGCACTCGGAAGTTAAGCCTACTGCTCGTGCCAAGCTACCAAGGAGGTAAGCAGGGGTTAGCTGAGGGTGATTCTCTTTTATCCTGACTACAGTGAGGGTCCTTGCTTGGACAGGGGGTAACCTGACCGCCAACCAAAGACCCCATTTCTAACAACCTCTTTTTCATGTGTCACAATATCTTCTCATATCTAAACTGTGTTCATGATAGTCATTCCTATTGATCGACTTTTATTATGCCAAAACCTCTCATTCTCAAAACAATCAAGAGAAAAAATGGATCAAAACTAACTCAAAACACCTTATGTGCAATAAAATCTATGAACTATTCATAAAAATAGGGTGGAAGAAGACTAATCACTCCTTTCCATCTCAACTTCAAGCTCCCAAGTTTTAAATTGTTCCTGTTGTAAGTTCTCACAAATGCATGTGCAGTTTGTCATCAGTATTCAGGCCAAAAGGGATCTTTGTCCTGAGTTTTATTATATAACTGGATTCCAGGCAGTGAAGTTTTAAAGTTCTGTTTCCTCCTCTCTCACTTTTTAGATAATGGGATATGCCAAAATGCTGCATTGCTTTCATGATGCTGTGTATAGTGCTTATATGTTCCAATATTTGTTTTTTCAACTTGCACGTTGTGCTGCCTACATATTTCATGCCACATTCACATTTCAACACATATACTACATACGTTCACATGTTATTTTCTGATTGATCTTAAAAAGTTCAACCTAAAGTGTCTTTCACTTCTTTTCTATTTTCTCCAATGCAGCAAGCTTTGCATTTCAGACATTTCACAAAGCTGATGCTCTTTTCAACTAGCCAAGTTCGTTGTGTCTTCCCGGTAAAATGGCTGTTCACAAGTTTATACTTAATAGAAGGAGCCTTTCTATAGGTTATAGTCTTGCCCCTACCATAGGACCTATATCTGGATAATTTTTTAGAAGACTCCAATGTTCATTAAGCATATTAAAACTTCCTTATGTTCCTTGTTGTATGTCATTATCATTCATATTATTCGTTCATATGTTATATTAATGTTATCACTTTTCCTTTTTTGTATCAATGTTTGGTTCCTGGGTGTTTTTCATGCCTTGGCTGCCACTTAATTGATATACTGTTTCGGATATCCCCTCATTTCAAATCTGTGTTTAACATCCTCAAATGTTTCATCATAGCCAAATCATTTGAGCTGCTTCATGTTACTCTTAAAAATTCCCCATATGATTTGCTTTTAAATAGACTTTGTGGATGAAAGCTACTGCCATGTAGAATACTATTTGATGCGGGGTTTGCGGTACATTGTTGTTCCAGAGTTTGATCATGCCCATAAACCTTAATATCCTGAATCTCTATTTCAGTTTTGCTTGTTCTAATTGTGAACTGCAGACCAAACTCGTTGCTATTAAGAATTGTGAAGAAGTGTTGTAATTCAATATCTGTTCCTTTCCATTCAATATAGGTATTTGGAATAATGATAATATGGAGAGGAACTCCCTAAAACATAGTGATATGTATGGACAACGCCATCCAGCATGCCTCAGTAATAACTAGTAACTAATGGACTATATAACGTGAAAGAGAAAAGGGACTGACCTATCCATGATCAAGACCGTGGTGGTAAAAATGTGTCAGTGGGGGGGGGCACTCATTTTTGCTAAAATAAAGTAAAGAAATCTACTGGAAATTGGTTTGTAGAGTGCAACATATTTTTATACATTCAATATACCGGATTCATTTATATAAATGGGTTTAATGAGGTGCAAATATAGAAGCAAATCAAAGAAGCACCGTACAAAGAGGAGTAGCAAAGGAGTCCAGATAAGGGACAATTGGGTGGTGAGGACTTATCTGCAGAAGCTGATGATAGCTGGTGACTATTTGTGATTGCTACAAATACCCAGGCCTTCCTTTAACACCCAGGATCACATTAAGTGGCAGAGAGAAACATGGGAACGGGGAATGGGGAGAAGTAATACTGAAGGAATCCCTCTCAAGCTTTCTCTGAATTTCTCCATGAGATTTCTTCCTGTGTTCTTGTAGTTCATTGGTTGTCTGAACCTTCCTTCCTTCCTTCAAGAATAATAACAAGCACTAGTAACTATCAAGATTTCAATATAGGTAACTTATGGTGTTAATTTCATGGTTTTGAACTATTCTTGTTTATTTTTACCCTTTGAGAAAGATTCTTCTTTTTGATTTGGAGCAGCATTAACGTTGAGGTATATCTCTCTATAGTTCTTCAAATAGTTTTTTTAATCCTTCTTGCTACACCAATTTCAGGATTCAGTAGTACAATACTGCAAACTTAATATCTATTCAATCTTTTTCCTGAAGAGTAATATTGTTTACCCCAAGGCTGTTTGCACTAAGAAATTGCTTAACCAATTCTCTTACTATTAACCTAAATTATACATATATTTTTAAAACTCAATTCACTATAGTTGAAATTAAGCAGCACATCATGCTTTTAATTGGTTGACTTTTTTTTAAATTACCTGAGGAAAACTGTGATTTTCATTTTTAGATGTGCTTGCGTATTTACACCTTTCTGAACCGGTGCTCAACATAGCAGTCTTTCGCAGTTTTTTGGAAACTACATGAGGTTTGACTAAGAGTGCCGAAGCCTTGAAACATTTCCCAATTACCAACACGATCAATGAAGGTATGTACTTACTTCTCCACACTAAAGTGGCAATCTAAAAGTGTGTCTGTTGCTAATGCAATCTAAAAGGGTATCTGTTGCAAGCACCACATCTAACCCTGGGACTTTTGAAGATATCTAATCTAACACACTACCACTACAAGAAATCTAGATGCCAAGCCCAACTCCGATTCTTTTTTTTAAGTGTAACTTTTCTTGGTTGCTTCATTCATTTCCGAATTAAATCAGTATTCTATATGCACGCGTGTCTCTACTTGTCAGGCCACCAGCCCACAAATCTATTATGCAATGCCTTAGACCAACTACAGAAAGAGTAGGCCCCGTGCCCATTGTTTACAAAGGAGTCAGCTTTAAGTTTTCAAACAGTGTCCTGAGAGTTACACTGGATATGGCACAACAGAAAGAGGGGGGCTTTCATTCTTTCCGAAGTGCATAAATGGAGGATCTTGTCATATCTGAGAGGGTTGTGTGATGCCTGAAACAAAATGGATCGATAAATGTATCTTTTCTAAATCAACAGGTGGTCACCCAGAAGTATGCCATGAATCAATATACAGGAAGGATTTTAGAGGGGGGGGCCATGGATCACTCTAGCAAAGCATATAAATTAATCTTCACACAAGCAAGCTCCAGACTGAGTACTGAGATGCTGTTCCACCACTCTGCACACATTACATCCTTTATATATTCAGTTAGAAGTAATTACCCTAAATTACAATTGTCATTAGGGTCCAAAAAGGTCATCCAATGCATCGTCTTACTTCTAATTCCATCCATATTGCATTTCTATTACAGTTGACTTTTTTTAGGTTTCTCCATACTCTTTGCCAGGGATCGTAATACTGATTGGCAGCTACACCGATGATGTCTTATAGAAACATATGACCTGCGTGTAGGTGTGGCATTAAGAACAATGGAAAAGGCAGAGCACAGACACCAAAAAGAAGGCTTGGTCAAGCCGATGATAGAACGAGCCGGTTACTAGTCGCAGATGTTTAGTAGAACACACCAGTGCTACTGAAGAACACCTGGTCTGCATCCCTTTCACATATGTATCTAAATTGTTTCGTACATGTATCATCATTCCATGAATAAGGACTTCCCATCTGCTCTGTTGTTGCACAGTGTTCTAAGTTTTTATAGTTATCTGGCTGTCCCGTTTTCCAAAACCTGTTTAAAAACAAAATGAGCCAATAAAAGTACATTTAATATCATTATTCATGAATCAGATTGTCTTGCACGTGTAACTATTTCGGAAAGCATCAGATTAACAATAAAACAGGCCTTATGGTAACAATAATTAGCAGCTTTCAGGGCAAATACAATATGGTTAGTACTTTAGTTTAAAACCCTGATTTTTTCACAAAATAATAATCACCTGTTTTTTTTTTTTTAAATCGCTTTGTATCACATCATTGATGTTTCTAAGAGATGAAATGGACAGATATTGTTGTTGCTCAATTAAATTGTAGTCACTTCGAAAAGATTAAAGATAGAGTTGAACTTGCCAGAATTTGCATCGTGATCTTTGACTCACACACATGCTGTCGAGTACTGAGCTCTCTGATACATCTTGTAGAGACCAATGTAGAAGTAATGGTGAACAATTGAACAATATTGTGTATAAAAGTGTCCATTATGGATCTGGAGTATAGAGAAAGGTAAATAGTATATGTAATAATAGATAACTTGTTTAGGTTTCGCCTCCTTTGTCCCTTTTGAATTTTCTTACTTTCTGATTGTGAAGGAAGATTAGATATTAGACATCTAATATCTGTATTATCCCTTGACTGAAACTCTATAGTTTTGTGAGAAGTTAGATTAGCTGAGAAGTAAGCACACTTTCCTGCATAGGGGACTGCAGACTGGGTTAAGTAGAAACTCCATGTCTTAGGGCCTCATGAGGCTTACTTTCCCCAGCACACTCTTACATGAGGTGATTGTTGGCGAACGTGCTACTCCCACAAACACTGGGGTGAGTAGGCCAATACATGCACCTTAGAATAAACACAGCACCTCCATATAGTGATAAAAACAGCCTGGATTGTGTACAGTTCCATTGGCAATATCAGTGATGAGCAACATAAACTATCCAGCAAAGGACTATTATAAAGTGGCCCAATCTATTCCCTGTATGAGAAAGAAACAAATTATTTAATAATGTATGGTATCACCAAACACCCCAAACATAAATATAAACACTCGGTATCTTCCATCCCAGTAGGCCAATGGTAGAACTGCTGGTACGCAACAGCAGACAACAGAGGTGGCTTGAGGTGCTAAGTAGCTGATGATCACACTATGAGAGAAGGGGGGCTCGGGTGGCCAAACTGTAGTTGATGGAAAATGGCTGGCAAGGCAGCCAACGCCCAACATCAGTAAGTGGCAATGAGACAGAAGGGCAAAGACAATATACTGTCTCTGCAAAGAATCACTTGTGCTTAGTTGCAGCGAGACAGGAAAACAGGAATGGCAAACAAAGTTGCAGTAATCTCTCTGCAAATTACTCTTTATAGGTGTTACCTCTGGAAAGCCTTCTAGTATTATGTGTCCCTAATATTTGCTTGTCCTCCATCCTTAAGTATGGCCTAGACCCTACAAGGTGGACTAACCTACCCCCCCCCCCCTCATTGGAAAGAGAAATGAAGTTTTTTTTCTTCTTCTTTGAAAAGATGGAAATAGAGGACATTTCCTAAACATTGTCTGATGTTAGTAGCATTGAGACGCATGAGGTACAGGGTTGCGTGCACTGGCTGTGCGGCATGAGTATGGAAGCAGGTGGACTCCAGTCTGCGGGCTCAAGACCATGCATTGGATGGCAGCTCACAGCAAGCCAGTAAGCTATAGACCCTTTAAGGATATTTTTTTCACAGCCGAGTCACTGTTGCCAAATATATCCAAACCACATCTCCTTTACCACAAAGTCAGCTTACAAGTGTTGTTTGGCTGAAATGGGAAATACTAAGTAGGGTGCCATCTTTTTAAAAAAGGGATTATTTGTCCCTGGATTAGCTAAAGGAATAGGTTACCATTTGAAGCCATTCGAGAGGATTGAGAGGCGACCATGGGGAGCATGAGATGGAATCATGTTGAAATGAACAGCATGAAGACTAACTTGTTTTCCTCGGTTTGTCCTGAGGAAGACCTAAATGGATGATTAGGCACCGGGACAAATCATTGACATGGCCTGTACTGCAAGACTATTTTTATAAGTATGAGGTAAGATTTACTCACCTGATCAATTTCAGAAGTTTGTTTAGAGCCTTTGCAGCCAGGCCCAAGAATCAATTATAAAGAATTATTGTTACTTTCATAACTCAGACATGCACACTTTAACATGAACACTTTTTCTCACAGTGCACAGAGCTATTTGCTTGAATTGTATTGTTGGAGAAATAATATCAAATGATACAAAACAATACATACTCCTCATATACCCTTAATATGTGTCGTCCTACTATTTATAATGAATGTATTTAAGTGAAAATTGGATACCCTCCTATGCAGTTGGTAAATGCTAGTAAACATACTCTGATAAACCATTATGATTTGTCTTCTCTGTAAAAATTGGAATTGGAGTTAGGGCAAGCAGGGACCTAGGCCTATTATGCGCAGAGGGTACTGAAAGGGCACCTACAATGGACCAAGTAGCAGCTACTAGACCTAATTATGATAGTCCTCAAATATGGAGAAGGCTGGTAGAACCACCAAGGCTGAATCCAAACTAGCTCCATCTAAGAACAATGCTGCAACATTCCTGTACCCAGTGGATGAATGCACAACAGGTATTACAGCATCAAGTAGACGGTCTGCTATAATCTATTCCTGACGTCCTCTGAGTTTGGGTGTACGGAATTATCTGAAGCTCAGGAAGACCTACTGTCCTGGAAGACTTCGCTGCTGATCCTTGGTCTCAGAAGGTCTTCACAGACTTGTGCGGATAGAGATGCTCTACAGATATTTTGTCAAAGAAGACAGAAAATAATGAAGCTCGTTCTGAAGCATGCTACCAGTTGGAATCTGTTCTACAACATTTTTACAATCAAAGCAGCATGGGGAATCACATGAAGGAAAGTAGCAGTGGCCCAGCCCATCAGGCTTTTTGAATCATATTTTTGGAAAGTTGGTTGTAATTCAATAAGCATTTCAACGCACAGCTGCTCCCTAGTGAATGTTAAACTAAGAATAACTTATTAACTTGTTGTTTATTCCCGACTCCAGTGGAGTCAGGAAAGACTGAATGAGTCAATCAGCTGAGCGGTCGAGCAGCCAACGAGGAGAGGAGAGGCCGGAGCCGCAGAGACCACTGCGTTTGCAGCCACTTTTGACGATAGTTCTGGCCGGTGGTGGGGGGCATTAAAAGTCTGAGAACTAGCGCACTTGAGTGCCTCGAGCCCCTAAGCCGTTGAGCCCGCCACGGGCCGCCGCTGCAGGCCACCACAACTATACTGTGGCACCATACTGCTGCTGCATCTCAGGGCACTCAGCGTGTACCCAGTGCGGTAGGAGTGGCTCCTCCTGCTGCTGCCGCCTTCCTCTTCATGCTGTCTACTGCTGCCGACCGCACTGGTTCCATTATCCTACCCGGAAAGAAGGCTAGAAGCTGCCACAATTTTACCTTCACTCAATAGCCAAAGCAAAGTGACTGCCACAGGAGCATGGGTAAGGAGCAAGCTGACACAGGAGTCCAGCAAGAGAGGGGCAGAGTGGCTGTCCTTGTGAGGCTGCAGCAGGGTAGTTTCCTGCCGTACTCAGGTCAAGCCCTGGCCCACGATAGAGGCCCGGGTAGGTTTGGGCGCCGTTTGTGGGTTGGGTGTGCTTCTGAGCCATTGCCACTGTTGGAAAATGGATTATTGGTAAGGGCAGGTAAGTACCTACACTTAGCAATAGGCCACGAACCCGCACTAGGTTCAGTTAGGTCTCAATACATTAACCCCAGCTCAACCCTTGGTAGCTTGGCAATGAGCAACAAGGCTTAAATTAGCAGACAAAGGGCCTCATTACAACCCTGGCGGTCAAAGACTGCCAGGGCTGTTTCGGCGATTGTGCCGCCAAAAGGCTGGCGGTACAATCTGGTGAATTACGACCGCGGCGGTAGCACTGCGATCGCACCAGCGGTTTCCCACCATGGTTGTCCCGGCGGTTTTAATCCGCCAGGGCAGCACTGCTTGCAGCGCTGCCCAGGGGATTACGAGTCCCCTTCCGGCCAGCATGGCCATGGTGATAGAGACCGCCATGGAAAGGCTGCCGGGAAGGGGAGTCGCGGGGCCCCTGGGAGCCCCTGCACTGCCCATGCACTTGGCACGGGCAGTGCAGGGGGCCCCAGGCACAGCCCCACCCTGCCTTTGATTGTCTGCACAGCAGACAGTGAAAAGCGCGACGGGTGCAGCTGCACCCGTTGCACGGCCGCAACACCGTCGGCTCCATTAGGAGCTGGCTTTCATGTTACGGCCGACATCCCCGCTGGGCTGGCGGGGTTGCGGCCGCATTGGCGGCCGCTCTGCAGTTAAAACTTGGCCGGCGGCCTCCGCCGCCCGCCAAGGTTGTAATGAGGGCCAAAGTGTGTAAAGCATTCAAGTATCACAAAACAGTAATTAAATAAAACACAGGAAACAGTTTAAAAATCCAAAACCAATTTTTACAAATAGGAAATATTTTTATCTTTAATTTGACACCAAAATGAATAAAATTGGATAAGGAATTTTTGAAGAATTAATATTTTCTAGTGCATGGAAACAAAAAGCACCAATCTGGTTGCACCTCGACCGGGGCAAAGTCAAAGTTTCAGGCTGACTGTGATGGAGCCCTGCTCGGCTACAGCAAGCGGGAGGCCTTGGCCATAAGTTTACCTTCGGAATTAGTTGTTTTCAGATACGCATTGCAGGAGACCTTGGTGAAGATTTCTAAATTCGGACTTAAATTATTTTTCGGGACCAAAATCTTCGTCGGGGCCAAAGCTGAATCCTGATCCGACATCCCTGGATCCCTCCTCGGATACGCTGTGTGGGAAGTCACGGTCAACTTTTTACCTTCAGACTTAGTCACTTTTTTGGATCTTTTTCTCTCTGACGTCAGAAGACCATCCATAGCAAGCCGATTTCGAATCAACGTTGTCGGATTGCCTTTCCAGGATCCCCCGGTGAAATCCAGGAAGTACGGAGCTTTTCAGCGGGACAAACCAGCAAGTCAGGCGGGGTCACGGTCAATGTAAGCCGGCTCGACTCTCGATGGCAGGTCGGTCCCTTTATGGAGGTTTTTACCAAAAGTTCTCCAATCTTCTCCAAAATTCTGGATTTTTCTTCCAGAAGGTCTTTGAAGGTCCTTTAGGAGTCCACAGCTCACCCCAAGGTTCCAGATACTCTGAGTTGCTCCTTGAGGGTTAGGACTCCAACTCACAGAATGCACCTGGCTCAAACTCCAAAATGACCACTGGTCAGTGGTCAGCTGGTCAGTTTCTTCAGGATTTGATGCAGGGGACTGTGGTTAGCTATTTTTCACCTGTGGCAAGTAGGGAGTCCCTTCTGGAACCAGTTGAAGCCAGGCAAAGTCCTTCTTGTGGTGAAGCCTAAGTGTGCAGTTGGTGCAGTCCTTCAGATTGCAGTGTCCAGGTGCAAGTCAGGGGTCCAGGGCTTATAAAACAATTTTATAAGGTCCCTGCTTATAGTTACATGGCACCCAACCCTAGGGCACAGAGGGCAGACCTTATGGGTGACATATATGTAAAAATAAGGTAGTTTAAGACTTTGGAATTCCAAAGTCAAATTTGCATATAACATTAGTTTAAAAGCAGCCAGCAAGGCAGGCCTGCCTTTAAAATGGCACTGGGCACCTCACCAGTGCACCTATGGGTGCGCTACCTATGCTGAGGTCCCTAAACCTACATTCCCTACCATATACTAGGGACTTATTTGTAGGTTTATACTGTCAATTAAAATTAGCCTAATTTGCATATCCACTTTACACAGAGCAGTGGTCCTGGGACTGGTAAGCAGTACCCAGGGCACAGCCAAGAATCAGTAACCACCAGTATCTGTCCAAAAAGTCTGGGGGTGACCAGGATAAAAAGTAGGACTTTCCTACAGCCACCATCTCCACCTCCACCAGCAGGGCGATGTGTGCTTGTCCCCTGCCCAGAAAACACTTGGCTTTGATCGACCAAGGGTTCAAGAAGGTTGTTACCTTGGGGGGACACAGGAAGACCAAGTGGATCATTGGGAAACCTATGGGCAAGCCCGCTGTCTTGGTGATCAGTACTCCTGCACCCTGCCAGGCCTGAGGGGCCCTGGAGTATTCTTTCCTTGGCTCTTCTGAGCTCTTGTCTCTATAGCTTGCATGTGCCCCCCTCTCCACCAGACAGGCACTCAAGCAGGCAACAATGTTTTGGAGAGAGGTGTGGCTGCGCTAAGAAGAAGGCTTCAGACTCTGACCACGGCTGCCTCAAGCCACATCACAGCACAGCCAACATGCCCAGACTACCTCCCTGCGATCCAGGCCCAGCTCAACAATTGGCAGTGATTGGCAGCAACAGAAAGCCAGCCTTATCACCACACGGCCTCAACAGGATGAGGTCAGGAAGGTCAGAAGCTCACTGCGCAAGGAAATAAGCGGAGGAAACTTACCCAATGATCCTCCAACACTCAAGACCAGGTAGCCTGTTCTTCAAACCAACCAAAAATGACCACTAAACTTCAATTTCTGAGGGACACAAACCTGGCTATTCTCTCAGACACATCTGATAGCAAGGGTCTGCCAGCTCCTCTAATTCCAACAATGGTACAAACGAGGGTTACACTGCAGCGCCCTCCCACAGTTCCGCTGCCTTTACTGACTTCAACTGATGCTCCTAATTCCAAACTTACCATCTTGGCACATCAAGGGCCTCCTGAAAAATTCAAAGAAGGACACCCAGCAAGTCCAACAAGTCCAGTAAGTAGGCCTTTAGATCTGGAAGACATTATCGATCTAACCATCAGTCTGAGCATCAGCCTAACTGGCCAAGTTCTGAATGTCTCTGCTCTGATAACAGCAGGATCACCTACCCTCCACCTCCACCCGCTGCTCTCAGGACACCGGCAATGTAAAATAGAAAATGAAAAAGAAGGGTGCCCTGTAAGCACAGCAAGTTCAGCAAGCGTGGCAAGTAGGGTAGCCAACCTGGATGCATCTGGCAACTTCACCAGGGTGCGGACTACTTTGGTCAAATAAAAATTTCAAGGTCTGTCCCTAAGGCCGCAAGAACATCAGTAGAGGAGAATGACAATGTACTCTCATCTTCACCAACCCCTCATCAAGCAATCTCTTTTCCGGCTCCAGTGGCCCCAGCTGCTCCAAAGGAACCCAAAGCCACAACTCAGACCTTAGCTCCCCTTCTGCCAGACAGAGCAAGCAATGAAGCACCTATAGAAACATGCAGAATGGATGCAGGTCAAGAAGGAATACAACATGTGGTAGCACAGGTGCACACAGAGAGCATGGGGACCTCCTATCTGACACAGGAAGAGTGGGACTGTCAGAGTCACCAGATCCTCGGGGTCTGTGCACGTTCCCAACACGTCCACCACTGAACAGCTCCAAGACTCTGATAGATAAATCACAAAGACTGAGAGAGTTCAAGAGGGGAAGAGGGGATTAGGAAGGGAACAGCTGGGAAGGAGACCTGCAGTAAGAAAAAGGTTAGAACACACATTATGAAAATTATATCTCCTGAAATCAATACTAGACTATGATTCTAAGCCTAATCACTCTGAAAACATGAACAATCTAAGAGTTAAGTTTAAAATGACTAAGTTTCAAGATGGCCGGATACCTGTAGGTGAATCAAGATGAATTAAATGAAAACTTTCTTATTTAAGTACTTTCCTTTACATGAGAATCAGAAAAAACATTCTGACTAAATTTTAAACCAGTCATATAAATCCTGTTTTGAGAATGTATACTAGGACCATACAATATTGCATCTAGAAACTCTGGCCTTCTGTGTACTCTTAGAATGTTTCAACACAAATTGCGCATATTGCAGATATATATATATATATATAGTAAACACCATAAAAGGATTGTGCACCATGAATAACACAATATGGATTCAGGACACAAATCACATAACTTGTCAACTCGAATATTACATAATAAATATCTTAGAATAGTGGCATACGATAAACAACATGAATTAAACTCGAGGAGAGAATCGTGCGTCTTGCCAATTCGAGTGTTACCATGTAAAATACCAAGAAATGGTAGCACGCAATGAATATCAAAATATAATCATCATTAATCGAATTGCGCGTCTTGCCGATTCGTAAAACACGATGTAAATGTCAAGGAATAACAGCTCACAATAAATAACAAGATCAAAGTACAATGAAACGAATCGCGCTTCTTTTGCCGATTCTTAAGCCACCATGTAAATGTCAAGAAATGGTAGCGCGCAATGAACAACAAAGTTAAATGCTCATGAAACGAGTTGTGCGTCTTGCCAATTCGTAAAACATCGTGTAAATGTCAAGAAATAGTAGCGTGCAATGGACAACAATGTTTAAACACTATAAAACGAATCGCGCGTCTTGCCGATTCTTAAGCCACCATGTAAATGTCAAGAAATCGTAGCGCGCAATGAATAACAAAGTCAAACCTTTATGAAATAAATCGCACGTCTTGCCTATTTGTAAAGTACCATATAAATATCAAGAAATGGTAGCGCGCAAGTAATCTGTTACTCATTTAAGAATTTAAACCAAGAATATGAAAATTCTCAAAAACTGTGTCGGGACAGTCCAACCACCGTCTTACCGCCTGGAACAATGATCACCAATGAAGGATTAGGGCAGAAGACTGGAAGATCCAAATAGGCCGCCGAGACAGGAGCTCAGGAAGAAGCTGCTGCTCTGCACCGGGACCTCTGAATAGTGAGCACTGGGAGCTGGGCTGGCTCTCTTTTATAGAGTCTTGGCCCAGCACAGAACCACGCCAAGGCATGTTGCAGGGAAAGTCTCTGGATGCCCTGGAAAGGGGCCACACCCTAACACTCTGAAAACCTGCAGCAACACATTGCAAAGGAACAGTATTTGTAAGCATATTAAAAATAAGTTTTCAGGATTGAACTCTGCAATGCAAAAGGTTAAACCACAACATATCAGCACAATGCATAAATTAATTTGTTTTGAGAGTGCTGGGTTTTTGCATTTTTGTCGCCAATAGAGCGCATACTGCTCTGGTGTTGACAGGGACAAGATGCTAGCCTTATACGCCACTGACCTTGAACATGAAGCCAATTTAGATAAGGTGAATCCAACAGTAGGAACCCTCAAATTAGAGTCTGCCCCAGAAGGTAACAACTCTCCCCCAGAAGAAGGAGTCTGGCCTTCCAATGCCATGGATTATCAGCATCCAGCAAAAATAGATATCCAAATAGAGATTTAGAATACCGTAGCCACCCATGTGGCCGGGATTGACAGCAAGATTTTTTATCTAAATAATCTCATCAGAAGGGCCCAAAATGATTTTAGAGACCAAACTCCAAGGTCCACATGCTCTCTAATACTGGAAAAACTGAGCAAGCTACCAGCCACTCTTGCAAAAGTCGTTCGACAAACTAAAGGCCTTTCTTAGGCCCCAACCAGACAATGGGATTAGCCTACAATCAGATAAGCCAGCGGGCAAAGGGGGCAGCCCAGTGTCGACAAAACCAGAAACAACAACTAGCCTAAACATACTCAGCCCTTTTCCAGTTACCAAACCATTCCTTGGATCCCTACCGCTTCTAAACTCCACCCAAGAGCCCACACTGATAGAACCAGGGGCAGCCGTAACTCAGAAAACGAAAAAAGATATCCTCATCACTGACTCTAGTAGCAGGATAGATCTAAGACAGCCCAGCCTCAATAGATCACCTCAAAACATATCACTGGTGAGTTCAAGCAAAGCATTCGCAGGCGCAAGACTCAAAAGAAATGTCAAAAAAGGAAGTCAAGGAATAATAACTGCCCCAAAACCAAATGGCTGAGGAACTATGTCAATTTTGGGAAAGCTACTCCAGCAGTAGAAGGGAATGTGGCTAATCCCCCCGACGAGGAAAGGGGGAGAGCGGCTCATACAACCAAGAACATACTTCCCATTTCCGTGCAAGCAGCAACAACAGCCAAAGGCAGGGATTCGCCAGGGGATCAAGGCATAAGCAAAGGGCCACCCTCCACTCCTCAACCTCTGCTAGCCTACCCAGACGAAGAAGAAAAGAAATGCAAACGAGACAACTAGTGGGCTGATAACTCCAGTCATAATCCATAGTGGCACTTTAGTGGGGCTCACAACCCAAGAAAAAGGTCATTCTTCACTCTGAACTGTTGTCAGCAAACCTAGTTAAAGAAATTCAGGGTGACACGGCCGGTGAGTCACCCCCCCCTTTGAAACAACGAAACTTGAAATCCACCCTGGAAGCCTCATTAATGACAGCTTAGTACTGAAGAGAATCATTCAAGTCAATTCGGAGGGTTTTCTTGGTGGCACAAAAGAGCATAGGACTCACAGCCTCAACTAATCCCCAGCTGGTGCCTAAGAGTACACCTCCTGGGATATCTGAAGCAAGAGCCCAGATTCGCCCACTTTACAGCTCAATTGGAAACAATGACAGCCTCAATCGAGGTAACATCATAATGCTTTAGAAACAGATTCCAGCCCTAGCCGGGACAACCTCTGCCGACATCAAATATGTTAAATTTGTAAACATAAACCACGGGCAACACAGAGACTCCACAAAGGTCACCTGGAATTCTCCAGATATACCGGATAAGGTACAACGTGTAAGGAACTACTTCTAATTGTGGAAAAATACCTAGAATACCATGAACCAGGCTACCCATACCCACTTAGGAGGAAAAAGGGTAGTGTGCCAGGAAAAGCAAGTATCCTACGAAAACCATTTTCAGTGTTGAAAAACGCCTGAGGGGCAAGCCCATAGAGAAAGGAAAAAGCAAATGGATCACATCCTTTAAACCACTTCACGAGCCAGCACCGGAAAGGGTCAATGACCAATGAGTGGGAGTGGATTGCAAGATCACTAAACAACCCACAACCAGCAAGGTGACCAGGGGTAGCCCAAGGCGACGCCCCAGAATTAGTAAGATCAGTTCTCTGACTCTGCTCTTGGAACATCCACGGGTTAGCCAGCAAACTGTCTCCTACTTTCAAACCTTCTCGGTGGTTGCCTTACAGGAGACCTGGGCCTAAGAATCAATCGCAATCCCAGGCTTCTCACATCACGTAATAATGACCAAAAAAAATCACAATTTGGATGCAGTAAAGGGGGGGCCTTGCAATTTACCTGCAATTTACCTGTCTATATCAATCAAGGTCAGTATAAAGGAACAAACAACAGACTCGGCCAACATCCAAATACTGCACTTAGTAATGCAGAAAGGGCGAGCAGCCGGGACAGGTCTCACAGTGACATTAGTAAATCTCTATGCACATCCAAACCACAAAGCCCACACAGACACGCTAAAGAAACTGTGTGAAAGTCTCCTCAGACTAGGGGCATCGCATCCGCACTCCCTGATCATAGTCACAGGTGAATTTAACACCTATCTACTAGGCTCCTCACCAACCAGTGAGATCATCGAGGTGCAAGAATGTCAATAGATTAATTCAGTACAAGCAGACGCAGAACTAGGAGGAGGGATCAAAGGGGCCTCATCCTGCTTGGCAAACTAGAGCATCTGAGCCTATAGACTCTGAATGGCCACTTCCAAGGTGACTCTCCACCCGCTATGTCTTTTCGTTCCACTACCAGTAATTCTCTGATTGACTACACCTTCTTCTCCTTGCCCTTGCTGCAACAAGTACGCTCTTTTAAAATGGGGGAGAGAATGGAGAGCGACCATCCGCCTCAGGAGCTGGAACTTGCCCTTGCGGTGACCGAGAACACACCCACCACAGATCTCTCAGGATCAACTTACCAATGCGCCCTAAGGAGGGTAAAATGGTCAGCAACCAACAAAGACTCTTCGGAACAGGAAGCTGAAAACCATTCATTTCAAACTGGCTTACTGCAATAGGAACTCTCCAAAAAGTACCTGTGAACCATTCACAAAATCCTTCTCTCAACAACTCGCTCCAAAAGTAAACCCCCACACCACACAAATATCAATAGGCCACCCACCACAAAGTTGTAACAAGTGTGTGGGTAGGGAAATCAAAACTCTGAAGAGGGAGATTAACAGAGCCTTGAGAGCAGTGTGACAGCTTTCTCAAAATTAAAGTCTTATGTCCGACCTTAGGCGCAAGAAAAAGGAGCTAAAAAGGGCCACCTGGACCAAAAAGAGGAAAATTGCAGACAGCACCACCACCCCCAAGATCAAATCTGTCTGAAGAAGCCAGGGCCGCCTTACTTTTCACTCACTTCAACAACCCTACAAATGCAGCAGGCACATCGGGTTGCCCAGGGGCGATTGCGGCAGATGTGTACTGCCCCCTCGATTCACCGCCCATCGTTTCAGAGGAGGAGCGAACTATGGACGAGGTCACAGTGAAGTGGCAGATAATAAAAGGTAGACTCAGAGGCGCTCCTGTCCTGAACGGAATCCCTCAGGCTATTTATAAGACCAACCCAGCTAAATGGGCTGGGCACATGGCCCGTTGTTCTCCCGTGCTCTGTCAGGTGCAACAATCCCAGCCTCCTGCAAAGGGTCTTTCATCTCTCCAATCTTTAAGGGTGACAATAGGTTAAATCCTGAAAACTACAGATTGATAGCCCTTATCGAAAATGAGGCAAAGTACTATGGGGGTGTTCTTTCGGAACTGCTCATTGATTGGGCACATGCCACCTCTATCATCCCAACCAATAAGACGGGACTCACCCACAAAAGAAACGGGACTCTGACAAAAATCATCGCACTGACCCTGTTGCTAAAAACTTCAAGAACAACCAAACAATCAATCTATCTATGCTTCATAGGTTACCAAGCAACCTTTGACTGTGTGTTTCACGAAATTTGCTCTAGAGCAAGTTAAAGAACTGGGATGTACCGCCAGTGCTTCAAAAAGCGATCGAAAATCTGTACACGGACACTTGTGTCAGAATAAAGCTGGGAAACGGGACTAACCTTTCCAGGGACATTTTTTTCAATATCCCTGAGGCTCAAGCAAGGGTGTGTCTGGGCTCCAATGCTTTTTAATCTATTTCTGGCAGACCTCTCTTCAACTCTGGCCATGGTCAACCCTCACTTCGCGAAGCTTGGCACTATTCTCTTATCAAACCTGCTGTATGCTGATGAGTTGGTGCTGATCAGCTGGACCAAGGTCGGTAAGCAATGACTCCTGAACGCCACCCACAATTACTCACTACGAAACGGTTTGACAATCAACATCAAGAAAACCCAAATTATTAACTGTTCTAGAAGAACACGCAGGAAAATCGGTTGGTTCCTTGACTCAGCGATGGTTGAAGAAGTCATTGACTATAAATATCTCAGTCTTACAACAACAAAGGAACCCTCAAGCTGCACAGGGATGAAATACAAAAGGACTCGCCCTGGCAGCAGGTCTCAGGGCACTATTTAGGAATATGAATGGGCCATCATACACCCCCATTTTAGAAATTGCTAGGGCGAAGATAGTTCCAACTCTGGCATACGTAGGTTAAGCTCTTCTAGGGAATACCTCAACCACGCTGGACAACACTGTTACCAGAATCTACCGGGAAACCTTATATCTACTCAGATATACTTCGGCCACCCAGATCAGGCTAGAATTTGGTTTAGCCAAATTATCACTAGCTAGAAGAGCAGCATTCACCATTATGTGCTATAGGTTCCAGTCTGTCGAGAGGAACTCAATAAATCAAAATGTCTGGCTGGAGATCAATAAGCCCCACTCAGCATCAGGGAAATATCTCAAAGATTCCATCAACCTGATTGGACTAGCTCAACTATGGTCCGCAGCGCCCATTCTTGAGTCTTTTCAGAGGTCAACCAGTAAAATGTTGAGATTAATCTCATCCCTAGAGGATAAGGCCTCTCTTAAGAAGCACACCCACACATGGACAGGGCTAAATAGCTACACATTGCTAAATCCACAACCATACTTGGATGAAGCAGGATATGGGGAACCTTCCTAAAACATCGCCTTGGAGTCCTCCCTACCAACGCGCATGCAGTACCCTGGCTAAGGGCAGGAAGAGAAGCTCCATGTAGGCTATGTGGTCAAACCAAAAGAAGACGTGATTCACACTTTCTGCCTTTGCAGGTCCACTCCAAATCTGCGCCTCCACTGGCTCAAGGCTTCTGGAACCAGGTCGGTGATCCCTCCTGCAGACAAGCAATAATAGCATGCTTAAACTCTGAGGATCCTCGAGCAATCTCTCAAACAGTAACATATCTACAAGGAGTTGACCAGGCCTTAAAGAAAGCACCCTACCAGGGATAGGACAAAACATCCCCCCTTATTAATCATTGCATTAGACCTGTATCTCAATCATCACTTGCACACTTCTCTTTTTCATGCACAAAGCAATTTCTCTAGTGGGCAACATGAACTGATGGAGTCTGAGGCGGAGCAAATTGTTAAACCCCTCAGACATTCTAAGCCACCTTCTGCTCATTGGCACAGAATAGAACTCGATTTTGTAGCTGGGATACCATACTATGCATTCAGAGATCTTTCCATCTCTATATGCCAAGTAGTTTTATTGTTTAATGATTTTTATCTATCACTGCATTTTAAATTGTAATGATTTTAATTAACCTAACAAGAAAGTTTACTTACTTAACTTATTGTTTTTATCGATTTCACCTAGGCTTTTTTCAATTAGTTTTGTTACTATGGTTAATCCTGTGGCACCATCCTTCTAATTTTTTTAATAATTTCGTTTATTGAATACTAGTTTATTCTTTAAAAAGATTTGATATGGCCAGTGAGTCATTTATGTCTTAACTGTTTTGTTTGGGTTGTGCTCAAGCATGCCACCTCCACATTTTCTCTGTGGATTTACTTTCTTCTCTTGTGTTGCTACTAAAGTTCTCACACCTAATACAAAAAAAACATTTAAAATGATGCAACAGACATAACTCTTTCAAAGTATGGAACTTAAGCCTCCAAAAGCTGGCCTGTCCCAGTAGAAGATGGTGTACTACATTACCTAATTATCTGTTAATCCTCTTAGCAGTTAGATATCCCGGCTGTTTATCATTACTAGTGTAAATGAACATTAAGGATGTAACACTTGCCAGTGTTCCTTCTTTTACTTTGTTCTTACCCACTGCCCTTCTCAAATTACATCACCTGTGGAAGGACTTCTCACTTTTGTGGTTTCCTACGCCCCATTGGAAATGTTTAGATTGCATTTTTAGGACTACCTCTCCTGAGAACATGAGAACTTTCTTGGGACATCTCCAACACTTAGCCAGATACTGGATTTGCAGTGTAGCTTCCCTTTACACCCAAGTATAATCACAAGGTTGGGTACATAACACTTGATGTTATTTTGGTGTCTGTATTATAATCATTTATCTACACCACTCGGCAACTTAGATTATTGCTTCACTCCCTAATTTCTCATCAAGTCTAAAACTTTTGATCTTGGTGGAGCACATGTTAGGTGCCTGGGAGCAGGCGGAGATTTTGTAGTAGGTATATCAAGATTTGGTCCCCCACCATTCCAGGCTCTGGGTATTTTGGCTGTTTTCAGATACCTAGTCTTACTAGGTATAATATATGTTCAACAAATAAACAGTGATAGCCGGGCGCCCCAGAGAATATTTTGGAAAAATAATTTTGTTAGGCTGAATAACACTGTGCCACCTTACTGTTAAGGGCTTTTTTATTTTATTGTCATTGTATTTAAATGCCCCTACTCCTGACAAAGCGGTCAAGTACATTTGCAGACAGGCTGCATGCTGTTTTGTGGAGGTGCTGCTGACGGAGGAGATTAGCTGTTAGACATCCTATTTGGGCAGAGTTTTGAGGCCACGATATCTGATGACCAGTGTTGTACTCCTATCCAGTTTTTAGCTGCTCCTCAGCATGAATTTCAGTTGAAAAGGTTTGAGAGCTAGAAGACGTAAGCACAAATGCTTATGTGTAGATTGATAGAAAGTCTGTGAGTGCAGTGTAACATACATTATTTTGGATGCTTACTTTCAGATTAGTAGTGCCAATGGGTCAAATCCTCTTTAAAAAGCCTTTAATTTGTGACTTAAAGTTGGTCAAAGGTTCTCAATAGTTCTTCTAGCTGCACTCAAGTGATCAACACGCTCACCATCTTGTTCTCCTCTCAGCACTCTCGACTTCCGTGCGAGGGTTCCAGCAGGTAAAATCCCGCCTCCGTAGCATATCTGATCCCAGAAACCAAGCAGCTGATTTTTTTCTTTCCGAGACCTGCTCTGGAATCTGTCTATCCCTAAGGAGGCAACTTAGCCATCCTTCAGCCATGGATCTCAGCATGCAGCTAGTATATCATTGGATATGGCACAAGTACTAGTAACAATCTACTCTATGCCATCTATTGTTGGATGTCCTCAGTCCTCACTCCTCATCTGTCCCTCCTCATCACTCACTGCTCACTTCTGATTCCTACATTTCAATCCTCATTGATCGTCCATAACTACTTGTCTCTCATTCCTAACTTCACATCCTTACTTCTCATTACTCATCCTTCAGTACTCATTCCTCCACTCAAAGTCCTTACCTATCAAGCATCATTCCTCATCTATGACTCCTCATCCCTCATTCCTCTGATCCGATCACTAAATCTCATCCCTCCGCCATTACTCCTCACCCCCCATTTGTTCCTTAATCATTACGCTCCTCATCATCATCAGTCTTCCTGCACCCCTCATCCCTCACTTCTCACCCATGCATCCCTATTTCTTTATCATTCCTCACTTATTACTTCTACTTCTTATCCATTACCTCTCATCCACCACTTTCAATGTATCATTTCTAGTTCTCATTCACTGCCCTTCATTCTTATTCTTCATTATCCTTCATTCTTTTTGCTTATCCATCATTCTCATTTTCATTTATTGTTTATCATCCCTCTTCACACATTGTTAATCTTTCGTCTTACTCCTCATACCTTAGTCATCAGCCAACATTCCTAATCCTCATCCCTAAGTCATCACAACACACTCTCAATGTTCTAAAACACACCTTCAGAGTGATTGGTTGACAACAGCCATTCAGAGTTAAGAGAGGGGGCTGCATCCTATTAATCCAGCCACTGAAAGACCGTCTGTTCATCTGCACGTGCTGGAGGAGGACAGAGGAGAGGAAATGCTGCTGTGTTTGTGTCTAGGGAATACAGTGCTGTACAGCATTTGATTTTATTTAGGTAAATACTCTTCTCTTCCCACCTTCCTGTAGTCAAAGCTCTAATGGGTTTTGGGATGGAGCTAACTCTACATGCCATGGGATATAAATCTACACCTGGAGAGACAGCTTTATGAGTTCATCCTAAACCTTATCTCTTTTCAGCTGTATAAGTAACAGAGCAAAGGTTTTCATTCTGACACTGCCATTAGACAAGGCATAAAGTTAGAACAGGAATAAGTATGATGGACAATAGATGATGAATGATGGAAGGGTAATAAGAATGAGGGAAAAGAAACAAGGATGAGGGTTGCGGGCGAGAATAAGAATGAGTACATGAGGGATGATAAGCATGAAAAAAGATGGGTGATGTATGATGAATGAGAAATAATTAGGGATGGTGGAAGAGACGTGACGAATGAGAATTCAGAAGTGAGGAATAATGGATGAGAAGTAGGAACGAGAAGTGAGGAATGATGATGGGTGAGATATGAAGAGTGATGCATGATGGATAACGGATAGGTATTGTAGTTAAGAACTGAGGAATGGGGGGTGAGGAGTGAGGAATGAGGATGCCCTGAATGGATGATGCACACTCTCCTGCAGTGGTAACCGCAGCAGCCAGCTCCCTTCCCTGAGCTCCGTGTAAGGGCTAATCAAATATATCTGAATGTTCAGATCTGGAGAAGGTGCAATCTTGCCTTCAACTCATCCCATAATTCTGTAGGTCAGCTCTGATAACAAGACTGTTCCAGGTCTGTCTGTAGTCCCTCCAAAAAAGATCATCACGTAGGCGTTAAACATTGGCATCTTTCAAGTTAAGGATAAGGGCCTTTGGGCACTGGTTCATGGTGACTGGCTGTCAATGGTGTCGTCTGACCCCAGTTGCCAGGGCTGGAGCATCCATAGTAGATAGGATTTGTAAAGTGAGAGAGTTGTCACTTTCTCCACCATAAGGTATGATGAACACAGTTTGCCTCTGGAAAGCAAACTTCCACATTGAAATATAAAATACTAGGATTTATGGCAATACTCACCATTGAAACTCAGTGTTGCCACTATTTCCCACCCTCAAACCTACAATAAAAGCCTCAGTAATGAATGAAATGTAATTACCTAGGCTTAATACAGCCACATGCCCTACACACCAAGGGGCATTCCTGACAGAGAGGGCTCATTTATACTGCTGATATGAGACATCAGTCCAGTAGCACCATCAAACAGGATGGGGACAGGCAAGGCAATGTCCTAGGCCCCAAAGATTAAGGAGTTCCTGCAGCATGTTATAGGCAAGGCTGTCAACACTGCTGAGGTTTTACAGCGCAGTTCACTGTAATCATAGCCAAAGCTATGAAACGGGCCATTCCCATGCCAGCAAGCATGGCTGGCAGCTGACTGGATGTGGGTGGGGTGTGGGTATCAGCCTTGAGACTGCGCCCACACCTGTGCCCAACACGTAAAGATTTCCCACCTGACTACCAGTGCCAACAGTGGTAGTGAGGCAGCGATAGGTGGGTCCCATAATTTTCTTGGCTCTGCTCCTGTGTGGAAGAGTGGCACCACGGCGACTGAGGGGAGCAGCTCTTAGCTCAGCCTAGGCCTCCACCCCAGCTGCAAGTGTCACTAAGAGACACTCTGTAGCTGAGGTACAAACCCTCAAATTAAACATAAAGGCGGTCATTCTGACCTTGGCGGGCGGCGGAGGCCGCCCGCCAAAGTCCCGCCGTCAGGTTACCGTTCCGCGGTCGAAAGACCGCGGCGGTAATTCTGACTTTCCCGCTGGGCTGGCGGGCGGTCGCCTTCAGACCGCCCGCCAGCCCCGCGGGAAAGAGGCTTCCACGATGAAGCCGGCTCGGAATCGAGCCGGCGGAGTGGAAGCTGTGCGACGGGTGCAGTTGCACCCGTCGCGTATTTCACTGTCTGCGCAGCAGACAGTGAAATACATGTAGGGGCCCTCTTACGGGGGCCCCTGCAATGCCCATGCCAGTGGCATGGGCACTGCAGGGGCCCCCAGGGGCCCCGCGACCCCCCCTACCGCCATCCGGATCCCGGCGGTCGGACCGCCGGGATCTGGATGGCGGTAGGGGGGGTCGGAATCCCCGCGGCGGTGCAGCAAGCTGCGCCGCCGTGGAGGATTCAATGGGGCGGCGGTACACTGGCGGGAGCCCGCCAGTGGTGCCGGTCCGACCGCGGCTTTACCGCCGCGGTCGGAATCCCCATTGGAGCACCGCCGGCCTGTCGGCGGTGCTCCCGCGGTCCTCCGCCCTGGCGGTCTTTGACCGCCAGGGTCAGAATGACCGCCAAAGTGTGTTTGAATTGTTTCACTTTAGCACATCAGGTTATTTTGCAGCACTGAGTTGCCTTCGTCAGAAATAATGAACCACACCCCTGCTGCACTGATGATTTTATTAATGACTGAAGGACAATTCAGTATTTTGTGCTTCTTCTGCAACTCTTTATTTTTTGTTATAGATGGAGCAACAGTAGGGTCTAATACACTACATATATTGCATGCACTATATTGTCTACCACTGCATCATCATGGTAAGTACATATTCACAATTTTTAACTCCACGTCCATTTCCCAAGACAATATATATTTACTACTCTTAAGTCCATGTCTACTTACCTTGACAATAAATATTTACTATTCATATATCCACTCTACTTTCCTTGACAATATATTCTTACTATATTGACAATAAATATTTACCATTTTTAACTCCACGATTACTTACCATGACAAAATATGTATTTACCATTCTTAACTCCACGTCTACTTACCTTCACAATGTCATGGCAGTCGATTAAGTGGATGCAATATTTTTGAATTTTAATACATTGACCACCCAACAAAATATTTTATACAACCGCTTGCTGGGCCTGAAGATGGCTGCCATTTAGCTGACCTCCTTCGGCTGTGCATACATCCTTCATCATCCTGGTGCTAAATACTTCTGGTTGTCTGCCGAAGTCACCTGTATGCAGTTTGCAACAGCCGTAGAACAATTGAGAACTAGAAGAATATCCACTGGAAGCTGCTGCTCGCTCGAACACGCCGTTCAGGGGGGGTGAGCCAGCAGACATATGGTGCAGCCTATGGACAGCGGGAGGACACGGCTGCCCGGGAAAGTCCGCACCACAACTAGTGCCCCAAGTGGTGTTGGATCCAGTGAGCACGAGGAGGACGTGAGCTGCTGTGTGATATGAGGCCTTGCGACCAGGATTGAGTAGCGGCTAGCAGAGGGCGTTCACCCCTGGGGCGAACAGTGCGGCCTGCTTGCGGTCTCTGCATAGTGACCTAGTGTGGAGGCCTGAAAGTGGTGCCTGCGGTGTGGCGGGGGACCCACAAGAAGAACGGTCCCAAGTGTGGGTGCCTGCTGAAGTGGACTGCACACAGAGGCCGGCCCTGAAACTGCACTCGGAACCTCGAAGTCTGGACTTGATTGGCCTGGCACCTATTAGAAAACGGCGATGCCAGCAGAAGGCCCCGTGTGAGGTGCAAGAGTCCCGGGGGAGGGTTAATGCTGATGGGAGGAAGACAGTGGGACCAGGAGGCACACCAGTGGCCTGTTCATGAACTTGCCTACTGTCCCACAAGGAGTACCGGCCTGTGGACTGTTGCAGGGCTGCACCCTGCTGTGAACTGGGAGTGAATTGAGTAATGTCTTTCTGAGGTGAGGTGAGGTGAGGTGCGGTGCCCATTTTTCGTTCACCTTAGGCCGAGCCATACAGGGGGCAACATGACGAGAAATAGACCATATGGGGGAGTGCTCATGAACTGACTCTGGAGACCAGCACAAGTGCTGCCTGGAACTGCACATGGGACACCTGGAGATGTGGAAAGGCCCGAGGAACATTCTGTGACACCGCACCCCCTTGGGGGTGCCCCGCTGACCTCTGACCTCCCCTCCCCTTTAGGTCCTCAATACTGCCAGACTAAGATAACAGTGAGCTATTGGCCTTAACTGTGGCTGCTGCAGTGCCGGAGCTGGGCCCACCACTCAGACTGTCACCTGCAGCACTTGTGGATCCAGGTGGCCTGACATGGGACGATTGTCCATTATGGGTAAAACTGATAAAACACAGCCAAAACTGCGCCTTGACCTGCAAAAAACACCCAGAACTCATAAGGATGGCGCTACAGCATAGACCGGACGGGACGATGCCAATTTGGAGGTGCTGCACTGAATTATGGCAGATCCTGGAGCTAGTAATCAGTGCTAAGAGTGCATTGAGAGTCAGAGGTTCAGCAGGAAATTGGGGTTACAGGCCCGTCATAGCACCCTCACCCTATGGTAAGTAACAGGCAGGAGGGGAGTCCGTGTCTCAGCTTATTAGCCTGAGTGCCTAGTGCCCTCCATGCTCCATCGGTGCAATTGATGGTATTAATCCGCACACGCGGGCAGTCCGGCCTTTTGTGGGGTAGAATTGCAGCAAGCGTGCTGGGATGTGCGTCATCACTCTCTATCGTTAAATGTGGCATGTATTTGGGTGGGTGGAACCAATAGTGAACAAAGTGGGCCTGTGCACATATATAACAAAGGTGCAGATCCAGGGCTTCAAAACCACCCAGGCCATAGGGCAATGTGAGTATGTCTCAGCTAATTTGTGGTTGCTTGCCTACCCATACTAAAGTTATTAAATGTGATTTAAGGGTTTTAACAAATTGATGCATCAGTGGAATAGGAATATTGGTGAAGAGATAAGGAAACTTGGGGAATATCACAATTTTCTCTCTGCCAGCGAAGGTGGCAGGCACGCCCACCTTCTGACTTGTTCCTTGAGCTCCAAGATCGCTACCCCATAATTGTGATGGATCACTAAGTCAGGGTTTCTATGTACCCACATCCCAAGATATTTAACGGGTCGGTGCTCTACTACAGTGGGAATTCCAACCTGTATGGCAGGGTGGTCGGAGTCAAAGGGAGAACTATGGATTTCAACCAATTAATAATTAAGTCAGAATAGCGTTCATAGCGGATATACTCCCTAATGGCTGGTGCCAGATGAATGGACGGGTAATGGACAAAAAGCACCATTTCATTGGCGTTCAACGATATGGCATGGGGGCCCTGTTGAATGCGCAATTCATCCGTGACATGTCTCTGCCAGATGATGCACGCCAGAAGTTCCAGTGCTAATGCAAATAACATGGGGGAAAGCAGCCAACCCTGCCACACAACCCTAGACATACACCGATCCAGATGTGTGGTCATTAATGCACACTTTTGCCACTGGGCTCGAACAAAGTAGGCACACCCACTGAAAAAAGTGCTGGGGAATCCCCATGCAGTGTAGCACAGTGAACATGTGTATCCATTCTATAGAGACGAACGCTTTAGAGGGATCCAAGAGGACTGACGCATCCTCCAAGGAGGGGCCGAAGTAGTGCAGAGTTGCAAACAGGGCGCCCAAATTGTGTGTCATTGACCAAGTGGGTATGATTCCAGATTCATCTGGCAATGCCATGTTAGTTAATAAGGGCTGTAGTCTGATGGCCAAAATTTAGGCCAATATTTTAGCATCTGTATTTATTAAAGATAGCGGTCTATAGGACTCTAATTTGTCAGGCAGTTTGTCAAGCTTGAGCAGGCTAATGATGAGAGCCTCCATGAGAGACAGGGGTAACGTCTGCTTTGTTTCTGCTTCCTCATAGATAGCATGCAGGTGTGGTGCTAGGAGCTTGGCAAAATCTTTATAGAATTCACCCGCAAAACCATCCACCCCAGAGGTCTTATGAATTAGGTAGGGGAGATATAGCCACCTTAACCTCATCTACAGTGATAGGGCGCACTAGATACTCCCCTTGCCCCAAAGAGAGCCAAGCTAGAGCAATATCTTTTAAGTAATCTGCTATTTGTACTTCAGAGACCGAGGTGCGTGTGTCTCATAACCGAGAGCACTAGTCTGTAAAGGCGGTAAGAATATGTGGGGTATCATGACACTGCGTACCATCAGGGATTGCGATTGCTGCAGTGTGTGTGCGAGCCCTAGGGCCAATCAGCTTGGCCGCCAGATTGCAGCCTTTTGTCCTCCCTCTCTATAGGGGCATGCCACATGACATTTAGAGAGAAAAAAACCTCAGGTGCTGCCTCCTCCTTGTATTCCGTCACCTGATTGGTAACAGTAGCTAGAATATGTGGGTCAAGTGTGGTGTCGTATTCGACTATCAGGGTTCGAATGTGTTGCTCTATGACCTGCCACTGTGCGTCTGGCTTTTAAAACACCTACCTGCATGCCAATACAGAACCCCCGGATAGTAACCTTAAAGGCTTCCCAGAGTGTCAGCCCCCCTCCACCAAGCCCTTATTGTGCTTGAAGTACTCTACTATTGTTGCACGCAGGTCATCCCTAAATAGGGGTCATGCATGGACTTGGGTCGGAACCTCCAGGTGAACAGGACTGAGACATGAGCTGGTATTTCTACCACCAGTTTTTCCAGAAAATGGTCTGACAGTGCACAAGGCATAAGACATATCCCAGCCAACCAATTGCTAACCTCCTAGCCAACAGTCCAGTCTAGACGATATGCGATGGTCCGAGGAGGCAAACGTGTCCTCTTTGCCATTTGGGTGTCTCAGTCGCCACAAGTTCACTATCCCATTGTACTCCTTCTCTGCTCACAACACCCGTGCAGTGTTTCCCCTGCCAGTCTTTGGAGGCAGATCGATCAAGTGTCAGGTTGAGATACCCCAGAGAAGAACTGCTGATTGTGTCATGTGTGTGTGTGATACCATAAACATGTGTATAAATCAGGATCATCTACATTTGGTCCATCCGTATTCAGCAGAACAACCGATGTACCACAGAGGTTGCCCTGCACCACCACCCAAAGCCTCTGGTTGTCCGTGTCAAACCAATAATAACACCCCTCTAGAGTATGAGGAATAAGAAGTGGCCATCTGGGTGCTTGCCCAGCGTGCTCCAATGGCCCCCTCTGTGTGCCTGGTGAGGTGTCTCCTGCAGTAGGGCAATTCAAACGTGATGCCTGTCTAAGTATGTCAGTGCCTGCCTCGTTTCCTGAGGATTATTTAGTCATCGTACATTACACTTTAATATGTGCCCTTCACAAGAAGCCCTGGTAGATGAGACAGCTCATGTCCAACAATCTACTATTCCCAGGTCCCCCACGACAAGCTGCATATGAACTGAAAGCGGCAGTGCAGTGGTGATATAACAACAAACAAAAAACTCCACCCACTTCAGCATACCAAACAGGCCAAAGACATCTGAATATCCAAACATCAGCAGTTGACATGTGTCAATAGAACCAGCAGTGCAGAGCATAACAAACAGCATCACACAACAGAGAAATAAGAATTATGGTGCTCCCATGTGGGGGACTGCTAGAGGTGCCAACACCCTTCCGGTAAACGGAGGTAGCTGAGAGATAATATTTTGACGGCTGTGTAAAATGACCTTCATCATCACCTCTCTGCAAGAGGGCCCTCGCCACCTCAGGGCTGTGGCCACGGCATGGGCCACCCAAGTTGTTGACAATGTATGGCATTGACTGTCAAAGCAATTTCTCAGCAAGGCCTCTATTAGCTTCAGCCCCCATGCTCATAAGGGGTGATGGGGCAGTCATCAAGTATAGGGACAGAGCATTGTCCTCCAGCAGGTTACATGCAATGGTTCATCGGGTTCATCAAGCTCTGATTCAGGTTGTTTCTGCTGTTTTTAGGTGAGCGTTTTCACAAAGTGTTGCCATTATTTTGTGTGACCAGTAGTGTCAGGTACAGCATGGCATTTGGGATCTCCAGCTGCTGTGACTTCTTTTTTACTGGGAGGTATTCCTTACGGCCACCTGCACCGCTGCCCTAAAGTCTGGAAAAAAGGGCAATGTCATTTCCCTGGTAGTGGATGGTCTTTTTCTTGGTAATTGAGGAGTCTCGCTATAATGGAATGTGGCTGCGCCCCTGGGGGGGCTGAGCCATCAAGTACGTGTGCGCCCTTTCCACTACCAGAATGGCTGACAAATTTTCCACTCAAAAGACATCACCAAACATGGTCGCCACCAAGTGTTTCATTTTACCAGTGTTGGTGGACTCGGGCACCCCTGTAATCCTCAGGTTGTTCTGGTAGGACCGTGCTTCCAAGTCTGAATTCTTGGCTTGGATCACTGTCAGGACTTTTTCCATGTTAAGGCATTGCGAGGCAGCCGCTCGTAGTCAATCTTCAGCAGTGGAAATACGTTGTTTCCCCTCCGTTATACGTGTGCTCTGCTTATCCAGCCTAGCTGCTATGTGGCCCATGCAAGTGTTGAGTGTCTATTTTCCCATCTATGAATTGCAGACTTTGCTGCATGGCCAACAGCGTATTCTCAAGTACGATAGTTCCCTGGGGCATCGGCTCATGCTCAGGATCAGATGTGGGGCCTGGTTGAGAACTGCGAAGTCACTGGGGCTCAAAAGTAAGGCGTGATTGGTGTTTGTCTGTCTTTCCCATCGTGGTGAGAGGTCACAGGTTGTACTCAGTGGGGTGCAGTGCCTCAGCTCCAGCCCGCAGATGTCACAGCATATAAAAAAGGCCCAGTGGCAGAAATGGGTGAGCCCGAACACACCACCTGATCCACCCCAAAGGACCACCATCTGCACCTGCCCGCCAGGTTCTGCAGCAGAGGGGGTGTCAGGAGGTGAAATGCACATATGCTTGTGGAATCCTTTCTCAGGTATGCCCCCAAGGGGTGCCCCCATCTCCACCAAGCCTTATATCCTATGTGCTACAAAGTCCAAAGAGTGGCAGTGTCTCAATTTCTTCGCAGAGCGGTCGCCCTTCTGGTAGCGAGTCTGTCCAGTTATGGAGACCTCAGCACCTCCACTTGCGTAGCAGTCCCACAGGTAGCCATGCCTCAGGCCCCTTGCAGTGCCTCAATCTGCCGTCCAGTAAATCAGGATAAGTTTTTTGGGGGAGGGGCAGCTGGTAGCTTCTGTCACAAGAGCAGGTGGTGTGGTGGGCTCCAGCTTAGAATCAGGGCAGGCCCGGCAACATGCAGAAGTTAGGTAGCTGACAGGGGCCAGAGGCCGCGTCCGTTTGCCAGGCCAGCGCACCGTAGGCTGCAGACTCTGCCAACCCCCACAGATCGATGCCACTCAGTGCACGGTCCTCCCGGGTCACCTTGCGGAGGCCCTCCGTTCCTGGATCCTCAGGGCACGCACTTGCCTCCTCCGCTCTGGTTTGTAGATGTCGCTTGGCACAGGGCCCCCTGTGAAAGTCTTATAGCGACCACTGCCAGGTTCTCGGCCGCAATCCCATCAGCTCACGTGGCCGCCATTTTACGCCCGGCCCGACAGCACCACGGGCAGTTGCTCAGGAGCATCTCTGGCTTTCTGCTCCTCCGGTCATTGTTTCTGTGGGGCCAGCGAGGCCACAGGTGCCCTCCGCACAACAGGCCAACTGTTTGCAGAGCAGATGGTTGCCGGTATGCAGGATAATAAGCGGATTTGGGATCCCAGCCAGCAGAGCTGCACTAGAGTGCAGCCATCTTGCTGGGAGCTCACAAGCACCCTTCACTTCCCCCATTTGCTGGTCTGAGTAGGCTGATTCTCAAGGTGATGGAGGATGAGTGGAGCAGCCCAGGGCGCTCAGGACTCCTTTCCACCCTACAATTTGATCATCTCTGCATATGCAGATGACCCTCTTCTATATGTTCACAATCCCAAGCATAATTAATCTCCGATCCTTCAAGAGGTTGTACTGTTTGGCAGACCCTCTGGCCTGCGCATTTACCTGGATACATCCCTGATATTCCCACTTACCGCAGCCAGAACACCGATGCAACTACAGTATCCATTACAGTGGACTATGGCGTTATTTGGGTATACAGGTCCATACTGATCTGTCGCGGTTAGAATGGATAACTATGGCAGGGTGGTGCAAAATCTCTCAGAGATGGTAGAACAATGGATAAAACTCCCTCTATCACTCAGTGGGCATACAGCCCTAATGAAGATGGTAGTGTTGCCCTGGTTTCTAATTTTTATTTGCTAATATTCCTATCTTGTTACCGCAAGGGGTGTTTAGCAAATGACAAACTCTCTTGGTCCGGCTGGCCTGCGCCAGAAAGCAGCCTCGAGTTAGCTGGGACACGCTGACTTTGCCGTATGACAAGGGAGGCCTGAACGACCCAGATTTAGAAGCCCACTACAGGGCTGCGCAGTACATGTTTGCTCACTTCTGGCTGCATGGCCCGGAGAGCCTACCACACCTGTGGTTGAAGCAAAATGCTGCCACCTCGCTATCACCACCCCAAACCCTGTTTGCGAAGCCTGTACTGCACTAGAATGTGCTTGATCCATTGAACATGACGGTCTACTCTTGGCATCGGTTGTTGGAATAACAGGCCGGATCCCTACATTACTCCCCATGTGGCCTGCTAGAGCGGTGTACGTGGCTACCCCTGTGACAGAAGCGGGGTGGCGAGTGCGCTGCAAGGGGTAGGTCTGAATACTATGTGAGATTCTTTCCCAGGATAGAATGATGTGCAGTTGGGAGCAGGTCTGTGCGATGAGCCTTCTGTCCGCCTCAATTTCAATATTTCAGAGCTCGCCACATGATGTGAGCCCCGCTAGGGAGGATTTGCTTGAGCTCCCAGAGCTACAGGCTTTAGCACATTTGCTGCACATGTCTATCCTGCAACGCACTGTAGCAAAACGTTATGCTTTCGCACAAGAGGCACACTGGCCAGGAATCATAAAGGTTTGACTAGACTGGCAGAGGGAGCTGGGTATCACTATCAGTGACAAGCAGTGGACCTATTGTTGCTCCATAGTAAAGTCAGTTCCTCTGAATAGCGAGCACTGGTTACTACATTTTAAATATCTTAACAGAGTGTATTTTGCACCGCCTAATCTGTTTCGATATGGTTTGCCCTACTACGCTTGTTGTGCCTGATGTGGTGTAGAGAATGCCAAGTTTGCCCAGGTGGCATGGTTTTGTCTTGGTGTGCAGCTCTTTTGGCAGAAGGTTCTGGCAGAACTTGAAGAGATTACTGGTGAACACATCGAATCGACCCCTTTGCTCACACTGTTGAGTTACGACAGAAATGTCCCAATCGCTTTCTGGCGAATGGTGGCCATCGGCTTGCTACTTGCGAGGCATAGAATAGCACTGCGCTGGGCTCGGTGGCCACTCCAGACTCTGAAGGATTGGCACATGGATATGGCATATTGCAATGTACAGTCAGATACCTACTGCAAATTGCTACCGTTTTACAGCCAACTGAAAGATATCTGGGGGACCTATCAGGCTTTCTTGGGTTGGACTATAGAGGAAGTGGTGACTGATGGGGGAACCGTGAGCCGGCAGCTCTAAGAGAGCTCAGTGGGTGGGGTAGACCTTTAAGACTGCTGAAATCATGCCTGGCACACGAAACTGAGCAGAATAGAGAGGTAAAGGTTCTGTGTACGTGAGTCTGCAGATCGACTTGGCCGCAGGGAGTGTCAGAGTGCTTCCTCCCCTGTGGAGGAGTGTACACCATGTAACAGCCATATCCAGAACTGTATGAACCACTGGCAATGGTCTGCACCCTAACAGATTGCTTGTAGCCATGGCTATTTGTTTATAGCAACTCATTTATTTTTATTCCATGACTATGCTCAGTCTGTGTAACCCCAACTACACGTCCCAATATTGTGTGTGTAGTTGCTTAAAAATCAAAATAAAGTTAAAAATAGCCAGAACTCCTAACTAGACTCATTGTGTTATGCTTTCTGCAAACAGAGATGGTATGACAAACTTACCTTCTTAAATAAACCTGAAAAGGAGGTAAATTATCATCAAACCGGTTTCCTTCGCAACACCATTATATTAGCTATTACTAAAGTGCCATTAAATTTGCAAGGAAGAACTCACCCTGGGGAGTTAGAAGAGCCATCCTCCCAGAGCCACTGGCCTTCCTTTTGAGAGTCTGAATATCCAATCCAAAGTTTATCCTCTATACTTTGTGATTTGCTGTTAATAAACACCTGAATATAAAATTAATTTGTTAGTGTGAACTCGCCGCCTTACGTCCAATTAATAAGACAAAACTGAATCCAAGAACTTTTATTCTACTAACAATAAAATACCAGAAATAGGAAAAGAATCAATGAGCACAACAACACCAATGCACCCAACACGCACGCACCATCTACCTTAATGTAAATATAACACTCAAAGAAGTAGGGGAATCAATGACGCATGTGGATCACCATCACTCATAAAGACAGCTGCAAGGCTGGCGGGCTCCTCTCCGGCCTCATTACAATGTTTCCACTGGGTTGACCGGTGGAAACCTCCGAAATCGTGTGTCGGTACTGGCCTCGGCTCCTCATGGAGCAGTGGCCAATGCCATTGCACAGAGGGTGCTCCCAGCACCCCTGGAAAACACACAGTCCGCCATAGCAGACAGTGTGCATTCCGAGGATGGTGGGCAGGGGGGCCCCTGCACTGCCCACAACATGGTTATGGGCATTGCGTGGGCCCCCATGTGGCCCCCAGCACTGGCTTTTCACCAGTCTTTCAATGGCGGGCTCCGGCCATGGAAAGGCTGGGGATAGAAGGACTCGTGATCAGCACGGTGGCGCTGAACTCAGTGCCCCCATGGCAGAGCAGGTCTCCGACTGTCACCACGCCACTGGGATCCTTGATCCTGGCGGTGGCGACAGGTTCCCTGGCGTTCGGACTGCAGGGTCGTAAGGTGGCAGTCGGGACCGCCTGGCATGCTGCGGTGCCACCGTCACCATAATGAGGCCCAAGTCTTTCTAGTAATTAACTATTAAGTTGCATTAGCTGTCTGGATACTTTATACTGTGCCTAGCCATAAAGTGACCAAAGATGACCTGGGGGTGTCATTTTTTGATCACTTTGGATTGTGTCTTATCCAATAATATGGCCCTTGTGTTAGTGGCCACTGTTAGTATACAGTAGCCTCTAAAGATAAGTATGATTAAGGTGCTACATCCAGTGTGTGAAGCTGGTGAGGGAGATAATGGTGATGAGTGAATTCAGGGACTTGTTTGTAGCAAATCTGGCAAATTTTTGATTAGGATGACGACCATAAACTCTTGGTTGCAGGCACTGGAGCCTCCCCAACCTAGAGGAACTTTACCCTTATCTTGTGTTACCCAGAAGCAAGGTCTTCAGATCTCAGTTCGCTATCAACATACAGTAGATTCCACTCTGCCCAATATAGAACTGGGCCTCTAGAGTGACAGGAGAAATCAGATCATTTTGACATACTCTATAGTTTCCCATGTTCCCTGCAGTACCAAAAGGTGCTAGCAAAGACATCTTCTTGAGAGTTTACTAGGCACCTAAATACAACAAGAGGGAGAGAGTAAAAAACACAGTATATCCTACACAGCTATCACCGTAATGGCTGAAGGGACTAAGTGACCAATATTCTCTATGTATTATTGTCCCTCCCTTTTGCTTTTAATGTTGCATCAGACAACATAAAGGAGGTTTTCAGTTGACCTGAAAGCACATTTATTCAGACAATAGTCCCATTGATCTACTTCTTAAAATGGTCTCCCCTAAGAGCTCTTACGTTAGAGCCCATTTACCCTTCAGCATGATGAGAGCTGAAGAAGAAGCAGCCTGAAGATGAAACATGCCACCTATGTTAGTGAGTAGAGACTTGCAACCACTTTAGTACAGATTCCTCGATGAGCTACCTCATCACATATGATACTTTACATTTCCATAATCTCAGAGCCACATTGGTACCCTTGATAAGAATACAGTTCACTAGGCACAGCTTTCTCCGAAGTTGGCCAAGCAACTGCGTATGTGCGTAGCCTCTTCATCCAATGATCAAATATGTATGTGACATGTTAATTGAGGGCTATTTTTTTCTGATTCTGGTAGTCCAACCCTAGGGCCACCATTCTTAATTAATTACACTGGTCATGGCCTGGAAGACGCCTATACGAATGTCTCATTTCCATGTCTCAGAAAGAAGGAACAATAATTTATACTTTTTTCCAGAATTGGCTTTCCTTCATCTAAATTTGTATATATATTTTTTGTATCTGATTTATTGCCAGCTAAGACCACTACCAAGCATGTTTGGATGGTGAAAGACGCAGTGGAGGAGTAAAGAAGGATGGTCGGTGTCACCAAATTAACAGTTCATTAGGTTTTTTCAGGTCTGAAATATGTACATGGAGCACATGGTCCAAAGGTTTAATGCTGATTAGGAAGTATTTGTAAGACTTAGGGCCTGGTTTAGAGTTTGACAGATAAGGTTACTCCGTCTCAAATATTACAAGTCCATTTTATTCTATGGACATTGTAATACGGCGGACAGGATATCCGTCACGTTTGTGACAGAGTAACCTATCCACCAAACTCTAAATCAGGTCCTTAGAGTAGAGTTCAATGATTTTTATCTTTGACCTCTTCATGACGTTGAGCCAGATCTTGTGAGCTGATGGCTTGTACCCCATGTTGTTTGTGTCATGCAGTATGTTTTGGGAGATCAGTGCATCCTGGGGTTGTTGTCCTTATACCAGCTCATGACAATTAAAATAAGCAGGTGATTTGGGGAACCAAAGAAGGAGCTGCTTCAATGCTTTATCCCCTTTGCTACCAAGGCCTTTAAGAAGCCTTTCAGGATGTGATTAAGAGCTTTCTCCAGACCACCCAATTGGAGATGATAAACTGTTGTCTGGATGTTTTTTTTTTTATCATTTACAAATGTTGCATGTACCTATATGATAACTACTGGGATGGGTATTCAGATCCAAAACCAAGGCCAACAATCTTTGAGATGAAGGTCTTAGCTTGATCATTCAAGATCTCTTTTGGAAACCAGGTTAGATGAAGATGGCTAGATGCACATTTTTTATCATGGCGATCATAATTGACACAGGTATGTCACTTTGGTAATTTCGAAGTTAGTCCACTTAAACTAAGACACCGTTTTATAACCCTTTCTGGAAGAGTCTAGAGGATGGACCATTGCCAGATATTATTTCCCATGTACTGTCAGCGAGACAGAAATTTTAGAGGTGCTTGAGGCACGCAGCCTCTTCTATATCTTTGCAATAGTGTGTATGACTGACAGCCAGTGTGTTTAAATGCAACAACAATACCATACAATAAGAAAGCTAGCAGCAGGGTGGCACGAAATTATAACAAGCTAGCAAACATATTCTGCCAAAATTCCTTTGTGGCACCTGACTGTTACTATAAATTTTCTTAGCAACTATAAATCATTAATGTAGTTGAACTAATCCCATGAACATTAAACACCATCTAAACATTTTTACTGTACTTCATTTATATTCCTACGAATTCTATTGAGTCAGCTGGAATCACTGTAACCATTAAAATAGGAAGTTTGGGAGCAGAATTTAACAGATTGAGACTGGTGCCTTGTGTAATGAACTGAAGTGTTACAATCAATTGGAATTATTCGTCCTTTTATGGACACATTATCAAAACATGAAGGAAGAGCACCTTTATACAGCTAAAAATTGACTCAGTATTGTAATTAATAAATATGTTCTACTGTTCTATGGTGCTCATTACAAGTTGGACAAAGTGCTGTATCCCAGGAGAAAACTGCCATGGCCATTTATACCTGTCACCAAGTTCCTTCCCTTGGGTTTTCTGGGTGCAGGAACAGCTGGGATTCATTTTCCCAGCGGGAAAAGCTAGGTAAAAAATTCCCAAAGCCTTGGGCTGATAGACCAGCACAGCCTGGACCCTAGCTTCTGAAGTACCCACTTCTATGGCATGGGAAACATGGAATGCTTCCCGGGGTCAGCCTTGAGACTCTTTTCCTCCTTGAATACTTCTCCAGTTCATTTCTTGCCCTGCACCTCGTAGACACCGTTGCATTAATCCTGATGGAATTATGAATTCTGTATAGAATTTCACCTTAAAAAATCCGATCAATGCAGTTATTCCCCACTCTATTGGAATTGACTCATTATAGCTGTATTTAAGTGCGGGATTAGTGTCCGGAAACATAACTGCAGGTCACACTGTATGAGCACCTAAATTCAGTTACCTCATAATTGGTGACTATGGGCCAGATTATGACATATTTGCGCTCTGAGTACTGCCAATGCCGTGGTGGGTGTCGGACCGCTGCAGTTGTGGTGGTCCGACTGCCACATTATGAGGTTGACAGGCAGACCTGCCAACCTACCACCGTCCCGGATAGGTTCCTAGATCCCGACGGTCTGATGGTGGTGCTGGTTGCAATCAAGCAGGAGGGCGATGAACTTAGCGCCTCCCTGCTGATCACAACCTTGCTTTCCGTCATCCTTTTCATAGCAGTTTTACCGCCAAGTCTGGCATGGACAGTGCAGGTGTCCCCTTGCCCAGCACCCTCAAAATGCACACTGTGCAGACAGTGCGCATTTGGAGGGTGCTTGTGTCCCCTGCAGCAATGTCGTTGGCTCTATTATTAGCCAGCGACAATGCAGCCACCATTTTCCCACTGGGCTGACCAGCAGAAGCCTTGGTTTCCGATGGTCAGCCCGGTGGGAAAGTCCTAATGGGGCCATCGGGGAGGTCGCCAGAACAGCGGCGATCACCCCGTCGGGAGTTTGGCAGACAGGTGTTCCCGTCCACCAGACTCATAATCGGGCCCTATGTGTTCTATTTAATGGTTGTAATGAAACGTGATCTTGCTTTCATTCCCACGTGAAGAGATTACCCTACCTATTTAAAGTTTTCACTCCAGGTAGATTTCAATAGAAAGTGGACACGTTTTTACTCAATAACTTTTAAATAAGTTGAGCTTTTTGATTTCAACATTCAAACATTGTTTACAGGTTTTAAAGGCGTGTTTGTTAAAAACCGTAGAAAACAACTTTGCACATTAGCAAACATTTACAGATTTCGGCGAGGAGAACACATTTACTGCCCAAACTGTACTTTCATATTATTCCAGGAAGATTGCACCTCCCCCTTGTAACTTTTAACTCTTTCATTAGTGCTGCCACTACTGTCTCAGACCAGGACTGGTACCCTCTAGGGACTTTATTACTTATTACCCACTTAAAATGGGTATTATTGACACCAGGTGATTTTACCACACCAATAGTGGATAACTACTGTTCTAGAGAATGGGTAATATATATGCACCGGGAATACCAGATCTAATATTACATATTTATCCTAATTTCTGGAGCTTTTTTGTTCACCTATTTCACAGATTGTTAGCCTGTGGAAAGTGTAACCGGAAAGCAGATTGCATTGTCAAGTGTGTTATTACCAGTTGCATACCTTCACCTGCATATACCAAGCGAGATTCTGCACCCCTATAACTTGTTGTAATGTGGCATCATAATTCCACAGAAAAAAGTGCTGAAATACTACTGCGCACAACGGGTAGTGAAAGTCTACTTGGTGTCACTTTGGTCTCCACCTAACGCTAGTCACCGCAACAGCCTTTCTGTTTTTGGGGGCAACCGGCTGATAGATGTATAAGTGGCTGATATACCTGTAAGTGGCTGAATCTGTAAGTGGCTGATAGATCTGTAAGTGGCTGATAGACCTGTAAGTGGGTAATAGATCTGTAAGTGGCTGATAGACCTGTAAGTGGCTGATAGATCTGTAAGTGGGTGATAGATCTGTAAGTGGGTGATAGATCTGTAAGTGGTTTCCCGCAGTTGGTTTGGCTTGGTAAGTTCACTGCCTCTCACAGACTTATCACTCTTTCCTCACTTGAAAGAGTGTTGCAACGTGATAATAGTCATGAGGCAAGACACACCAGTTCATGTGAGGTACTTCTTCATTGTGTTATTTCCATGTACGCTTCAAGTGGGAAAGTATATATGATATGAGGGAAACAGGACATCCCAACAGGAGCAAGGACAACTTTGTTTAGCCTCCAGACCCCAAATGACTCACACAGCCAACATTCCACTTACTATTTCATTCACAATTTATCACTCATACAGACTGATCAGTTAACTAAAACATAGGACACTGATGTAACACATCCCTGTTCCTTATACATACAACAAAGATCCTGATGTAACACAGAGTTAGGTTCATAATTAAGTGTTTGCATAGTTAGGTAGAGTGAGAAACCCATGGTGAAGGAAGAACACATTGGATAACGGAAGGCAAGACTTCGAGGAGAACAGACTTTCCTTTGCTCTCGTATATTTCAAAGGCTAGATCCAGACTTTGCAAGATGATAATGATGTACATCCACTGCTTACAGGGCTGTGATCCAACTAGAAAGAGAAGGTAACACACCTGTTCTTCCCAGCTGTTCACCGACACTAGCTTGGACTTATGAGACGCACACCTTCCTCGGCTGTTCCACCAGCTCAGGACTTCTTTGGAGAAATAGTAGCAGTGCAGATTTTGGAATGTCCATTCTTCTTGGCACGACTTACAACCGATGCCTAAAAAGAGAGGGCGGGAAGGAGAGAACACGTTTGATATAGTATATTGACAGCATGATTGCTGGTTCATTTGTGCGGTCCTTAGTAACTCAAAGTGGACGTTGTAAGCATGGTAGATTTTCAGATTCCTTTGGAAATAAAGTGCTCAAATATGATCGGGATGTCAACAGCTGCACTGGTGGCTAATGGAAACCATCTGTTGGAACCAGGCAGGACCTCTAATCATTCAGAAGCAGTCCATCTTCAACCTCCCCGGACCAGTCCATCCCCAGGATTCTGGATCAGAGTCTGTGGAACATTAGCAAAGAGCGACCACAAAGACGTGAAAGACTATGATGAAGATGTGGCGGTTGGGCAGCTGTCCTGCAGGGTGCACACATGTTATCTGCTCCTGTTTATTTTTGGAAGAAAATGTTTTCTCTTCCGCTTACATCGATCTCATCAATTACCTTCTCAAGCCATTTCCCTTGGGTTTTGCTTTCTGATACCCACTCATGGATCAGACTGGAGGAGCCCTGAAACCTGGGTCATTGAAGGAGGTACTTTGACCAACTAACCTTCCAGAACCCAGAGTATCTGTCCTGCAATTTTAATGCTCTCTTCCTTCACTGTGCCTTGAGTTCCTGAAAAACACAGTTACATCAAATCCTCACTTTCACCCCCCAGAACATTCAGTCAATGGTATTTGGTAACCGTGTCAAAACCAGGACAACTCATTTCATTCAGGCTAGACACATTATGCCCTGAAAGCTGTGAGCCTCCTGTTACAGCTAACATAAGAGGGGCATGGTTCTGCCAGTCACCACCAAAATTACTCTCAAGATGCTCTGACCTTCACACAATGTCCTCCTGCTCAACACAAATCAATACTGAGTCTGTAAAGTGCACTCAATTATATAAATTTGTATGACTAAGACTTCATCAGTATAAGATGTGCGGTCTGGTGTGTTCTTTGTCCAATGAACTCAAACTAGAATTTAAAAATGGCTGACAGCTGAGATCATGCCAACCAGTCCCAAGACGCACTGTTCTGAAGATGTACAAAGGCTAGAGATATTTAAACGAAATTAAACTGAAGGTCACCCAGAATTCGAAAACCAAATCACAAATGGTAAAATAGTTTTACTATTGGCAGGAGATTCTGAATGAGCACGAACTCCGGTGAAAGTTTTCTATGACGAAGGATCATTATTACTGGAAATGCATTAGTGATTGGACATTTTTGAATATCTGAATGTCTTTAAGACATTTATTTTCTGACCATCAGACGAAGTGCAAAAATGATGAACCTCAACATATAAAGAGATTATGAAATATAATAAATGTTTGCTGATTAAGCATTAAAGATTTGATTTTCTTATATTGGATGAACGCTAGTTTAATTTTGTTTACACGTCTTTAGCCTCCGGGTATCTTCACCACAGTGCATCTTGGAACTTGTTAGCAGATCTCTGCTACCAGCGATTTTTAAACTACTGCTCAACACGGCCAGACCGATCTCAAACATTGTCCGTCCTTACTCCACCAAATGACTCCTTATCTGTTGGCTGTCTCTGTGTTCTGACACTGACATGGGAAACCTCATTAACTAGTACATCTGGTAGGCCAAGCCCTTCAGGGTCACATTGGACAGCCTTGTGTGCTATGGAATCTATTGGCCTGATTCACAAACTGCATTTTGTAGTATGTAAAGTATTTCAACAGTAGTACTACTTAAATACTATAAAATGGAATTGACAAACCTATGAATGTGAATTCTCACCTCAACCTATCTTTTTATTGTAAGATCCTCACACATGTAAGTTTATCACTTTGTAGTAAATGTGGGAGGTATTGGGGGAGTGGCTGGAAAAAGGGGCATACTTGCTACAAAATGAGAGAGGTTTAGGAAGGCATAAGAAGGGGTTTGGAAAGGGTTAGAGAGGAGCTTAGGGAGTGGCATGCCCTCTCCCACAAGAGAGTGCCCATTGCAATTCACGAATTTCGGGCCAGATGTAGCAAAAATTTGCGAGTCGCAAATGGCCCGAATCGCAATGTGCGACCCCGCAAAATCGGAAATGGGATGCAAAAACCCCATTTCTGAATCGCAAATTGCGACGTGAGCCATTACCGACTCGCAAATTCTGTGACCCCATTGTGCGACTCGCAAATAGGGAGACGCAATTTGCGAGTCGCAAACCATATGAAAAAGCCACTCGCAAATTGCGACTAGTCGCAAAAAGCCCATTTTGCACACCCAAATTACCACTAACTCAGAGCAGGTGGTAACCATAACCAAAGTATAAAAGGAGACCCAGAAGGCATCTGGGTTACTCAAGATGGCTGAAATATATGTAATAGCAAGGAGGAGGAGAGTCCACGCCGCCCAGCAGTGGAGGAGGAGGAGCCAGAGACAGGAGAGGATATACAGAACCAGGCAGACACTTTTCCAACAAACTGAGGAGGAGATTTATGATAAATACAGACTCAGCAGTGCAGCAATATTAGAATTAATAGATCTACTCAATCTGCAGCTTCAACGACAGACTGTGCGCAGTAGCGCCCTCCCCACACATGTGCAAGTGCTATGCTCACTGCACCTCTTGGCCTCGGGTAGCTATCAGCGGGTGATTGCAGTGGCAGGTGGGGTATCTCAAAGTGCACTCTCACGGTTCTTCAGATGTTTCTTAGATGCCATACTCACACACATGTCCAGATACATATACCTACCCAGGAATGAGGCAGAAATCAACAGCACCAAGTTAGAATTCTACAGAATTGCCAACTTTCCTCATGTAATAGGGTGTGTAGACGGGACACATATACAAATATGCCCTCCTGCATATCTGGAATATCTGTTCCGCAACTGGAAGTGTACCCACTCACTGAACATCCAGGTGGTATGTGACGCCCATTATGTCATCACTGACATGGTAGCCAAATTTCCAGGGAGTACACATGACTCCTACATTTTCAGGCACAGTGGGATACACCAACGCCTAGAACGTGGGGAGTTTGGAGACGGATATCTATTAGGACGGTGTGGCTGGTGTGGTTGTCTTGTGGGAGACCTGTGGGATATAGGGAACACACTGTCAGTATCTAGCATCTGTTGTATGCCTCCTAATAAACAGTTGTCTATAAGCTGACTACTGTACTACATTGCCCATAATGCACCATTCTGGTGGTTGCAAGTCTGGAATGGAGCTAGTTTGGTTGTGCATGCTGCTGTATACTGGGTTGGTGGGGGTATAGCATGTATGGGTGTATATGCATGTTTCATGGTACTCACTTTTTGATGTCCCTGGCGCTGACGTGTCCAGTACTCCCATTCCTGACACAGCCTCAGGCTCAAGGGTCTGTTCTACCAATTCCTCCATGGGTGTGGGTGGTGGGATGGTGGATGGGCCTCCTCCTGTGCCCCTCATCTCCCTGAGGCGCTCTGCCACCCTCTCCTTTGTCCTGGAGTGCAGGTCATACCACCGTTTTTTGATTTCATCTATACTTCTGTGGCTCACCCCTATGGCGTTGACCCTCTCCTGGATGTCTTGCCAGATTCTCCTCTTTTCCATGTCTGGAACACTCAGGGCAGCCCTTCCAAACAGCTGGTCATGGTGCTGGCAGCATTCCTCTGTCAGCACCTCAAGTTCCTTTTCAGAGAACTTCAATTTTCTCTTCCTGCCTGCACTGCCTGAGTCTTCCATTGTTCCTCCAGGTGGTTGCTCAGCAGTTAGAAAAGGGTGTGGTCCTCCCTCCTCCCAGGTGTATTTGATATCTTCCTGGCTGTGATGTCATCAGCAAGAGCCAGGAAGTGTTTTTCCAACTGTTTTGCTGCACCTGCATGCAATTTGCATCACAGTCGCAATTTGCGACACCCACTCGCAATTTGCGAGTCCGTCTTTAGCGAGGTCGCAAAAAGCGACCTCGCTAACAGCAGACTCGCAATCTGCGGTGCGACTTCATTTGCGAGTCGCAAAATGAAGTTGCTTTTTCTTGTTGGATACCATTTTGCGAGTCGGAAATTGCGACTCGCAACGACTCGCAATTTCCGACTCGCAATTTTTTGGCTTCCTACATCTGGCCCTTCATTTCTATGGGTACTGCAGGCAAAAAGGACCCAAAACAGTAGCAAATGTACTACAGCTCAGAGCTGGTATAAGTCCAGCACCACACATGTCCAACCAATGGCACTGCAAGAACACGTGCACAGAATATAATGGAGGTGGAGAATTAAGACGAAACCCCATAGGAAATGTTAAATTAAATTAAATTATATAAACTAGACAAAAATCACATTCTCTGTAACTTTAAAAAATCTAAAAAAGAAAATACTTAATATTTTATTTTAAACTATTTTAATACGTTCTTTATTTTTTTTATTAATACATGATTAGATTAATTTTAATGAACTCTACTGATATATTTTAATAATTGTTACTGCAAAATCAAAACTATTTTTTACTTAGTTTTTTAATTCGAACTTCAGGAAAATATTAATGTAATTTATTATAGTAAAAATAATTAACATTTACACTAGAATTAAGTTAAGTGTGCTGTTTTTTTTTGTTCTGCATTTTAAATATATAAAGTTAATTTACAATATTATTCAGCATAAAAATATTTCTACTCACTTTTTAAATTTTAATAAACTTTTTTATAACTTTTTTTACTTTTCCCCTGCACTTTTCCATGGGGGAGATCTTTGCCACGGATCTCACCATTACTTAACATTTTCAACTATTGAATACATTTTTACACAGACAATCAAGAACATACAATCTTAGAAGATCTAATATGAACTGAAACTAAGGCCCTCATTACAACATTGGCGGGCGGCGGAGGCCGCCAGCCAATATTGTACCACCAGTAGGCCGCCAATGTGGCCTGAAATCCACTGCCCGTAATTTGACATCCCCGCTGGGCCGGCAGGCGGAAACAGAGTTTCCGCCCACTGGCCCAGCGGGGAGTACAGCTATAACATTGCAGCTGGCTTCTAACGGGGCCTGCGGCAATGTGATGGTGCGGCGGGTACAGCAGCACCCGTAGCGCAATCCAGTGTCCGTAATTCGGGCAGTGGATTGTGCGATGGGGCTGTGCATGGGCGCTCCTGCACTGCCCATGCCAAGTTCATGGGCAGTGCAGGGGTCCCTCAATTCACCCATTCCGCCAGCTTTTCCATGGCAAGATTTACCACCATGGACTGGCTGGAGGATGGGGACTCGTAATCCCCAGGGCAGAGCTGCCCTTGCAGATTACAATCGTCGAGACAGCCACGGTCATAATGCAGGCTGTAGTACCGCCAGCCTGTTGGCGGTACTACCGCCACTTTTGCCCCGGCGATCAAAGACCGCCAGGGTTGTGTGGAGGAACTAAGTCTGCAAAAACTGAACTTCAGATGATCTCCTCCATGCATAGCAAGATGCCTTTTAATTTTTGCCAGTAGGGTTTGAGCACCAGACGTCTACATCTGAATATACCTAATTCTTAGGAATTATTTTTGACAGATGACTTAACCTCATAACATGGTGGTAATCAGCCATAAATCCTGAATTTCATTTGAGATGATTGTAACAGTAGTTGTAGATATATTTTTAAAGCGCTTACTAATCCTGACAAGGTGCTGAAGCACTTTTCCCTGAGTAGCATGCTACTCCAGAATCAAAAGTGGATTAGTAGTGGATTAGTATATGGAAATCTAACTTGTTAAATTTAACTAAGTTGTTAATTTGAGCAGTGGATATGTGAGTCTATTACTTTGATTGACTAGGACAAAGGAGTGATAGAGGAAGGAGGGGTCTAGAAAGTGCTATTCGGGAGATTATAGTAGTAAAATGAGGTTTAGGATGAGTCAAGGGCAGGGTAAAGAGGGAAGAGTCTCTAAAGCATTATTCGGGAGATCACAGTAGTAAAATGAGGTTTGCGATCAAAGGTAGATAGAGGAGGGACAAGTATAGAAACCGTTGTTAGGGAGATCATGGTACTTCAATGAGGTTTGGGATAAGTCCGAGATTGGAGGTAGAGGATATATTGTAAGAGGTATAGGATGAGACAGAATAGTGAACTGGAGAGAGTTGAAAGAGAATTGGAGAGAGTTGAAAGAGTTTTTGTTTTCTACAGTAGGAGTAAAGTAATAAATCTAAATATTTACATAACTACATAGGAAGATATACATGTATGTGGAAAAAATAGAGATATACATTTGTATTATTTAAAGTATCATATGAACATGTTGGGATAAATAGTTAGACATTCCAACTTTCAAGTGGTGCTTTACATAAAGCTAATTTATTTATTATTTAAAAAAAACATTTAATTTATTTATTTATATTTATTTTTATTACAAGGATCAAACACTGTATCAGACTCACACAAACCAGCTCACCTGCATGGCCACTCATATCCTTTCTATAACACTGGAAATCATTTCTCCCTTGCAGCCATGACCACATCTGTGTCCGGTGCTCAGCTGCTTGCCTCTGCTGCTCCAGCAGGTCTCGTAGAGTATTGTTGGTGTTTTGGAAGGATACAGACATATTTTGGTACAGCGAGGTCATCGCGGCATACTCCGATAGCAACTGGGTAAGATTTTGTTGGGAGGTGTCCCACTGCTTGGAGAAATACATGACTTCTTCTGATAAAAGGGTGGCATTGGCAGAACATTGCATCACTTCCGCTGTCCTCCTCTGCAGCTGACTTGACCACCTCACGGCTGGAACACATCAAGGATTACTTCAACAAAGTCACAAAATTCAATCGGGCAAGAAGCATTTTAAATTTTTTTTGCACATTTAATTATCATGAATTCAAATCTAGAACAGCTGATGCCTAAAAAATGGCTCTCAACTTTTTCTAAGATGACAAAGGGAGTTTGAGCCTTCAGTTATCTTTCAGAAACATTCTGGCACTCTATTAATGCTTCTGCTAATTGAAATGTCTTCTGTTCTGAACCAAAGCAGTCCTCGTCCAACTATTCCAAATGCTGCTACAACTTTCCAAAGAGTGCTTTCATTTAAAGCCCTATTGATGGTAAAAATAGTCTTATCATTAAAAGGACATGGGAGGGAAACTACAGCATAGAGTCAGGATTTGTTACCCCTACCTACCCTTAAACTATACCCCTGAAGGTATTTGGCTAACTCCTTTAGTGCTTCAAGGCACATTAGGTATGACATTCTTATGATATCTAAGGTTATGACTGGGGTCATCAGTAGGGTGGCCAACTCTGTACTATCTCCTCACTGGCGTGTTTCCAGGTCTGGCCCTGTGTGTAATAGCCTAAGGCATTCTGGGTATTGTAGTCTTGGTGTGCTTTGAAAAGAACCTATTAGACTAACATTCTTGATAACATTGATTTGTAGGTGAAATGTCGAGGACAGGAAACAGTGGTCAGTGTTGCCATGGATTGGTTTGGTCACCCTAGCCATGAGTACACTCTTCCCATGAAGAACGGTGTGAGAGGTTGAAACTCAACATTGACAATGAAATATCACACAGGAAAAAGACCTGACTGATGGCTGTATGTTGTTTAACACTACAGCTTCTACCTTGGTTTTATGAGACAGTATTACTTCGCATGCTGAGATTTTTAGGGCCACTTATGAAAACACCATCAAATAATTCAAGAAATTATAGAATGCAAAGAGCTGTGGGCTAAAAAGGCACGAACAGAAGTAGGTATCACACAAAATAGGGGGGGGGGGACAAATCAGCAGCCATTGGGAAACCCACTTTACACATATATAGCACTAGGGGTTGCATTACAGATGTGGCATGGTGTCCCACTGTGACTTCACTGTGAACAGTTCATCAGTGAAGGACAGACCAGCTGTTTGAAGCCTTCTGTCTGCTTTTAACTACACTGGCAACAACCAGCATGTTTTTCGAAGGAGGCAGAAATCCTCCTGCAGGCAGGTGTAGCGAGTGAGTGCACCACATACATGGGGATCCTTGGGTAATCCATGTCTCTTCTTTCCCATGGGTCACCTTGAGCACTGCATTGTACCACCTCTTTGTGGCTTGTAGTCAGTATGCCTCCTGATGTCTACATTGGGATTCTAGGTAATCTGTGTCACCCTCTTGCGAAGGGTGACCGAAGAGGGTTGTGCTAACTGTGCACCTCCTTTATCTGGCGCATAGTAGTTGTCACTCTTGACAAACTCTTTGCCTCTGCCCAAATGTCTGCAATACTGCGCTGATGCAAAGGCAATTGGTTCCCTCATTTCCCTGGACCCAAAATACCAAACAAGTGAGGGATCGCCGCTTTGAGATTGCACTTGCACACATGTAGCGCCAACGCGATCTGTATTACAGAAGGAGCAGCACAAATCAGTATGGATCCTTCTGAAATATCAAATACCCCAGGAGCACAAAACACTATTGCTCACACCAGTGATGCCCCCCGGGGCACTTTCAATATTACAGCACCTGGTTGCCATGAGACGCCCATCCCAAAGAAGAGCTGAAGACCCATGTTTTTGAAGTCTGCTTTGGAAACAATGCCTATCGAAATACCAAAATAATATTCCGGAATATACTTACCTAGAATTAAAAGAGTGACCACAAGCACCAGCAGGATAAAAGATAAAATGGCAAGAGTCCGCACCAACTTTGTAGACACTGGCGAAGAAACAGCTGCCTTTCCACTCGTGGTCACTGAAAGAAGGAACATGTCAGTAATCGGCGTGTCTACATCAGGAGTCATCAGTGATCAATGTGGGCTCGCTTGTGGTTTCATGAGCAGGTGCACCTCTTCTCATCAGTCATGCATCTCTGCCTGTGCTTGCAAGCCCCAGAGCACACAGCAGGGCTGTAACAGGCATCAGTAGCCCCCACACCGCAGGGATCCCACACCCTTCAGGGAGCTCCCCTTTCAGCCCTGGCCCTATAACCAGATCCTGTTTATAGGGCCTGCCCTAGACGTTCAGACACTCCATGCATGTTTTTGTCTCTTCTTTACGTGTTTTTTTTTTTCCTTTTGTTTGTTCCTAGCGCGAAAGTATTTAGGTATGCACTTAATAAATATAAAGTCAGTAGCAATACTAATAATATTAATAATATTAATGCTTAGACATAAGGGAACAGGAGCACCCCACCATTTGGTGTTCTGCTGTTGGCACTGGAAGATGCTTTGCAGGTGGGAACATCCTGTTTTCCCTCTCCTGGTCATTCACAGATGGGCAGCTGCTTTTGACATGACTTTTGACGCCTGTGGTGACATATGAAAGCATGCCACTTACAGCTACTAGTAGAAGGTCATCCGGTACGTATGCTTATCATACCTGTCTACCATGATCGGACGCTGATTGGCCACGGATTGGACACCATGGACCTGATTTAGGGTTGTAGGGTAAGCATACATTGGAGGATTTGGAAAGACTGTCCAACTTTATGGACTTGATTTAGAGCTGGTTGCAGTGGACATCTGATATATGGAGGAAATGGTAAATTCCCTTTCAATGGAGTAGCCTGGCATCCCTATTTTTGTACCATCCACTCCCTCGGGCGGCATGCCTGGATTCTGGCATTGACCTGCAATGGATTAGCCTCAGATCTGTGACCTGCAGTATGAAGTGAATGTGTGGAAATCAAGCATCTTCCAAAATGTTTGAATGTACATCTCCTCACAAGCTGGCTACATGCAAGGGTGCAGCTATAGGGTAGGAGATAGGGGACCAGGTTTGAATTCAACCTCAACTTCACAACTTACGATTCCCATCAAATCACTTACCTTCCCCATGTCTAAAAAAGGTATAAAATCTGTCTGTCTTGTAAAATCGGTTCTCTCAAATAAAGAGCTCTAATGCACTTGGGCCAGGTTAGTGCTATATAAAGGGCATGAGTCTAGGGTACATGTGGGCAGACGGCATCTATCCACTTTTTTCACAGAGTGGAAACCAACAGTTTGGGCCCCACAGAAATTTGCTAAACCTGTGCTGGTGTCATTTTAAGACACTGGGACACATTCAGCAGCACTTGAACATTGTCTGCTTTTGTTCGGACTAGCAACATACAGGCAGCCAGGGGTCTTATCAGATTTCAGCTGGGTCTATAACAGAGACTGAAGTTAAGGGGCCATCAGGACTCCTTTTGTTGGAATATCCGGGCTTGGAGCTATCAGGAACCTCAATACCTAAATGCGATAGAGGGGAAACAAAAGCACACAGCTTATCTCTTCACTGGTACATACGAAAACCATGCTTTTGACTTTGTTAATTCCAGTATATGAGAGATATGCATGCACTGTAAAAATGGCAGATCTGTTGGTCTGTACCAGTATTTACATAAACAACAATTTAAATATCATTATTTTGTTTATTTCTTTTATAGCGCTATAGTGCTTCTCATCCCATTGTAGGGTGTTAGAGCACTTTATATCACACATACACATTATACATTGACCTTAAATCATATGTGTGTCATTCAATGTACAGCATGTGTTACATAAGACAATGAAGGTTGCATGGTTTAGGAGTCACATGTCCTTCATAGCTCACTGTGACACACAATTTATGAACTACAAGTAACAAAAGTATCTTTGTGTTAAAAGCAGTAACCGGCTTACAATTTACATAAAATAAAAATCTGTTATCTGCATGATACATAATGTCCTTTGCAGGATACAAGTTTATCCTCTATCCTACTTTGATTCAAAACTGGAACTAGACTAAACACAGATCTCTCCAGCAAATATGTTAACCTCCAGAGTAAATTTACCAACACTATTATTCCCTGAGGTTTAGATGGCACACAAAGATCTCTGCAGCAGGTACCTTAACCCCACAAAATATTTTAAAATGCAATTTTTGCAACCAATTAAGCAGAACAGATTAACTGCCACGTTTCTTATTGTTGCCAATTTCTTTTAAGCAGAGTTTTAAAATATAAATGTAAAAGTTGAGACCCAGATTTTGCATTGGGTTGCGTCACTTTTTTTGGCACAACCCTGACTCAAAATCTCATTTGTTAAATATTGTAATACACTCATATGTACTCATAAAAGGACATCCTAAATATATGTCACTTCTTGCGATGTTAGTTTCTGAGAGATCATGGGTTGTCATGCCACTGTCTGAGATTCCCTGTATGATGTCATGTGCTGTGATGTCACTAGCATGCCGCCTAACTTGGTAAACCCCCCAACTTCTTTTTTTTTGTTTTAGGACTTGTACCCTGCCTGTCTCCAATCTCACCTGCCATTCGATAGACCAACCAGCATCTGACCTGTTATGTCTGTTCCCTTTACCAATTTGAGTGTCTCATCAACCTCTACCAACTTAATGTACCAACACACTTTTGGTGGGGTTTGTGTACCTTTATGGTGCATACATTAGTAAGATTTCTCCACCTCCATTGACTGCACACAGATGCTCCCTGGCGCTTGCTGAACAGTAACTAGCGAACCCAGACATCTTTTTGGAGAATTGATTGAGCGGATGGTCAATACTCCAAGATGGTTCTCTCTACCTGACACCTCCCAGAAACCCACCTCCACCTGCACACACCAATTTTAATTGCATCTTCTAGTGATGCACCCATGAGAGCTTAAGTTTTTTAGATTCCCCGCGCTCTCCTTTTCCTTCAGGTACATCCTCACACTACTTGGCCCATGTTCAACTAGCCGATATACTACCTTTGGTGTTGGGGGGGGCCATAGGGGTAGGGGGTAGTTGGGAAGGGGTGTGAATTCCACCCACGTTTGAACGAAACAGGGCTCTGTTGGTGCCTCGTATTAATTATTTCTTTGAATTATTATTATTTTATTGTGCTACTTATAGTTTGGATATCTTAGTAGACTATTGTAATATATTATGTTCCATTATATTATACTGTGCTGTACAATATAGTGCGGTACCGCTTTATTTTGATATGTGGTATAATAACGAAAAAAAACAAAAAAACAGGAAAACAGGAGCCTGTCCATGTTCTCATTTGTGATTTTCTTTCTTCTTTGCTTGGAGACATTCCAAAGGAATCCGTCTGTGTGGACGGAGGGCAGAGATTGACTTTCAAGGGCAGACGAGCTGCCATCCCAGTGCTAAAGGGAAAAGGTTGTCACACCCTTAAGACACCTGTGAGTATATTAACATTTTCATCACACAATCGGAACACACAGGATGGTGTGAATCATTTGCAACCAGGGGCATAGGAGACAATAAATTTCTGGTGAGGGGGGACTGCAACAGACTTAGGGGACTTTTCAATCGAAAATATACAAATTGCCATTGTTTGCAAAATGTAGGCTCTGATAAATGCACACAATCATATAGTTTGGACGTGAAATAGGGAGAAAGGAAGGCATATTGTCACAGGTTGAAAGTATGTTTTATTGTTATTTACATTCACAAGTATTTAGACCAAATGTGAAAAATGTGAAAACAAACATGTTGATTAACCTTGCATCTTCATGCACCAAGCAAATAAAGGTAAGAGGGGAAAAAAGGAAGAACATACCCTTTGTGTCCGCACCGATCATGCCTCTCACCTCATGCAAATTGAAACTGCACTAGAGATATCAAAAGTGATCAGGTACAATAATTGTAAACTGTGCTCTGAAACCGTAGTTCATATATAATACTTCTGTTCCTCTGTGCGATCTTGGGCAGGTCAGCTCCACATCAGTGAAAACTGGGAGCATTTGCACTGAAGAAGCTTTTGGTGTTACAGACTATTTAACACACGGGATTCTGTGCTCCCTATATAAACAGCAGTCATTAATGTCTATGTATTCGACTACTTCTGATGCATCAAGTCACCGATTTTAAAGAAAAGACATCAGAACTCAACTATTATAAGGTTATTACAATCCAGTTCTGACTCACAGTGCCTTCTGCCAGAGGCAGCAACCAAGGTGAAAGGCAGGTCAGGACACGGAACATAATTAAAGCAGCTGTTTAAAGCAACAAATGGAAAGTTGCTTTTCTTTCTTCTGCTCTATTGTAATAGCTCACAATGGCATCGCACTAAGGCAGTGATTCCCAACCTTTTGACTCTTGAGGACCTCCACTGAATCACTACTGAAAGCTGGGGACCCCCGAGCAATTTGTACGATTTAAATGTCAAACATGAAAACAGTAATTTGCAAAAAATACACAAGCAAGTATACACCAAACAAATACTCGAATTACTAAAGATCTAATTATTTTATATTGAAAAAATATCCAAGAATGGAAAAATGTAATGGCAAGGTTGGTGCTACATTTCAGGTGACTTACTTTTCAATGTTTGGTCTTATTTAGGAAAGCTGAATCCTCAGGTCAAATTCTAATCCCAAGCAATTTCAGTTTTCATTTTCTAGGTACATAAGGTCTGAGAAGGCTTTTTCACATAAATATGTGGCGGGGAAAGGAAGTAAACCATAAGGGCCTCCCTTCTCTCCATAGCCTCTTTGTCACGTGTAATTCATTTGTTTAATAGCACCTCTTATACCTGTGTAGGGTAATGGGCCCTTTAGAGGGGACTACAAGGTGTAGGATTAACAGATCATCCATACTGGTAGGCATTTTCTGAGAGTGCTTGGTGTGGAGAAGCACAAACTCGGGATTCAGAACATAACACAGTGTTTAGCATTGCCTTTAATAATAAAAATATAATTTTACACAAGCAGCCCTATTTTAGCAGCATAAGGAAAATGAAAGGCTGGCAAAACAAAACAAAACAGAACTTTCTAATTTGTGCCATGCAGCTTGCATGCAGTTCTTCGATGGCAGTTCATTGCTCACTGTACTAGATTACAGTTCTAACTTATGACCTGCACAGTAACAAAAGAATCTCTAACCCACTGTGCCAGGCACATAAAATACTGTTCTTTGCATCATACACATTCTTTCCAGCAGGCATTTTAACCATCTGGGCTACCTTAGATGAGTCAAAACTGCCACTAAAAAAAAAACCTACACCTCCCTCCAGCAGGTACAATAATCACCAGAGTTATTTTGATACTTTTATTTTTGCCGGAAAGCCAATGGTGGTTGCTACTGAACAGGGGTGGCGGGGGATGAAAACACTTCATCTGTGTATGGCAGACATCTCTCCTCCATCCTCTTCTCTTACTGACTCCTGGCAGCATGGAAGAACACAGACTCCCAGACTTCCCTAAACCAATCACAATCCTGCTATCACCAGCATGATAGCAGCGTTGTGATGGGTCTGAGCAGCCTGGTTCAGCAATCAGACAGGGAGTGGGAGCCTGTCCATGTTCTCCACCCGGATGTGCAATACAGCCACGTGGGGAAATGCTAAACCGTCATACGCACTTATGGTGCACATACCACTCCACCTCCCTGTGACACAGCCCAGTCCAACCCGCCCTAACCTGGCTCTGCACTGAAAAATAAAATGATAATAACATTGTGTTATTATCATTTTATTTTTCCTTTTATGCACTGCTCAGAGCAGTGGGGTGATGCTCCTCCACCTAAGCGGCGGAGCCGCCGCTGGATGCACAAGGAACTTTGCAGTGCTTTTAAAACTGTTGCACAAAGGAGGTAATAAATATAAAAACGCACGTGTTTCTAGAGGCCCCAGCTGCAAAAGTGCCTTTCTGCCGGCCCAGGCCTGCAGATTCCCTGGGAATGTGTCACGGACCCCTGGTGGGCCTCAGACCGCAGGTTGGGAACTGCTGCACTAAGGTTTTAACTGACTTGTGGGTAAGTTGATGGTGTGGCCATGTATTATATGGGCTATTGTACCCCTTGGTGTAGATGATAAGGATACTGCAAGTCGTCTTGGAGTTCCATACTTTATAAACGAGCATCGACAAAGCCAATAGGTCTCATCTATGCAGAGCTATTGGCTTTGCCAGTGTGTTTTAACCATGTTGTAAACTAGCATGGCTGCTGTTCAGCATGGCTATAAGTTAATGGCATAAAGGAGAATGATATGTCATAGAGTGTTGTCGATTGGTGTGGCATAGAGTGCCAAGGAGTGAGTAGAGTGTCGTAGAGTGGAGTAGTGTCAGAGTGGAGTAGAGTGGAGAGGCATAAAGAAGAGAGGTGTGGCATAGAGTGGAATAAAGTAATGTGGAGTGCCCTAGAGAGAGTTGAACAGGGTGTCATTGAGCATAATACACTGACGTATAGTGCAGTGGAATGGAGTGGAGTAGAGTGGAGTAGAGTATCGTAGATTGAAGTGGAATAGAATGTCATGGAGTGGCATAGAGTGGAGCAGTGTGTCATAGAATAGAGTGGAGTAAAGTGGCACAGAGTGGTGTACAGGCAGTTGTGTAGAAAGTCACAGAGTGGAGTAAAGTGTTTGTATAGTGGCACAGAGTGGAGTAGAGCTTACTGGAGTAGAGTGTTGGAGCAGAGTATTATGGAGTGTAATGTGGTAGAGTGAAGTATCGTAGAGTGGTCTAAAGTGAAGTGGTGCAGAGTACAGTGGTGCAGAGTAGATTGGCATAGAGTGCATTGGTTTTTAATAAAGTGGTGTAGAGTGCATTGGTGTAGAGTGCACTGCTTTAGAGTAGGGTGCACTACTTTAGTGGTGAAGAGTAAACGGGCACAGAGTGGAGTGGCCCAGCATAGATTGCAGTGGCACAGATTGTAGTGGTGCAGAGTGCTGTGTCATAGGGTGATGTGCATGGTAGAGTGGCGTAGAGAGTAGTGATGCAGTGTAGAGTGGTGTAGAATGTAGTGGCATAGAGTGCATTGGTCAGAGTGCAGTAGATTGGCACAGAGTTACACGATGGCGAGTAGAGTGCAGTGGTGCAGAGTTCAGTGGTAAAGTGTGCAGTGTTGCAGAGTAGAGTGGCATAAAGGGCAGTGGCGTAGAGTGCAGTCACATAGAGTGGCATAGAGTACAGCGGTGCAGAGTAGAATAGAGTGGCGTAGTGTGAAGTGTTGCAGAGTAGAAGATCATAGAGTGCAGTGGTGTAGAGTGATGGAGAGAGCAGTGGTGTATAGTGCAGCACCGCAGAATAGAATAGAGTGGCATACAGTGGCATACAGTGCAGTAGTGTAAGGTCGAGTGCTGCAATAAAGTACAGTGGTGTATAGTAGAGTGGTGTAGAGTGCATTGACGTAGACTGCAGTGGTGCAGAGTAGAGTGGAGTGGGGGGACTGCATTGGCATAGAGTAGAGTGGTACAGAGTAGAGAGGTGCAGAATGCAGTGGTGCTGAGTAGATTGCAATGGCATGGAGTGGTGCAGAGTAGAATGGAGTGGAGTGACATAAAGTGGAGTATGCATGGTGTGGTAGGACACTGCCATTACAGCCAACAATCTTCAATTGAAATGACCATTATATATGCACAGACATACAGTTTTACTGATAAAAATATACAGAACAAAAATGTTAATGTGTGAAAATGTCATTACCTAGTGTATTGATTTGTTTCGATCGGCCTGAAATATGTGTTTTTTTCCCACACTTATATTCTTATGTACCTGCACATTTCATTTACAGACATTTAAAGTATGTTGCGTGGTTGAAAAAAATAGCATCCTAAACCTTCCTCCACCACACCCCCAGTAGCCAGCATGATTGTCATATAAGTCCTCTCCCTTTGAAGCCAGAGAAAGAAAGATAAACACCAAGCTCCACGGGAAGACAGAGCCTGTCATTTGACATTGGTCTATGAATGCACAGCAAGCGAGACGAGATAAGAACACATTTTAAAGGCCTGTTCACAGACACCGAACACTGGTGGAAGGATACAGTAAACAAGAAATGCTCTACAAAAGGGACGAACTCAAGCTGGACTGCCTAAATCAAATACAGTTAGCAAATAGAAACCGAGCAAATGTGAGTTACAATGCACAAAGCCAAAGGTAAGCAGTTGGTGGAATACATTCATAGGGAAGCTTTCTAAATGTACCCTAAATGTCTTTAGCAAAGCAGACAACTTCAACCGAATGAACTCAGCCTTCAGCCTCGTTCTTATATATTTTTATGGAACTCCTCTGTGACTTTCAATATCCTTATACAGTATGGCGGGAGTACTTTATGCCTTATATTAAGAACTGTGTACTGAAAGTTATAACCTCATGCAAAGCTTGGTGAACCTGCACACTGAACCTCCATACCCCCTTCTCCCAGCCCTGCGTACCGTCCGCCACCCCCTATATCACTTGGAGGGGCACTGTGTGAAATGGAACATTCATGATGAGCCAATCATGACAGACATCAGAAGATTGACTAAGAGATCTTGCCCTCTGTAACACAGATTAAAATATATGCGGAATTACCACTTCCATCATTGAAACCAAGAGACATCTGAGGTCTGATATTTACCTTTTATTCCAAATTGATGAAGATGAGGATGTTGCACCATCGACCTCCTCTGGCCTAACCCACACAGCAAAGTCAGGATTCTATGCCCATGAAATAAATGCTACCACTACTCGGAGACCTGACAGACTAGAATACAATATATCATCTAACCACTGCGACAGTCGAACTGTATCTTGTTATTTAGGGCCTTTTTCACACGCTCTAATGGGCCACGACTGTACTCACAGTAGTGTCCTGTAACATTATGAAAGGTGTGCAGATTTATGCAAATGCATTGATACGAACACTGTATTGCTGATGCCTGGGTTGGTTATCACCAGAGCCACTGGAATTATGCGATTGTGCGCTGCAGGGTTTTTCACATAATTATGGATTTGCTGCATTTGCCACAAAATCCCTCATCTGCTGCATAATCTGCAGATTTAGACTTAGTCAACCCTGCCACATAATTTGGCCCTCCCATGCTGCATAATACTAGTGGCCCTCACTATCACCAATGTGTCCTCATGTAACTGTTATTCTTTATTTCCCATTTTCTTCTGTTTCTACTCATAAAAATTGAAAATTAAATTAAAAAAATTATTATACTGGTCAAATGAGAATGTTAAATACAGAAAAGATAATATACTTCAATATGCTTAAGTATATAACAATAACAACAACATAACTAATGACGCTAGGCAAACTACCCAAAATGAAACATGGCTTCTCCCTGTTAGCCACGCTGTAATCCAACCCTTCATTACTTAGATAAAAAACATTGGGCCCGATTCACAAAAGTCAACTTAAACATTTGGTATAAGTTTAGACCAAATGTCTAAGTTTACGATTTGTGGGAATTCACAAAGGGCATTTGCAAGTAGTATCTTTACGTCTGCACTCGGGGTGGATCTCCGTTCAGTGAAAATGTTAGAAAGACATACCCTTTTGGTAGCTAAATTGTATAGTGTTAAAAGGTAAAATCCTGCCTTCCCTGCTTCACTAAATGGTGTGATCCTAGGCAACTACAAATACTCAGGGCACAAGTACTAAAAATAAGTATGCAATTGACATCACAACGCATGACATCATGGCGCATGGCATTGCACTTGGCATCACAACCCAGGACCTCACAGAAAGTGGCATCAGATCTTAACACCTCAAAACATGTGTTTAGCAGGTCTATCATGAGTACATTTGAGCGCATTACTATATTTAACAAATTAGATTTTGCTTTAGGGTTGTGCCAAAAAAGTGAGGCAACCTTGACACAAAATCTGGGCCTCAATTTATAACTTTAGAGGCTGTGCCACAAAGAAATTGCCATAAAGGAGAAATGTGGCAACAAATCAGTTCTGCTTAAATGGTGCAGAGTCTGCATTTTAAGATATCCTGTGGGGGTTAAGGCATCTGCTGAGGAGATCTTTGTGTGCCCAGTATATCTCAGGGAATATTAATAATTTGTATGATGTTAAGCGCTTGGACACCCTGCATTGGGTTGAGTAGCGCTATAAAAGAAATAAAACAAAATAGTGGTATTTAAATTGTTATTTGTGTAAATACTGGGTCAGACCAACACATCTGACATTCTTACAGTGCATACCTATCTCTTATATGCAGAGACTGAACAAAGTGAAAACCGTGTCTCTCTTAGGTACTTGTGAAGTAATAGCAAGCTATGTGCTTTTGTTTCCTAAATAGCAGTTAGGTGTGAGGCTCACGGCAGCTTCCAGCTAGAATAATCAAAGAAAAGGAGACCTGATAGCTCCTTAATTTCAACCTTTGCCGTGGGCCAGCAGAAATTTAAAATCAGAAAGCCCTCCTTCATTCTGCTCAGAAGGAATGAAAGCGCTTCTGAAAGTGTGTGCAGTCGCTTCTGAAAATGTCAAAATACATCGGGTGGAATCCCCCATATTTTACTGGGGCCCGACTTCTTGGGAGGGTAGACTCCTTTCTAGCCTGGAGGAGTTTTCCTCATTATCCTGCAGTGATTGTCTTCAAGGCGGTAGGTGGGGGAAGGGGTGAGGATGGCAGGACAGCCATCAACAAACAGGGCCATTTTAAGTAGCGCTAAGTGAGAGGGGAAATTCTTTTGTCCTCTTGTCCCCCCACCCTCGTCCCCCGTGTCCCGACACTCAAAATTCTGAGGGGGGGTTGGAGGGGGGTACATTCCCCACATCGCCCACACTTCCTACACCCATGCTTGCAACCCTCACCCGCTCCTGAGAAAAAAGAACATTTGTCTGACGTCCGCTTCCTGCGCCATGATTGGCCCAGGCACCTACATAAAAACATCTGGGCTATCCCACGGGGCGGACTGGGGCGCAGCGCGAGGGGTCATGACGGGCCTGCGTGTCATCTTGCTCTGCCTCCTGACCTACCGAAAGTGGAACTGGGGAACCAGGGTCGAGTCCCGGCTTGGGTCCAGGTCTTGTAATTCGGGACATATGTCTTAAACTCCCCGTGCCTTAAAAAAGCATAATAAAAAATTAAACACATCTGAACTTGTATAATGCAATCTTGTAAAGTGCTCCAGTGCTCTTGGGCTGAGTTTATATTATTTAAAATAGCATACAATAATACAACTATTTCATTTGAATTATGTTTTTATAAAGCCTACGTTTGCCCCCAATGCTTGGTCTGAGCTGGTCCTACCGTGGCTTAAAATAGAGATACTACCATTTAGAACCCTGACAGGACTTCTAGGGTGTAGTAACTAAATTAGTCACCCAGGAAATATTATTCTACCGTCTTTTAATCTCTTATTGATTTGATATTATGAAAGGTCTCCTAAAATTTAAATATTTTGATATCTTTTTGGTCTTATTTCATATTTCTAAATGTGAACCATTTTCATTGGTAGGGACCCTTCCCCCACGTATACCTCTTTGCCTTCCCAGATTTCCTCCATCCCATGTGCTGTCCCATGCAGGGATGACTACTGCGGAGTACATGTCGAGGCAACAGCCAATGGTGAGATGGAATCGTGTGATGTGGCAAGAGAAAGATCAGGATAGGGCTACAGAGACTGGGAAACTCAATGATGGTGAGGCTTGGGTCAGATGAAGCAGGGTGATAGGAGATGGACAGCAGTAGTTGTAAAGATGGATAGGGGCAAATTCTACGTAGACATGGAATCAGAGCGACTGCAAAACCTTCAGCATTCAAGCCACAGAGGCAGGAACACACAGGAATAGGGAGACTTATGGGGACTGGGAAAACAGTGACCAGGCAGACATATCCACCATTAAATATGGACAACAGGAGGCACCGAATCGGAAATGAACAAACACTACACACAGGAAACTCACATTACACCTGCAGAGGTTTGGATTGCGTTCACAAGGCCAAATAGTCCCTCTTACCCGCTAGTACCCTCTGCAGATGGGTGACTGCACCCACTCGGAAGGGTTAGGTGCAGATTCAACATCATCCACCACAAGGGAAGATGCAGAACAGAGCGATAACATAGGTCAACTGGAAAGCCAGGGGCCCATGCAACTGAGGAAGGATGAAGGATTAGGGTTTACAGCTGATGATTACAGAGAAGATGGTTGGTAATAGCTCGAAGATCGATAAGAAGATAGACCTAAACCAACTAATAAACATTATTTCTGTTCAGTTAAATCGCCGTTTTGGTTTGATCCAGTTTATCATAGTCCATCTGCACATCAGTGGCTATCTGGGCCCCCCAGGTAGATCAGTAGAAGAATCTATAGACTGATTTTCCAAATAAAGAGAGTTTAAAATTTAAATCAAGAGAAAACCATGTTCAGTGCACCTACAGACATCCCTTGTATACCTTTGACAACCAGTGGAACACATACAGGACACAGGGATGTGATAACACAAACATTTATTCAAAGAAAAGAACATGAGAACAAGCACTGACAACTACTCATTTGAAACATGCTCAGGAACAAAATACCTCTAAAAGTACTCATGTAGGCATGCAAGTGATATGTGTAGGGAACTGGGTTTTGTTGCAGTACACACCATTTTTTGCCTGGTATTTGATGCAACTTTGACTTAACCGCACTCAGTCCCTGCCACCCAGGTCCCCAGTGCCAGTGTTCTTTCCCCCCAAAATTGTCCAATTGGTAAATCCTTTAGCACCCTCTGTAAGTCCATAGTAAATGGTTCCCCTGGTACCTAGGACCTGAGGTGCTAAAGAGGGTCCCTAAAGGTTGCAGCATGAATTGTGCCACCCTAAGGTACCCCTAACCAAGCAGATGACAGGCTGCGTGTCTTGGTGCAGACAAAAGTGAAAACATAACATGGTGAACAGCCTGTGTGCAATGTCCCCTAACACTGCATGCAGTATATGTAAGTCACCCCTCAGGCAGGCCTTACAGCCCTAAGGCAGGGTGCATTATATTACATGTGAGGGCATATCTGCATTAGCAGATATGCTCCTGCTATGTCTTTGTCAATTCTCAGACATAGTAAGTGACCATGGAAACCATTTTAAATGTATGTGCTGGACACTGGTCAATACGAGTTCCCTAGCTACATGATGGCTTCAGTGAAAATAAGGATGTTTGGTGCCAAACATCTCATATTAGTAAACCCATAATGATGCCAGTGTTGGATTTACCAATGCATGCACCCAGAGGGCACCTTAGAGATGTCCCCTGAAACCCTTCCAGCCTCTGGTGTGTTCGCTGACTGGTTTCTGCCAGCCTGCCATCCAAGACACGGTTCTGGCCCACTAGGGTGAGAGCCTTCTGCTCTTGGGAAGCGCAGAACAAAATCCTGTCTAGGAAGAGGGTGTAACACCTCCTCTCACAGGATGACCTGCTGATTAGCCTTCCTAAGGCAGCAAGCCTCAAAGGGCTGCCGCCTTTGAAATGCAAATCTGGCTCCCCTCATAGGAGAGAAAGCCACCCCCTCTGTCCAGAGTCCACTTGGTGCCAGGACAGGTGGGAAAAAATAGCTAGTCAGGTAGGCGTGCCACTCCAGGCTAGTACCACCCCTAAGGTGGGCTACTGCGAGGTGGACACAAAATTTCAGAGGTTGCCATCTTTGTGATGGCATACTAAGGGATTCTGGAACAGGGTTATGCCCACGTCCCACAGGAAGTGGTCATATAGGGATCATGGTGACCCCAAGGGTCAGTAGTTTATTGGCTACTACCCTATACAACCCTAAACCCCTAAATTCAGTATTTAGGGGAGACCCTGGCACCAGAGAAGCAAATCCTGATGACCTAAGAAGAGCAAAGACACTGAAGAGCATCGGAAGCAGAAGGGGAGAAAAGAAGCAGCTGATGTTGTTCCAGTCCCGCTGGCCTGTCTGCATCCTTCATCAAAAGTCTGCACCAAAGTTGACTCGTCCTGCAGCTGTGACTCCAGAAACCTCAGGGGACTACCTGCCTTCAAAAAAGACTCAAGATCTCTGGTGAACCGCAGACCTGTTCTCCAGCAACCTCCAAAAGAAGGAACTCTAAAGCCTCTGGAACCGCCAAACTTGACACCTGAAGTCACCACTGCACCTGCTGTCTCTGACCAGAGTTGAAGTGGATCACCGGTGCCAACAAGATTACCCAGCCTCCAGAGTCCAAGTCCATTGTCCCCGCCCCCTCTGTTAAGGAAAACACCGGCACCTGAAGACACCTCTGCACCCGTCACCCCTGAGCCATGAAGATGAGGTCCCAAGGTGCCTACCTGTGCCCGAGCATCATGATGCCTGAGCCCTGCTGTTCGTTCAGCCCCACTGGTCTACTGGCCAGAGACTGCAGCCTCTTTTCGCAGTGAGAATCTCTATTGGAACTCACTGGGCACTCAACTCTGATTGGCACTCTGCCCGGCTGCCCCATGCCAATGAGGGTGACTGCTGGTGCTGCCTTTGACCTTGCCCACTGCTCACCTTACCTCCTTGAGATTGATCTTTTGAATCACTGTACTCTGCCTGTTTTCAGAACTTGTGTATCCTCCTATAGGATAGCATTGCAGAACTCAGAAAATGCAGTGTCCACTTTTTAAAGTGAAAAGAATTCCTATTTAAAAACGTACTTACCTGAATGATTTTTCTCTGATGGCTAAACATATATAAAAATACTTGCTATTTTTATAAATTGGGGTGGATCTCCTTCTTGAGTCATGTGTCTCATTTATTGACTATTGTGTGTAGTTTTTAGATGTCTTGCAATCCTCTATGTTAAGCTTAAGGCTGCACGACCACACTACCCCTGAATAGAGCATTTTGGATTTGCACAGCAAGCCCTGTCCACTCACTGGGGAACCCCTCAGCCCTTTACACTGTATTTACAAACCCCATAAAGGGCCAGCATCCTACAATATGTGTCAGCAGTCCCTCCTCCTTCATAAACATGACACATGTAGACTTTGCTCTCACAATGACCCAACAGACAAGGACCTGAACGTTAAATCCAATCTCAGCAGAAAATATAAAGAGAAATGGATTGCCAGTTGTTGTGACTACTTCCAAAGAAAATGTACATTTGGGGTTTCCATTATTATTAAAACAATTAGTGCCTGGATACAGGATGGTTAAAGGATATGCGTGAGATCCTCACAATCTGATAGAGCAGCAGCACACTAATGTCTATGCATTAATAGTTTTAGCCTACATGGTGAGCCACTGTACAGAGGAGATAGATTCTGACATATAGCAATATTGCTAAGGTTGTCTTTTTTACAGTGTGATTTAATAAACACATAATTGAACAAAAATCTTAAGAGATTGATATCTTTTTTGTAGCTCAAACCTAACTCCGAGGTTATTAGAGAAGTTTAGCAGATAACAAGACATTACACATTTTTTCATTCCAGGCACAGGGAGATTAGGTGATCTGGCCAAAATTACTGAATGTTGAACCGAGGCCAGGAATCGAGCCCGGTTCCCCATGTCACAACTCTGACCGCTGTAGTCACTGCGAACCACATCTGCGCCTCACTGTCAGTGCCGTGACATGAAAATGCTAAGCTTGAAATGTTCAGCCATATCCCAGGAGAATATTGAGGCCAGAAGGCTTTCCCTTCCAAACCTTCATCAAATATGAGAACTAGGAAAGAGGCTGTTGCAGTGGCAAAACAAAAGATCTGTTGCAGCGCCTTGAAAGATCTACCTGGATTATCCCTCCGAGGAGCTTCAGCAGTGACCTTACTAATGTCCTCTTGCTTTAATCATTCAAACATCTGCAAAAGCAACTCGAGGCATTTGACTGATGGTAACCTCATAGACAGCGGCCATGTTATAGTCATCCTACATAAGCAAGGGCACAGTGACCCTATAGAATTCATGCGTAAGTGACACCACGCGGACTCTGCTACAGTGACCCTCTAGAAATCCTAAAGCTGCGACCTGACAGCTGTTGTATGGCAAGCCCTCTCCAGAAGTCCTCCTGCAGAGACCCTGTGAACGCTTGTTCGCGGTGCCCCAGCCCCGGTGCCCTCTACCTGTTGTCCTGACCACAGCCGCCTGTCCCTTCCTTGCGGGGGGCGCTGGTGTCTGAGGGAACCTCAGCTCTGCATACGTGACCCCGGGCTCCATCACTGCGGGGGCCGCACACTAGCAGCAGGAACCTCGGTCAACAGCTTTAGAAAGGGGAAGTAAAGTCCTGATCACTCCAGGGGTGGATTTCAGTTATGCAAAGGTGGGGGCACTTCCCCACAGAGAAATGTGATTTCAGAGCGAGGAAGAAATGTGGCCAACCCATTTTTGGACTTAACATGCAGCCAATGCTACAAGCTGTTGTGAAAGAGAAAAGTTTCATGTTATTTCCTATTATCCTTCACCAGCTGATGTCTGACACACTTGGCTGTTGTGTAACCACTAACCAAGTGTGACTCGATGGTGATTTACACAGAGGTGTTTCATGTTTGGAGAGATTAGTATTAATTTGTCATAGTTTTTTTTTTAACCCAACAAGCTTCTTTTTACTTCAGGAGGAAAGGGGTATGTTGTGTTTTCACTTGTGCACTGCTTGCTGTGGTTGTGAGAGAGTACCACCTAGTGCTACTTGAGCAAGGTTTTAACCACATCTGTTTACGCCTGTGCTTGCTGCAAGTGTGTGGAGCTGCTAAAAAGGGTTTACATGAAAACAAATGCAATAAAGGGTAGACTAAGAAAAGAGCTAAAACAATTAAACTACAAAAAGGATGTAAACAAATGGATGCATTGGGTCTGGCATTAAGAATATGTTTATAGTTAGATTTAGGGTATGTGTAGAAGTTAGGATGAGATTTGTTTTTATACCTTATTTTAGAATTTTACAATCATACATACAGTGGCGGCATAAATAGAGTAGGTGCTACCAATAGGCTTAGCAGTTGCAATCAATGGTTCCCACTTGAAAAGTGCACCGTACCTAGAGAGCTCAGACACAGGGCTAGAAAAACATATGGTCCAACATCAATGCTGAGTACTTTGCATTTTGGAACACCATGACCTCCTCAGCCTTTACCCCTCCTAGTGCCTCCCAGAGGTCATCACTACATCTCTTTCAAGGAGCTAGTTCAGTCGCCCCACTATCCTCCCAATTGTGTTCACTGTCATTACACGTTGCTACGCAGCGCCAACCATCGAGTTATTGAGCTTTATGTGCCCTGCCAGGGGTTGGACCACTGCTCTTAGTCATCTTATTCTGATCTCACGTCTTACCCAGTGCATGCCAAATACACTCAATAGGGGTCCCATGGGTCCCTTGGTCTACTACACATCAGCATCAGTTCCTGATACACATCAGACTGTGTATTGAAGTAAGCCATATCTGATAGCCAGTCTTGAAATGTAGAGAGTGCGCTGCATGTCCATCTCTTTCCAATCTTGCAGCAGCCCCAAAGAAACTAAACGCCTCACAGCAGATGGCACCTCTCTCACATATCCATGCAGCGCAAGCTGAGGCCCAAACTCCAACCTGTCACTCACGATTTCCTCAGGTTCTACTTTCACCGACTGCCAAAAACATGTGCAAAATCAGCATCAGACTCCCAACAGTGATCGCATCTGGCATCTTTCCTCAAACCATAGTGATGCAGATGGGCAGATGTATAGCATACCCTGTTTATGTATTTAAAATGGATTAGCCTGTGTCTGCTGTTCAGTGAGACAGATCGCACTGCTGCACAAGAGTAGGTCCACATCTTATCACTGATGGTGATCGCAAGGTCCCCCTGCCACTCTTGTCTAGCCTTGGTGACTGCAGGTCTATGCGCTTCTTGAGTAAAAAGCAAACAACTGTGATACAAGGTGATACAAGGTGCTGTGACGTTGTCTTAGTATGCACATCAATGCCCGTAAGGCAGGTTGTCCCTGCAAATCAGTACCCAGCAAGGCATGCATCATGTGTCGGGTTCTGTGGTACTGAAAGTGCACCAATACAGAGTGTTCAGCTCTATCTTGGTCTAAATCTCTCCACATGAACATCAGTCCCTCCTGAAAAAGTCTCCCATGCTATGAAGTCCCAGGTCCCCTAGTGCCAACACCGCCCCCTTCTTCTGTCCAAGAGGGAACCACTGGCAATGTTCTAGTGCTATATTGGATGAATACAGCAAAAAAATAGCCTTCACCTCCAATTCCCTGTGCCATGCATATGCTGTCTTAGACAGAGGTGGTCATTCTGACTTCGGCGGTCTTTACCGAAGACCGCCGTGTAAGCGGGTGCCGAAAGACCGCCAATGATGTCAGTCTAAAGACTGCTGTATCACGAGTCACCACACAACACCGCCAAAAAAATACCAAAAAAACGACACAGTCGGCCTGAACGATGGCGTGAAAGAGGCGTGTGCACCATCAGCACCACCACACTGAGAACATCCCACCAGCCAAGTCACAAATCAGCACTGCGGTCTTAGCATGGCGCCAATCTATTGGCAGTCCGAACTTCCGTGGGAAAAAAACACCATTCACCAGAACACTGCACCACATTGGACAATACCAATACCCCACACCTGATACACATACACACACCACAAACACACCTGACCAGAGCACTACAAAACACACCCCCACACATACCCAGAACCCTTTGCACCCAGAAAGTTAGACAGAGCGAGGCAAGAGCACACCTTCCCAAACCTGTGTCCCAAGGTCACAGCAAACATCAGTGTGCACCACAGGACAGGGGCATGAGTCAACATTGCAATCCCAAGACAATGACAGTCCTGGTGTCAGTGGGAGGGGGCACACTGTACCAGGGGCACAGGGGGTAAGGGCCAATGGGAGGGCAATCGTGGACCAAAGGACAAGGCAGCAACAGTACACGACTGGCCAGGAGGCCGTCTCCAGAGTCCTGGGAGCCTACCAGCAATCCCTGGACAAGATGGGCCAGATTCTGACCACCTTGAGGGAGACCCAAAGGCTGCAGGGGGAATACCACCAGGCGGCCATGCAGCAGTGGCAGGTACTCAATGCCAACATGGTCTCCATGTTAAGGGAGTTCAAGGAACTCAACAACATCCTGCGTACAAACTCCACCCAACAGCAGGCTCCACCCAGTAGTCACACAACACCACTGCCCTCTACATCAGCACCTGCTACTGGAATGGAGGCAAAACAGGAGGACCCACAGGCCATCAGCACCTCTGCCCCTGCAGCTGAGGGACCCCCCCTCACCCTGTAAATTAGGTCGGCCATCCAGACATCCTGCAGGACCTGAGGCAAAGAGCAATCGCCCCACCAGGAAGTGATCTCTCTCCTGAGCTATCACCCTTGTGTGCCACTGTTACACCCTGTTGTCTGTCCAATGTCAAGTTCCCATCATCCCAAGTCTTATGGACCTGTGAAACATACAGCTGGACCACCCACTCTGATCTTCACATAAACCAAGTCCCCATTCCTCTGGACTGTGATGTTATACACTCCATAAACACCAATTTGCACAAGTCATGGTGCATATGTCTTCATTGTTTAAAGTGGCATTTCTGTTTACCAGCAACAATCAAAAACACATATCGGCACTACAAGCATGTCAAAGTGAGAGATGTAGTAGGAATGTCCAGCAGGTGTGTAACTACATCCATATTGTAGTAACATCTAGTGTTAACGATGCCAACAGGCATATCAGTAATCAGCTTGCAAAGACACATGTGACCTGAGGAGGAAAACGTATATGGAATTAGGCTCAATGTTGTAAGGCATGTACTCCATATTCATACATCAACAGCAGTTGAACACAAACACAGGATGACTACACCAGCAGCTATGATACCACATATGTAAGGATGTGCATTGTCACTCACACACATGTGTAGGAAAGTAAAGATTTCACATAGGTAACATCCTCTACCCATCACCGCCCTGACTAGTCATGAACAGGTAGTGGCCACACAGCAGTTGACAATGCAGCATGATAGGCCTGCACAGCAGGGCAAGACTGATAAGTCCCCCTTACATTTACCCAAACAGTAAGACTGAGGATCCATAACCTTTGGTACAACCATAAGGATGTTCCGTAATGGTACCAGCATTTCACACTTCATTGGCAGCAATGCATTTCCACTACCCCTCAAGGTAAGTCAGCTACCTTTCAGGGTTGGAAACCAAGATGGAAGGCAGTAGTCCCCACACACACCTTGATGCATGCAAAATCTGAGTACAGACTAGCTTTACCCATACAAAGTCCAAGTGCACATGACATACAAATCACATATACCTGTTTATCATTGAAAGTAGTGACGAATCAGGTCAGTCCTGTTGTCATGTGCCTCATCCTCATATGCCTCCTCCTCAGTATCACAGTCACCAGTCCCAACTACTGCTCCAACATCAACGTCCCCCTCCTCCAACAGTGGGATGTGCCTTCTGAGGGCCATATTATGGAGCATGCAGCATGCAACACCGACTTTCCCTGGTTGGTATTGTAAGGCACCACCGGACACATGGAGGCAACGAAATCAAGCTTTCAAGAGACCGAAAGTCCTCTCAATCACCCGCCTCGCCCGGCCATGTGCCTCATTGTACCTGTTCTCTCCTCCTGTAGTTGGATGTCTAAAAGGTGTCAGGAGCCAGGGCAGGTTGGGGTATCTAGAGTCACCTATGTGGAAAAGGAGATATGATGATAGGTAACAATGGTAGGCAGAGTGCAGACTGTGTAGGGAGGGGAATCAAACATCTGACATATAGAGAGCAGTACACATAGCTATTATTCAGGCCCTTTTTCCCTGTAGCTGTAACATCAATGCAGGGTCACTGCTGTTCCTCAGGAAGTAGGAATCATGTACCGATCCAGGGAATTTCACGTTTACATGTGTTATGTACTCGTCTGCAAGACACACCACTTGTACATTGAGCGAATATGTACTCTTCTGGTTTTTGTAGACCTGTTCATTGGCCCTCGGAGATACCAAGGCAATGTGAATCCCATCAATGGCCCCTATTATATGTGGGACATGTGATAGATTGTAGAAGGCTGCTTTAATAGTGGGCAATTCAGCACGCTGTGGGAACCATATCTACCTGTTCACATGCTTGAGTAGGGCCTCCAGCACATCCTGTAACACCATACTGATCTTGGGCTGTGATAACCCTGCAGCCGGTCCCACAGTCACCTGAAATGAGCACCTGGCCAGAAAATTACAGGACTGCCAACACCTGGACTGTTAGAGGGATGACATGGGGATTTCTCAAACCCGGCAGGAGGTCTTGCTCCAACTGGGCGACCAGTTCCCTGATGGACTCACGGTTCAGTCAATAGGTCAGGATGATGTGGTTTCAAGATCTACTAGGGGCTGGTAAACTGGTGCATTCTTGTAGGAAAGTGCCCTCTTTCTTGGCATGGTTACCCCCATTTTCTGCCTGTTGTCAGTATGTTTGGCTGTGTCTACTGGGTGCCTGCTAACCAGGACCACGTAGTTTTGCTCTCTCCTGTAAATTGTTCCTTTTTATTTCCACAACTGGCATACTGGTCCCCCCATGTAAGTCCCTAGTATATGGTACCTAGGTACCCAGGGCATTGGGGCTCCAGGGGATCCCTATGAACTGCAGCAGTTGTTCTGCCACCCATAGGGAGCCCATAAAAAAGGGTTCAGCAGGCCTGCCAATGCAGTCTGCATGAACCGGGTGCACGCACCCGGTTTCACTACAGGTCACTGCACCAGGTCACTGTAAGTCACCCCTATGGTACGCCCTCTCAGCCCAGAGGGCAGAGTGCAGGTACCTGTGTGTGAGGGCACCCCTGCGCTAGCAGAGGTGCCCCGTGAACTCCAGCACCATTTTTCAGCACTTTGTGAGTGTGGGGACACCATTTTATATATGTACTGGACATAGGTCACTACCTATGTCCAGCTACATAATGGTAACTCTGAATCAAACATTTCGTAATCATACCCCAATACTATTGCAAGTATTAGAAGTATGATTCCATGCACTCTGGGGCTCCTTAGAGGACTCCCAACATTGCTACTACCAGTCTTACAGAGTTTCTCAGGCAGCCCAGCTGCTACCACCCCTCAGACAGGTTTCTGTCCTCCTGCTGCTGCATCTGATCAAGCCCAGGAAAGCAGAACAAAGGATTTCCTTTGGGAGAGGGAGATAACACCCTCTTCCTTTGGAAATAGGCGTGACTGTCTTGGGAGGGGTAGCCTCCCCAAGCCACTGGTTTGCTTTGAAGGGCACATGTGGTACCCTCTGTGTATAAACCAGTCGGTGTATAAACCAGTCCACACCGGTTCAGGGACCCCTAGTCGCTGGTGTGGCACGAAACTGGATAATGGAAAGGGGATTGACCACTTCCCTGTCCATCACCACCCCAGGGGTTGTGCCCTGAGCTCCTCCAGAGGGTCCCTGGGTTCTGCCATCTTGATTCTAAGCTTGGCAGGGAACTCTGGGAGCATCTGAGTGGCCAGGCAGGTGACCACAGAGCCCCCTCCTGATAGGTGCTAACCTGGTTAGGTGACCAATACCCCTTTCAGGGCTATTTAGGGTCTCTCTCTTGGGTGGGTCCTCAGATTCGGCTTGGAAGATTCCAGCAGAATTCCTCTGCAACCTTACTTCGACTTCTGGTCTCAGGAACCACGACTGGACCCTCTAGGAACCTACAAGCTGCAGATCCATGAGGAAGACTCTTCTGCAACATTGTATCCAGAGTTCCTGCCAGCTTTGCTACAGTTTCCTGACTGTGCATCCTCAGAAGACTGCAACTCTTCCTCCTGCAGAAGAAGAAGAAGGAATCTCTCTTGGAGTGAAGGAGTCACTTCCCTGCAACCGCAGGCACCTACAACAAGTGATGACTGGTTGCGTGCGTGGATCCCCTCTCCTGCTGAGCCGTGTGGATCCTGCATCACAGGTGTGGTCCAGAGTAGTTCTCTCTGCCAGCTGTCCAACTTTGGTGTAGGTAAGCCTTCCCACGCAGGACAGTACCACCGTGCACCGCGTCTCTTGCAGCTGCCAAGGCTTGTTTGCATCTCCTCCATTGGATCTTCAGGTGACCTGCAGCTCCAGTCCCCAGCACTCCTTCCTGCAAATCACAGCCTCCTGCGTGGTTCTCCTACGGCGTGGGATACACTTTTGTAGTGCTGCATGGGCTTCTTCTGTGGCTTCTGTGTCCCAGAACTATGGGACTCCTGTGGGTGCTGCCTCTGCTCCTGTGGACTCTCTGCGACGCTGAGCGTCCCCTGTGACTCCCCTTCCTGGGTTGAGTCCTCCTGGGCCTTGGTGGTCCCCAGCAGCACTTCTATTCCACTAACCGTGAGTTTGCCTTTGCTAAGGCTTGTTGATGAAAATCCTGCACAGACGCGCATCTGCAATCTTCCTTCCGACGTGGGACATCCATTGCATCCATCTGGAACTCTTCACCGGCTCCTGAGCAGCAGTGCTGACCTGTTCTTCAGAAACATTGACCAACTCCTGCATCCACAGCTGGGTCCTCCTACTCCTCCTGGACTCCACTGTGACTATAGGACTTTGTCCCCTTTCTCCTCAGGCCTTCTTTCTTCAGGAATCCACCACTGGTTTTGTTGCAGTCTTCTCTGGGTGTCTTCTTTTTCTTCTTTTCTTCCTTTTGGGTGGTTTGGGGAAAATCCAGTGATTTACTCCTGCATTCCTGGTCGCTGGGGGATACTGTGGTACTTACTTTTGTGGTTTTCTAATACCCGAGATCCCCTCTACAGAATTTACTTACCTAGGTGGGGGTACCTTGTTCGCATTCCATTTTTTTAGTATATGGTTTGTGCTCCCTCTAGGATCACTATTGGTTATTACTGTTTGCACTGTTTTCTAACCTTTTCTATGCCTATTTCTGATTGCTAGTGTATGTATTTAGTGTATTACTAACCTCCTAACGGTGGGTCATCTGTCTAGTGATTTGTGATAATTTGAGCCAAAAATAAAGTACCTTTATTTTTGTACAACTGAGTGTTTTCTTTCATGTGTGTAAGTGCTGTGTGGTGTGACTCAGTTGTATTGCATGAGCTTGCATGCCTCCTAGATGAGCCTTTGGCTGCTCATCCACAGCTATCTCTAGAGAGCCTCGCTTCTAGACACTGCCCACACTTCACTAAGAGGGGATACCTGGACCTGGTATAAGGTGTAAGTACCTTAGGTACCCACCACACACCAGGTCAGCTTCCTACAATTCCTCATCACTCCACTTTGGCGGTGTCTAGGGAGGGATACAAATAACAATCTGGGCACCTCTCACAATGTTGTGCACCAAGTATGACATACAACAATCATGAAGTGTTGGTCATGTAAGTTGGCTGTCATGTTGTGGAAAGACACATTACTCCACCCTCCTTTCCTAGCCAGACAATGTCACATGATCCCTGTGACAAGGGACGTGTACAGGACATGTAAACATAGACTTTCCATGTGTTCCACCATACGGATTGTCAATTCAGGCATATGTAGTGACAAATGTGGTGATGTCACCTGACACCCACTACATATGTGATTACCTACAAAATGTAACCTACATGAATCATTTTGTGATGATATGCAGGTAATGACGCAGTGTGAACCCAGAACAGTCATGTAACATACTAAAATGGCATCCGCCTGTCCTACATGCATTGGACAGATGGAAGTGACCTCATTCCGTCGGCAGCAATCGTCATGGCGGAAGGCGGGCAGAACCGCCGTGGAACTCCTCATTGGTTAACATTGATGTCTATGGGAAACTGGGACCAATGACGATCATCACCGGCACTGACGGTTGTGGTTGTGACTGCCATTTTGTATAGGCAAGCTCACTTGACTCCTGGCATTCGGGCAAGGAAAACCTCTACTTCATGTGCTGCTGTGTCCTGAATCTTGGAGCAACGATGCCACACTTTGTAGGGGATAGGGGCCCAGCCTTCACAGCAGAGGAGCTGGATAAACTGGTGGAAGGGGTCATACCTCTGTATGGACTGTTATATGGGGCTCCAGGGCAACAGGTCAGTAAAACATCCTTTGTCCCACATTTCGGGTGGTGTTTGATGGTGAATGTGTGTGCACATTAACATGTAATGACTGATTTGGGGTTTTGCATGCACATTATGTGTGTGGTGAGTGGTATATTAGCAATGTGCATGGGGCGTGTATGTTGTGTGTCGCCAAAGGTTGCAGCTGTATTGGTATCATTTACATCATGTCCTCCATTTTTGGAATGTTTCCCATGCAGGTTAGGGTCCACCAGAAAAAAAGGTTGTGGAGATCCATCGCCAAGGAATTGCGGACCCTGAGGGTCCATAGCCTGCGGAGCACTCACTGCAGGAAGCGGTGGGAGGACCTCAGAGGCCCAGCTGGGGACGGCCTCCTAATGTGGAAGGGGTGCCCGTCGGACCCTGATCCCCCTAAAGGCCCGCATATTGGCAGTGGCCTACCCAGAGTTGGATGGGCGCTTGAGGGCAGCACAGCAGCCACAAGGGGGTAAGTGGAGACTGTTAGGTGACTTCTGCATGGTTGTCTACTGTGATTCTCACTGGACTTGGGATTTACGTGGTCAGCTGAAATTTGGGGAGTGTACAGTCCTGGTTGCCACACCAATCATGTTATAGTGTGACACGTTAGTTGTGTAGAGCCATGCAGGAACAGAAGTGGTGGTACTGTAACACACATGCTACTGTACATATGGGTTACTCAAATGTTCAGGCATTTTACTGGCTTCATACTCTGCGTATACTGTAGTGGCAAAAGTGATCTTATTGGCACTGTATTTGGGAATTGACAGGTATGTTTAGTTAACGTTGCAATTGATTTAATTGCAATATCAATGGACATCTGTACCAAATGTAATCCACACAAACCTGTCATTTAGTTTGTGTGCACAGTTCCTCTGAGTCAGATTTGTTTCATCCTGTCATGACTGACATGTGAGTGGGTATGTTAATGGGTTAAATTGTTGGATTAGTCAGTTAGCCAGTTGACAGGCATGTAGGACTTTTCAATCAGGTGTCTAGGCTGCAGGAATGAGGTAATCGGTGATAAGTTTGGATATGGCTAGAAGGACTCTATTGTTCATGACTGCAAAATGGGCTCTTGTTTTCCCGACAGGGGCAAATGTATGTATTGTTCGTATGTGAAGTGGATGTGTGGGTTATTATCATTTCCTCCCTTTCTTTTTCTCCCACCCTCCTTCTCTCTCCACCTCTGTCTATGTGTGCATTATCATCATCAGGTGAAGGAAGAAGGGCACCGGCGAGTGGAGATGCAGCAGCCCACGGGACACAGGAGGCTGGTGCCAGTGAAGCCTAGGGGACCAGGGTGACGGAGGGTGAGGGGAACACCAAGGGGGAGACTGGAGCTACCACCACATCTGATTCAGATTCCTCCTCCAATGGCGGCTCCCAGGCGGTGGCAGACCCATATGGGACCACATCAGCACCATCCTTGTCTGCCACCCCTCTTACCAGCACCGCCCTCACGGTAGCTCCCCACCCAGTTGCCCATGCCCCCTCACCCAGGAGGGCGGGCGTCTCCTTCGCCGCAGGCACATCTGCCCCTGCCCCAGTCAGCCCTGCTGCCCTCATTGAGGAGGCTACTGACCTCGTAAGGTCCATATCTGTGGGGCAGACAACCATCGTGAATGCCATCCAGGGACTGGCATCTAAGATGCAGCAGTCTAATGCCTACCTGGAAGGCCTTCACTGTGCCTTGTCTGGCCTACAGAGATCGTTTCAGGCTCTGGCCTCTTTGTTAACGGCAACCAGTGTCCCTTCATCTTCCGTCCCCCCTCCAGCTACCTGTTCCCAATCCACAACCCCTCTCCTTTCACCCGTCCAGGGCACACCTAAAGACCAGCATACACCCACTAAAACAGACAAGGTGCGCAAAGACAAACATAAGCACCACAAACAAACCCACAGGCATGCACACACATAACACACATCTGCATACACAACAACAGACACTTCCCACACTGCCTCCCTTACAGTCACATCACCACTCACACCTGCCAGCAGTGCATCATCACACACTGGTCCTGCTAGCATTCCCGTCATACCCTCAATCTCCACAACATCAGACTCACAGACACTCACCCCACCCCACACACCACATCCACCCTCACCACGACCACCTTCTCTCCCACCTGCAGCACATCCACCTCACTTGCACATACCACCCCAACATTCACTCACACCTCTTCCATTCTCTCTTCATGCATCTCTACCCCCTCCTCCAAAGATATGCACACGCTCCACTCACCCACCCAACATACACCCACCACAGACTTGCACACATTGCACACAATATCATCCATGTACAACACACCAACACGTCGCACGAGCACTCCCTCTACCTCCACTCCCATCCCTCATTCTTGTGACTGCCCCAGTGTACCTAAAAAAGTCTTCCTTGCCGCCTTTGACCTCTTCCCTACTCCTCTCCCACCACGTGTTGCCCCGAAACGTCATGTCACCCTGCTCCTCCCAAGCCCTTCCACCTTCCATTCCTCTAGTGCCCCCTCTGGTGCTTCCCTTGCTCGACTACCCAGAGCCAAAGTCCCCCCTCCCAAGCCCAAACACAGACATCCCCCTTCCAAATCCAAGCCACCCCACCCCCACCACCCATAAACCCCTGAGGTGCCTGCATGTTCAATTGATACCCCTATAATGTGGAGGCTTATTTGCTGTCAGGAGTCAAGTTGGGGCAATGATATATGGACAATGTGTCCTGCAGTTCTGCAAATTGGACTTGCCATTTGGTATATCTTGTATATGTTTTATTATTTATTTCATGGTTCCAAAAACATCTGCCCACATTGCTGTGGTTGGCAAGATGAGATGCTTGTCCTGGTTTCCTTCTACATGGTGGTGTGACATCGGTGTGCAACTGTGTGTGAAGTCTGTGTATGGGTTGTGTCTGTGTTGTTGCATGCGCTGGGTAGATGGGTTGTGCCATGTGCATGTTGTTATGTGTCTGACTGCTTGCTTGTGGGATTGTATGAGGTGTTGTGTGTGTCCGTGTGTATGATGCTGCATCTGTAGATTTTCTTGTATGTTGGTTGTACGTGATGTGTCACCTGTGTCATTGTTTGGATGTGTGTTCACTGCTATTGACTGTGTGTCACTGCTACATACAGTTTTTGGTGTGTGTGGATGTGTGGTGTTTCACAACGTGCTGTCTATGGCTGCATTGAGGTGTTTGTGGCCTAGTTGTCGTTGTGTGATTAGGGGGTGTTGTGTATGGATCTGTATGACTGTGTTGGTGTTTGTGTGCATTGTGCTGTGTGTTTGGCACGTATCTGCTTGGCTTTGTGTGTGTATTGGGTATTTGGCTTTTATGTATTTTGTGTGTGCGTGTGTGTGTCTATGTGTGTGCTGTTACGGTACATTTGTATGCGTGTGTGTGTGGCCTTCGCTGTCCGTGCCGGGAGTGTGCGTTATTTGTTGGTGTGTATCACTGCCAGTTCCTCCACTGTGTGCTAGGCGTACTTTCGGTTGTCGTCTTCGTTGTTGCTGGCCCTGAAGCAAGATAAAACGCTGGAGGACTTGCAGTTTGTTTGCCATGGCTGCCGCGGATGCATCTGTGTACCTGGAGGTGAGTGTCTCCTTTTGTACTTTCTGTTTCCACTAGTTTCATTGCAGTCAGCCTGCCTCGGATATCCTGGTGGTGTGGTGACTCGTAATATAGTGGGTGGGACATTGGTTCCCTCCAGCCTGAAGTTGGCTACCACCGCTGGATGCTGCTCGTTGGTGGTGGCGGTAAGTTGTCTGTATACCGTTGGGTTCGCCGCCGTCCAGTGACTGCCAAACTTGGAATGACCACCAGAGTGTCTATAACATTGTACTTTTGAGCGGGCCTCGTATATGAACATGAAGTAGTCTCAGTGGAGAGATCTGGAAAGAGTGCCAGGACTGCACTCTCATATCACAGGTCTTTGAGTTCATGCACCCTGCACAATGCTGCTTCTCTTTTCCTGTAATTGAGTAGGTGCGCTATTATAGGGCGTGGTCTCGCGCATGTCATTGGCCTTGGGCCCAGGGAGCGGTGAGCAGGTTCCACCACAAACATATCAGGGAACGTGTCATGCCCCAACAGACTGACAAGCAGTGTCTCCACAAAGTTTTCCGTATTGGCTATGTTGTGGTCTCCGCCAGCCCCACAGTGCAAAGATTATTGCGCTGCGATCTGGCCTCTGAGTCTTCAGCCTTAGATTGCGGGGTTTGCATCAGTTTGTCCAGCCTCTTCTGCTCTGTTGCCGAGGTGACTTGCTCATACTCTGCCTCCGACACTCTCTGCCCTAACATACCAAGGCGCTCCATGTGTTTGTCCAGGCATTCTGACATTTGGTCTATAAAGATGATGAGGGCATCTATATTACTGTCTATTTTTGTGCTGCTATGTTGCATTGCTGTTAGTATTTGGTGCAAATCGCTGCTAGCCCCAATATCTGACGGCTTCTGTCTCAGAGACACCGCTTCATCCTCGACCTGCCGCTCCTACGAGTGTCAAACTGCGGTTTAGTTTGAGTTTTACTGCTTTTCCCATGTTGACACAGACAGCTAGTGTAGCCTGTGGTACCTCCCATGTGCATATGGCAGACAGCTGGTAGGTTTTCAGGGTAACCACTGAAAAGGGTCTCATAAGTCTAAGCCTCGCAATGCCCTACCTTCTCCAGAACAGTCAGACTAAGTTAGCATAGTTGCACTTATTACCAAGCAGCTTCTTTGTCTGCACTGCTCTCCACAAAACACAGCAGCGAGTCAGTGCACAGCGGTCCCCAAAGACGTAGGCTTCAGGAGCAACACTACACTTCCAAAACTCTGCCAGTATGTGTCATAATCAACTCCTGGGTGTGATCACAACAACTCCGGGGTCCTGTCGTCCTCTCTGCGTTTTCCAGACAGGCACCCCCTGCTCATAGGCAGTGTGTGCACACTACCCACCTAATATCCAGGGCTCAAGGATGATGCGCAAGTGTGTCCCCCTGGCAGCGCTTACCAGTGCCTCATGTGTCAGCTGAAGTGAGACCAATAAGGCATGAAGGCACCAGCCATCCTCACAAGTGCCAGCGTCATCTTTAATTTCACTCAGCAGCTCTTCAGGGTCTGCAATGAATCTCCACGTTTAACACTAAGTTCCAATGGGGCCTGGAGCAGTGCGCCAAGCACAGGCACCTATGGCGCTGAGCTGTATCCGAGTGCGGCTCCCTTTCCTCATACGCCGCACTAATCTCCAGCCACATGGCAATGAGAGATGTCTGTCATGCTGCGAGGCAGTCCTCTCCGTGACAGGGATCAGCAGGGGCCTCAGGCAGTCTCCGTAGGCCTTTCTGCACCTTCCAGGCCAAGTTCACACCACAATCCGGCCGTTCTCTGTCCCCAACTCAAAACGAGAGATCGTTTTGACCCCGTTGGTGCCCATTGTATTGGGGCAGGATGAGTACGCGCTGGGGGCCCAGGGCAGGGAAGCTGGGCCCTTTGATCTGGGCAGCCTCGTTTTGGACCCCACACTGCAACCAGGTGACCCCATGCTTGGGGGTGCAGGCGAGGCTCCTGGGAAAAAGAAAGCAAAAGGGCTGGGCAGCCAGGGTTTGGGGGTGGGCCAGGGCAAGGCATTGGAGGGGGAGGCCAGGGTGGGCGGCACAGGACAGTCCGGGCCCCTTGAGGGCCTCCTCCGGGCACACGAGTGAAGCACCTCCAGGTGTTACGGCAGGGCAGGGCAAGGCACAGGACTGGTCCTCCGTGGACATAGAGGCCAGGATTAAAGAACAGAGGAGGGCAGTGGTGGAGACAGAGGAGAGGTGGGCACAGCTATGCAGAGACAGGGAGGAGGCCTTAAAGAGAGAGCGACAGCCAAAGAGGATGGTGGGCACACAGGGGCCCGGAGGCATTCCAATCCCTGGAGAAGTTGGGTATGGGTTCGAAACGAACGGAAGTGTAGCCAGGAGACTTGTGCGGCCACAGGGTCCAGCCGCGTGACGGGCACGAGTGGTGCACACGGCCATGTGAGGCACGGAGAGTACAAGCCAGTAAAGGAGACTGGCAGCAAGAAGGTGACACCAACGGGGCGCAACACAGCCCTGAGATGTTGGTCTGACGCACTAGAGGGGTCTTTGGCGGCTGTCTCTACAGCACAGGAATGTGCTGGTCGCAATTATGGCGGACGCCATGGGGGAAGGGCACAGGACGAGTGGACTGATGTGATGGATGCGAGCGGTGAGGACGAAGAGCGTGAGTTGGACGAGGAGGTAGTGGTGGAACTTGATTATGAGGATGAGTCGGACGAATGGGAAGAGGGGTAGACTCGCGAATGTGAGGTGCGCGGGGAGAAAGGGAGGGGGAAAGGGCACAAGAGCAGCACAACCCCTCTTCACCTTCTGTCTTGCAGGAGATGGCTAATTGTGGGATGTCTCAGGAAGCGGCACACAAGGAGGAGTGTGGTCGCCAAGTTACGATGGCATCAAAGGGGGCGGTGCCCCGTGTTCAAGGTAAGGGTGAATGGTGGTCTGTTTGGGGAGGGGGGTCAAGGTGCGGCTGTGACAAAAACGCACAATTCTATAGGAGTGGGTGATCACTCAATACATGACGCACCTGGTGCTAATGTGGCACAGGTTGGGGACGGTAAGCCAACGACTGTGCAGGATATGACTGTTGCTGGTGACGCTGGGGGAGCTGTGATGGTAGGCGGCAAGTTGGGGGATGACAAGGTCAGTGAAGGGCACAGGAAGCGGCTTCTGTATATGGGCCTTGCGATGCCTTTGGGTTCGAATGTGGCTGACAAGACAAAGGCGCGGATTTGGTGAAATGAGTATGTAGATGTTTTCAAACTGCTCCATAGAGATATACAGGCGAAGGAGGGCTCTAAAGAGGAGGAGTGGGAGTTAGCTAGGCGGCCCAGGGTACCGATCACTATGGATATTTGGACATCACCTTTCTTGATATATGCCAGTATCCAGTGCAAGAAATTTCCTGCAGGAGCCATTGCACTTTTCAAGTACATGGATATTATACGGAAGGCCCAAATGCATTTTGGGGGTTTCGCATGGCTCAGTTATGATGAGGAGTTTTGGGCTTGTGTAAGTGTGAATCCTGATAAGCCCTGGGGAGATGTAGATTCAGAGCTATGGATGCAGTGGAAGGCGTCATCACATTCCGCAGCATCGACACATACTGCTAGTGGCCTACCAGTGGTGTACAAGCCTTTTCAGTCCCGTCCGGCCCAAGCAGGGGCGGGTATTGTACAGCAACCTCAGATACCTAAATCAGGAGCATGTTGGAACTTCACTAAGGGTTTCTGCTTGAGACATCCTTGTAAGTTCAAGCATGAGTGCTCCAAGACACCCGGTCATGCAGTGCTTTTCGTTCAATAGTCCAGCAGAGCAGTGGAGAGCAGCTAGAGGTAGAGGGATGCAAGGTGCTCCTGCTCCAAAGGGCGTCTACGCCAATTAAGCTGGAGGTATTGCTGCCCTGGTTGCACATGTACCCAGATGTTGACTTAGCAAGCAAGTTGGAGTCGGGTTTCTGGGAAGGATTTCAGATAGGTCATCAAGGGCGGAAACAGAACAGATGGGCAGACAATTTGCGGTCTGACAAAGACATACCTAAGGTGGTAGTGGTTAAACAGGCAAAGTAAGTTGTGGAGGGTAGAATTGTGGGTCCATTTTTCGATTGGCCCATGGAAAACCTGATGATTTCAGCTCTGGGTGTGGTTCCCAAAAAGACCAAGGTAGAGTTTTGTCTCATCCATCACTTGTCATGGCCAGAAGGTGCGTCGGTGAACGACTTCATCGCACCTGAGGACACAAAGGTGGTTTATGCTTCAGTGGACGACGCCATTCGGCTTGTTCGTGGGTGTGGCAGGGGGTCCGAGCTAGCAAAATGCAACATTAAGGTGGCTTTCCAGCTCCTGCCTATCAATCCTGTGGACTTTGCATTATTGGGCATGCAGCTAGATGGTGCGATTTATGTGGACAGAGTACTCCTGATGGGCTGTGCCATTTCATGCGCACCCTTTCGAGGCCTTTAGTATCTTCCTCCAGTGGGTTTTTGTGAAATTGTGAGGACATCGTGAGGTGACACATTACTTGGACGATTTCCATTTTGTGGGTAAAGGTTGGCTCCGATTGTTGTAAGAAGGCCTTGGCAGGTTTTGAGAGACTGGCCCGGGAGATGGGGTTCCTTTGGCTCCCGAGAAAACTGAGGGCCCCAGTTGTGTGCTGACCTTTTTGGAGATTGAACTGGACATGGAAGAATTGGTGGCTCGACTGCCAATTGGGAAAGTGAGCAAGATTGTGGAGTTTTTGAGGCAGGTCCGTCCTTGCATAGGATTGATTTGCACCTGGCACAACAGCTTCTCGGTTTCCTCAACTTTGCATGCTGGGTGGTCAGAGAAGGCATAACTATTTGCAGGCGCTTGGTACTGGCTATGTCAGGTGTCTCCCTCCCGCATCATAGGATTCGAGTGTCGGTGGGGCTGCGAGAAGCCGTCTGAGTGTGGGAGAATTTCTTAACTCAGTTTAATGGGGTTTCCATGATCTTTCGGGAGGAGGACACGATCTGGCAGGTGCATATCTTTTCTGATGCAGCCGGGGCTCCTGGTTTTGGTCTCTTTTGGGCTGGGCGGTGGTGTGCAGAACAGTGGCGAGCACGTTGGTTGACACAGGGCAGTAGTATTGCTTTTTTGGAATTCTTTCCTTTGCTGGTGGCCTTGACTGTTTAGGGGGAACGAACTTGCCAACAAGACAGTAGTTTTTCACGTGGACAGCATGACGTTTGTAGAACTGGTGAATAGACAGAGGGGTAAAGATCTGAAGATCTTGGGTTTATTGAGGTGTTTCATGCTCTGATGTTTATTGTTGAATGTCATATTTAAAGCAGTACACATTCTGGGGGTAAAGAATGCTATTGCAGATTCCCTGTCTCATTCATAGTGGCCCTGTTTTTGCAGCTTGGTTCCAGGAGCAGAGCGGCACAAGACAGCGGTCCCGGCAAACATTTGGGAGTGGGGGGTGTGATGATCATTGGGCTGGTGGAGATGTCACTAGAGGAATCCACTCAGAGGAGTTATCGTCTGGGATGGTTGGAATTTCAGAGTTTTTAATGTTTTGAAGGGGATTTTTGGGTGCAGAGTGAGGACATGATACAGTCTCGTACTCTGCGTTTCATGTTGTTTTTAATCAGAAAAGGTTTATCGCCTGCTACAATTGGGGGCAAGTTGGCTGGTGTGTCTTTTTATGGTAAATAGTTTTTTGGTTGCGACCCAGCTAGGGATGATATTCTGGGCAGAATGTTGAAAGGTTGGGGTAGACTTAGAGTAGGGCTGGGCAAGGAGGTGCGGTAACCCATTGCATTTGACTTATTGTTGGAATTGTTGCATGTGCTGCCGGTTTGTTGTACAGATGCTTGTGAGTTGGCGTTGTTTTGATTGTGCATGGTGTGGACGTTTTTCAGGGCATTTCAGGTGTCTGAACTTTTGGGTTTGGGGAGGTCTGTAGGTGTATTATCCGGTGATGTATGCCTGAGAGGGGGGGGGGGCTTGGGCATATGGCTTAGAAAGTCAAAGACGGATCAGTTGGGACAGATGAAGTGGGTCTTTCGGAGAAAGGGGAAGATACAGCTGCTTGTCCGGTGGTCTGGTGGATCAGTTTTCAGTCACACGGGGGTGCAGGTGGGGCTGGTGTTTTTAGCCATTCGAGTGGTAAGAAGGACACAGCCTTTCAGTTGAGGGCCGTTTTGCGGATGGCCCTGCGACGAATCGGGAGAAGGGCCCAGTGCTATGGGACTCATTCATTCAGAATAGGGGCAGCTACCGCAGCAGCGCAGCTCGGTTTGGACTGGGCCCAGATTAGATCGATTGGTAGGTGGAGGTCTAGATGCTGTGAGCGATATGTGAGGCCTTGACTGGTGGGGGAAGGTTCTGCATAGGAAGGGGCGAGGGCTGGTATATAAGTGGGCAGGGGGTTCTTATAGGCGTTTTATTAAAGTCTGTTCTTTTTGCAGGTTGTGTAACGGGCCCCTTGGAGTGGGAAGATGGTCACTTGGATGGTCGGTCATTCGTTCATACATTGGGTGGTGAAATACGCTGAGCCGCAGATCTATGGACACTCATTGGGACTGCCTAGTAGCCGTCATGAAGTTTTGTGGTGGGGAAGAGCGGTATGAGGTGGGGTAACCTGCTTCCTTTTCTAACATCAATTATGCCAAATTGGGGTTGCCCAGATCTTCTGCTATTGCACCCGGGGAGAAATTACCTGGTGAAACTTTTGTGGCTCACCCTACTGCAACATATGCAACGGGATTTGGAGTTGCTTTGTCAGAAGATGCACGGTAAGCGCTTAGTTTGGACTGAGTTTGTACCCAGAAGAAAGTGGAGAGGGGCAATGAAGCATGGGGCTCTGGAGAGGGCTCAGAGGAAGCTCAACAGGGCAATGAGGGTTTTTTTGCTGGGCACATGGTATTAAAGTGTTGAAGCACAAGGACATTACGGAGGAGGCAGGGCTGTTTAGGTCTGATGGTGTGCATCTATCAGAGCGGGGCACTGCATATTACCTTACGGAGCTGCGATTAATTGTTGGTGATTTGTGGGGGGAAAAGATGTGGCTCAAGGAAAAGGTGAAAGGTTGCAATGTTGCAGTGGGCTCGCTGGTGGGGCAGCAAAAAGTCTAACAGGTTTGTGCGGAGTGGCTGTAGGTGGGGGAGGGTGGAGAGTCAGATGTAGGCCTGGCCACCCTTTCAGGGGAGAGAAAGAAGCAGATGAAGGATGATAGAGTGGGGGATGCCCGAAGCAAGCAGGGGATGAAAGGAAAAGGGGGATGTGTGGGTGAACTAAAGTGGAAGTAGGTGAACGGAGGCAAAGTGAGGGAATGAGTGAAAAGGAGGACTGGGGAGAAGTTTCAAAGGGTGGGGTTTTAAAGTTAGAGTTTGAAGTTGAGTATATACAATGTTTATGTATAAGATGCAATCCTGTCCTAAATAAATGGCCTTTTACACTACGTAAAACACTGTGTCAATGACTCTGTCCCGATATCGATGCAGCGTAATCCTGAAGCCATCTCAGGCCTTTTCAATCCATTTACAGCCACTCCTCACTCCTTCACCTCACCCTTGCAGCTTTCTGCTTTTCCTCTTTGTGACGCTTTGTCGTTTTGCTCTTCCTCCGTCTTTCCCATATGTGTCTTTTGCTGGCCGAAAATGCTTGAGGCAGAAAAATAAGTGCCGGCCCTCAAAAATAAGTGCCAGTACCATGCACTGGAAACCACCAGCTCAAATTAAGCACTGTGCAGGTCGCCACTGCAGGTCCGTTGGGATAGTCGGGTCTACAGGGCATAAATCTCCATGGGAGAGCCTGGTACTCAGAGCTGATGAATAGTGACTCCAGTACAACAATATCAGCATCTTTTGCAATACATAACATTCATGAATGGCAAGTGAGGGAACCTAAGCTAGCGCAATCAACCCCCAAGCTTTAACAGGCCCAGTGTGAAGGGTGGGATGATACAGACTTTATTTTATGTGTAATTTTCTCTGAAAGTGAGTTTACCAAGAACATATTTACCTATTGTTGTTGTTGGTGGTGTTATTATTGTTATTCATATTGACGATAATAATAACAACAATAATAATATTAATAAACACATTATTATTAATATTAATAATAACAGTAATAATAATAATAATCATCATCATTATATTGTTATCAGTAATAGCACAATTATTCTTATCATTAGTATTATTGATGATGACAATAATAAAATGAATAATAATAATATTAATATTACTAATATCATTATCAGCAGTAGCACCATTAGTCTTCTTATAATACTCCTACTGCTACTAATTATTATTTATAAAATAAATATTTCTACTATAGCTATTATTGTTATTATTATTATTATAGGAAACTATAGTTACAAGTATGTAACTTTTTCAATCCTTAGATCTATAGGAAATAAAGTGTTGTCTAATGTAAAACGAATAGTGGGAAGGGGGTGTTAATAGATGATAACAACCACTTGTTTATAATCCAACAAGCACTGGAGATTGCAAGCTAGTCTAGTCAAATAAAATGCAGGTGACCCGTAGCTCTCTGTAATGTGGTTGCTTAATGTCCTTCACAAGCCTACGCAAGACATTGAAAAACTACTGCTAAAGGTATTGGCAGATTCCCTATTATACTCAGATTGAGTTTTAGTTAGACCAGAGGCATAATTCATTCCCTAGGTGAGATAGATACTGTCCTTCAGTGTTAGGAAACATCAGCTTTCAAAAGCGAGAGCCTCGTGTGCTTATAAAGTGTCTCAAAGATATAATGTAAATGAAAGGCAAATTTAAATTGTTAATCATCTTCATTTGACAGGTGTTCCATTGCACATTGGCTTTTGATATCGCCTCCTGGGTTGTGTGCGTAAAACCTCAGTCGAAATATCCACATGAAAACAGGTAACCTCCATGATATTGACTACCACTGTATTGTCAAAGAATGGATATATAGCTAAGTATAGATTTATTATTCTTAACTCACATCTACTGACATAAGTGTCCTTTTTGGGTAGAAGGGGGAAGTAATAATCAGTTAAAGAGGTGGACTTAGTTATGCAAATTTAGATAAACTTTCTGCTGATCTGTGGGACCAGAAACAAATTTGTGCGCTGGCCCTTGGTAAAACCCAATACTGCTGAAGTTAGCGATGCCCGTGACTCTTAGTGAGATTAGACAAGGTGCCTATATATTCCTAGGGGACATAGACGAATTTGATACCAAAAATATTTTTGAAATTGATCAAAGTGTCCAGATCATAAAGCTTTGTCCGAAAAGCTTTATTGGTTCTAAAGATGTTCCCGGAGGGAAGCTTATTAGTGCACCCAATATACCAACATCTGAGTTGGCTGAAGTGAGAAATGTTCTGGATCTTCAAGATTATGCATAATCCCATTAGACACATAGGCCCTCATTCTGACCTTGGCGGGCGGCGGAGGCCGCCCGCCAAAGTCCCGCCGTCAGATTACCGTTCCGCGGTCGAAAGACCGCGGCGGTAATTCTGACTTTCCCGCTGGGCTGGCGGGCGGTCGCCTTCAGACCGCCCGCCAGCCCAGCGGGAAAGAGGCTTCCACGATGAAGCCGGCTCGGAATCGAGCCGGCGGAGTGGAAGCTGTGCGACGGGTGCAGTTGCACCCGTCGCGTATTTCACTGTCTGCACAGCAGACAGTGAAATACATGTAGGGGCCCTCTTACGGGGGCCCCTGCAATGCCCATGCCAGTGGCATGGGCACTGCAGGGGCCCCCAGGGGCCCCGCGACCTCCCCTACCGCCATCCGGATCCCAGCGGTCGGACCGCCGGGATCTGGATGGCGGTAGGGGGGGTCGGAATCCCCGCGGCGGTGCAGCAAGCTGCGCCGCCGTGGAGGATTCAATGGGGCGGCGGTACACTGGCGGGAGCCCGCCAGTGGTGCCGGTCCGACCGCGGCTTTACCGCCGCGGTCGGAATCCCCATTGGAGCACCGCCGGCCTGTCGGCGGTGCTCCCGCGGTCCTCCGCCCTGGCGGTCAAAGACCGCCAGGGTCAGAATGAGGGCCATAGTGCACCCTATTGAATTCAACAATGTTTACCCTCGGACATTGACAATAACAGAAATATTTCTTATCTGCGCAAAGGGAAACAAACATAATAAGAAATAAGGAGCCATATGCACTAAAGTCACAAATGGTTGTCGTAAATTGCCCACCAATGTTTAATGAATATTAACTAGGCAGGTCATTAGTTCTGATGACTTGGGACTGACTGCAGACATGGGGATGTTGGGCTGCAGGGAACAGCAAACCACCAATCTAGTGGTTGGATTCCCAAAAGAGAAACTAGTTTCATTAAGGCACATTGTTTTCCCTAAAGAAGCTGCTGCTGCTAATTCATATAAAAAAATCTGGTTTATGAAAACATCGGGGGCAGCATGCAGTGGTCCTCTACGCGACTGCCCGCTCCACCCGAGGATGCTCACACTGTTCCAAAGGGGAAGGTGTCCAAACGTAAATACTCCCTTTTGAAAAAAGGGTCATGAACTCCTTTGAGGTGTTGGTAAATGATCACTAGTTTGCAGTCACAATGGCTTTCGTAAACTAGTCATACATGCCATGCCTAATCACAGTTAGGAGAGGATGACCCTTTTACACCCCTTCCTAATTGCAATTCGGTATGGGTGGCTAAACACATTTTGCAAGTCCGGAAGAACAAAATAGATTTACTACATACCAAAAAGCCATTTTGTGCTCTTAAACCTGCAATAGCAGAAGGCTTTCCACATCTGACCCATGATGCCTGGTGTTCTAATAACCACTAACAGCTAAAATCATTGCCATCACGTTACTTGCAACATAGCTCAATATCACGTGCTGTCCGGCACGACACACAATCCATGCAGGTCATGAGTGAGTTTTGTGCTTAGCCCCTTAACTTTAAACAAATGGGCCTGTAGGCCTCACTCCAGTGATCCATGTAAAAAAAAGTCTGTTCACACTGCAGATTCTACTGAATTCAGAAACTGGTATGCTGCCACCACTGTGCCAATGTCACTTAACTCCAGGTGATGTGGTTAGCCCTTTACCTTCGATAAGGTAGGACTTGGTGCGACCTTTCGGTTCTAAGCAGACTGCAATACGGTGAAACTGGCATAGTTCACGGTGCACATGCATGATCTGTGTTCATCCATGATCAAAAATGAGTATCAGAGATCCAGATATCTATGCAGCTGAGGGCAGGAGTGTATCTCTGTCATGGTGCAGGACACTTTCCATCCCAACAAAGATATGAAGGCTTTCAAATTTAAAGAACATTCTCCGAAACATGTTTCTATGGCTTTCCACATCTAATCCATGCTGCCTAGTGCCTTAAAAGAACTTCTTAATCACAGAATAACTGAATTCATCCACATCACATTACATGTAACAGAGATCATGTCATTATTTTAACTTATATTTTAAACTGAAGACTGGAATTATTTCAAGAGAGTGCTGTGTGATATTCTCTCTGTTCATGCTGTCTATATAAGGTTCATAACTTTGTCAATATATGAAAGGCTGTGTACAATGAGAGGCAGATACTCTAATGTCCTTTGCTGTGACAAAGGGGGTGATTCTGACCGCGGAGTACGGCGGTCGCCGCCCGCTAAGCGGTTCCCGCCGAAAGACCGCTCTGCGGTCAAAAGACCGCGGCGGTCATTCTGGCTTTCCCACTGGGCTGGCGGGCGACCGCCGAAAGTCCACCCGCCAGCCCAGCGGGAAACACCCTTCCCACGAGGACGCCGGCTCAGAATGGAGCCGGCGGAGTGGGAAGGTGCGACAGGTGCAGTTGCAAAGCAGACACTGAAATTCTTCGTGGGGCCCTCTTGCGGGGGCCCCGCGGCACCCCCTACCGCCATCCTGTTCCTGGCGGGAGAACCGCCAGGAACCGGATGGCGGTGTCAGAATCCCCATGGCGGCGGAGCGCGCTCCGCCGCCATGGAGGATTCTCAAGGGCAGCGGGAAGTCGGCGGTACACCGCCGACTTTCCGTTTCTGGCCGCGGCTGAACCGCCGCGGTCAGAATGCCCAGCGGTGCACCGCCAGCCTGTTGGCGGTGCTACCGCCGACCTCCGCCATGGCGGTAATTACCGCCAGGGTCAGAATGACCCCCAAAGTGTCTTAAGTTGCTGGTTGGTTAGAAATTCAGTCATAATGGTGGATGGATATTGAGTGATCCACTTTCCTATACAACTACAAACAAGACATAAAAGATTTCAAATTTGAAGCATCTTTCTCTGGAATGTGTAGGGATTTGTGCTTCAGCTAACTAAGAACCTTACTTTGAGTTAGGCAGACATGGGATATCAACCACTTACTCTGCCACTGTATTAAGAGTGCATTCATGTAAGTGGCACTTTAAATATGGCAGACAGAACATGCACCATTTTTGGTGACTGCCCCACATCCGCCAAACTCTCAATAAAGCCCCTTCTCTGTTACATTTAAGATTATGAACTTGATGTTCCATCACTGTTATCAATAGGACTCAAAGCCCAAAGTAACTTTTATCTACAGTAGTGAATTAATTTTAGATATTTCTTCATCTAACATAGTGGTTCTGAACCTTTTGACAAACATGTTGCCTCACTAAGGGCCTGATTATGACCTTGGCGGAAGGGATTAACTTGTCACAAAGGTGACGGATATCCCATCCGCTGTATTACAAGTTTCATAGGATATAATGGAACTTGTAATATGGCAGGCGGGGTCGTAATTAGGCCCTTAATCATTGATGGAATCAGCGGATCCCCCACTGAATCATTATTGGAATCCAGGACCACCACTGAGTCATTATTGGAATCTCGGACCCTGGCCTGAGTAATTGTGATGATTTTAACTGTAAAACAAAACATAAAATTACAGAAAGAAGCATTCAGCAAGCAAATACACAAATGATTACATATTTTATTTATTACACAAACAACTATAATAAAAAAAAAAAAACTTTTAATTTAAATGGAAAGGTTGGAGGTTTTCAAAATTCGATTGAGGCCACCCATATTTTATACTAAATTCTGTTTGATGCACTTGCACCGCTCCTAGGAATTAGGGCAAGGATGTAGCGCAGCGCTCAGAGCGACTGCCTCGGGAGCTGGGGATCTGGGTTTGCATCTCGGCATTGGCTCTGCGTCCTATGATTCTGGGTAAATCACTTATTCTCCCTGTGCCCATGGACAGCGCCTGGACACCCTCACGGGTGATAAGCCCTGGGATATAAATCTACACACAATTAACCTGAGGATATCAACTTAATTTCTAGCCTCCACTTTCAAATTTCTTCTCATTTACAGAAGTTTAAAAATGTTCAAGTTTCAATTTTGCTTCTTTATTTTTATACACTTTAATACTCTGTAAATATTATTTTTATCTTCTAAGCAGTTGCAGACTCCCAGAGCAGGCACCGCAGACCCCAGTTGACCCCAGACCACAGATTAAGAACCATATTCCATATAGAAAGAAAGGTGTACAAGGTCCCAGAGTAATCCATCCCAGTTAATGGGGAGGATCAATAATACTCAGATGTCCAAAAATGGGAAACCCCTAATCCATTAGCTAAAGTTAGCTTTGTGCATCTGAATGGAGAAGTAAATAATTTGCATGAAAAGCAATGTATAGTTGACAGAATTCCAATTGATACTCATGCTCATATATTAAGCTTGTTTGTTTTTGTAAAGTGGAAGTAAAAACATTGCTACACTAATTTTTACTGTTTAGTTGTTACCCTAAAGCAATAAAACAACTCTTATCTTGTGAACATTTATTTGAATCATTTGGGGTTATTTGTTCTTTTACAGTTTAGGTGTCAATCATAGAGACACACACACCTTTAATGTTATTAACATTTGGATTGGGAGTCACTGTGTCTAGCAGTTAAATATGGAGGTCATGTGAATCAATGAAATACACCAGCGCTCGAGAACTATAGTTTCAGGCTTATATATTTCTTCTCCAGGAGAACATGCACTGGTTTCTTCTCCAAGACAGAGAAAATAAGGAGGAGATATTCATTGTGGAACAATTAACTTATCTGTCTACTTGTGTTTCAAAAATGGTAGTTTGGGACAAACTCTTTTACTGAGACCAGTAAAACCAGTGTATTGAAAGTAAATGCTTTGCACGTTACCAACTATTATAAAGTAGTAGTTTCATTTTTTTAAATAATTAAAAAACGTTGTTATTTGATATATAGAGCACTCCTGTTAAACAAAACACACTTGCGTTTATGATTTGTTTGGACATTTGGTTTTAAATTAATCAATTAAATTTCTTAACTCATCACTGGATTGCCTTTGTTTCCTAGTTCAGCTACCTTGCTTCCTTGACTCCCACTGCTGGATAAAGGTATGATCAATTATGAAAACTATTTGTGTTCTGAGCTTATATTGTTAAACCATGGAAAAAAAATTACAGCGACTTTACTTGAGGTAAATAATAAACTTATTTTTGTTTTTTGCCACTCTATTTGCAACCTTTAAAGTGCTAAATAGAATTTGGAATGCACTGCTCTTTTCAAACTTTGGGCCCGATTTAGATATTGGCGGATGGGTTACTCCGTCACAACAGCAACGGATATCCCACCCGACAAAATCTAAATCCCAATAGGAAATAAGAGGCTTTAGATTTCGGCAGATGGGATATCTGTCGTTGTGATGGTTTAACCCGTCCACACCCGTAATTTCAATACGTAATACAGCGCAGCAGTGTCCTGTACGGCAGTGCGGTGCTGGCAGATGCCAGGACCCATCCCATCCCCGAAGAACACCTCGCGAAAACAGGTAAGTGGACCGCCTGAAAGAGGGGGGGTTGGGTGCGTGTGTGTGGTGTGTGCGTGTATGTGTAGAAGAATGGGTGTGCATGAGTGTTTGTGTGTGTATGTATGTGTGCGTGGAGAGTGTGTGTATCAGCATGTATGCGGAGGGGAGGGTGTGTCAGAGTGCGAGTGAGTAGGTGTGTGTAATGGGAAGCATTCAACTGAGGTTCCTTGTGTGCAAGTCTACGAGTGAGTGGGGTGTCTGTGTGGATGTGTGCGATTGAGTGGGGGCGTCTGTGTGGATGCATGTGGTCAGGTGGGGGTGTTGGTATGAAAGTGTGCAGATGAGGGGGGTGTTTGCAAGTGTGCAGATGAGGAAGGGTGTGTGTGCAAGTGTGCCGATGGGGGGATGTGTGCATGTATGCGTATGCGGAGGGGGGAGTGTGTGAATGTATGCAAGCATGGAGGGGGTGGGGGAGTGCATGAATGTAAAGGGGTGTGGGGGTGATAATGATTGCAGAGGGGGTGCGTATGTGTGAGTGGGGGTGTGTGTATGTCAGTGTTAGAGCGGTTGGGGGTGTTAGTATGGATGTGTGTGGTTGGAGGGGTGTTTGGAAGTGTGTGGACGGGTGAGGGGTGTCTGCATGTGTGTGGACGTGTGGGGATGCGTGTGTCGGCGACAGGAATGGGGATTCCTGGCACCGGGTGCGTTACCACCAGGGTTTTAGTGGCAGGGCGACCGCCACGAAAAGTCTGGTGGTTCGCTGCCTCCTAATACAGCCGGCGGCCTGCCGGCCCGGAGGAGCTCACCGCTGGCCGCTGCAGTCTGACTGGACCGGCGGGACAAGCGGCGTTGTGGTGGTTTGGTTTCGGCCAAACCTCACAACTAGTAATGCAGCGGTCTTTACCGCCAGGTCCACAGTGGTTAGACCTCCACCACGAGTTTGGCGGTCTCATGACCGCCAAACTCATAATGAGGGCCTCAGTGTTGTAGTACCATAGAGTATGCCTAATTTTCGCTGTGCATACCCTGTATGGTTAGATAGAAAGAGTCTATTTATTTGGCGGAATAGTGTAAGAAATAATGGCTTCCTCATCAGGCTTTCAAACGCACCCAGATGTCAAGGAAACAAAAAAGAACATTTATTTCTCTACCCAATAATGAGGAAAACATCCCAAGGACATGTGACTCTATACGGGTACCTCCAATTGTAACTTGTAAGATGCGAGTGGATATAGCATCACGCATGAACTTCCGTTGTGCCTCAGCTGGCGGTTTTGGAGCAGTAGGAGGTGACATTTAGGGACTTTCTATGGTTTATTTAGGTGTGTCTCAGCATATCAACCCTGCACACAAAGCCCATTTTCCTAACCTCTGCCTTAGCCCCTTTGGAAAACTGTTTTCAAATTGATGTACGTTGTCATGGACTACTTGATTTCTGAAAATTGTTAGTTTTTCTTATGATAGAACATTTTGTACCTAATTATTTTTGCTGGGAAGAGTAGACTGTCCGGTTATCAAAGGCCACTGATGTTCTCTGATAATATTGGTTCATGATTCGAGATAGATGACATTTTGTTCAGGATAATTCTAATTTCTAAAAAACCTTCCAGCTTCACTTTTTTGCAAACATTTCTGCATCCTTCCTGCTACTCTTCGCTTCTTCATTCCATTTTCTCCTTATCTAAGCCTTTGCATCGTATTTCACAATTGCAAAGATGCAAACCTTTCTCTTCCAACAATGATGCAGATGGTTCCTGCTGCTCCAACCCACATTTCACTCGCTGCATAGCCCTCTCTCTGAGCCAGGAATATCCTATTTAAGCATCTATTTATTTTAAATAATGTGTACCATGTTGACCACAAAACCAATTACCTATGGCCTATTTATTTTACTTTAATAGCTCAGTGGCGTATTGCTTGCTTGAATGTTTTTATTCACTACACCAAAGTACTAGAAGCAACCATACAGTATTGTCAATTCGAATATTCTTCAAGTAACACTTTTCACACAATAAGTACCAGCATTAAATTACAGTGCCTTAATGATATTTGTATCTGTTATAGTGATGACACTGAAGTGCCTGTTCTTTTTCTGTGACATAAGATGTGACCATGCATGCAGCGCCTTAAATCGGAAGTTAGAACTGTTTGGTAAATGTGAGCGAACAGACAGTAGTTAACCTTTTGCCATTTGTGGGATATGTATGAGTAGATGCCCTTTTTAAAGTAAATGGGTTGTATGCAGCAGTGGGCTGATAGTTGTCACAATCCTATAGCATTAGTATATTAGCTGAACTTAAACAATTAGATATTTCATGGCAGATTTTGAAATTTGGATGACCAATTAATATTTTATGCAATTTGAACTGTTATGGGAGGGCTCAAACTCGTGAAGTAAGTTTATGGTGAAGTTCAAGCTGAGAATGTACTTTCCAATTTTGTTAATGTAAAAACAGCAAAATACAAGTCTTTGAGTCACATATTGAAGACAGAAAACATTCTACTACTGTAAATGCATATTGTAGCTCCTAGATCCTTTCAAGTGGCACTGCGTGTCTCTAGATACTGTGACCTTTGTTTGCCTGTTTGTGTTGAACAGTGAAAAGATGGTTAGGTGCAATGATTGATATATTGTTTGTCTCATGTGATTTTAACTGGGTTTACATCTTAGCAGGGTGGTACTTTTGATTGTGTGTTTTTTCAGTGTTTAAGAACATTCTTGACAGCTTCCAGCTTAAGATATCACACAATGGTTGCCAGTCCCTTGTTTTTTTTAACTCTTTGAAAAGATTAGTATGTGATTTCTATACATTCAAAGCATCACAGTTCAAGCGGAGTCATACTTTTTTTGTCTTCCTGACCTTTGCACATAAATGTATTTATAACCTTAGATATGTCAGAATATGCTTCAAGCACCAAATTCTAGTATGTTGATTTTTTTTTTTTTATTGCAGTTTGAAACTTTGCAAACTACAGACTATTGTAGAATTTGTACCTCTGCGTTTACATTTCTTGTTTATTTTAAGAGCTCTATTTACATTTATTCACATACAACACTGGACTTATAGCCCTTCAAGCTTAATGAAAGTGCTTTTTTAGAAAGGTCTCGGATGGACAAAGGAGTATGCAGACATTCATTGCATCTACATTACTATATTGGATTGGAAACATTATTCTGGTCTGTTAACATGTATTTGGGAATCTGCAATTGAGGGATGTTTATCAGATGTTGCTTGAGTCCAAGGCTTATGCATTGGTAATGCAGTTGTAAAAATCGATTACTTGATTCTGAGAGCTATATCTTTTGGGTGCTATAATAGGATGCAGTTGTCAAAGTAGAACACAGTATCATTGTTAGTTACCATGCATACATTTTCATTGTTTTCTGAAGTCTACAATATTGAAAAATTATTTGAAACTTAGGTTGCAAATTGTCCATTTGTATTTTAAATTTTAAAACTGTGTTCTAAGTTATTCTAGTAATTTTTGCAACCTCACGTTTTTTCCAGACATTATTGTAAAGTGCATACTGATGTGTATTATAGCAGAATTTGTGGAAGATTTCTTTCTCTTTGCCCAGTGGTTCCCAAACCCTTAAGACCCACGGCTCTCTTGACCTATTGGCCGCGGTTCCCCCTTATGTTAGATTTTTTTAGGCGGTGGGGTTGATATAAGACCAGATTTGGGAACACTTCCATGTTTCTCCCTGAAAATAATTGGGATGAAGCAGATGAAGGTATTAAAATCATAGATGTAAGAAAATAAATATAAAATATTTGTGTAATAAAAAACTGAGGGACATATTTATAATCCCCTAGCGCCACCTTGCACCACATTAAAATCATTATTTTTTATGTTAATGTGGCCCAACGAGGCTGAACTCCCTGCGCCATATTTACAGAGTGGCGCAATGCATGCATTGCGCCACTCTGTAACCCTTTGTGCTGCGTTATGCCTGCTCCTGGCATAATGTATGCAAAGGGGGCGTTCCCCCGTCAGCGCATCTGAAAAAATGGCACAAGGAAATGTATGAGATTTCCTTACACCATTTTTTGCGGCACTTTTAACGCCTGCTCAGAGCAGGCATTAAAAGGGGGTTTCCATTTTTATAATGGGCCCCTATGTACTCTGCAGGTGTAGCGCCAACAGTTTGGCGCTACTCCTGCAGAGTACATCAAGAGTGTCATAAAAAATGACACTATTGTCCCCTACCCCTGCGCCATGGTGCGCCGTATTTTAAATATGGCGCACACATGGTGGCAGTAAGGGGGGGCTAAGTGGTGCAGGGAATGTGGCTGCACTCAGTGCAGTGCCTCTTTTACATTTTACATTTTACAAAAAGCTGCCCCTTTATTTGTTCAAGTTGTTATGGTCTGATATATAAGTCACATGTTACTCCGGAGCCTGTGGGCAGAACTCTGGAGTCAAGAACAATAAAGAATTGGCCAAAGCAAGTCAGTCTGGTGCGCAGTCTCTGGAGGTCTTTTAGAGAAGTAAGGGCCAGATGTAGCAAGGCTTTTGTGCCTCGCAAACAGCGAAAATCGCAGTTTGCGATGCGCAAAAGCCACATTGCGATGCCCATTCCCATTTTGCTAGTCGGTAACCTGGTTACCGACTTGCAAAATAGGAATGCGAGTAGCAAATAGGAAGGGGTGTTCCCCTTCCTATTTGCGAGTCGCATCGCGATGCAGAATTTCTTTGTGACCGCGAACGCGGTCGCAAAGCAATTCGCAGTTACCACCAGTGTCACACTGGTAGTAACCCATTCGCAAAAGGGAAGGGGTCCCCATGAGACCCCTTCCTCTTTGTGACTGGCCCTGAAAAAAAAAATTCTGAAAAAATGAAACTGACACGTTTCATTTTTTCGTTTATAATGCATCTCGTTTTCCTTTAAGGAAAACGGGCTGCATTACAAAAAAAAACTGCTTTATTTAAAAGCAGTCACAGACATGGTGGTCTGCTGTCTTCAGCAGGCCACCATCCTTGTGAGTGCTGCGACTCGCAAGGGGGTTGCAAATTGCGACCCACCTCATTAATATTAATGAGGTGGGCCTTTGCGACCCCCTTGCGACTCGCAGATGGTGTCAGGGACACCATCCTGCATCCGGCTTTGCGACTCGCAAATTGCGAGTCGCTCAGACTCGTAATTTGCGAGTCGCAAAGCCGGAATTTCCTACATCTGGCCCTAGGTCTCTGCACCACTCTAGATCAGAGAGGACTCAGTGGACTTTGATGTACGTCCCTTCTGCCTTGATGGGGATGCGTGGCGTTATTAACTTCAGTTGAACTAAATGCACTGAGTAAGAATTTAGAGTGGATTTTAAGTGGATAGGCCAGGACTGGAACCAGATGACCTCTCTGACATGGGGTTATGTGGTAACACTTATAATGGGTTGAAAGCATGAGAGTTAAGCTGTCTCCCATTTGGCACACGAACGAGCTCAGGAACATAAATACTTGCATAGGGCAACTGATGTGTTCAGTAACAACATCTGCAACACATAGCCTCGGCCTGACTGTAGTGCACACAACTCCAGTACAGCTCCAAAAAAGCACATCCAACCGACAGGCTCAATCTCTCCGCTGTTGTCCAATAAACTCCTTTCTGAATTGTCATACGCATGTGACACTCTGAGCTCTTCCAAGGAACGGGGCCTGGCACGCCACGTAGGCGCTAACCTGAGCTTATTGTTAGACAGTTCGATGTTTAAAAGTTTATCAAAAAAGACAGAAGATCGTGCTCAGCATGAAAATGACCGAGCTTGTGTATCTGTAGAAATCTCAGGTGCCGAGTTTGGCAAATATGCAGAGAAGCAGCAACACCAGCCCAACCAGGTCAAAGATTAGCGCGATCAGAAGGATGACAGCCGCGTCCTTGGCTTCAGCAAACGAGAACTAACCGGAGGCGCTACACTGCAGGATCTCCCGTCACCGAGCAGATCAGGCTCCGGCCCGGTCCGTTCCTCGCCTGAGCTTCCTCGCATCTCCAGCCAAGAAGCGAGGTAATAAAGAGGCAAAGCGGACTGGACGCAATACCGCACGAACCATCCCGTTTAAACCTCATCGCGCCACCTGCCTCCAGGAATCAGAAACTGCACCCGTCTGGCCACAGAGCATTTTGGCTTTCCCTTCTGCCAATCGCAGAAAAACCTTAAAGCTGATGCTTCCCAAGAAAATGCCCAACACACCCCAGGAACGGCCCCCTCTTACCCAGGAAAAAAAACAATTTCTACAGTCTCAGAAGTGTTTTCCAGAGGCTCGTTTGCCGGTATTCCAGGTTGTTATATCTTTGAAGACTACAATCTGCTTCTTCAGCTAAAGCCCCGTCAGACTCCACGGGAGAGTAATCAAGGAAAGCTATAGGCAAGCCACGCCCACATCAATGAGAGTGTTAACCTAAAGCAGCCGTTCCCAAACCGTGCTGGCGGCGCCCTTGGCTAGATTTCACGGAGCACCTGGGTGCTGCGGCACACAGATTGGAACCACTGACCTGGGGGAATATCCAAAAGGCAAAGAAGCTGTGGTTAGAAGACTGTCAGAAATATTCCAATTTAGACTGGAGATCCTTTATAATTTCGCACATAGGGGTTCAAAGCCAGAACATTCCAAGCCTGCAGGGGACTATAGTGTATAGTCACTCCTGAGAAAACCTTGTGCTGCTTCCACACCTGTGACAACTAAAATTATCACTCAGACTTTGCATTTAATTGGATGAGCCTGTGGACCCTTCCAAGGAGCTGAAGAGCCTACCACATGGGCTTCTACCTTCAGGTGCACCCTCTCCACCAGTGGGGCCGTCTGCTTTCATTCTGGATTATGAACCAACCTCTGTACCAGTTCCCTCGCCAGCATCACATACCACGCAGGAACAAGATCCACCAATACAGCGCAATCGACTCTGGACAACGACGACTAACCCATACGGCTCTTGATCGAGACCCCAAGCTACTTTGACTTAGCCATCCTTCAGATTCCCACATCGTGCCCTTGGCTTCTGGAAGAGCTCATGTCCTACATGAATTGTTCGTCACAGATTCTGGCAATGGTGGATTTCATGCAGGGGATGAGTTTGCTCAGCTTTGTCACATAGGCAATTGGTTTAAAGTCACTAGGATGCCAGTGGTCTGGATACAACCACATACACTATATTGACTTTGCCTCCAGGCCCTGCCACAAAAGAAAATGCATCCTTTGAAATGGTTGTGCTGAGGGCGATAGTGGTTTTTGACCTTCACTTCCCTACCCAGGCAGTAAAGACCAATGTTTTAATCAAGGTGCTTTAGCGTCGTCTAACAAGTTCTATCCGCTGCTTCTTTTAATGAGATGCTTACAGATATCCTTTTGGGGACCTCTGCTAAGCTCTGTTCAGTTCCACCTGTTGAGGGGCAAATTGCCAGGTGCCATTACCCTTCAACCAAGGCTTTCTTTCTCATCATCACATACCCGGGAACCTTAGGGTGCAGGCTTCGGTCAATACTTTTAACTGAAATTCGTTACTGACTGCTCCCACTGACAGGGAATCGAAGAGGATAGTCACTTTTGGGAAATGGGTCTTTTCATCCACACTTGGTGAATGCCAGCTGCTTTGTAGGCTGCTATTCTAACGCATTGTGGGACTCAGTAGCCCAGGTCATACTCATGCTTCTGGAATAAGTTTGTGCCATCTGCAGAAAGACCCTGGTGTGGTCAAGTTCACTATTTGCTGCAAGGAGTTGTCTTTTGCAACATCACAAAACAAAATAAAATGATGGACGGAGCGTTGAAACTTTTCAAACACTCACCCCCAGTCACAGATCTGGGTTTAATCCATTGTTATTTTGCTTGCCACGTCAACTCAGTTTGGACACAGCCATATGCAAATCAATCTTGACCCTGTTCCCAAGGGGAACAGGCCAGCTCAAACTCCCAGGCCAGGTCTTTCCTGGACAGGAAACAAGCATCCTGGGACCGGTTTCAGGGTATCACCCTTCATCAGCCAGGCTAGCTTGAATCCAGTGGTGAAGCGAGCAAGGGACCCACGTCTGGGAATATCCTAGCTACTTAGGGCACAAAAGGCAACATCAAAAAACAAAATAAAATGATGGACGGAGAGTTGAACATTTTTAAACACTCATTTACAGATCTGGGTTTAATTCATCATTATTTTGCTGGCCCCATTACCCCAGTTTCGACCCAGCCATATACAAATCAGTCTTGACCCTGTTCCCAAGGGGAACAGTCCAGCCTGAACTGCCAGGCCAGGTCTTTCCGGGACAGGAAACAAGCATCCTGGACAGGTTTCAGGGTATCACCCATCATCACCCAGGCTAGCTTGATTCCAGTGGCACAGCGAGCAAGGGATCCACGTCTGGGCATACCCTAGCCACTTAGTGCGCAAAAGGCAACATCACAAAACAAAATAAAATGATGGATGGAGCGTTGAAAATTTTCAAACACTTACCCCCAGACACAGATCTGGGTTTAATCCATTGTTAGTTTGCTCCCCACGTCATCCCAGTTTGGACCCAGCCATATGCAAATCAATCTTGACCCTGTTCCCCATGGGACCAGTCCAGCCCGAACTGCCAGGCCAGGTATTTGCTGGACAGGAAACAAGCATACTGGGACTGGTTTTCAGGTTATCACCCTTCATCAGCCAGGCTAGCTTGAATTCAGTGGCGCAGCGAGCAAGGGACCCACGTCTGGGCATACCCTTCCCACTTAGGGCAACTTTAGCAACACAAAAGGATGATTTTTGCCAAAACGGCCAGTCTAGAACATTCGGGCTAAGACATTTGTTTCAGCCTTTGACCTGGATCTCAGTAAGGATAACTCTGAGACTGCAGGGTTTCATGCATTCTGCATGTCAGGTGCGGGGTCTGCAGTGGGGTCTGTGGGTCCTCTCTTATCAGATTTTGGACGACACTGCAAAAGACCTGCTGTGGTGATTGCTAGATCGCAATAGGAACAGTGGCAGACCCCTCTTCATACTCCACCCAGAGCTAACAGTGGTGACTTATGTGCTACTCGTGGATGTGGTGGCCACCTGATGGAGGTGGATTACAGAGGCATCCAGCCGCTGGTTGAGTCCTTGCTCCTCATCGGCCTTTTAGAGCTTCGGCCATGACTTGGTATTCAAGACCTTCACATCATCCATCAAAGGGAGGCTGGTGCTGGTGCTCACAGACACCACTGCCATGTGATATTGCAACAAATAGAGCAGCGTCATAGACTCTGGAAGAGTTTTCCTGGCTTGTCAGTCGAGAAGGACAGTGAGGAAAACTGGCTGATCTTTTGCAGGGCCTACTCTACAGTGCATCCTCCTGTCATGGTCACTCCCTCCAGGTAGCGAACCCATCCCAACATTCCTCTCCCTTTCTACCTTTGAAGCTTTCTCTGCCTCCGTATGCACTACCCAGGCTTCAAAGGACTTGATCATCACAGTCTTCTCAAGGGTGTTGGCAGCAGGTAATCCCCTCCTTCTGCACAATACCCTAAGCTCAGCTGCAGTGAGTGCGGGTAGGCTAGCCAGATCAAGCTCCATGGTCTCCCTTACGGTTTGTGTTACTTAAAAAAACGTTGGCACCAATTAATCAGAACAATGTAGGAAAATCAAAAATAAAGTAATTACAAAATTTGTCCAAATTTGAAAAATCAAAAATACTTTTGCTCTATGTCAAATTAGAGGATTTTTAACTTATTTCACTTAAAACTGTAGTTTGATATTAAACACAAGTACTGGATCCAACCACTGTGCACCAAAAATGTTGGAAAGTGGATTATTGGTAAGGGCAGTTAACTACCTACACTTAGCAATAGGCCACTAACCCCCACTAGGTCCAGGAGGGTCTCCATAAATTAATCCCAGCGCAACCCTTGGTAACTTGGCAATGAGCAACAAGGCTTAATTTAGGAGACAGGTGTGTAAAGTATTTAAAAATCACAAAACAGTAAATAAATAAAACACAAAACACAATAAAAATCCAACACCAATTTATAACAGTAGAGTATATTTTTATCTTTAAAATGACACCAAAACGATTAAAATCGGATAAGGAGAACCGGAGATATGAATTTTTAGGGAATAAATGTTTTTCAGCGCAAATAAACTAAAAGTGCCAATCTGGACATCTGGTCTCACTTGACCAGGGCTAAGTCAAAATTTGAGGCTGACCGCGATGGAGCCCTGCTCAGTTACAGCAAGCAGAAGGCCTCAGTCAAAGGTTTACCTTCGGACATAGTCTTTTTCTTGAAGATGTTTCTCACCGGGACGAGATCCGACCTTCCTGGAGCCCTCTTCGGATACGCGTTGCAGGAGACATCAGTGAAGAATTCTACCTTCGGACTTGGACAATTTTTCAGGACGGAAATGTTCGTCTAGGGTGAAGTTGAAATTGGGACCGACGTCCCTGGAGCCCTCCTCGGATATGCTGCCTGGGAAGTACCGGCCAACTTTTAACGTTCAGACCTTGTAACTTTTTTGGAGCTTTTTCACTCCGACGTCGGACGACCCTCCACAGCAAGTCGATTTTGAGTCAATGTCGTCGGATTGCCTTTCCAGAAGCCCCCAGTGAAATCCTGGAAATCTGGGGGTCTGGAGCTTTTCAGCGGGACGAACGTGCAAGCCAGGCTGGGTCGCGGTCGACCTAAGCCGGCTTGACTCACGACGTCCCTTTATGGAGCTTTTTTTTTTTAAAGTTCTTCAATCTTCTCCAAACTTCTGGATCTTCTTGCAGGAGGTCTTTGAATGTCCTTTGGGAGTCCACACCTCACTCCAAAGTTCCTGAAGCTCTGAGTTGCTCCTTGAGGGTTAGGTCTCCTATTCCCAGAATGCACCTGGTTCAAATCCAAAAATGACCACTAGCCACTGGTCAGCTGGTCAGTGTCTTCAGGGTTTGATGCAGGGGACTCTGGTCAGCTATTTTCTACCTGTAGCAAACAGGGAGTTCCTTTGTGAACCAGTTGAAGCTAGGCAAAGTCCTATTAGTGGTGAAGCCCAGATGTGCAGCTGGTACAGTCCTTCAGAGTGCAGTGTCCAGGTGCAGCTCAGGGTTCCAGCAGGGCAGTCCTTCTTCTTCTTGTCTTGTTCCATGTAGGGATCTGAGGTGTGGGTACAGCTCTGCCATATTTATCCTTGCTCCTAGGGTGGAAAGCAGGGAGGCCAACTGTTCAATCACAGGCAGACCACCGCCTACTTGAATTACCACTTCCTGGGAAGTGTGGCAAAAATCAAAATGGGAGAAATTCAGTTTTGGAGGTTAGATCTGGCTGAGTCTACCCACTGGTGTGGCCTTTTGAGAATTTATGAATTAAAAATTAAGTCTTCCCATGTTGGCCTACGGAGCCCATTCACTACAATGGGAAAAAAACAAATTAACTATTTTTCCCTCACCAGGGCTTATAAAACATATTTTATACAGTCTTTGCTTATAGTTATGTAGCACCCAGCCTTAGGGGCACTAAGGGCACACCTTAGGGGTGAAATATGTAAAAATAAGGTAGTGTAAGACTTTCGAAGTACTTTTAATTCCAAAGTCGAATTTGAAGGTAACTTTAAAATAAAAGGAGCCAGTAAGGCAGGCCTGCCTTTAAAATGACATTAGGCACCTTAGCAGTGCACCTATGGATGCACCACCCATGCTGGGCTCCAAAGGTAGATTGATATAGCCAATAATAATTAGCCTAATTTGCATGCTCATTTTACACATATCACAGGCCCTGCGACTGGTTAGCAGTGCCTAGGGCACCAACGAGTCAGGAAAACACCAGCAAAAAGTGAAAAAATGGGGGCAAAAAGTTAGGGGGCTTCAGCAATGAGCCCAATTTTCCCACACAGGAAACAAGGGGCCAGACAAACAGGAACACTGTTACAATGACCAATGCTGGACTGAAGGAAACTAGGGCCCTGATTTATACTTTTTGGTGCAAAACTGCACTAACGCAGTTTTGCACCAGAATGTTTAGCACCGGCTTGTACCATTTCTGTGCACCAGCCGAGCACCATATTTATGGAATGGTGCAAGCCGGTGCAAAGGGTAGACTAGCGTAAAAAAAAAAAAAAAAAAAAAATGTTAATCGGGTGGGGCCAGCAGTATGGAAGAAGGGGGTTTTGCACCAAAAAATGACATGTCAGGTTAGAGTAAAAAAGAAATGACTCTAACCTACCTAGAGTCATTTTCTGACGCAAAACCATCCATATTATATGACTCCTGTCTTAGAAAAGACAGGAGTAATGCTCACCACCCCAATGGCCAGCACAGGGGACCAGGGTCCCCTGGTCATGGCCATTGCACCCAGTGGCATGTGGGGAGGGGGCATTTCAGGCCCCCCACTGGCGCTTAAAACAAATACTTACCTGTACTTACCTATACTTACCTGGGATGGGGTTCCCCCATCCTCTGCTGTCCCACTGGTGTGGGTGGGGGTGTCCCTGGGGCCTGGAGAGGGCACCTGTGGGCTAATTCCATGGTATTCCACCATGGAAATAGGCCCACAGCTTCCCTAACACCTGCCCTGACCCAGGCGTTAAAAAATGGTGCAAAGCTTGCTTTGCACAATATTTTGACCCCTCCCGTGCATGATTTTAGCACGGGGGATAAATATGGCTCCAAAGTCATAGAGTCATTTTTTGCACGAGAGTGCCTACTTTGCATCTCATTGGCACAAAGTAGGTTTCCACATCCAAAAAATGACTTTAACTGCAGAAATTTGGCGCTAGACAGATCTAGCGCCAAAGTATAAATATGAAGTTAGTTTTACACTGAATTTGTGTAAAAAAAAGACTCAATTTTGTTGCAAAACAAGTATAAATGTGCCCTTAGGTCTTAAAGAGCTCACTGCGATCATATGCATCAGATGTCAGCAGGCTAGCACCTGCCAGCCACAGGTGTACTGAATTCCTCCTCCCACCCTAGGGCTGCAGATGAAGCACAGAGAAGGGAAATTTAGGGACTGGCTTCCACAAAAACCTGAACTGGATTGGAATTTCGGCATAAAATCCAAATGCTGGAAGTCAGTACATACATACAGGGGAAGGTTTAGAAGCGTATTAGATCCCTGGATTGTCCCACAGTTAGGCCCCCTGGTGGCGGGTCTCAGAGTATAGGGAGCCAATTGTGACACCACTATGTGTCCTCCTGGAATATGTCAAATCTATTTTTCCATTCGGGAATAGGTTACCAAATCACAAAATGGGTTTAGCAGAGCATAATTAAATTGGCAGGACATGATTTTTCAATAGTTGGACGGAAGCACACAAGACTACAGCTCCCAGAAGGCATTTGTATGTTGTAGCTTACGACTGAACTGCGAAGTTTCGGAGGCATTGAGTGCTTGTATGCTCTATGTAAATGACCTGTGCCTAGACAATCTAGTGCCCTAGACTCCGCGTTTTAGGAACATGCAAATGTAACTATTCGATAATTAAGTGTAGCAAAGTTTGAGAAGCCGTTAAACAAAGAAATATTTACCCGCGGAATTCTTTGTTGGAATCTGAAACCAAACACCATGTGCAGTTTTTGAACAGGCACAACCGCGCTCCCACACTACAACAACAATAAGCACACATTAAATACATTACTTTTGAAACCAGTGACCCATTACTCCCCTAGAGCTTTAAGAAAATCTGTCACCACAAGTGCAGAGAATTTTTTATTCTTGAAGCCTTTTTATAGTTATTTTTAAGCTTCTGGATCAGTTAAATGTGAGCGCCACACAAGCACATTCTGTACAGACTTGCTTTCCTTATGTTTTTCTAAAAACAGGGTTTTGATTTACTTACCAGGCCCATGTCCTGCAGCGCTCTTACAGGAGGTTTATGCTGTGCACATGACTTTATGTGGTGGATGGTGGCACCATATGTTCATATGTGTCTAGCTAACATTTTATTCGTCAGACATTCAGCGTCAGACATGAATCCTAGGATTCCTTAAGCACACTCAGGGTGAGAAGATGGAAAGATGCAAATGACGCCGCGGCCAGCAGCACACCGGAATCCATGGACGAGTGCGGGAAAAAAGAACCCGAAATGGGAGGACAGAGGCACAGACCGGGATACAACTATACGAGAAAAAACTGAAAGGGTAACATGAAAAGGGGGAGTAAGAAAACAAGCAATTAAAGTAAAAGAAACAAATTGTTTTGTTTGCTAAAGCAATAGCATTTGTTTACAGACCCAACATCCATACGAGTCGCTGGGCAAGCTCCGAGCATTAATTAGGGAACAATTCGTTTTCGTGTTAGCCGCACATCACGAAACATGACCGGAAAAGGTAATTTTTGCTCCTTTTCATTACAGAATCAATCGTCTGTTCTCTTTTAAAATGAGATGCTATTCAAATGGTTTAATTTGTGGGCCTCCGCCGAAAAGCAGGTGAAAGAATGCGGTTTCTGGAGAGATGGAAGACGCGGACCGCAGGATCATGCGCAACAATATCGGACAAGCAGACTGTGGCTGGCCACGTCGCACGTAGGGCGACAATAAAGGGGACAGCTTCTTAGCGTCGCTCCCCTGTTAGAGGGAAAATTGGCCAGGGGGGGCCTCCGTACTAGGGAGGGTGGTCCACCCCCGGTTTATGGCCCCAAAAGGTGCGAGGAGGGAGGAGTGAGGCCAGGAGGTCCATTTAAGGGGTGACCTCCCCGGGCTGGGCCTCTTTTGGCGAAAGGCGAGCAACGCGCTGGACGGGAGAGAGGCTGAGTCCTGATACGGACATCTGGCATGGCAAGGATGAGCTGAGGTGAGTCCGAGGAGGGGGTTGCGAGGGTTGGAGGCGGTGGCACATCCCTACGTTTTGGAAAGGGATATGGGTCAGAGAAAGCGGGGAAGACGCGAGTTACAGATCCGTAGCCACCCGCTCCCTTCAGCCGCTGCCACCCAAAAACCCCTTCCTCCCTCCTTCCACCTAACCAGCACTCGGTCACAGACTTAGGTCGGGCACCGAAGGAAAGCCCCTCTCGTCCAGCACTTCGCAGACGCTCTCGTCCTGTGAGGGCTGCGCCGGCATAGTTGCTGGTTCCTTGGGCGCCGGGCCTATTAAAGAACCCGGTCCAAGAGGCGACCTACGCGCACTCGGTAACAGAAGGGCGAGGCCTTCCCGCGCCGGTCCTAGAGTGGAGGGCCGCCGACGAGGCAGGCAGCAGGCGCGTGGCAGGCAGCAGGCGCGTGGCAGCCTCTGCCTCCTGGTAAGCGACATGGCCGCGGGGAGCTACCGGTGCGGGGCCTGGGCCACGGCAGTCCCCACGCCGCGTGCAAACTCCCCGACCCGTTGTGGCAAACGGGCGAAGGACCGGGAGGCTTAAGCCGCGCCTCCTCTGCCGCACCTCCGCACCTCAGCATATGGGGCGCGGAGCGAGGCTAAAAGAAGCAAAGCGAAGGAAAGGAGGTGCCGCTCGAAGGAGTGCGCGCGGACACCTCCACCCATAACGCCCGCGAGACCCAACGCCCGTATGGTGGCGGGCGCGCGAGGCGATTAAAAAAAAAAAAAAAAAGAAGGCCCCGACAGAAAAGCCGAAGGAGGTGCCGCGGGCACGAGGACACGCGGTAACCTCCACCTTCCCAACGCCCGGATGGCGGCGGGCGCGCCGGTGTCGGCATAAGAACTTAAAAAAAAAAAAAAAAAAAGTATATTAATAAATACAATGGAAGAGATAAAGGAAAGGCCGTGGCGAGGGCGCGCGGACACCTTCACTCCCCCAGCGCCCGCATGGCGGTGGGCGCTCAGTTGGGAAAGTTGAAAGATAAATAATATTTTAGCGATTGTGCCTCTCCGTCCGGGCGCGACGTCTGAAGCGCCCGCTTGGAGGGAGTTAGGTGCAGCGGGGTCGGGGGCAGACAGCCGCGTCGGCACACTAGGCACTCGAAGCCTGCCAGGGCGCGGGCCTACCAGGGCTTGTGTGAGGGGGGGGGCACCAGGCTGCGAGGGGGCGAGTACGTGCGCTGCATCGGGATTCGAAGCCGGCATCAGGAGGAAATGAAAGGCTTCGCAGGAGTCGTCCCCGTACCCCCCCCATTGCAAACACACCTGCAGCTACTCCAAGATAACCACGTGCTGGGGCAAGACGATGCCGCAACGGGCCGAGTGGCGCTCGGCATAAAAAGGGTCAGGAATTGCAGGAATGGTTTGCGGCATTTGCGTGGTATCCAGGCGGGCACAGCAGGGATAATTGAAAGTTTGGCGGGAGCGGCAGCAGGACGCTAAAAAGGAACTAGGGGGGAGGGCGATACCTGCATAGGACCGAGCGGTGCTCGGCAAATGGGTGGCTCAGGCTTCCGAATCCGCTCCTCAACATTAAAACAGAGGCCTTTGTTTTCGCCGCACACAAGAGTCTGGCCCCCTATCGCGAACAAACCACTGCTGCGTAAGGTATTCTGTGGTGCTATGTATGCAGAGTGCAGTCTAGACTGGCAAGCTTGGTTTTTCCATGCCTTGCACTGCATAGCGCACGAGCACTGCACTACTCGTTACCCACTATATGCAGAGCTCACGTGTGCACAGACATTGTCCTATATTTGCAGTGTGCTATGCATGGCCTTGCTCTCACTGCCCAGAGCAGGCAGTGCTGCAGTGCACTATGGTACGGCCTCAGTATTACTGCTGAGTGCGTGACATGATGCTGAGTACGCTCAGTTCCATACTTGTTGCGTGCAGTTTAATGTGCCTCGTACCACCCTAACCCCCTGCATGCCTCACACCAATAGACACCGACTCGCTTAACTGCCTATTGCTGAATGTAGCCCCGCGCGGACCGGCTCTGACGGTCCACTGCTGCATCGTGTTCTGGCCACCGCTCCCACGTTCTTGCAGTAGGGCCCTGCTACTAACTGACTATCAATTCTCAGTGTAGGCAGTGCTGCCCTGCCACTGCAGGCAGGCACAAGCACTGCCTCGTTCTTGCGGTGCACCAAAGGCCAGGAATGTGGCATTTGTCAGGACAATTTCCGGGCTGTATTAAGGAACATGCACAATGCAGGAGAGCAGCAGAACGGTCTGCACCGCAGTGAAAGTGAAAGCCTTTCCCCTGCCTCTGCAAGCTCATTTGCATTTCACACACAGTTACCCAAAGACTGAGTTACAAAGAACAGACACACAGTAACAGTAGACTCCTCTGGGGATGTAATGCCTTTGCCCTAGATTTCAGCCTCCTTCAGGGCAGCCCTTAGTTAATGAGCTTGAACCTCCATTCTTGCAGTTCCCAGTTTCCATTGATGTGAGCATCACAAGCTGATGCTCTGGGGTTAATCATTACCCGAGGCACAGACGCACTTGGCACAGAAGGATGAACACCAAGAACTCTGCGGTGGTAGCACTGCATGTACCACGCCACTCTCTCACTGCCCGTGGCTGCAACGCAGACTACCCTGAAACTGTCCGGCTCTGCCTGCCAGTGACGTACTGATGCAATGTACTTTGGCACTGTCTCGCTATTCCCCGTTCAACGCTGGGACAACGTTCACCCAGGATATCAATTTGCCAAAAAAAAAAAAAAAAAATAAAGGGATGGGGGCACCTGGTCATGGCACCTTTCGCAGGCCGAGGGGTGCACATTGTGGGGGGCTGGCTTGTAGGGGGCACCAGAGGTACTTACACCTTGTGCCAAGTCCAGTTATCACTTAGTGTAGAAGAGGGTTTTCTAGCAGCTTAGGTTGATAGAAGGGAGCGATAGCAGAGCAGCTTCTGCTGGGCTAGGAGGCATTCAGAGCTCCTACCGTACCACGGGTGTCTGATGCACAATAGCATAAGAAAACACAATACACAGATACTAGGAGAAAGGTCCTATGTTTTAGGACAATATGCCAAAAGGATCTCACTGAGTGCCCGCAGTATTGACCATCTTGTCTATATAATAAGTGAATCAGCCGCTGCCTTCTCCTACTTACCACTGGTGTCATACGCACAGTATTATAAGAAACACAATACACAGAAGTACAAGAAATAAGGGTACTTTATTTCAGGACAAGAGGCCAACAGCCACAGCATGAGGTTAAGTTAGATACGCACGATATGTGTACGCGTGAGGCAACCCTGCATCATGAAACCATTTACCTGGCAAAACTAGGAACGGCCTGGTAATTGTAGCATTACTAAGAATTCCTTGGGGGAGCCACCTGGGGAGCTGAAAGCCCCCGTTCAGTTATGACACAGGGATACGCAACAGTCGGGAGGCATTAAGACATACGAGGCTTGCAAAGGATAATATAACAAAATATAAAAAAAAATATATATATATATATATATATATATATATATATATATATATATATATATATATATAATAAAATATATATATATATATATATATATATATATATATATATATATATATATATATATATAATAAATAAAAAGAAAACATGTGTATCTTATCGGGACACTTAAGGTTGATTGAAGATATATATACATATATATATGGTAAGGTCACATGCACAGGGGAGGGTGCGTAACAATTAGAGATGCCGCCGGAGGGGGGTGGGCAACAGGTGTGCCGATCAACGCATCTCCAAGCTTTCTGATACCTTCAGGTAGAGTGGGCGCAAATGAAGTCAACTAACAACGCTCTAATACCCTTGTGTCGAGTTGGCATTAATAAATCGACAACACAACGGTGGTGGCAACCTTGAGCGGGGGAACCAGGTTCGGGGCTAGGCTTCCGCCCCTCGTCCCTCAAAACGGCCTAACCAAGGGGTCCTGGTACAAGGTCTATTCAATTAGGCCCATGGAATCGGGTGGGGCAGTAGGTTAACGGCCCCTTCGATAGCTCAGTTGGCAGAGCGGAGGACGGTGAGCAAAGTCAGGGATCTTTAGGTCTCGGGTTCGGATCCTGCTCAGAGGACAGGTTTACCCTAGGGTACCATTATCAACAGTATGTTACTGGTAACATGGGTAACACAGCGGCCCTATTATCAACAGTATGTTATGTGTAACATTGGTAACCCGGCTGCCTCCCCCACAAAAGGTTCACTGCGGTGTCACAGGACTTAGCGAAGGTGGGGCAGCGTTGGAGAGTAGGACAGCACCACCAGATCTGACATGCAAGAACGATGGTGGCAGCATACATAAGAGATGGACTTGTTGGAGGGTTGAGTCAGGCGAACGATTCCAGGCGCATGTGCATTTCTGGACTACGCTTCGGGAACAAAAAAAAAAAAAAAATGTGTGTATATATATATATATATATATACACAATATTAATAAAATGAAATTAACATATATAAGTAAGTATAGCAATAAGGATGCGAAGCAGAAGCTTAGCCGCAAATAGCAGGACTCCGGGGCAATTGACAGGATAGAACTAGCAATATGGGACCTACCATCTGTGACTTATAACCTGCCTCCAAATTCTGTCTGACAGCCATATAGAGAACAATGCGTGGCACTCGAACTTATCCTGACTTGTAATGTTAGGGACTTGTCATTTGAGGAGACAAAGGGAGTGATTGAGTTAGGAGGCAAAGGCCTGTCACAGGAGCCTACACAGGTAAGGAAACTGCGGCCCAGCTACCGAGATGAGACGTGTTGTTGTCAAGCGGATGAGGCAGGCCAGTGGGGCAGGAGTTTATGCAGGTAATCATGCTGGGGCCCCAGCTGCCTCTAAGAGTAGGGTTGTGACCAATCGGTGGCCAGCAGCGCTGGGGCCTGGATGCATACACGGAGTGGGGTTATCGAAAATTAATAATAATGAGGAATAAGCAGATAAAAGAAAGGAGCGACATAGGTTTATGAATTTTAAAGGAATTTCAGCCGGGCCGAACTGTAGCCCGGCTGTAAGAAGCGGGCTCTGGAGGTATTATCTCAAAGTAAGAAATGGCATGCACAGAGTACAAGGGTTCCCCTTAGAGGTAGGATAGTGCAAAAGGAGAGAATTCTATGTGGTATTTTGTGGTGGTGTGGTCGGCCAGTAGGCCTATCAGGGGTTTGTGCGGGGGCATTGTGGTTCACATACAGGCAATGAATTAGGATCACACACATGCACGAAGTGGGGGGTTATTGGAAATTCAGAATAATAATGGATAAGCAGATAAACGAAAGGAGCGACATAGGTTTAGGAATTTTAAATGAATCTCAGCCGGGCCGAACTGTAGCCCAGCTGTAGGAAGCGCGCTCTGGAGGTATTATTTCAGAGCGAGGAATGGCATGCACAGAGTACAATCGTTCCCATTAGAGGTAAGATGGTGCGAAAGGAGAGAATTCTAATGCGCTGTTTTGTGGTGGTGTGATCGAGCAGTAGGCTTATCAGAGGTGTGCTGGGCGTTGTGGTTCACACACAGGCAATAAATTAGGAACACACACTCAGAGACAATTCCAGGCTAATAGGTTGTGTAGAGAAAATATCTTTCTAGTCTATTTTAAGAACCACAGGTGCAATATTTGCAAACAAAGGAAGTGGTGGCACAGGCGAAGAAAGGCACTTCAGTAATGCAGGGTAATGACTGCAGTAATGGCGGACACATCCGAGGAAGTTAAGGCATGGCAAAAAACAAAACAAAAAAAAAAGGGGGCATGTAAATATATTAGAGCATTGACGAGCCATAACATGTGCGGTAACAGATGTCAAGAAGTGGTGAGGTAATGCTTCCCTTCTCGTCCATCTAGGGACTGCGACAGTATGATGATGGGGCCACTCCGTGGTGGCCAGAGCTGAACGCCTGGCCAGAGTGGGTGGCTGGAACCTGGTTTCAGCGATAGCAACTCGCCTGGATGGGAACCCCCTGGAACGTGATGTGCCATGTGTGAGCTAGAGTTGGCCAGCTGGTGGGCCAAGAAGGGGTTAAGCCAGCCTTTCCAGAAATCCACCTGGGGGGAAAACTAGCTAAACAACTGGCGGTAGAGGTCCACGGTGGCGGGCCATCTTAACACTGGGTCTGGCCAGAAAGGTTGCCCGAGGGAGCTCTGAGGCATAATTGGGCCAAGAAGATCCCAGGAGAGGTGATTCAGGGAGCCAGGTCTCCAGCCCCAAGTGGAATGTCCAGGCAAAGAGTCAGCCCGCGCTAGTGTGAATCAGCATGGATGGTACTCAGCAGATGGGTACACCGGTCTGAGGCGGGCACAGACACTTCCTAACAAGGGTAGAAACCCTCTCGAGATAACAGCCTGAGAATTAATAAGTAAGGGAGGAGCACAGGTGGGGGGGCCTCGGTTATCGCGAGATGCCATCCCCGAGGCTTGGCAGAGTTACAGGGCGATCCTAAAGCTTATAAATGATTAAAAGGCCTCCAGATGGTGATTCCTGGAGCAAAAAGCTATTCCTCAGGCTACTTGGAGCCTTTTACGGCGGGGCCTGGGATGACGTGACGGCGCTCCTTAATCCCGCAAGGGACAGTTGGAATCCTGAGCAACTGTGGAGACTGGCCTGGGTCTCGCTCTGACTTGTCAGGAGCATGACAAATTGATAAAGTGGTAAACCACAATAAAGGAACGAGCTGTAAGATGCTAAGCGTGCTGGTGCAGAGAACACCAGATGGAACAGCTCTAGCTTTCTCAGGATGGGTGTCGGCCAATGTTTAAGAAACTCATCGCTGACACCGGGATCGCCCGTAAGCTAACCCAACCTGTGTAAATAATAAACTTGCGACATATTATACCCACAAAATGTTGTCCTAGCATTTATTATGTTGCATGCATGATATTGTGATAAATGCCAATTGCACACCCACTAAGGGACTAGGGGTAGCAGCGCTATGTGGCTGGCCACGTCGCACGTAGGGCGACAATAAAGGGGACAGCTTCTTAGCGTCGCTCCCCTGTTAGAGGGAAAATTGGCCAGGGGGGCCTCCGTACTAGGGAGGGTGGTCCACCCCCGGTTTATGGCCCCAAAAGGTGCGAGGAGGGAGGAGTGAGGCCAGGAGGTCCATTTAAGGGGTGACCTCCCAGGGCTGGGCCTCTTTTGGCGAAAGGCGAGCAACCTCCCACCCACCCCTATGACAGGGCAAACAAGCTCATGCATTCAGAGATGAAGAGGTGATTACATATGTGAAAGAGGTGTTTACAACATGAATTTCTCAACAGGAACATCAAGAAGCGTCGCAAAGCGGAGTTACAGGGCGATCCTAAAGCTTATAAATGATTAAAAGGCCTCCAGATGGTGATTCCTGGAGCAAAAAGCTATTCCTCAGGCTACTTGGAGCCTTTTACGGCGGGGCCTGGGATGACGTGACGGCGCTCCTTAATCCCGCAAGGGACAGTTGGAATCCTGAGCAACTGTGGAGACTGGCCTGGGTCTCGCTCTGACTTGTCAGGAGCATGACAAATTGATAAAGTGGTAAACCACAATAAAGGAACGAGCTGTAAGATGCTAAGCGTGCTGGTGCAGAGAACACCAGATGGAACAGCTCTAGCTTTCTCAGGATGGGTGTCGGCCAATGTTTAAGAAACTCATCGCTGACACCGGGATCGCCCGTAAGCTAACCCAACCTGTGTAAATAATAAACTTGCGACATATTATACCCACAAAATGTTGTCCTAGCATTTATTATGTTGCATGCATGATATTGTGATAAATGCCAATTGCACACCCACTAAGGGACTAGGGGTAGCAGCGCTATGTGCTTCGCCCAAGTAAAAACAGCAGCCCCGCTTGTGAAAAGTGCTTTTAAAGCCATAAAGGATTAGAAACGGTAGCGCTTGTGAATCGCACTCTTAAAGTAATAAAAACAAGTCCTGAAACAATATGCTGGCTTTAGGCAACTGTGAAGCAAAGGACAATGCCAGCTTCCGCCACCTCTCCATCACCAGCAGAGCCACTCACAACAAGGTGTAATTGTCCGGTGCCATGTGCCACAAGGTGAGATCTAGAATTCTGGTGCAGCTGCTGGGTGTGGGACTAGCAGACACGTTCTAACTTGTAGTAAAGAGTGCCGGTTTAGTGTGTGGGGATTATTGTGGCGGTCGCCAGAAAGGGGGGGTTATGTTTTTGGGCCGCCAGTATGGAATAAAAGACGGGTGAAGAGCGGGCGCTCTTCAGTGTGTTTTCCCGCCTATAACAGTGAGTGTCTGTCTCGTATATGCTGCGCCGTCAAGCACATTACACTGGCAACGAGAGGGTCATCGGGTGTCGGACCAGCTTCGAAAGGTTTCCAGCGCATCGGAGGAGCCGACCTGGAAAAAAAAGACACAATAGTAGGAAGAGGACTCGGCCAGCAAGGTCACAAGTACGCGGAGGCGTACCAGAAGAACAGGAAGTGATAAAAGGGTGACAAAGCCAAGAAAAGAAGAAAAAAAAAAGTGGGATTTTTTTTTATAGAATACAGTAAAAGGAAATCAAATAAATAACATCCACAATATATACAAATAAAAAAAAAAGAGGAAAGAATCATGAGTGGGGCCCAACACATGGAAGCATCCAGAGAGAAGGAACCACTGGTCAGCCGCTCACAGTGCCTTGGTGGACAACCCAGCACCAGCCCTTCGCTCTCCACCACAGCATTCCATGGTGGATGCACTCCCACCGTTCAGCGAATTAGCGGACCCAGCCACAGCTTCGCCCAGATGGAAGGTATAGGTCGGGCGACTAGAAAACTATTTTATGACCACCCGGGAGAGGGACGGTGCTGTCAAAAGGTCTTTGCTCCTTTACTTTGCATGGGGTGAGATCTTCAAACTGTTTAGACACCTCCTGACCACTGGCAACTATGATGACTACGATGCGGCGGTGAGGGCCCTGAACGCGCATTTCGATCCACAGCTGAACCCGGACTATGGATGGTTCAAGCTGCGCCAGGCATGTCAAAGGGAGGGGGAGACAATTGATCAGTTCTATGCCCGGCTATGGGAGCTGGCAAGCATGTGCACTAAAGACGACCAGCCGAATGAAATAAGGGCACAGGTCATACAAGGATTTAGAAACGAGATGCTCAGTGGCTTGATACTGAGACAACCCAACATCAGCCTGGATGCGATACTCATCATGGCACAGTCTCATGATTTATCCATCACCCGGGCAGCCAAAATGGACATGGCAATGGCACAAACATCAGAGAAAGCGCCAGCGATGAAAGCCGAATGTGTGGATGCAGTACAGATGCAGCGAACAAAGCAGAAGACACCACTGTACACCCAGACCAGGCAAGGAGGACACTGCAATCAGTGTGGACAGGACGGAAACAATGCTAGGGACTGTCTGGCGCAAGGACAAACCTGTTCGAACTGCGGAAGGATGAACCACTTCACAGTTGTCTGCAGAGGAACCACAAAAAGGTGGGGAACCAGAGGAAGAATGTCACCCACCAGGGCAATTAAGCAACTATCCCTGGATGACACGTCGTCATGTGACAAACGCCACCCACTGCCCCAATACAGGCTGGAGGACTCCTAAACAGAAGAAGAAGCCTTCCTCATCTCGTTCACCAACGACCTGAAGAGGCGCGGGCGACCACAGCCAACGTGCATAGTGGAGGTCAAGGGGTTGAGAATCAAAGCACTGATAGACACAGGAGCATCAGTAAACGTCATGGGTGTCCAACAGTATCAATGCCTCCGTCCTCGTCCGCTGAGGACACCCTCAAAAACCAAGATATTCATTAATGGGAGGCGCACCACCCTGCCCCTAAAAGAGTGCATAACTGTGACTGTCAGGGCGGAGGACAAGACAATCAACACCACGTTCCATGTCATGGACAGGGAAGCTGACACACTCCTGGGCAGCCAGTCAGTGGAGGAGTTGGAACTCGTGTAATTCGTGAGAAGCATAAGGACTTGCTAGGTAGACGAGGTACTGAAGCAGTTCCCTGAGCTATTTACGGGCCTAGGCTGTCTAAAGGCACCCCAAGTTCGCCTTCACATTGACCAGACTGTGAAGCCGGTCACTCTGAGACACCGGCGGGTCCCATTTCATCTCCGAGCGCTGGTGGAACAGGAGCTACGTCAACTTGAGGGACATGGGGCCGACCCCCTGGGTATCGCCAATGGTTATAGCTGAAAAGCTGAAGCAGCCTGTAGGAGGCTGGACTGGCTTGTAGTGAGTACCAAGGGGTACTTGCACCTTGCACCAGGCCCAGTTATCCCTTATTAGTGTATAGGGTGTCTAGCAGCATAGGCTGATAGATAATGGTAGCTTAGCAGAGCAGCTTAGGCTGAACTAGGAGACGAGTGAAGCTCCTACAGTACCACTTAGTGTCATATGCACAATATCATAAGAAAACACAATACACAGTTATACTAAAAATAAAGGTACTTTATTTTTATGACAATATGCCAAAGTATCTCAGAGTGTACCCTCAGTGAGAGGATAGGAAATATACACAAGATATATATACACAATAGCAAAAATATGCAGTATAGTCTTAGAAAACAGTGCAAACAATGTATAGTTACAATAGGATGCAATGGGGACACATAGGGATAGGGGCAACACAAACCATATACTCCAAAAGTGGAATGCGAACCACGAATGGACCCCAAACCTATGTGACCTTGTAGAGGGTCGCTAGGACTATTAGAAAATAGTGAGAGTTAGAAAAATAACCCTCCCAAGACCCTGAAAAGTGAGTGCAAAGTGCACTAAAGTTCCCCTAAGGATAAAGAAGTCGTGTTAGAGGAATAATGCAGGAAAGACACAAACCAACAATGCAACAACGATGGATTTCCAATCTAGGGTACCTGTGGAACAAGGGGACCAAGTCCAAAAGTCACAAGCAAGTCGGAGATGGGCATATGCCCAGGAAATGCCAGCTGTGGATGCAAAGAAGCTTCTACTGGACAGAAGAAGCTGAGGTTTCTGCAGGAACGAAAAGGGCTAGAGACTTCCCCTTTGGTGGACGGATCCCTCTCGCCATGGAGAGTCGTGCAGAAGTGTTTTCACGCCGAAAGAATGCCAACAAGCCTTGCTAGCTGCAAATCGTGCGGTTAGCGTTTTTGGACGCTGCTGTGGCCCAGGAGAGACCAGGAGGTCGCAAATTGGACCAGGAGGTAGAGGGGACGTCGAGCAAGACAAGGAGCCCTCTTAGCAGCAGGTAGCACCCAGAGAAGTGCCAGAAACAGGCACTACAAGGATGCGTGAAACGGTGCTCACCCGAAGTTACACAAAGGAGTCCCACGTCGCCGGAGACCAACTTAGAAAGTCGTGCAATGCAGGTTAGAGTGCCGTGGACCCAGGCTTGGCTGTGCACAAAGGATTTCCGCCAGAAGTGCACAGGGGCCGGAGTAGCTGCAAAAGTTGCGGTTCCCAGCAATGCAGTCTAGCGAGGTGAGGCAAGGACTTACCTCCACCAAACTTGGACTGAAGAGTCACTGGACTGTGGGGGTCACTTGGACAGAGTTGCTGGATTCGAGGGACCTCGCTCGTCATGCTGAGAGGAGACCCAAGGGACCGGTAATGCAGCTTTTTGGTGCCTGCGGTTGCAGGGGGAAGATTCCGTCGACCCACGGGAGATTTCTTCGGAGCTTCTAGTGCAGAGAGGAGGCAGACTACCCCCACAGCATGCACCACCAGGAAAACAGTTGAGAAGGCGGCAGGATCAGCGTTACAGAGTTGCAGTAGTCGTCTTAGCTACTATGTTGCAGTTTTGCAGGCTTCCAGCGCGGTCAGCAGTCGATTCCTTGGCAGAAGGTGAAGAGAGAGATGCAGAGGAACTCGGATGAGCTCTTGCATTCGTTATCTAAAGTTTCCCCAGAGACAGAGACCCTAAATAGCCAGAAAAGAGGGTTTGGCTACCTAGGAGAGAGGATAGGCTAGCAACACCTGAAGGAGCCTATCAGAAGGAGTCTCTGACGTCACCTGGTGGCACTGGCCACTCAGAGCAGTCAAGTGTGCCAGCAGCACCTCTGTTTCCAAGATGGCAGAGGTCTGGAGCACACTGGAGGAGCTTTGGACACCTCCCAGGGGAGGTGCAGGTCAGGGGAGTGGTCACTCCCCTTTCCTTTGTCCAGTTTCGCGCCAGAGCAGGGCTAAGGGGTCCCCTGAACCGGTGTAGACTGGCTTATGCAGAATTGGGCACATCTGTGCCCAAGAAAGCATTTCCAGAGGCTGGGGGAGGCTACTCCTCCCCTGCCTTCACACCATTTTCCAAAGGGAGAGGGTGTAACACCCTCTCTCAGAGGAAGTCCTTTGTTCTGCCATCCTGGGCCAGGCCTTGCTGGACCCCAGGAGGGAAGATGCCTGTCTGAGGGGTTGGCAGCAGCAGCAGCTGCAGTGAAACCCTGGGAAAGGCAGTTTGGCAGTACCAGGGTCTGTGCTACAGACCACTGGGATCATGGGATTGTGCCAACTATGCCAGGATGGTATAGAGGGGGCAATTCCATGATCATAGACATGTTACATGGCCATATTCGGAGTTACCATTGTGAAGCTACATATAGGTAGTGACCTATATGTAGTGCACTTGTGTAATGGTGTCCCCGCACTCACAAAGTCCGGGGAATTGGCCCTGAACAATGTGGGGGCACCTTGGCTAGTGCCAGGGTGCCCTCACACTAAGTAACTTTGCACCTAACCTTTACCAGGTAAAGGTTAGACATATAGGTGACTTATAAGTTACTTAAGTGCAGTGTAAAATGGCTGTGAAATAACGTGGACGTTATTTCACTCAGGCTGCAGTGGCAGGCCTGTGTAAGAATTGTCAGAGCTCCCTATGGGTGGCAAAAGAAATGCTGCAGCCCATAGGGATCTCCTGGAACCCCAATACCCTGGGTACCTTAGTACCATATACTAGGGAATTATAAGGGTGTTCCAGTAAGCCAATGTAAATTGGTAAAATTGGTCACTAGCCTGTTAGTGACAATTTGTACAGAGAGAGCATAACCACTGAGGTTCTGGTTAGCAGAGCCTCAGTGAGACAGTTAGGCATCACACAGGGAACACATACATATAGGTCACAAACTTATGAGCACTGGGGTCCTGACTAGCAGGGTCCCAGTGACACATAACAAACATACTGAACACATAGGGTTTTCACTATGAGCACTGGGCCCTGGCAAGCAGGATACCAGTGAGACAGTGAAAACACCCTGACATACACTCACAAACAGGCCCAAAGTGGGGGTAACAAGGCTAGAAGGAGGCTACTTTCTCACACAACCCCCCCCAAACGAAGGACAATAAGGCTAACCTTGGCCAGTTGAGACTTTATTGTCTAAGTGGTGATAAGTAGAGAGTAGCTCTGCAATAGACTGGTTACTCCCTTTATCATCCACTATATGGTTACTTCCCTGTGGGGATGTAAACCACCGTGTTTGAAGTTTTTTAGCTAAGCAACAATGTGAAGATGTATTTTCAGAGTTTCTATCAGTAAGTTTTAGTTTAGAGCAGTGGGAATTGCCCACTGAACCTATTTGTAGTGATGGAAATGCCAGACAGGGATGCTGTCTCAGAAAAGCCATAGCTGGGCAAAAACTTTGTCCATATGGCTGGAAGAGAGAACAGGGATGCTGTTTCTCTTGGGTTGGAGCAGGGCAGGGATGCTGTCCTATCGGCTCCACACTAGGGCAGGGATGCTGTCCTAAGTGTTGTGAGGCAGTGCAGAGTTTCTGCACTAAAGTTTCTCTGGGAGGGTTGGAGGGATGCTCCATGTTAACTAAAATGGTGCTCTTTTTCTCACCAATGTTAGTTATCCCACAGAGAGGTACTTCTACCTCAGGGAGTACAGCTTTGCCAGCTGATGCTTCCCTTGGAACAGGTGCCACCCCAGGAGAGGTTTCTCCCACCACAGGAATGGTATCCTGAATGGCAGGGTGGTTAGGGGATACTGTGATACCCTTTTGATGGAGACGGATCTTGAGTTTTCAGGCCTTCTCTCCTTTGCTTTTTCATTTCAGTAGAAATGAGAGGGAACAATTCCTCTGGGATGCCCAGCATGGCTGCATGGGCATAAAACTCTACATCAGCCCAACCTGAGGCCTCTAGGTCATTACCTAAGAGACAGTCTACAGGTAAGCTAGGTGATACTACCACCTGCTTAGGGCCAGTAACTCCACCCCAACTAAACTGAATTATAGCTAAGGGAAGAAACTTAGTGGAGTTATGGACATCAATAATTTTATACTGTTGTCCAATGATGTGTTGTTCAGGAGCCACTAGGTTTTCAGTCACCAAAGTGATACTGGCACCTGTGTCCCTGTAGGCCAAGGCCTCAACACCATTTATTGAAACTGTCTGCCTGTACTTATCCATTGTAAGGGGACAAGCAGCCAGTGTGGCAAGGCCAATGCCACTAGGTGTGACAGAAACTGTCTTGGGACTGACTACCCCAGTTTCTATGATGGACCCACAAGTGAACCCAACTACACCCTTTACTTGACTGTTGCCAGCAGTCCCACCACTAGTACCACTACTGCTAGGGGCACTAGAGCTTGATGTATTAGTGGTGGTAGGCTCAGGGGGTTTACCTGGACAGGACTTATCCCCTGGCCTATGGCCTCTGTTTTTACACACAAAGCACCAAGGCTTTTTAATGTGTGCAGGTTGAGAAGAAGAGGAAGAATTAGTTTTATCCCCACCCTCTGAAGAGTGTTTAAGATTTGAAGTGGGATCTTTGGTTTTACCCTTATCCCCATGCTTATCTTGAGATTTTTCACCATCTTTCTTCTTATTGCCATCTTTGTCACCCCCTGTATGAACTTTTCTGTTCACCCTTGTTCTGACCCATTTGTCTGCCTTCTTTCCCAATTCTTGGGGAGAGGTCAGATCAGAGTCTACCAGGTACTGGTGCAACAAATCAGACACACAATTATTAAGAATATGCTCTCTCAGGATCAAGTTATACAGGCTGTCATAATCAGTAACTTTACTGCCATGTAACCACCCCTCCAAGGCCTTCACTGAATGGTCAATGAAATCAACCCAGTCTTGTGAAGACTCCTTTTTGGTCTCTCTGAACTTTATCCTGTATTGTTCAGTGGTTAAGCCATAACCATCCAGGAGTGCATTCTTAAGAACTGTAAAATTATTGGCATCACTTTCTTTCACAGTAAGGAGCCTATCCCTACCTTTTCCACTAAATGATAGCCATAGGATAGCAGCCCACTGCCTTTGAGGGACATCCTGTACAACACAGGCCCTCTCAAGTGCAGCAAACCACTTGTTAATGTCATCCCCCTCCTTATAAGGGGGAACTATCTTATGCAGATTCCTGGAATCATGCTCTTTTGCAGGATGACTATGGGGAATACTGCTGCTGCCACCATGGGTTTCTAAACCCAACTTCTGTCTTTCCTTCTCTAGTTCTAAAGACTGTCTATCCAAATCCAGCTGTTGCTTTTTAAGCTTCAGTCTGGTTTGTTCCACCCTCAACTTATTGAGTTCCCTTTCTAACAATCTGTCATCAGGGTTGGTGGGAGGGACATTCCTAGATACAGAGGTGTGATGGGAATGAACAGAAGGAGACCTGTCCCTTACAGAGGGCACCCTAACAGCTTGGCTGACAGTGTAATGTGAGAGCACATCATCTGTATGGTGTGACCCCACCTCAGTACCAACTATGCTAGACTGTCTTGTAATGGGCAGGCTAAGAAGTTTCTTTTCTGAACCTTTTCCTGGGGGAGTCCCTGGATCAGATTGGGAACCATTAGCTACTTTTTCAACAGATGGGGCACTTTTAGCCTTATCTTGTTCTCTAAGCATGTTAAGTAACAGTTCCAAGGAAGGATTCTTCCCTACACTCAAACCTCTCTCTACACAGAGACTCCTTGCTCCTTTCCAGCTAAGGTGGTCATATGCAAGTTTGGACAGATCAACATTTTGGCCTGTGCCAGACATTTTTAGAGAGAGTTAAAGTGACAGAAAAAGAGAAAAAAGTTTTCAGAACTTTTTAGAAAGACAGAGAAAAAAAAAACTTTTAAAACTTTTTAGAACTTTTTAGAAAGTTAGAAGTACTTTTCAGCACTTAGAAAAGAGTGAAAAGAGGAAATGCAAAACTTTTTGGTTATGTGTATATACACTGAACTTGTTTTGTATATTTTTCTCTTATGAAAAGTACAATCACAAGAGTGGTAAGTAGTCTCAAAGCACTTATCCCACCGCTGCACAACCAATGTAGGAGGCTGGACTGGCTTGTAGTGAGTACCAAGGGGTACTTGCACCTTGCACCAGGCCCAGTTATCCCTTACTAGTGTATAGGGTGTCTAGCAGCATAGGCTGATAGATAATGGTAGCTTAGCAGAGCAGCTTAGGCTGAACTAGGAGACGAGTGAAGCTCCTACAGTACCACTTAGTGTCATATGCACAATATCATAAGAAAACACAATACACAGTTATACTAAAAATAAAGGTACTTTATTTTTATGACAATATGCCAAAGTATCTCAGAGTGTACCCTCAGTGAGAGGATAGGAAATATACACAATATATATATACACAATAGCAAAAATATGCAGTATAGTCTTAGAAAACAGTGCAAACAATGTATAGTTACAATAGGATGCAATGGGGACACATAGGGATAGGGGCAACACAAACCATATACTCCAAAAGTGGAATGCGAACCACGAATGGACCCCAAACCTATGTGACCTTGTAGAGGGTCGCTGGGACTATTAGAAAATAGTGAGAGTTAGAAAAATAACCCTCCCCAAGACCCTGAAAAGTGAGTGCAAAGTGCACTAAAGTTCCCCTAAGGATAAAGAAGTCGTGTTAGAGGAATAATGCAGGAAAGACACAAACCAACAATGCAACAACGATGGATTTCCAATCTAGGGTACCTGTGGAACAAGGGGACCAAGTCCAAAAGTTACAAGCAAGTCGGAGATGGGCATATGCCCAGTAAATGCCAGCTGTGGATGCAAAGAAGCTTCTACTGGACAGAAGAAACTGAGGTTTCTGCAGGAACAAAAAGGGCTAGAGACTTCCCCTTTGGTGGACAGATTCCTCTCGCCGTGGAGAGTTGTGCAGAAGTATTTTCCCGCCGAAAGAACGCCAACAAGCCTTGCTAGCTGCAAATCGTGCGGTTAGCGTTTTTGGATGCTGCTGTGGCCCAGGAGGGACCAGGAGGTCGCAAATTGGACCAGGAGGTAGAGGGGACGTCGAGCAAGACAAGGAGCCCTCTTAGCAGCAGGTAGCACCCAGAGAAGTGCCATAAACTGGCACTACGAGGATGCGTGAAACGGTGCTCACCCGAAGTTACACAAAGGAGTCCCACGTCGCCGGAGACCAACTTAGAAAGTCGTGCAATGCAGGTCAGAGTGCCGTGGACCCAGGCTTGGCTGTGCACAAAGGATTTCTGCCGGAAGTGCACAGGGGCCGGAGTAGCTGCAAAAGTCGCGGTTCCCAGCAATGCAGTCTAGCGAGGTGAGGCAAGGACTTACCTCCACCAAACTTGGACTGAAGAGTCACTGGACTGTGGGGGTCACTTGGACAGAGTTGCTGGATTCGAGGGACCTCGCTCGTCGTGCTGAGAGGAGACCCAAGGGACCGGTAATGCAGCTGTTTGGTGCCTGCGGTTGCAGGGGGAAGATTCCGTCGACCCACGGGAGAGTTCTTCGGAGCTTCTAGTGCAGAGAGGAGGCAGACTACCCCCACAGCATGCACCACCAGGAAAACAGTCGAGAAGGCGGCAGGATCAGCGTTACAGAGTTGCAGTAGTCGTCTTAGCTACTATGTTGCAGTTTTGCAGGCTTCCAGCGCGGTCAGCAGTCGATTCCTTGGCAGAAGGTGAAGAGAGAGATGCAGAGGAACTCGGATGAGCTCTTGCATTCGTTATCTAAGGTTTCCCCAGAGACAGAGACCCTAAATAGCCAGAAAAGAGGGTTTGGCTACCTAGGAGAGAGGATAGGCTAGCAACACCTGAAGGAGCCTATCACAAGGAGTCTCTGACGTCACCTGGTGGCACTGGCCACTCAGAGCAGTCCAGTGTGCCAGCAGCACCTCTGTTTCCAAGATGGCAGAGGTCTGGAGCACACTGGAGGAGCTCTGGACACCTCCCAGGGGAGGTGCAGGTCAGGGGAGTGGTCACTCCCCTTTCCTTTGTCCAGTTTCGCGCCAGAGCAGGGCTAAGGGGTCCCCTGAACCGGTGTAGACTGGCTTATGCAGAATTGGGCACATCTGTGCCCGAGAAAGCATTTCCAGAGGCTGGGGGAGGCTACTCCTCCCCTGCCTTCACACCATTTTCCAAAGGGAGAGGGTGTAACACCCTCTCTCAGAGGAAGTCCTTTGTTCTGCCATCCTGGGCCAGGCCTGGCTGGACCCCAGGAGGGCAGATGCCTGTCTGAGGGGTTGGCAGCAGCAGCAGCTGCAGTGAAACCCTGGGAAAGGCAGTTTGGCAGTACCAGGGTCTGTGCTACAGACCACTGGGATCATGGGATTGTGCCAACTATGCCAGGATGGTATAGAGGGGGCAATTCCATGATCATAGACATGTTACATGGCCATATTCGGAGTTACCATTGTGAAGCTACATATAGGTAGTGACCTATATGTAGTGCACGTGTGTAATGGTGTCCCCGCACTCACAAAGTCCGGGGAATTGGCCCTGAACAATGTGGGGGCACCTTGGCTAGTGCCAGGGTGCCCTCACACTAAGTAACTTTGCACCTAACCTTTACCAGGTAAAGGTTAGACATATAGGTGACTTATAAGTTACTTAAGTGCAGTGTAAAATGGCTGTGAAATAACGTGGACGTTATTTCACTCAGGCTGCAGTGGCAGGCCTGTGTAAGAATTGTCAGAGCTCCCTATGGGTGGCAAAAGAAATGCTGCAGCCCATAGGGATCTCCTGGAACCCCAATACCCTGGGTACCTTAGTACCATATACTAAGGAATTATAAGGGTGTTCCAGTAAGCCAATGAAAATTGGTAAAATTGGTCACTAGCCTGTTAGTGACAATTTGTACAGAGAGAGCATAACCACTGAGGTTCTGGTTAGCAGAGCCTCAGTGAGACAGTTAGGCATCACACAGGGAACACATACATATAGGTCACAAACTTATGAGCACTTTGGTCCTGACTAGCAGGGTCCCAGTGACACATAACAAACATACTGAAAACATAGGGTTTTCACTATGAGCACTGGGCCCTGGCAAGCAGGATACCAGTGAGACAGTGAAAACACCCTGACATACACTCACAAACAGGCCCAAAGTGGGGGTAACAAGGCTAGAAAGAGGCTACTTTCTCACACAGCCAGGCAAGATTAGGCTCTGCATCGACATGCGATCCCCATCATCGTGATCTGGAGGGAGAGGCATATCACTCCCACAATAGATGACATCATAGCGGACCTCAATAGCTCCAAGTGGTTCTCCAAGTTGGACTTGAATGCGGGGTATGACCAGCTGAAGTTGGCAGAAGAAAGCAAGTATATCACTACCTTTTCCACACACCTTGGACTAAGGAGGTATAAGCAGTTGAGCTTCGGAATATCATCGGCTGCCGAAGTGTTCCAAAATACCATCCGCCAAATGGTAACAGGACTGCCGGGTGTCATGAACGTAAGCGACGATATCCTGATCTATTGTACCACATCCGAAGAGCACCACCGACATTTGCAAGCCACCCTCAAGCAGCTATCTGAGCATGGGCTCACCCTCCACCAGAAGAAATGCTCTTTCTTCCAAAATTCAATTGACTTCTTTGGGTATGTGTTCAACCAGGACGGTATTCAGGTAGACCTGCCGAAGTCCAGTGCGATCAGACAGGCCCCAGCTCCTTGAACAGTGAAGGCCGTGAGAAGTTTCCTGGGAATGGCAACATATTGTGGGTGTTTCATTCCACAGTTGGCCACAATTTCTTAGCCTCTCCGAGCCATCACGAAAGCCGAGGCGCCCTGGGTGTGGTGGAATCGAGAAGAACAATCGTTTCAAGCGCTCAAGGAGGTCCTTTTGTGCAAGACCACCATGGCCTACTTTGACCCTACCAAGAGGACGGAGTTAGTAGTGGATGCAAGCCCGGTGGGGCTTGGTGCAGTGTTGACGCAAGAAACGGAGCCGAGCAAATGGGCTCCCCTTGCATATGCCAGTAAGGCTTTGGCCCCGACGGAGCAACGCTACTCTCAAATTGAGCGGGATGCGTTGGCCATCAAATGGGCCCACGGCCATTTTCATCTGTATTTTCAAGGCCGACCATTCAGGGTGGTCACCGATCACCAACCTCTCATTCCAATGTTCAATGGGACTACCCCCCTTCCGCCTCCCCGGATTGAGCGGTGGGCCATCCAAATTCAGCAATATTGTTTGGAGGTGATCTACCATACAGGTGAAAGGAACCCTGCTGACTTTCTTTCGCGGCACACCAGGGAGCTGGCCTCAGTCAATGATGCAGACGAAGAAACCAGCGAAGCGCAGGTCCAGGTGCTGGCCCACAAAAGTTGTCCCAAGACGTTGAACCTGGAGGAAATCGCGGAGGCCAGAGGGAAGATGGCATTCTGGTAAGAGTCAAACAAGCCGTTCAGAATGGGTCTTGGCATGAGTTCCTCAAAAACAACCACCTTTGGACTAGGGCAGACCACGACAGGATGATCAAGCTGTGGAGGGTGAGGCATGTGCTCAGTCTGACTCCCGAAGGGCTCCTTCTGAGAGGACATCGGCTAATAATCCCTACTCAATTTCAACAGCGAGTGATCGTGCTGGCCCATGGAGTGCATCAAGGGACTGCAAAGATGAAGGCGAGGATGAGGGAGAAGGTATGGTTTCCCGGACTTGAGGCAGGGGTGGATGAGTGTGTGAGACAATGCCCCGCTTGCAGGTTGACTACCACACCTGAAGTGCTGGCGCCAGTCATTACGGAAGAACCTTGCTCACCCCTTGATCACCCCTTGGTCTAAGGTCAGCCTTGATTTTGGGAGTTTCCCGGACGGGAGGGCCACCCTTGTCATCGTTGACAGCTATTCAAAGTATTCAGTGGTTGAGGTAGTTGAATCTACATCTTTTGCCAAAGTGGGCCCTGCCCTCAAAAAGATATTTGTCATGTTTGGTCTCCCAGAAAAAGTAAAAACTGACAACGGGCCCTCATTCCATGGCGCTGAATTTCAAGAGCCACTGAAGGGCATGAGCATCTGCAATAGGAGGATCACGCTACAATGGCCGCAGCCCAACGGTGAGGTCGAGCATTTTTTGCGCACCCTCAACAAGGTGTTTTGTATTGCTACGTTGGAGGTTACGGACCCGGAAGTCAGCCTTCATTGGTTCCTGCAGGAGTACAGAGGGGCCCTTCACTGCACCACGAATCACCCTCCCTGGTCTCTGATGTTGGCTGGCCTATGTCGAGACTCCATCCCCGCACCCCCGAATGGCAACCTTTGCCCTACCGCCCGGAGTTGGCACAGGCCAAGAGGAAGGCGGTGAATGATCGCGCCAGTCGAACTAGGCATGCTACCTGGCGTTACCTCAGGATTGGTGATCAGGGGGTCGTCAGAGTTAGGCGCCCTGGGTGGAAGTTCCGTACACCCTACGAGCCAGGTGTCTGGACTATCACTGGGGTGTCTGGCACCATGGTGACTGCGGCCAAAGGAAGTGAGACAGTGACCAGGAATGTTTCCTGGTTTCAAAAGGCCACGTTTGGGGACCCTGCTAAAGGACTGGTAGCTGATGACTGCTCCATGGCAAGGTTGGTGAGTGATTGAGATGAATCCCGCTGCCCTGGTGTCCAGCCAGTGGCGAGTGACCAGTCCCCTTCCCAGTCTCTTGTGACCTCCAGTCCGGTGGTTCCCCCAGATGTGTGCCGCTCCTAGTCACACAGGTAGAGCCTTCGGCCCAATCCTGCTCCCAGCCAGAGACTCAGAGACTGTGTGTGTTTGTTATCAGTTACTAATGTTTGAATCCAGTTGGGGAGGGATGTAATAAAGAATGCCGGTCTAGTGTGTGGTGATTATTGTGTGGTCGCCCGGAAGGGGGGGTTATGTTTCCAGGGCCGCCAGTGTGGAATAAAAGATGGGTGAAGAGCGGGCGCTCTTCAGTGTGTTTTCCCACCTATAACAGTGAGTGTCTCTCTCTTGTATACCGCGCCGTCACTCACATTACACAACTGACACTCGTTAATTTTTTTTTTTTGATATAGCACTTTGGAAGGCAATTCTAAGCACTGCAAGCAAGACACAACTGGACGGTGTCTGTTCTGGGGTGAAATGTCTTCAGATCTACCATTCCAGCCCTTTGTTCCAGACCTCACCTGTTCTCAGATGAGCCGTTGCAGGTGTTTGTTGTGCGCAGCAGAGTTTGAACAGAGCCGGCTAATGGAGAGAAAAAGACAGTAACGGAGGAAACGTAAACAATAATGCTTGTGAAAAGCACTGTTACCCAATTGACAAAGTAGTCCCAAAATCAAAACTAAAATGGCCGCTCTGTAGGGAGATGTGTAATTGGCCAGTGCTCTCGGGGAAGCTCAGCACAGGAAGAGGCATGATGCATGCATGCTGTGGACGAATGGAGATGAAGAATTGAAGAGCGACGATGGTGCCAGCAAATGGCAAACCTGCAGGTGGGCTGAAGCCCACGATATATATACACCTGGTCTCGGTTCGAGACAGCACATGCATGCCGTCTAGAGCGGAGACCTAAAAATAATGCAGTGCTTCTTCTACACTCTGCTGTAAGGGACCTCTTGTCCTGAATAACTGTTTTGAACAATTATACTTTTCTTTTGTACTTTCAAATTATTTTATTTGTAATTTCTTTGCTGTTTACTTCATTCTATTGTACTACTTTTCAAAGTCATTGCTTCTGCAAATCCCATATTATCATGAGCTGTGGAACATAGTTATGTCATGAACACCCTTAAACATGGAGTTGCCCAGCTGTGCTGATGTGGCAGTATGAAAAGCAACATGCCATTTATGCAATTGATTAGTAAATGGGGTTTCAGGTATTACCTGCGAATACTGCATGAATTCCTGTTTTATTATTGTATGATCATATTCAAATTGTATATCTGTACTCTCATGACTAGTGGCTCATTGCACCCATTGCACATGAATTTGATATGTTTGCTTTAGCTCCAGCCTCCAAGAGCACTATGGATGGCACCACAGTTAATGTCTTTCATGGGGCTGTGGATCATTCTTTAATGATTGGACAGCGGTGAGTATTTTCTCTAACGGAGCAAATTGCTCTTCTGTTACTTCATACAAATGTGATTTATATTCAGTGGGTATAGTCTGCCCTTTCAGGAATAAGATAACAGTGTTTCTTGCCTGACCTGGCATTAAATCAAGTGTTTATTCTTGTGTTTGCACATTTGTTGGTGTAAGCATGTCTCACTTTAACTCCCTGGGGGTTTGTGTATGTTTATCTTTCCAATAATCTATTATAAATGTAGGAGTGGTACATAGATACTCTGGGCTGGAAGTAGTTGTAATGCCTGTCTGGAGGCAAACTTTTCCTCTTCCTCATCTTAAGGTGCCCAAATTAGAAGGTGGGGGACCAATCTTCCTCTGATAAGTATTTTGTCCTAGCAATACCTCAATTGAAACCAGAACATCATTGACATTGTTTGTTCAATATTCCACTCAATCTGGATGTGAAACTAAATCCTGTTAATTTAGATGTCCATCAGGTGTTTCTATTGGTACATAGTCCTTTGTCTCCTCCATGATCAGGAAGAATTTGTGTTTCTGACAGTCTGTACTTATTTCTGCTGCACTGTCTAATACGGCCACCGCCATGACCTGTTCTTCGGTAGAACTCTCTCTGTGAGGCTTCCTGCTTTCTTGCCTCAGCTGCTCATTTCTTCTGAAAAGGTTGCTTTTGTAGGCCTGATTGCTCAATAACACCTCTTCCCAGCTGATAGGTTTGTTCTTTATCAGGTTCTGGGAAGAATAAGCTCCTTTGCTTGACTCCTATTTCTCATTGCCACAATCCTGTATAGAATGAGAATACCACTCATCACAGGACTGCTGTCTCTCTGGAGCTCTTATTTCTCTTCTTTCTCTTAAGATAGATCCTCAACACTTCATCGTGTGCAATTTAATTCAGGGTGATAATCTTGTGCATGTTGATATTGTGGGGGCTCTTTTTGCCCTTTTGTCACGACCAGTGGTGTGTTATACCACAGTGTTCTCAGCTCACATTGTCTGTAGCCGCAATCTTGGGGGTATAAGAGAGCATATACTCTAGTCTTTGTAGGAATGAGCTATTTAAACGCGGGTGCGGCAGTGTGACAGAGAGATCTTTCAAGAACTGGTTTGTGATTCTTGTGTTTAAGATTTTTGAACATATTCTTACTTGACTTGTACTATATTATTCAGGGTGATATTCTGGGGACACTTTTTTACCTTTTGTAAGGACTGGTGGTGTGTTATACCACGTACTCTCAGCTCATATTGTTTGGAGACACCATCATGGGGATAGAAGAGGATGTATTCTCTAGTCTTTGTATGAATGAGCTATTTAAATTCAGGCGTATGCCAAAGGCAAGCCCATCTGCGCATGTCTGTGCCCGACCGGTGCCAGTCGCCAGAACCCCTGCCTACTTCATTAGCAGTATTATGGGTCAACTTACTTACACTCATGAGAGTTTGTGATGAAGTCTAACAATAATGGTGTGGCCAGCCGTTGTAAAGGTATGACAGCCAAGGTCTATGGACCTTTTTTCTGCAAAAACTGTAGATGGTCTAGTATGGCCAAAAACAAAATAGAGAAAACAGAAGAAGTGAGTGGGGAAAGATCATTACCCGGGCAACCACTGATGAATGTAAGCTCCTGGATAAACCCCATAGGGACAGAGAGTGATAAAAATGGAGCCATGGTAAAATGCTTATATTTTAACTCCAGGTCAATTCCCAAAGACTGCATAGAGGTATGGGATATCATTAACAGCTTAAAGCTTGAATTAGGCCCTCATTAAGACATTGGCGGTAAGTGCCACCTACCGCCGTAGCGACGGCCACCAAAAGACCGTCGCCGAGGCTAACATCCATCTGCAAAATTATGACCACAGCTGGATTTCCACCACAACAAGGGTGGAAATACGGCTGTGGCCATACTGGCGGATGGTGTGAAGGTGGCACTGCTACCACCAGCAGCTCCACGCCAGTAGACGCCACCAGACGTATTATGAAAAATAATACGGCCTGGCGGTGTTCTGCTGGCGGGCGATGCTGGCGGTAGCAGCATCCCCGTCCCGTTCCCTGCCAGAAGTCCCCCTGGATGCAGTGAAGTTGGGTTTCTGACAGGGGAGGTGGGTGGGGGTGTTGTGTGTGGGGTTGTGTGCATGAATGTGTGAGTGTGTGCGTAAATGCGAATGTGTGTGTAGTGGTGTTTGCGAGTGTGTCTGCATGTGTGAGAATGCATGTATGAAGGGAAATGTGAATGCGTGTCTGCGTGTCAGTGTGACTGTGTGTACGGATGTGTGCAAGACTGAATAGATGGATGCGTGAATGAATGCGTGTATGCCTGTGTGAGTGTGTGTGTGTATGCGTGGTGTGTATCTGTGAGAATAGGGGGGTCGGGGATCAGAAGGGGGGCGTTTGGGGGGATGGTTGAGCCTCGTACCAGTGACAGGGAAAGAATTCCCTGTCACTGGTAGGGCCTACCGCCATGGTTTTCGTGGCGTTGGGCACGCCACAAAAACCATGGCAGTAGGCAGGGCCATGATGCCGCCAGCAGTACAATGGAGGCCGCCGGGCTGGAGATGCTTATCATCGGCCTGGCGGCAGCTATAGCCATGGTGGTCGGAATGGTAAATTGGCGGGTTGGCTGCAGCCAACTCGCCAATGTCATAATGTGGCTGTATGTATCGCCAGCCTGTTGGCGGTACTACCGCCACATTATCACCGACCGCCGGGGTCATAATGAACCCCTTAGTATTTATTGCCGAAACATGTCTCAATAACCACACTATGCTGGAATTATCGATAGCCATTACTGCTGGGCACTCAATTCTGAAATGTGACAGTGAGGAGGGGTTGCAATTGTATATAAAGAAATTTTAAATTGCGCACAGGTGAATGAGGGTTTGAAGGGCGATTGTGACTGGGAAATGTTGATTTTTCATATGTCAGTAAACAAGAGTATAATACTTGGAGGGGTTTCCACTGTTTGCAGCTAATCTGGCCAATAAGTCTCTGTTTGCATTGAAGTGCCAATATTTCCTTCTTGTGGGGGATTTTAATTTACATTTCGAAGACCAGTCAGATATTCTTAGCAGACTGCTGGATAATGAGATGAAGGTCTTACAGTCAAAACAATGGATTGTGGGTCCAACACATAAATCAGGACACACATTAGGTTTACTTTTCTCTCATTTAAATCCGGTAACAGTCCAATTAATAGAGCCCATCAGGTGGTCGGACCACTTTACAGTACAATTCTCTTTTTACTTACTAGAGAACAGGATGGTAAATCCTAATCCCATTCATGCTAGCAGACGATCATGGAGGAAAGTGAGCCCTGATCTCTTATCAATAATTTTAATCCACCACAAATTAGGGATAAATGTTTTATGGATCAAGCAGTTGGGGAGTTGGAAAATGCAATGTCTACAGCCCTAGACATCTGGACCCCAGTAAGGAATGATGATCCTACAAACAGACATCTAGTTGGGAAGTGGTATACAAGAAAGTTAAGAGAAGATAAAAGGGATTGTAAAATTCTCGAATGCAAGTGGCGGTATACTGAAGGATTGGAGGATAGCAAGATCTATAAAAATGCACTTAAAGCTTATTACAATCAATTGAGAAAGGCCAAGAGGCAATATTTTGTAAAAAAAAGACTAGAAAAAAACAGTAGCTCATCTAGAGAACTGTTTAAAATAGTCAATGAATTAGCTCAACCAACAGTGCTGAATCAAGCAATTTAGGCTTCGGCATCCTTTTGGAGGACTTGTCCAGATTTCTTAAAAATAAAATCATGTCCATCTACTCAATATTTGGGGTCCATCCACCCTTGGAGAGAGAACTATTTAGGAATACTAAAGTACACTGAAGCCATCTCCACTTGGGGGAAGTTTGCAGATTTAACAGTTGAAATGGTTGAAAGGATGATGGGAATTGTGAAGTCCGGATCTGTACTTGATTCCTGTCCCCACTGGGTTATTCTGTCTTAACCCCTGTAATTGCACCACATGTAACACTTCTCCTTAACAAACCCTTGAAGGAGGCAGAGTTTCCAACAGCTTAGAAGCGGACCTTGGCTTTGCCACTGGCAAAGAAGGAAGGAGTGGGTGCTTCCAGGCTCTCTAACTACTGTCCTGTTTCACTGACAACCTAACTGACAAAAGTATCTGCTCAAACAGTATTCAGGACAAAACATAATTCTGGAACCACCGTATTTGTGGTAACTGATAGTATTAGGTCAGTAGTCGATCAAGGGAAATCATCAGTATTAATTCTTTTAGACCACCAGAATTTACTTAAAAGGCTTCAGGAAACTGGTCTACACTCGGCCACATTGCATTGGTTCTATTATTTCGTAAGTAATAGGTCTCAGTTGGCACAGTTACTGCCTTTTAGATCCAGCCCCAAAGACCTGCACTGTGGAGTCCCTCAGGGTTCTTCCTTGAGACCCTACATTGTTTATTGTTTAAATAGCACCACGTATTGTGAAAAAGAGAGGATTTGAGGTTGTTATGTATGCTGATGACACTCAACTGATCTCTACTGATGGCAAGTATGACAAGTATGATGAGACAAAGGATAATCTGGTTGAGTGTCTTTCTGAGGTTGCAGAATGGCTACATGTTTATATAAAGAATCTGCTGTTTGGAGGTGCTGAATTTTTTTGAGTTATTTGTGGTTGTCAACAATGTTAGACCCTGCACCAAACCTAAGAAAGTAGTAAAAAATGTTCTTATTGACAATGCCTTGTCCCTGTAAGAACAAGTAACTAGGGTTCGAGGGATTTGTTTTGGGCTGCTATGTATCCTTTGGAACTTAGGCCCTGATTTATACTTTTTGAAGCAAACCTGTGTTAGCACAGGTTTGTGTCATAAAGTATACAGCTGGCTAGCGCCATTCCTGGACGCCAGCCGGGCGCCATATTTTAGGGAATGGCGCAAGCCGGCGCTAAGGCCTGGTTAGCGTCAAAATAAATGACACTAACCTGGTAGGGGAGGGAGTAGGGAAGACTGGATGTTGTGCGGGAAAGAATGATGCTAGTCAGGTTAGAGTAAAAAAAATGACTCTAACCTGACTAGCGTCATTTTTTGGATGCACAACCCCCATGGACATGACTCCTGTCTTAGTAAAGACTGGAGTCATGCCCCCCAGCCCAATGGCCAAGCCCAGGGGACTTATGTCCCCTGGGCATGGCCATTGGGCACAGTGCCAAGTTAGGCCCCCTATGGCACTTAAAAAAAATATATAAAAAAACACTTACCTGGACTTACCTGGGATGGGTCCCCCCATCCTTAGGTGTCCTCTAGGTGTGGGTGTGGGTGGGGGCAGATGGGGGTGTCCCTGGGTGCAGGGAAGGGCACCTGTGGGCTGTTTCCATGGTCTCTGACCATGGAAAATGGCCCACATGTCCCCTAACGCCTGTCCATACCCAGGCGTTAAAAAATTGCTCTAAGCAGGCTTAGCGCCATTATTTAAGGCCCTCTTCCTCCCGTGCGTGATTTTTGCTCAGGAGGATAAATAAGGTGCAGGTGCCTTATAGTCATTTTTTGCCCGACGCAAAGTAGGTTTCCACAGGCAAAAATGACGGCAACTCCCAGTATTTTTACGCTAGACGGGTCTAGCATCAAAATATAATTATAGAGTTAAGTTTGCGCCAGATATGCATCAAAATAAATGAGCAAATCCGGCACAACAGAGTATAAATATGCCCCTTAGTCCGAAGGATTCCAGTAGTATGGAGAAGAAACATAGTACAGGACTTACTTGTAAGCAGGCTGGTTTATGAAAATGCACTATATCTGGGCATGGCGGAATACCTGTTCACACTGCTACAGAGTATTAAGAACAAAGATGCAAAACATATTTGCAATAAAAGCAATAGGAGCTCAGCATCTGCCTGCCTTGACCAGCTCCATTGTCTTCCTATTCTAAACAAGCTATTTTCAAGTTAATGTGCCTTATGCACAGAGCACTGTCCTAACTTTATTACTGAATAACTTTCACAAATCTGTACAGAACCTTAGGTTGGCCATAAAGCTCTAACATCTTGCAGAAGAGTAAAAAATTCTCAGATTGGTGGCCGTTCTTTTAACTTTTTGGCTTTCACTCACTGAAACTAGCTCCCCCAGAATCTATGTACTGTGTCAGATCTGGTAACATTTCATAAAAAATTTAAGACATTGTTATGCTCGCTTTAGGTTCACGATCAGAACTGGTAATGATAAGGTCTAACATCGGTATATCCCTTTGGAGATGAGTTGTGCACTCTATAAGTACTTAATCCTAATAAAAAATAAAAAATGATTTTTATTAATCTGCTCCAGAAAATATAGCCCCTACTCAAGATTGTTGCCGTTCTGGCTTCCTTTCTTTCAGAAGATTTTCATACTCTGTCTTAGTTTTTAACTGGCATCTTTGTGGATTTAACCCTAAGTTATGTCTCCTCATGGAGACCAAAAAACGTAATTTATTATTTTTTGGTAGCACCACTTCTATTTGATCTTGTAGAGCTGCAATGTATTTCTGGCGAATGGGCAACCATGTTGCATCACTTTTAATATTACTGAAAGCTAACTATGTTAATGTATCTATCTAAGGTACCTTCATCCCTACATCTACTGGTGGTGAACCTCTAAATTATTTCAATACTTCTGGCAATACCCTAGTTGAATGCATGGCATGTGTAATTATATATATATATATATATATTCACTTAAAAAACAAAGGTTACAGGGACCTTATAGTTAGGCTCACATTTTAAGCATACAAAAACATAGAAATTCACCTGTTATAGTTAGATAAGTAACTATAACTCATGCCCTAAGGTAACTATAACTCTGCGCCTCCACCATTCTCAGTTTTTTTCTCAAAATGTTGACTGCAAATAATACTTTGATATTATCAATGATGTTATCTAAGATGTCATGAGTGCTGTAATATGTGAGTGTAGGAAAGTACTCTCTTTCTTGGCATGGTTACCCCCATTTTCCGCCTGATGTCAGTGTGTTTGACTGTGTTTACTAGGATCCTGCTAACCAGGACCCCAGTGATAATGCTCTCTCTCCCAAAAGTCTGTATTTCTACCAAGATTGGCATAGGATTGCCCCCTTATAAGTCCCTAGTATATGGTACCTAGGTACCCAGGGCATTGATGTTCCAGGGGATCCCTATGGGCTGCAGCATATATTTTGCCATCCAGAGGGAGCCCATGCAAAGGCTTCTGCAGAACTGCCACTGCAACCTGAGAGAAAGGGGGCAAGCGCCCTTTCACTGCCATTTTCACTGCACCAGGTCACTTATAAGTCCCCTCTATAACAGGCCTTCCAGCCCAGAGGGCAGGGTACAATGTACCTGTGTGTGAGGGTAGCCCTGCAATAGCAGAGGTGCCCCCAGGAACTCCAGGCCCATTTTCCCGGACTCCGTGAGTGCGGGGACGCCATTTTACACATGTACTGGACATAGGTCACTACCTATGTCCAGCTACATAATGGTAACTGAACATAGACATGTTTGCTATCAAACATGTTGGCCTCATACCTCAAGGTTTTTGCAAGCATTGGTTGTATGATTCCATGCACTGTGGGGGCTCCTTAAAGGACCCCCAGTATTGCCATTTCAGCCTTCTGATGGTTTCCAGGCAGCCCTAGCTGCTGCCACCTCCCAGACAGGTTTCTTCCCTCCTGTTGCCTAAAAAGCTGGAGCTTAGGAAGGCAGAACAAAGGATTTCCTTTGGGAGAGGGGTGTTACACCCTCTCCCTTTGGAAATAGGTATTACAGGCTTTGGAAGGGTAGCCTCCCCAAGCCACTGGAAATGCTTTGAAGGGCACATTTGGTGCCCTCCTTGCATAAACCAGTCTACACCGGTTCAGGGACTCCCAGTCCCTGCTCTGGTACGAAACTGGACAAAGGAAAGGGGAGTGACTACTCCCCTGCCCATCACCACCCCAGGTGGTTCCTGGGGTTTGCCATCTTGGATTCAAAGCTGGCAGGAAACTCTGGGAGTGGCCAGTGCCAGCAGGTGATGTCAGAGCCCTCCCCTGATAGGTGCTTACCTGGTTAAGTCCCCCTATCAAAGCTATTTAGGGTCTCTCCTTTGGGTGGGTCCTCAGATTCGGATAGCAAGACTCCAGCAGGAATCCTCTGCATCCGCCACTTTGACTTCTGACTGAAGAAACTGCATCTTAACTCTTCAGGAACCTACAATCTGCAACAAAGAATTAAGACGCCTCCTGCAACATTGTATCTCCGGCTCCTTCCAGCAACTTCAACATTTCCCCGGTCGTGCATCCTCTGAAGACAGCCCGTCTTCAGCCTGCATCAGAAGGAAGAAGGAATCTCCCTTGGGATGAAGGAGTCACTCCCCTGCTTCTGTAGGCACCAACTGCAATGAAGACTGGATGCATGGATTGCCTCTCCTGCTGAGCTGTGTGGATCCTGCATCAGAGGTGGTGTACTGAATTGGTCCCGACGGTCCTCTCTTCCAACTGTATAACTTTGGTGGAGGTAAGACCTTGTCTCCCCACGCACAACAGTACCCCCATGCACGGTGTCCTTTGCAGCTGCCAAGGCTTGTTGGCATCCTTCTTCCAAGAGCTTCATGCATCTTCAAGCTCTGGCCCCCAGCACTCTATCCTGCAATGCACAGCTTCCTGAGTTGTTCTCCAGTGGCGTGGAAGCCTTTGTCATAGTGTTGTATGTGCCTCTTCTGCACCTTTCTTGTCCCCATCATGTGGGACTCCTGTGTGTGCTGCCTGGTGTTCTGTGAGCTCTCTGTGTCGCTGAGGGCTACCTCTGACTCCCTCTCCTCTGTAGAATCCACCTGGTCCTTCCTGGTCCCCGGCAGCGCCATTTTCTGCTAACCACAAGCTTTGCATGTGCCAAGGCTTGTTGGCTGGCTTCGACGACGCAAACCCAACTGCAATCCTCCATCCAACGTGGGGCATCACTTGCACCCTCCAGGAACCAAACTTCATCTTCTTGAGTGCAGTACTGACTTTTCTTCTCCACCAGTGGTTCTCCTTTTGCACCTTCATCCTGGTGGGTAAGGGCTCCTGCTCTTCCTGGACTCTTCTGTGCTTCTTGGACTTGGCCCCCTTCTCCACAGGTCTTCTTGTCCAGGAATCCACTATTGGTGTCCTGCAGTCTCTTCTGGGTTTAGCATAATTCTTCTTCTTGTTTCTGTGTGTGATCTTAGAAACTTATTGTGATTTACTCCTGTTTTCCTGGTCTCTGGGGTGAGTTGCGGTACTTACCTTTGGGATTTTCTAGTACTCCGAGCTCCCCTCTACACACTACACTTGCTTAGGTGGGGGACCGACTTTCGCATTCTACTTTCTTTTTGGGTTGTGCTCCCCCTAGGACCATTTCTAACTATTGTGACTGTTTTAGGACTATGTTTTAGGACTGAGAGACCCCTGACCTTTCTGGCTGGAGCTCGCTCCCCTGCGCCGACAGCACCACCTTGCTGTGCTGCATTCCCCCGACCCCCGCCCACGCGACCAATCGCATGTTCAAGGCCCTCCTCCACATCCCTGGTGTCCTGTAGACGCTGGTAAGTGTTACTAGTATGTGCATTATTTGTTGTTCTCGTGCCTTTCTACTATTTCTCCTAACCGTATCTATTTTCCTCCTGTCTTCCGCTGCTCTTTACTAGTCTGTGCATTATTTATTGCTCTTGTGCCTTTCCACTGTTTCTCCTAACCGTATCTATTTTCCTCCTGTCCTCTGCTGTTCTTTACTAGTCTGTGCATTATTGGTTGTTGTTGTGCCTTTCCATTGTTTCTCCTAACCGTATCCATTTTCCTCCTGTCTTCCGCTGTTCTTCACTAGTCTGTGCGTTATTTGTTGTTCTTGTGCCTTTTCCACTGTTTTCCACACTCTATTTACTTTTCTGGGCCATCTTGACCCTTGTGCGCTCCCCCGGCTTCTGCTTATTCCCCGCCGCTGCGTCCCTGTGTCCCCGCCCCCCTCCCGCCCCCATTCACTCTCCCGTTCCCGCCCGCCTCCCGCCTCCCAGCTGCCCCTCCCTCCCACCCCCTGCTCCCCCTCTTAATGGCGGTTGCTGCGTGGCCGCGCCGCTGGCGTGCCGGAGGCGTGCCAGAGGCAAGCCCGTGTGCGCCCGTCTGCGCCCGTCCACACCCAGACCGCGCCCAGCCCCAGTCCCCCTGGCCCAACCGGCCAACCTCCCCCAGACTACACTACCACCCCACTCCCTCCTCTCCCTCAACCCCGAAGCTCGCCCCAACTGCATTCAAACCAGCCCCACACACACACACAAGGCCCCTTCTCCTGCCACACCTGCCTATTCTCCTGCTCCACCTCCCACGAACCCCACACCAACCCCAAACACAACAGCCTCCACACATCAACACCGCACCCACCAACAAACCCCACAACCTGCACAAGCCCCATGCCAATGCCACCACAACCCACAGCAAAACCGCAAGCACCCCCGCCATCACTATCTCACATCACAACAACCACACCACCCGCAACCATCTCAGCTGTCTGCTACTAAACACCCGGTCCCTACACAAACATGCCATAGAACTCTGGGACCTCATCACATCACACACACCCAACATCGTCTTCCTCACAGAAACCTGGACAAACCTCACATCCGAGCCAGACATAGCCACAGCCACCCCGGAGGGCTACAAACTCCAACGCAAAGACCGCCTTAACAAACCAGGAGGCGGCATCGCCATCCTTCACAGAGACACCATCAAGGTCACTACCAACACCCTCGACACCCTCAACAACGCAGAACACATGCACTTCCTCATCCACATCAACAACACCACCACCCCCAGAGGCACACTCATATGCAGACCCCCAGGACCACGCCCCCCCCTTCTGTGACACCATCACTGACACCATCAGCACGCACGCTCTCACCTCCACAGACTACATACTCCTCAGCAACTTCAACTTCCACCTGGAAAACCCTCACGACTACAACTCCTCCTCCCTCCTGGACAACCTCACCAACCTGGGACTCAAACAACTGGTCACAGCCCCACCCACTCGGCTGGACACACACTCAACGCAATTTTCACCTCAAGCCAACACATCACCTACACCCACACCACCGAACTCCAATGGACGGACCACCATTGCGTCCACTTCTCCTTCAACAAACCACCCACACACCACCACCAACGCACCACCCCCTACCGCATGTGGGACAAGATCCCCACAGAGCGCCTGAACTCCCAACTGACACAAACCCCCCCGACACCACCGACCCCAACACCGCCGCACACAACCTCAACAAATGGATCACCACCTGTGCCGACGCTCTCACGCCCCTCAGAAAAAACATCACCACCCGCAATATCAAGAGCGCCCCATGGTTCACCACTGAACTCCACGAGTCCAAACGCAAATGCCGCAAAGCAGAGAAAACTTGGAGACAAGAACCCTCCACCACAAACTTCTCCACCCTCAAAACCACCACACGCATCCACCACCAACTCATACGCACCACCAAAAGAGCACACTACTAGGAACATATTGACAACAACTCCCAAAGCAGCAAAAAACTCTTTACCATCATCAAAGAGCTCTCCAAACCCAAAGCCAGCAGCCGAGACCCCACGCACACACAAACCCTCTGCAACTCCCTCTCAAATCACTTGCACTGCAAAATCCTGGACATACACAACAGCTTCATACCACACACACCCTCCACACGCAACCTCCACCCACCCAACACAAACACACCACGCACCCCCCCCAACCTACTCACCACCTGGGCCCCCACCACCGACGAAGAAACTAAAATGACAATGAACTCCATCCACTCTGGCTCCCCCTCCGAGCCATGCCCCCACCGAATATACAATAAGGCCAGCCCCACCATCGCCCCCATACTCCGAGCCATTATCAACAGCTCATTCGAAACCGCCACCTTCCCAGACCCCTGGAAACACCCGGAAGTCACCGCGCTCCTAAAAAAAACCAAAGCCGACCCAGACGGCCTCTCCAACTACCGCCCCATCTCCCTCCTCCCTTTCCCAGCCAAGGCCACGGAAAACTAGTCAACTCCCGCCTATCCCACTTCCTCAAGGCAAACCACACACTCGACCCCTCCCAATCTGGGTTCCGCAAGAAATCGCTCTCATCGCATGCACCGACGAAATCAGATCCAGAGTTGACATGGGCGAGACCGTAGTACTCATACTCCTGGACCTCTCCGCAGCCTTTGACACTGTCTGCCAACACACACTACACACACGACTTCACGACGCCGGGATCCGCCACAAAGCCCTGGACTGGGTCACCTCCTTCCTCACTGACAGAACCCAAAAAGTCAGTCTCCCACCCTTCCAATCCTCCGCCACCAAAATCACCTGCGGAGTCCCACAAGGCTCCTCCCTCAGCCCCACACTCTTTAACATCTACATGGCCCCACTAGCCAACATCCTCAAACCCCAAGGCACCACCATCCTCTCCTACGCTGATGACACACAACTCATCTTCTCCCTCACCCGCAACCCCGCCACCGCCAAAACCAACCTACACGTTGCACTCCTTGACACCGCTGCCTGGATGACAGCCAACCACCTTAAACTCAACTCCAACAAAACCGAAATAATCATCTTTGGCCCACACAAAAACACTTGGGACCCCTCTTGGTGGCCCACCACGTTAGGCCCGCACCCACCCCCGCAAACCACGCACGCAACCTCGGCATCATCCTGGACCCCTCCCTCTCTATGGCCCAACAAATCAACGCCCTCACCTCCTCATGTTTTAACACACTCCGCACACTGAAAAAAACTTTCAAATGGATCCCCACAGAGACCAGAAAGACAGTCACCCACGCACTCATCAGCAGCATACTTGACTACGGCAACGCCCTCTACGCCGGCACCACACTAAAACTCAAGCGCAAACTACAGCAAATCCAGAACTCAGCAGCACGACTCATCCTCGACCTCCCCCGCCATGAACACACCTCACCACACCTCACATCCCTCCACTGGCTCCCCATAGACAAAAGGATCACCTTTAAGATCCTCATCCATGCACACAAATCCCTCCACAACACCGGACCAACCTACCTTAACGAAAGAGTGACCTTCCACACTCCCACACGCCACCTCCACTCCGCCGACCTATCTCTCGCCACAGTTCCTCGCATCAAACACACCACCACTGGAGGCAGATCTTTCTCTTATCTGGCCCCTAAAGCCTGGACCTCCCTCCCCACCCACATCCGCAAGACCCAGGACCTCCTACTCTTCAGGAAGAGCCTTAAAACCTGGCTTTTCGAACAGTGATCTCCCCTCCCCCCCAGCGCCTTGAGACCCTCACGGGTGAGTAGCGCGCTCTATAAGTCTCTTTGATTGATTGATTGATTGACTATTTCTGCATACTAGCGTACATAATTAGTGTATTACTTACCTCCTGAGGGAGTATAGTCTCCATGGTATTTTTGGTATTTGTGTCACCAAAATAAAGTAGCTTTATTTTTGTAACACTAAGTATTTTCTTTCGTGTGTGAGTACTGTGTGACTACAGTGTTATTGCATGAGCTTTGCATGTCTCCTAGGTAAGTCTTGGCTGCTCATCCACAGCTACCTCTAGAGAGCCTGGCTTCTAGACACTGCCTACACTACACTAATAAGGGATAACTGGACCTGGTATAGGGTGTAAGTACTATAGGTACCCACCACACACCAGGCCAACCTCCTACAGTGAAGTAATTAGTGCATGGCGAGAGCACACGTTGCAGTTACCTTAGGGCACGAGTTATAGTTACTTGAAATAACTCTAACTATTACAGATGAATTTCTATGGTTTTGTACGTTTAAAATGTGCACCTAACTATATCGTCCCTGTAACCTTTGTTTTTTTTAAGTCAATTTCTACGTTTGAAAATATTCTATTCCCTAACTATAACATCTCTGTATTCTTTGATTTTTTCTGTGAATTTTTTGTTTCTTTTCAACATAAAGTAAATTTTATTGCAATACATTGTGAGTGGGTGCATGAGTCTCTGAGTCTATGGGTGCATGCAGGAGTCTCTGAGTGGGTCTGTGAGTGGATGTATGACTACCTCTGTGGGTTTATGAGTGGGTGCATGAGTGTCTGTGTGTGGGTGAAAGTCTCTTTTTTTGCAATATTTGCAAATGTGACGCAATGTTACACAGGGGCATGCTGGGCATCGCAACAAATTTGTGAATATGGAATGTGGGTCAAAATTACCTTTTCTTCCACTTTGTATGCCCATAGTGTGTTCAAGAAACTCACACATCTGTTGGAAAATACACAACTAGGATACCATCTGTTTGGACAGGAAGAAGTGTGAAAAAGAATATAAAAACAAGGCAATTACATTTATTTGTGACTCTATAATCTGGAACTACATCCCAGTGTCCAACAGGACCACCCTAATCCGTGCTATTTAAAAGTTGAAGACACTTCTTTAAAGAACACATCACAGTAAAGTAGCAGTCAACCTCGGCTCTCAAAACTCAGTTTCTCTTCTAATCACTCATCCCATCTATTCTTACTCTTGACCCTTCACGGTGCTCTGTTGATTTGTTGCTTGGTTCTCAATATATAAATAGCACATACATATAATCGCTGAATGTTAATGAAAAGGTGCATAGGCTCCTATAGCAATTCAGCACTAAAAAAAAAGTGGTATAATTGCTCTGTAGAAATTCTAATATGAAAACACTGAATTCTACTACAAGTCTGCTCTCTGGTGGACATTAATAGACAAACATGCATATCCAAAATGTTGATGCTGTTTCATTTAACAAAGTATATTAGTGAAATGTCATGTATTTTTGCCTTATATTGTGTACTTATTCAACTCGTTAACATTTTTATTACTTTTTTCAGCAGTTTGCAATTACTGCCTTGTACCTTTCTTCAGCTTTTCAAAAATATGTACAGTGTTCTTCGTTGCCATGCAGGGTGCACATCCAGGTGGAATTCAATTCCAATAATGCACCTTATAACTAATGCAGGTGAATGTTTCTAATGGACCTGGCCCTTTTTGCAGAGTCACACCAAATGTTTTGCCATCCTCTGCCTTCCCTTTCTCTCCCTTCCCCTTTTTGTTGGCTATTTGGAATTTGCACACTTTTTCTCTGCTAACCGGTGGTAAAGTGTTTGTGCTCTCTGTCTGAAACAGGACAATTGGAACCTACCTGATTGGTACATTTAATTTGCTTGTAAGTCCCTATAAAATAGTACTACATGTACCCAGGGCTTGTGAATTAAGTGCTACTAGCCAGACTTAACTAGTCCCTGCACCTGCCTCATGCTCCGATGTGGGTGGCCTGAAGTTGTAACTTTCCCTGGTCTAGCACGACCAAATGACCATGAGTGGTGCTTTGCATTTTTAGGTGCTATTTTCACTGAAAGTTTTAAACATGAATATCTCCGGTTCTGCTGATTGGATTTTTGTCGTTCTAGTATCATTTTATTTACTCAATTTTTCTACAATGGTTTCGGATTTTTCTTGCATTGGGTTTTCACTTCACTACTGTTTAAGTGCTGCATTCTTACTTTACACATTGGCCTTAAACTAAGCCTGGCTGCGTTTGTGCCAAGCTACCAGTTGATTGAGCAGAGGTTAATTTAGTGACCTTTGTGGTTCACTCTGACAAGGATTGTGGTTGTTGCCCAGGTAACCCAATTTCTTACAGTTTCTAATAGGGCAAACCAGCACCAGTATGAACAACAATTCCAGATGCTACAAGGGGTAGAACCACTTATATCAGAACCTCACAATTATGCAAATCTCAAATTATATAGGAAGAGGCAAATATGTTTTAAAAAGTGTTTGAAGATTTATAGCACTTTGGTTAAAATGATTATTTTTGAGTTATCAAATAATTTGTTTCTAAACACACCACGTCCAATGTATTAAAATATATATATTTCAAGGAGGTGGATGGGGCTACCTCGCAATAAATACTACAGTGTACCATGCATAGTGTCATTAAGCAAAATTAATTTCATGCTTGAAACAAAAGCAATACATGGATTGCTAGCCTTTCAAATGAAAAAGCATGCAATAATGTTTTTATTTGAGTTTCAATAACCCGTGTTGGGAAAAAGGGTGCGCTGCCTGGGGGGGTAACTGACTCTTACAGGCACTCCTAGCTCTACCAAAGCCACATTCCAATAAGGAAAGTAAGGCGTTGATACAAAATGGAAATAACACAATAAAGCTAAGCATCGGTAGGACTAAAATAAATCTAAAGACAAGGGGGAGCTCCTAAAAGGCACAATAGGAGAGGAGCATTAATTCAGACCAAAGGCACTGAGACCCCTAGAAAAAAACCAAGCTGTGGTAGTGCCCTAACGCAGTTCACAAACTTGAAGGTAGGAGGGAACCCCCAATAACAGTGATTTAAAAATGCCATTTCACTCTGACCTCTTCACTTCACCGGACCATTCTCATCCAAGTAGCATAAACTCTTGAGAATCTCAGAGTCTCGATGTGGCTCTATTCTGACATCTAGGAGTAGGTGGGCAAGGTAAGTTGTAGATGGACCCCTTACGTTAAGTCATTAGAGCTGATGCTAGTTGCTTTAAAGCCATATCTGTCACAGATTCAGGTGGGTCTGATCAGGACTCTGGTTGGGACGCCCCTTGAGGTCACCGAATATCCTAAAGAGGTAGTGTACTGGGGAAGAAGAGCAGCTAAAGGCATACACAGAAAGTACAACTATGGACAGGCACAGGAAAGTAAAAGCAGAGCAACCCTTATGTGAACAAACAGGAAACGGATTACTAATGGACAAACACGCTGCAGTTGTATACAGAGTAAGGCGCAGAACCTCCCACAGTGACAGGGAATGTCAATGCCTCTGTGCAGTTTGCTCTTACAGATAGTCACCCTGCCAGCCCCATAGAAAGGAGGCAGCAGAAGTGATTCTGTCTCTGGACCCTAGGGCACAAACAAGGATAGTACTTACATACACAAGACATGCTCTTGTGGGTCCAGCTGGAAACACAGTGGCGATTCCTGAGAAAACAGCACTAGTACACAGTCACTGATAGGCACGAAAGACAACGTATAACACTAGATAAAGATGGGGGCTAGAATTGCCTCCTGGAAACCAGGAGCCAACCACACTACAAAGGAGGACACTTATACACTGTTGAAGACTGATAGAACATTTACCAGACACAAATAACCAAGAAGAAACGGAAACAGAAGGGAACAAACTAAGAGGCTGAGGCAAGAACTGGGAACAGGCTCAGGCTGAAGCAAAGGCAAGACTAGGACTGGAAAACAGGGCGCAAACCTCTGGCTGGAACAAACAGAGACAGGTCTGGGAAACAGAGAGCAGGCTCTGGCTGGAACAAGCAGGGACAGGGCTGGAATACAGGGATCAGGAATAAGCAGTAAACAGGACTGGGAAACAGAGAGCAGGTTCAGGCTGATACAAGGCAGGAGCAGAACAGAGAAACAGGGAGCAGGCTCTGGAAGAAACAAACAGGTACAAGTCTAAGAGATAGGAAGCAGACTCTGGCTGGAACAATCAGGAGCAGGACAGGAAAAAGGATCAAGCTGGAACAGAACAGGAACAAAACTGGAACTCCATCCGATAAAGGGTCTGTAACACAAAGGAATCAAACTCCAATGCACGACGGGGATCTTGAGGAAATGGCTGCTTATAATCAATTCCAAGCTGGGCTGCACAGGTGAGGTCTCAGGTGTGTGTAATTTCAGACACTTGCAAGTCTTGGAGGAGAGGATCCGGTGAAAAGGAGCAACTGGACTTCTCCCATAGAAAACAATGGGAAACAGAATCTAGGATTTCCTGACTACCAGGCTGTGCATTAAGGGATTTGCAGTCCCAGGAAGCAAATGTAGTACTACACAGGAATACCATGGTGAAAAGAGAAACAAACAGGAGTCAGCAAGGGACTCTAGATAAGTGTTCAAGGTGATTCCCAGGCTACCGAGAGTCCCCTTACAGCGCCCCCTAGAAAATGGGACGACAGAGTCATAACAATCGCACTACATGTAACTGCATCTTAGCCAGTCAAACCTTGGGTGCCCGAAACAGAGAAATGATAGTAGTGCTTTATAGCAGGACTCAAAATGAAAGTGCCGCTAAGGCAGGGCCGGATTGGGAACCCAAAGAAGCCCTGGCAAATTGTGTCAAACCTGTCCCTATAGTGTGCATAGCGAGTGAGCCTGGCCACTACAATGGGGGTAGGAGGGGTTCTCCCACAACAAAACTGGGAAACAAATGACAATTGTGCCTTCCACAACACATTTTCCATTATATATTCAACTGTATTAGTTTTTACATCATAGTAAATGATGACCTTACAGAGCACCAGGATACAGCAATCTTCAATGATTTCACCATCACCCTCTAACAGTGCCTCTCATCTCTCCATAGCCCTTTTCCCACATGTATTTCATTTGTTCTATAGTGGCTCTCTTACCAGCGTAGGTTATTGAAGCATCTTAATCACACACACATACAGGGACAATGGACCATACGAATGGAAATCAGGTGTATAGAAAATGTTACATAAGACAAAAGGACTACAAGGTGTAAGTTTCACATTTCATCCCTACTGGTAAGCATTTTTTAAGAGTGCTTGGTGTAGGGACGCATAAACTCAGGAATCAGAGCCTAGGATAAACAGAGACTGGGGAAAAAGCAGCTTTCTAACCTGTCCCATGCAGTTTGCATGCAGCTCTTTGATGGCAGTTCATAGCTCACTGTGCAAGATTATGATTGTAATTTATGAACTGCATAGTAACAAAAGGATCTCTATGACAAAAGCAGAATATCCCACTGAACTATAGACATTAAATACTGTTCTGTAATCTGCATAGTACACGTTCTTTCCAGCAGGCATATTTACCCTCTGCGCTACCTTAGATGAGTAAAAACTGCCACTAGACAAGACAAAACTTCCATCTCTCTCCAAAGAGTTATCTTGGCACTTTTATTGTTGCCTAAAAACTGTTGGATATACAAGGACCTCTGCAGTGTTTTTAAAATTACTGCACTGTTACTGCACTGCCTCCTGTAACAAAAGCAGCCCCCACCCTTCCAGTCTCCCGGGGAACTGCCTGATGCCCTGTACGGCCAGTACGGCCTTGCGCTAAGGGCAAAGTTGCTCATAACACCATGTCGCAGCACATCCCTATTGCAGTAATGATTGGAATAAGTTCTTTTTTTCATAGCACTTAGGCCCATATTTATAATTATTTTGTGCCGAATTTGCATCACTTTTTGACACAAAAGCAAACGCAAACTTACAAAATATAATTGTATGTGACACAGATGCAGCGCAAAAAAAGTATAAATATGGGCCTTATCGCCATACTTCTGCAGCTTCTAAGTGCTGTAAATAGTAGGAACATGGACCTCGGAAGGTGGAAAACAGAGTTTTTCTGAGACTGAAATTTGTGACCTGCATGTGCTGCAAGGGGCGCTCTGCTCACTGACTTATCCACCCAATGAACACAAATGCTAACCATTCCTGATGCTGCACCTACCCAAGTGGTGCAGGACTGTGCAAATAACATAGAAGAACATTTTTAATTGGAAATTCCATGACACACAGAACCACGAGGGTGGACAATGCACTGATCACTTATACTAACAAGCCTCTAGAAATGTTCAACTATAGCCAGCAAATACCACATAGTATCTTTACTTTCTACTGTCTACAGCAGTGGTTCCCAACCTTTTGACTTCTGTGGACCCCCACTTTGTCAGTACTGGAACCTGGGAACCCTCACTGAATCATTATTGGAATCTGGGGCCCCCTGATGAGTCATTACTGAAAGCTGGGGACCTACTCTGTTAACACTGCAAATTCATTGCCTGGGTTTATGGGCAATTGGGTTGCAATGAGAGACTGGAAAAGGTACATGTGCTTGCCATGTACCATGAGCACCATGTTCAAGCAATTACAAGTGAAGCCCAGGCCATGCAACTAGAGGTTCAGTGCCTTAAACGGCCTGCTGAAAAACTGCAGCCCGCCATGTACCCAAAGCTGAGGGAATGATCATACACCCCCAGAGCACTGAAGTCTGCACCAACATAGCAGTTCTGTTCCCTTGTCCATGGTCCTGGAACTCTCACTTCCTAAGTTTTTCCACCTTGTAATGAACTATCTTGCTTCCGGTTCCCCTTTGTATCCTCTCCATGCAATTCCTACTTTGACCCCGCCCCTTGCTCATGTACGACCTTCTTGTCCGAGACTCCTCTTCCTTCATCCTCATGCATAAAGGTATTATCTCTGCTCTTTTGTTGCTCTTTCTCCTCCCTCACACCTCTAATATAGTTATCCTTCTCACTCTCTCCTGGAACCCCGCTCACTCTGTCCTCACACCTGGTTTCCCCGCTTATTCTCTAACATCTTCTCTTCTTCACGTGCCCATCCTGTTAACGCTACAATTTAGTTCAGGTTTCTTTCTCCATCTTTCTCCTTTTCAATCCTTTGTTCTATTATTCTCGTTTCTGGTCTCTTATTCTCTCACCTTTCTTATTCTCGGTTTATCTTAATTTTCGTTCTGTTCTTCCTCCTCCTACTGCCTCCAGCCTCTCCCAGTATTCCAGGCAGAACATGAATTCAGCACCCAGCAGAAAATACTGTGAAATAAGCTCCCACTTCCAGCGTCTGGCCTTTCTACTTTAAAAAAGCACGCAATGACTTTCTAAAAATGTATGTTTCGCAATTTATTGACATAAATGCTTAGTTCTTTAATCTTACGAGGACAGGATGTTGCATGGCATCAAGTGCACTAATCCGAGCTGGGCACTCAAGCCCATATTTATACTTCCTTAGTGCCGCATTTGCGCCACTTTTTGGCGTAAAAGCGGCGCAAACTTATAAATAGGCCCATATTTATACTTTTTTAGCGCCGCACTTGCACCACTTTTTGATGCAAAAACCGCACAAACTTACAAAATAGAATTGTATTTTGTAAGTTTTGCGTAAAAAAATGACGCAAATGTGGCACTAAAAAAAGTATAAATATGGGCCATAGCATTTTGTAAGTTTGCGCCGCTTTTGCCTCAAAAAGCGGCGCTGTATGTTTGCGCCGCTTTTGCGTCAAAAAGCGGCACAAATGTGGTGCTAAAAAAGTATACATATGGGCCTCAGTGTCTCTGGTGGTCATTCACATAGCTTCTCGTTTGCTGGCCGCCCTCTCCAGCCCTGGGCCTGGCTCTGTGTTGTGTTGTAGAATTCTCGACATACGCGCGTATGTCGAGAATTCTACATTCCAGAGAGGGACGGTTGGAGACATGGAAAAAGACGGAGGTGGGCGAGGGATCGTTTCCGTTGCTGCATCCGCTTTACAAAATAAACTTATATTATTAATAACTTTTCACTGGAGCAACGACTATCATTACATTGGCGACGAGCGCCTACCTCCACCTCAAAATTACCGTGGCACGGAAACGTGAGAGTGGACCCGCGATCCTGACTGCGACCGATGAAAGCGACTTCTTTCCTGATTGAAATTTGGATGGCACGAAGGAAAGGAGGGTTGACGCGCATGGATTTTGAAGAGTATTGAGGCTAGTAAGCTGAAAATTCATTTTCTAGAAAACAAACCCTACCGCCCATAAAGAAAACGTCAAATGACGTGGCGGCCATCTTGGGGGTAGGAAATACATTGGAACAATCGTCCATTAATGTGGCAGCCATTTTTGGAGTAAAAATCAGATTTCAATTTTAAAAGTGGACAATTTAATGTTGAAGGTCATCAAGATTCTACACAAAAGTGTGACTGTCTATCAACAATTTTTGATGTTGTCTAGATTTATGTTTTAAGACTTATTAGGCTGGTCTTATAAAAAAAAAAAAAAAAAAAAAAATATATATATATATATATATATATATTCAACGAAGGGAAAAGTCCAATATTTACATTGTGAATTACCATGGCTACCAACGCCCAAGGTATAGTACCACCTCCCCCGTTCCTTGCACAACCAGGTAATCCACCAATTCCTTGGGGTGAATGGATTGACACTTTTGAAAATTATTTGGTGGCACTTGACAGCCAGGATTTGAGACCAGTGAGAAAAAAAGCTATCCTTTTGAGTACTAAAGGACAGGAAGGTCAGCACATATTTAAATACTTACCTCAACCATTAGTAGAAGAAGGTCAACTGGAAATGGATGTATATAAGGAGGTGAGGAAAAGACTGGAAAAAAGATTTTCGAAAGAAGTCAACATTGTCATGGCAAGACATACATTTTATACTCAACCACATAGATCAGAGGAGAGTATTGATGAATTTGTCACAAGGTTGAGGGAGTTATCCACCAAATGTCAATTTGGTGCGATGACTGAAGAATTAATACGAGATCAATTAATCGTTCAGTGGCATAGCAAAAAAATGCAGGAAAGATTATGGGCAGCCAAAAATCCGTCGTTGAAGGATGCTATTGATGTAGCAAAAGTTGTTGAACAATTTGAATATTGTATGAGAGAGATGGAAAAGAAAGAGAGAGTGTCCAATGGTAGTTCTGAGACAAATACAACTTGTGTTATAAAAGAAGGCAATGATGTTTTGGCAAGTACAAAAGGTGGGCGTATGTTCAAGGGTGCAAATAAGAATAACGTTGTCAACAAGTCTTACAGTAAGGCGTGTATGAGATGTGGGAGTAAGTTTCACAATGCAGATTCAAAATCATGCTTTGCCTTGGGTAAGGATTGCATGAAATGTGGTAAAAAGGGGCATTTTGCACGCATGTGTACGAATAATGGAAAATCTAGAGTAGGTATCATACATCAAGATTATATGGAGGATGCCGAAGAAATAGATAGAGTTTTATCCATAGAGAACACTAGACAGGAGGTGAAAAGTACACATAGACCTCCCAAACCAACGGCAAATTTTATAGTACGTGGGAGAAAGGTACGACTAATGATTGATTCTGGTTCACTATACACAATCGTACCCAAAAGCTTATTGGTTAAAGAATGGCCCAATGTGCGTCTTCTACCAAAGGATATCAATCCTGGTGGTTATCAAGGTGAGAAAATAGATATAATTGGTTACATGTTGGCCAACATAAGTTTTGCTGAGAGACAAATTGAGGATAAGGTTTATGTGGCTACTAATGGTCCACCAATTCTGGGTTGGCATCACCAGTATGATTTACACATAAGATTGGATCCCAGGACAGATGATAGGGTCATGGCGTTGCAAGACGATAACTTAGGTAATGTATTGGAGGAATACAAAGAAGTTTTCACCAATAAAGTAGCAGCACTTAAAGGGTATACACACAAAATCATGCTAAGGAAGGATGCAGTTCCTGTACAGCACAAATTGAGGAGAGTTCCTATTAAGGCAAGGAATGAGGTAAAGAAAATGATTGGTGACATGGTACAAGAGGGCATCATAGAACGTATTGAAACATCAAGTTGGATCTCCCCAGTGGTCCTCACAAGTAAGCCTGATGGGTCTTTGAGATTCTGTGTCGACCTCAGGTCACTTAACCAGAATATAGTGGTTGATAATTACCCATTCCCTAATATTAACGAATTAGTTTTACTGCTGAGAGGGGGAAAATATTTTTCCAAGTTAGATCTTAGGATTGCGTATCATCAGGTCAAATTGCACGAGGAATCCAAAGAGTTAACAGCATTTATTACTATGGAGGGGGTCTATCAGTTTAATAGGATGCCATTTGGTTTGGCCTCTGCGGCAGGTGTATTTCAGAGAATAATGTGTGATGTGTTTGAAGGGGTTGATAACGTGATGTACTTTCAAGACGACATCTTAATTTTGGGAGAAACTTTGGAAAAACATAACCAAGTACTGAAGTGTGCATTAGAGAGAGTTATGAGAGCAGGTCTTACACTAAGAAGAGAAAAATGTAAATTTTTAGTTGAAGAAATTGAGTATTTGGGATATACCCTCTCTGAACATGGAGTAAAACCAATGAGGAAACTGTTGGATGCCATTGAAAAAGTTCCATCCCCCCAGGATAAAGAACAGCTGAGATCATTCATGGGACTCATTGAGTACTACTCCAAATTCATAAAGAATTTTGCTGATAAAACGGAGAGTATAAGAAAACTTTTACACAAGGGGCAAAAGTTCCTATGGGGGGATGATCAGGAGTCAGCTTATCAAAACATAAAAAAAGAAATGTGTAAAGCTAAAGTTTTGGTACCTTTCAATCTTGAAGCTAAGACTATTATAACAGTGGATGCGAGTGCAATTGGTCTAGGAGCTGTGCTTTCACAGAGCTCTGACAAAGGAGAAGGGACTGTTGCATTTGCGTCACGATCATTGACCAAATCGGAACAAAATTACTCAGTCATTGAAAAAGAGACATTGACTGCATCGTGGGGCATTGAGTATTTCAGAACTTACATTTAGTGACGTAAGATAATATTGCGCACTGATCATAAACCATTGTTGAGGGTACTGTTACCTGGGGGTGCCAACAAAGTGTCTCCACGCCTGGCTAGATTAGCTGCAAGGTTGCAGGAGTATCAGTTTACTATTGAATATATTCCTGGATAGCGTAATGTTCAGGCGGATTGCCTATCTCGCTTGCCATTGAATTGGCAGGAGGTAGATAAACAACGTATACAAGACTATGAGAGTGAAGGTGCTGTTGCAAGTGTTGAAGACGTGCTTGAATGCACTCAGGGTGTGGTGTCGAGTGAGGAGTGGTGTGAGGAAATGGAGAAAGATGAGGTGATGAAAGACGTTATTAATGTAATTGTTAGTGGAGAAAGGAGAGAGAGTACATTAAACCCTCAGGTTGGCCCCTATGCAAAGATACTGGAGGAATTGTCTATTGTCACTAAGAATATCGTGGTGAGGGGTGACAGGTTTGTTCCTCCGGTAGGTGTGAGATACAAACTGTTTTGGTTGGCTCACGAAGGCCATTTAGGGCAGACTTTAACGAAAAAAAGACTAAAGGAAAATTTTTGGTGGCCAGGGATTGATGGTGCGTTTGCAATTGGGTTGAGAGGTGTGTTGATTGTGTGGAGAGTGAGAAGAGATTGAAAGTGGGCAGACAATGTTTATTGGGATCCATATCAGATCCTGGCATAGTGTGGCATACATTGTGCATGGATTTCATTGGACCTTTGAATGGTGTTCCATGGGACTTAAGATATGCTTTAGTGATGATTGATGTGCATTCAAAATGGTTGACAGTCAAATTTATGAAAGAGGGGCCAGATGTAGGTAAGTATGGTATTGCGACTTGCAATTTGCGAGTCATAGCGACTCACAAATTGCAACTCGCAAAACCAAATGCAGAAAGGTGTCTCAGACACCTTCTGCGACTCGCTATGGGGTCGCAAAGACCCACCTCATTAATATTAATGAGGTGGGTCGCAATTTGAGATCCCATAGCTAGTCTGGGCACTCACGGGGATGGTGGCCTGCTGGAGACAGCAGACCACCATGTCCGTGACTGCTTCTAAATAAAGCAGTTTTTTTTTTCCAAAGTGTAGCCCGTTTTCCTTAAAGGAAAACGAGCTGCACTTAGAAAAAAAAAACTAAACCTTTTGTTTTGGATTTTTTCAGGGCAGGTAGTGGTCCCTTGGACCACTGCCTGCTCTGAAAAAATATTTTTATGTCCAGTCACAAAGGGGAAGGGGTCCCCTGGGGACCCCTTCCTGTTTGCGACTGGGTTACCATCCACTTCAAGTGGATGGTAACTGCGATTCCATTTGCGACCGCTTTCGCGGTTGCAAATGGAATTGCATAGCATTGCGAGTCGCAAATAGGAAGGGAACACCCCTTCCTATTTGCGAGTCGGAAATGCATTTTGCGAGTCGGATCCGACTCACAAAATGCATTTCTACATAGCAAAGAGGTATTTGCCCCTCGCAAATGGCGATTTTCACCGTTTGCGACTCGCAATCTCTTTGCTACATCTGGCCCGAGATTACTACCAGAGCAACTATTAGGACAATGCAGGAAATATTTCATGAAGAAGGTTTTCCAATGAAACTCATTACAGATAATGGGACACAGTTAGTTTCCCATGAGATGGAACAATTCCTCAAACAGACAGGGATACATCATTCCTGCACTGCATTATACAATCCACAGGCCAATGGTATGGTAGAGAGGTGCAATCGGATGGTAAAGGGTGTTATCAACATGGCTATAAGAGGTGGCAAGAATATACGTACTATGGTGGACGACTTTATATGGGCGTATCGCGCCACAGTGCACAGTGTTACGGGTAAAATTCCTTTTGAGGGGATGAGAGGCAGGAAAGCATGTACAAAAGTTAACCCACCATGGTTGCTTTCAGTTTTAGAGGAAAGAGATTCAATCCAAAAGAGTGCAGGGACATCACGATCTTTGACGAGATTTGGTGAAATTTGGTGAAAATTAGAGCGGTGAATACTGGAAATAGCTGCATGAAATTTCGGGGACCCTACTTAGTTAAAGATGTATGTGAATTTCATGTTGTTTTGGAAAATGGTGAACGGTGGAGTAAGAGGAAAGTAGCACTGTATTGCAGAAGTGATGGAAATGAAAAGAGGAAGATGGGCTCTGAAAGATGGGTTTCAGATGAGAACAGTGTTTCTTTGCTTATGAGTGATGAAGATATATTAGATAAAGGAAGAGTGGATGTACAGGAGAGAGACTGTTTGCAAAATGAATGTCAACAAGAGACAGAGATGGAACCACTTACAGATATGAATAAAGGGAATGTCCAAACCAAAAGAGTGGGGTTAAGACCTCGTAAACCCCCAAGATATTTACAAGATTATGTTGAGTGAAGTTGACTTTAAGTTATACTATTGTTGTAGTTATCTTGTACATAGTTTTAAGTTATATGAAATTTGTGCATGTCATCCATTGTTTGTAAAGGGGGTGGCATGTCATCTATTGTTTGTAAAGGGGGTGGATATGTTGTGTTGTAGAATTCTCGACATACGCGCGTATGTCGAGAATTCTACATTCCAGAGAGGGACGGTTGGAGACAGGGAAAAAGACGGAGGTGGGTGAGGGATCGTTTCCGTTGCTGCATCCGCTTTACAAAATAAACTTATATTATTAATAACTTTTCACTGGAGTAACGACTATCATTACACTCTGCCAGCTCGGGCAGGGTGCCCTGGGTTCCGAACCTGAGTGCAGGCTGAGCAGTGGGAGCGGGTCGAGGCGCTGTGCAGATGCTTGAATAGAGGGTGCTCCAGGGAAAGCGCTATCGGAATGTGGGCGGAGGGCAGACCCGGTGCGGATCTCTTTTCGCAGTGCAAGCTCACTACTTGACCCGCCCTGCATCATTTCCGTTCGACTGACTTTTTATAAACAGTTTCTATTTCCGTTTTTTTAAGAGACAGCAAGGCCCTTGAGTCTGCCCATCTAGTAGTTTATATACATTGCGGCCCCTACCACATACAGGAAAGCGTGCACCTGAGCACCGTTTAAGAGAATAACAGTACAAGCTACACCGAGGCCTGTGGTTTAGGGGGGCACACACAAATATAGAGTGGCTGGGCCCCTCCCGTAGCCACGGCCTGGCAAAGGCCTGTATCCAGCTCTGCACAGTGAATTGGCAATCTAAACATGAGTATTTAACACATTCTGCAACTAACACTGTTGAGGGTTTCTAATCTAGAACACTACAACTACCAGGAGCCAATGAGCCAAGCACAACTCCTGTAATAGTCTTTTTTGAAGTACATTTCCTGGATCTTCGTCAGTTTCAGTATTAAACTCAAGATTCTACATGCACACATGTGGCTCCATATGTTAGGCACCAGCCCACACATCTATGTGCCAGGCCCTAGACCAACAACAGGAAGAGAAGGCCCAGTGCCAATTGTATGAACTAAATCCAATATCTGATTTAATGTTTTGTGTCTGTGTCCATGAGAGTTGCACATGGATTTGGGACCACTCAAAGAGGTGGGCTTTCATCCTTTCAGAAGTGCATAAATGGAGGATCTTGACAGATCTGGGATGGTCGGGAATGCACGAAGCATAAACGATCAACACATTTGTCTTCTGGAAGGTTTTCTGGTTCCACAGACAACGAACAGGAAGTATGGCAAGATTCAATTTATAGAAATGTTTTACAAAGCGGGACATAGATTATTACATCAACAACATCAGCTGATCTTCACACTATGCAGGCTCCAACCCGGGTCCTTCAGATGCTGTTCCATCTTTTGCCACACATTGCATCCACTAAATTTCTCGTTAGAAGTAATGACTCTGAATTGAAATTCTTATTAGGGTCCAAACTTTCTCTTGTCGAAGTCATTCAATACATCCTCTTACTCGTAGTTCAACCATAATGGATTCCAGTGTGGATGGACTCTACAGCGGGATAATTGTAGGTTTTTCCATACTCCTTGCTAGAGACCTTTAGACTGATTGGCTGCTGCACTGATGATGTCACATAGAAACATATGACTTGAAGGTAGGTGTTTCTATGAATAATCGAGAAGGCAGATTCCAGACACCGAAAGAGAGACTTAGTCAAGCCTGTGACAGAGAGAGTGAATTACTAGTCGCAGATGTTTAGGAGAATATACTGGTGCTATTGAAGAGCACCTGGTCTGCATCCTTTTCACATATGTATCTGAATCCTTTCCAACATTGATCATCATTCCATGAGTAAGGACTTCCATACTGCACTGTTGTGACACAGTCTTCTGCATCATTATAGTTATCTGGCTGGTACCGATTCCAGAACCTGTTTAGAAAACAAATGGGACAATAAAAATAAGTTTAATATCATTATTCATTAATAAGAATGTCTTGCATGTGTTACTGTTATGGACAGCAATTGATTAAGGGCCTGATTTAGAACTCTGCTGACGGGTTACTCCGTCACAACGGAGACAAATATCCCATTCGCCAAAATGTAAATCACATTATATCCAATGGAATTTAGATTTCGGTGGGCGGGATATCTGTCACTGTTGTGACGAAGTAACCCGCCCACAGAGTTCTAAATCACGCACCAACAATGAAACAGGCCTTATGGTATCAATAATTAGCAATCTGCAGCGCAAAAATAAAATGTATCATATTTAAGTTAAAAACACTAAAAGTTTTTCACAAAATAGTAATCACCTATTTTTTAAATATCACTTACTATCACAGCTTAGATGTTTCTAAGAGTTTAAAAGGAGAGATATTTATGTTGCCCAATTTAATTGTATTCAGTTTGCTTAGTTTGGAAAGATTAAAGAGTTGCTCTAAAATGAATTTAAATCCTGATCTTCATATCACAAAGATGTGCTGAGTGCTGATTTCCCTGAGACATCTTTATGGTGAAAAAAATAAACAATACAATGTATACTAGTGACACATTATCGATTCAGAGTATAGAAAAGGGTAATTTATTATGTAATAATAGCCAACTTGCTTAGATTTCACCTTCATTGTCCCTTTGAATTTTCTTATTCTCTGATGTGCAGGAAGATGGAGTATACAACAAATTAGCACCCAATGACTACATTATCCCTAGAGTGGAATTCTTGTCGTTTTATGAGAACCTGAGAAGGAAGCATGACTTTCTTGCTCACTGTTCTCTCAGCAGTCAGTAGCTAAGTGTGGTGTAGGGGAGTGTAGATCGGGTTGAGTAGAAACGCTCTGTCGTAGGGCTGCATAAGGCATATGTACTTCCATCCTCGCCCGCACACCTCAGACATGTGGATGATTGTTGATGAACATGCGTCTCACACAGACGCTGGAGTGAGCAGGCCAACACTTCACCTTAAAATGAACACAGAACCTGTAGTATAGTGATAAAAGACAGCCCGTATTGTGTGCAGTACCATTTGCAATACACTGATGAGAAACATAAACTACCCAGCGTAGGACTATACAGAAGAACACAGATTTATTTACACTATGTGAGAGAGAAAACGATTAGCCAAGAAGGAAGAATTTAGAATGTCACCATACACTCCAAGCATAAAGAAAGTCCATTTATTTGTTCCACCCGAACAGTGGACTGTGAACAGTGCTTCTGTAACCTGCACCTTTCTTCTTTTTGGGATTTCTTTAAAGGAAGGACCTGCAGTCAGGTGATGAGAGCATAGATAATTACATTCCTATTGCACATTCAACTGTTCAACCATTCACATTCACCCAATTCTATTGTTCTTCTAACCTGGATCTTTTGAGAAACAGAACTATGTTTACTTAATATCTTTTTTTCTCCAGGAGTCAGATGTATCTAAGGTTCTCTGGAGAACAGTTGAAAAGTTCACAAATATACAATCTACTAATGTATTTTACAGGAAACGAAAACTCCTTCTCAAGGTTCTGTTTTCTCAATCACAGTCTCTAAGAATTAGTCTGAGCACTGAGGTTTGTCTCTAAGACTGGCAAGTCTGCAAGGCGAAGAGTTTTTGAATGTATATGTATATATATATATATGTTGGCAAGTCTGGAAATCATACAAAATGATTTGTTACTGCAGTTGCTTGAAGTTCTGTTAAGCCCAAACAAGTTCTCCTCAGAAGCTGAAAGCCAGTTGTTGGAAGAAGGAAGAAATTCAGCTTCTCCAGAAGGGAAAAACTAGCTGGTGTGCACACCGTAACAAGAAAAATAATTAATTTCCTCTAAACTGGAAGAATTCTCTATTAAACGAAGAGCCTCAGGAACACTGCTCATTCTCCTCAGGATGACAGTTGAAGTGCACGGCTCCCTAAGAGGAACAGCTGGAGGCAGGCTACAGCACAAGACTAAAGTAGAAACACTAGAGCGCTGACCTCACAAGGATCTGCGGCCACCATCTTGAGTGGTAGTTAAACCTGAAGAGGCTAGTTCTAAGAACAGACTCCGCAAGAGCCACAGGGAGTGAGGACACCGCTGCAACCAATGTGGGGACAAGGAAAAGGGGAATCGCTTTAGCTGAGGAAAGAACTTAACAACGCTGGCAATAGTTTTCCTGACAATCCCTGACATTAAACCTCACATTACAGCCTACAGTCTCCCCGGACCCGCTACTATTCAACGCATCCTTGATGCAGGTCTTCACTTTGCAAGTCCCTCCTCTATGGCATCCTCGATGACGATGTAAGACTCAGCATCAGAAGCCCCGCAGCTTCCCAGAACTGCCTCTGTGTGATGCATCTCCACAGAAGGACCTTGCATCGCTTCTTCTGCGTGAGACATCCACAACGCAAGAGTCTGCATCGCTTGGTAACTTGAATTTAAGGTACTTTTTCAGCGGGCCTAACTTGGTCACTGTAGCCAGCCTGCCCTTCATAGCAGTCAGCCTGAACTTGTGACTTTGTCCCGATCTAGAGCGATCAGATATCTACAGTTGCAGCTTTGTGTTTTTTGGCACTAATTTCACTTAAATCTTGAAAATTGCATATCTCTGGTACTACTGGTTGGATGTTTGTTGATTTGGTCTTAAATTATTTATTACATTTAACTTTATTGTTCTAAATTAGTGTGGAATTTTTCTTGTGCTGTGTTTCACTTTATTACTGTGTGAACTGCTGCATAAATACTCTACACATTACCTCTAAGTTAAGCCTGACTGCTCTGAGCCAAACTACCAGAGGGCTCAGAGGAGGTTAATTTGGGGTTTGCTTTGTGACTACACCCTGACAAGGATTGTGTTTACTGCATGAATAGGGTGTCACCACCCATCAACCATCAATCCAATTTCTTCCAGGCTTGACATCAGCTATTACCAAAGTGCGATTAAATATAGAAGGAATAACTCACCCTAGGGAGCCGGAAGAACCGTCCTCCCAGTGCCACTGGCCTTCCTTTTGAGAGTCTGAATATCCAATCCAAAATTTATCATGTGGATTTTGTAACCTGCTGTTGATAAAAATCTGAATATAAAATGAATTCTTTGTTAGTGTGCATTCACCTCCACATTTATAAGAAAACACTGAATCCAAGAAAAGAGTTCATGAATGAATGCAAATAAACAAGTTTGCTTTCACGTCCTCCGTTACTATTAATAAAACTGACCAAAAGACAATTATCCGAAGAGAATACACACTTACCATTTTCTATCCTACAAGAGGCCAATACAACACAGAGTCCAATGTTTATTCTAGTTTCAATACAATACTAGAAATAGGAAAAGAATCATCGAGTACAGCAAGAGCAATGCACCCACCAGACATTCACGATCAACTTTATTGTTAATATGACACTTTATGAAAAAGGGGAAGAATGATGCACATGAAATGCCATTATTTCTAATATTAAATACACAATGTCTTTCCAGCGATTAACTATTAACTTGCACCACAGTAAGAAGATTATTTATCTGTCTGTTTATTTATGCGATTTATACTGTGCCTATCCAGAAAGTGACAAAAAGATGATCTAAGGGGATCATCGTTTTATCACTTTGGATTTTGTCTTTTTCAATACATGACCACTGTATTAATGGCCACGTCTAGAAGAGATATACAGTATCCCTTGAAGGATCTGTATGATTATGTGGTGCATCCAGTGTATGAAGAGGGGGATTATGGTGATGATTTTATGGAGTGGCTTGTAGCAAATACGGGTAATTTGTGATTGAGATGAGGACCATAATCTCTCGGTTGCATAAACTCTGGGTGGCACTGAAGCCTCCCCAACCTGGGGGAACTGGGCCCCTATCTTGTGTTACGACGACACAAGGTATTGAGATCTCAGTTCTCAACCAACATTCAGTAGATTCCGCTCTTCCCAATAGAGAACTGGACCTCTAGTGGTCAATGTGGCATCAGATCACTTCTTTGGCAGACTCCATATTCTCCCATGTTGGCTCCAGAACCATCAAGTCCTAGCAGAAGCAATCTTCTTGACAGTTTATTAGGCACCTATACACACCAAGAGGGAGACAGGGAAAAGGCACAGTATTCTCTCCACACTAGTACCTATCAACGTAATGGCTGAAGGGACTAAGTGACCATTATAATCCACATTTTAATGTCCACCCTTTTGTTTTTAATGTTGCTCCAGACAACAGAAATGCACTTTCCAGTTAACCTGAAGGCATTTATTGAGAAAAGAGTCCCATTTATCTACTTCTTAAAATGATCTCTGCTACGAGCTCTTACTTTAGGGTACCTTTATCGTTCAGCATGATGAGAGGTGAAGGAGAAGCAGCCTAACAATTAAGCAGGCCACCCAGGTTAGTGAGTAGGGGTCTTGTGCCCATTTTAGAAAACGTTTTTCAGTGACCTACCTCATTATATATAATTCCTTACTTTTTTATATTTTCTGTGCCAGTTTGTTACCCATGATATGAATACAGTTCACTATGCACACCTTTCTCAGAAGTTGCCAAACCAAACACATTTGTGCATATTCTGTTCTTCCAATGATCAAAAATGTACGGGACAAGTTAATTGAAGGCTATTTTTTCTGATTCTGGTAGCCCAAGACCTAGAAGACACCTGTACAAAAGTCTAATTTCCATGTCTCTAATGGAAGGGACAATAATTTAGATTCTCTTCTAGAATTAGCTTTCCTTCATCTAAATGTATGTATATATTTTTATATCTGGTTTATTTCCCGCTAAGACCACTACCAAGCATGTTTAGATGGTGGAAGGTGCAGTGGAGTAGTAAATTAGAATGGTGGTAGGTGTCACCAAGTTAACAGTTCATTAGGTGTTTTTCAAGTCTGAATTCTGTACATGGAGCTCCGGGTCTAAAGGTTTCATGCTTCTCAGGAGGTATTTGTAAGACCTAGTCAGAGCAGAGTTCAATGATTTTTAGCCTTGACCTCTTCTTCATTATATCAAGCCAGAGCTTAAAGGCTACAGTGTTACAGGAAACAGAGTCTTGTGAGCTCATGGTTTGTCCTCCATGTATGTATCCTGCAGTACTTTTTGGGAGGTTAGTGCATCCTGGGGTTGTTGTCCTTGTACCAGGTCATGATGAGTAAAACCAGTAGGTGATTAAGGGAACCAAGGAGGGAGCTGCTTCAGTGCTTTCTCCCCTTTGCTACCAAGGTCACTAAGAAGCCTTTCAGGATGTGACTAAAAGCTTCCTCCAGGCCAACCATTTAGAGATGATAAACTGTTGTTTAGGTTTTTTATCCTTAGCAGTTGTTGTGTATACCTACATAATCCATTTTGGAATGGTTCTTCAGATCCAAAGTCAAATCCAATGATCTTTGAGGTGAAGGTCATAGTTTGATTAATCAAGATCTATTTTTTAAACCACATTTTTCTTTTTTTTATCATAGCATTCATAATTGACACAGGAATGTCACTTTGGTAATTTCCAAGTTAGTCCACTTAAACTAAGACACATTTTTAACCCTTCCTGGAAGGTTCTAGAGGATGGAACGGATACATGTCTATTATTTTCCAAAGAATATCTGTGATAGACAGAAACTTTAGAGGGAATCGAGGCACCCAGCCACCTCTATACTTTTGCCGTAGTGTGCATGACGGACAGGCAGTGTGTTTAAATGCAACAACAATACAATACAATAAGAAGGCTAGCAGTAGGGTGGCATAATGTCATAACTAGCTAACAAAAATATTCTGCCTAAATTTCTTTGTGACACCTGACTGTCACTATAAATTTTCTTAGTAAATATAAATCATTAACCTAGTTTGACTAGTCACACCAACATTATATACTACCTAAACATTTTGACTGTATCTCATTTATATTCCTACTAATTGTATTGAGTCAGCTGGACTCAATGTAACCATTGAAATAGGAAGTTTGGGAGCAGAATTTAAGAGATTGAGACTGGTGCATTGTGTGGTGACCTAAAGTGTTCCAATCAATTGGAATTATTCTTGCTTTTATTAACTTTCACTGTCGAAACATGAACAAAGATCATCTCTATAGAGCTACAAATTGACAAAGTGTTGCCAAATTATTGAGGTATTTTTAAAGTTTGCTGCCCCATCTTCAAATCCATTAAAAATATGTGCTATTATTCTATGGTACTGATTACAAGTTGGGCAAAGCTGTATCTCAAGGTAGAAAACTGCCCTGACCATTTATACCTGACACAGAGTTCATTCACTTGGATATTCTGGGTGCAGGAACACCTGGGATTAATTTTCCCAACAGGAAAATCTATCTTGTAAATTCCCAAAACCTTGGGCTGCAAGACCAGCAGGGCCCGGACCCTAGCCTTTGGGGTACCCACTTATAAGGCATGGGGAACAAGGATTGCTCCCCGGGGCCAGTCTTGAGACTCTTTTCCTCCTTGGGTACATGTCCAAATCACTTCTCGCCCTTCATCTCGTAGACGCCCTTTGCTTTAATCCTGCAGCAGAATTGAGAATTCTGTATTGAATTTCACCTGGAAAAAATCGAATCAATGCAGTTATTCTCCATGCTATTGGAACTGACTCATTTAGCTGTATTTAAGTGTGGGATTAGTATCCAAAAATGTAATTGAAGGCCACATTGTATCAGCACCTAAACGCAGTTAACTTGTAATTGGTGACTTTGGCCCTCAGTATAACAATGGCGGTAAAAACCGCCTACCGCCGCGGTGACGGTCGCCAAAAGACCGTCACCGCGGCTACCATCCGTTCGCCAGATTATGTCCACATGGCCATGCTGTTGGATGGTGGTAAGATGGCGCTGCTATCACCAGCACCGCCATGCCAGTAGACCGCTGCCAGCCATATCATGACACATGATACAGCCTGGCGGTGTTCTGGTGGCAGGCGCTGCTGGCGGGAGCAGCGCCCCGTCCCGTTCCCTGCCGGAAGACCCCCTGGATGCAGGTAAGTTGGGCTTCCGACAGGGGAGTGGGGTGTTGTGTGTGTGTGTGTGTGGGGGGGGGGGTGTGTGCATGGCTGTGAGTGTGGAAATGAATGCGACTGTGTGTGTAGTGTTGTTTGCGTGGGTGTATGCATGTGTGAGAATGTGTGTACAAATGCAAATGCGTGTCTGCATGTCAGTGTGAATGTGTGTATCGATGTGTGAGAGAATGAATGAATGCATACGTGAATGAATACGTGTATGCCAGTGTGAGTAAGTGTGTGTATGCGTGGTGCCTGTCTGCAAGAGTGCACGTTTATGGGGGTGGAGGATAGGAAGGGGGGAGCGTGGATGGAAGGGGGGTGGGAGCGTCTGGGGAGTGTTTGGGGGGTGGGTGAGCCTCCTACCAGTGACAGGGAAGGAATTCCTTGTCACTAGTAAGGCTACCGCCATGGTTTTTGTGGCATTGCAGTAGAAAGTCTCAAAATGCCACTGGTACAATAGCAGCCGCTGGGATGGAGAGTTTTTATCTCCAGCCCGGCACCCGCTACTGCCATGGCTGTAGGAATGGTAAATTGGCAGGTTGGCTGCAGCCAACCCACCAATGTCATAATGTGGCGGTATGTACTGCCAGCCTGTTGGCGGTAATACCGCCACATTATCACCTACCACCGGGGCCATAGGGACCCCCTATGTGTTCTATTTAATGGTTGTAATGAAACATGTGATCTTGCTTTGATTCACACATGAAGAGATTACCCTACCTATTTTAAGCTTTTACTCCAGATAGATTTTAAGAGGAAGGTGACACATTTTTACTCAATAACTTTTAAATAAGTTGGGCCTGCTGATTACAACATTCAAACATTGTTTACAGGTTTTATATGGCTGTTTGTTAGAGCCTTATAAAACAACTTAGCTCATTTGCAAAAATTTACAGATTTCGGCAAGGAGAACACATTTGCTGCCCAATAATGTACTTTCATAATATTCCAGGAAGATCCCACTTCCCCCTTGTAGCTTTCAACTCTTTCATTTGTGGTGCCACTACTGTCTCAGACCAGGACTGGTACCCTCTAGGGACTTCATTACTTATTACCCCCTTAAAATGGGTATTACTGATACCAGGTGATTTTACCACGCCAATAGCTGATAATTACTGTTCTAGAGAATGGGTAATACTCCACACACCTGAAATACCAGATCTATTATTACATGTTTATCCTAATTTCTTGAACTTTAATGTTCACCTATTTATTAGATTGTTAGCAGATTGAAAGTGTAACTGGAAAGCAGATTGCATTATCAAGCATGTTATTACCAGTTCCATACCCTCACCTGCAAATACCAAGTGGGGTTCTGCACAACTATAACTTGTTGTAATGTGGCATCATCGTTCCACAGAAACATAGTGCAAAAATAATACTACTGCGCACAACTGGTATTGAAAGTCTAGTTGGTGTCATTTTGGCATCCACCTAACGCTAGTCACTGCAACAGCCTTTCTGTTTTTGGGGGCAACCTGCTGATAGACCTCTAAGTGGCTGATAGACCTGCAAGTGGCTGATAGACCTGCAAGTGGATGATAGATCTGTAAGTGGCTTCCTGCAGTTGATTTGGCTTGAAAAGTTCACTGCCTCTCACAGACTTATCACTCTTTCCTCACTTGAAAGAGTGTTGTAACGTGGTAACAGTCATTAGGCAAGACACACCAGTTCATGTGAGATACTTCTTCACTGTGTTGTTTCCATGTACCCTCCAAGTGGGAAAATAAATATGATATGAATAGGGAAACAGGACATCCCGACAGGAGCAAGGACAACTTTGTTTAGCCTCCAGACCCCAAATGACTCACACAGCCAGCATTCCACATACTACTCCATTCACACTTCATCACTCATACAGACTGATCAGTGACCTAAAACATAGGACACTGATGTAACACATCCCTGTTCCTTATAAGTACAACAAACATCCTGATGTAACATAGAGTTAGGTTCGTAATTAAATGTTCCATAGTTAGGTAAAGTGAGAAACCCATGGTGAAGAAAGAACACATTGGATAACGGAAGGCAAGACTTTGAGGAGAACAGACTTTCCTTTGCTCTCGTATATTTGAAAGGCTAGATCCAGACCTTGTCAGATGATAATGATATACATCCACTGCTCTAGGGCTGTGATCCAACTAGAAAGAGAAGTTAACACACCTGTTCTTCCCGGCTGTTCACCGACACTAGCTTGGACTTATGAGACGCACACCTTCCTCGGCTGTTCCACCAGCTCAGTTTTTCTTCCGAAAAATAGTAACAGTGAGGATTTTGGAATGTCCATTCTTCCTGGCACGACTTACAACGGATGGCTAAAAAGAGAGGGCAGGAAGGAGAGAAAACAAGTGCCTTTAATATTTGATTTCGTATATTGACAGCTCGATTGCTGGTTGGTGTGTGCGTGGTCCTTAGTTACTCAAAGTGGATGTTGCAAGGGGGATAGAGGAGGGGAGAGCCTAGAAAAGAATGTTAAGGAGATCATATTAGTACAATGAGGTCTGGGATAAGTCAGACAGTGGAGGTAGAGGATATATTGAAAGAGGCATAGGATGAGGCAGAGTAGTGAGTTGGAGAGAGTTGAGGAGTTTTTTTTTATTTGTTTTGTTTTCTACAGTAGGAGTAAAGTAGTAAATATAAATATATACGTACCTACATGGAAAAGTATACATTTATATGGAAAATAATAGAGGTAGAAAGTTGCATTATAGAAAGTCCCATATGTACATGTAAGGATATATAGTTAGAAACTCCGACTTTCAAGTGGTGCTTTACATAAAGCTAATTTATGTTTTTTCAAAAAAATAATTTGTTTATTTACATCTGCTTTTATTGCAAGGATCAAACACTGCATCAGACTCGCACAAACCTGCTCACCTGCATGGCCACTCACATCCTCTCTAGAACACTGGAAAACGTTTCTCCCTTGCAGCCATGACCACATTTGTGTCCGGTGCTCAGCTGCTTGCCTCTGCTGCTCCAGCAGGTCTTGTAGAGTATTGTTGGTGTTTTGGAAGGATACAGACAGGTTTTGGTACAGCGAGGTCATCGCGGCATACTCCGATAGCAACTGGGTAAGATTTTGTTGGGAGGTGTCCCACAGCTTGGAGAAATACATGACTTCTTCTGATAAAAGGGTGGCATTGGCAGAGCATTGCATCACTTCCGCTGTCCTCCTCTGCAGCTGACTGGACCACCTCATGGCTGGAACACATCAAGGATTACTTCAACAGAGTCACAAAATTCAATTGGGCAAGAGGCATTTTAAATTTAATTTGCATATTTCAATTTCATGAATTCAAATCTAGAACAGCTGCCCCCTACGAAATGGCTCCCAACTTTTTCTAAGGTGACAAAGGGAGTTTGAGCCTTCAGTTATCTTTCAGAAACATTCTGGCACTCTATTAATGCTTCTGCTAATTGCAATGTCTTCTGTTCTGAACCAAAGCAGTCCTCGTCCAACTATCCCAAATGCTGCTACAACTTTCCAAGGAGTGCTTTCATTTAAAGCCCTATTGATGGAGAAACTAGCCTTTTCATCAAAATGACATGGGAAAGAAGCTACAGCAGAGAGGAAGTACCCTTAAACTATACCCCTTGAAAGTATCTAGCTAACCCCTTTGTGCTTCAAGGCACATAAGGTAAAACATTCACATGACATTTAAGGTTAACACTGGGATCGTCAGTACGGTGGCCATCTCTATACCATCTGTTCACTGGCATGTTTCCAGGTCTGGCCCTGTGTACAATAACCTAAGGCATTCTGGGAATTGTAGTCTTGGTGTGCTTCCACAGAACCTATTCGATGAACACACTTGATAATACTGATTTGTAGGTGAAATGTCTAGGACCACACAGCAGCCACTGGGAAATCCACTTTACTCATATGTAGTAATAGAGACTGCATTATAGATACGGCACAGTGTCCCACTGTGGCTTCAATGTGAATAGTTCATCAGTGAAGAAAAGACCAGCTGTTTGAAGCCTCCTATCTGACTTTCACTATACTGGCAACAACCAGCATGCCTTTGGCGGGAGGCAGAACTCCTCCTGCAGGCAGGTGCTTTGTGTGAGAGCACCACCTACATAGGGATCCTTGTGTAATCCATGTTACCCCCTTCCCACAGGAGACCTTGAGGGTTGCACTGACTGGGCACCACCTCTATGTGGCTCATACCAAGTATACCTCTTGATGGACTCTTTGCTGTTGGGTCTACATGGCGATTCTAGGAAATTCGTGTCACCCTCTTCCAATGCGACCGAAGAGGGTTGTGCTAACTGTGCACCACCTTTATCTGGCGCATAGTAGGTGTGACTCTTGACGGATTCTCTGCCCCAATGTCTGCAATATTGCACTGATGCAAAGACAATAGGTTCCCTCATTTCCCTGGAACCAAAATACCAAACAAGTGAGGGATCGCCGCCTTGAGATTGCACTTGCACACATGTAGCGCCAACGCGATCTGTATTACAGAAGGAGCAGCACAAATCAGTATGGATCCTTCTGAAATATCAAATACTCCAGGAGCACAAAACACTATTGCTCACACCAGTGATGCCCCCCGGGGCACTTTCAATATTACAGCACCAGGTGGCCATGAGAAGCCCATCCCAAAGAAGAGCTGAGGACCCATGTTTTTGAAGTATACTTTGAAAACAATGCCTATCGAAATACCAAAATAATATTCCGGAATATACTTACCTAGAATTAAAAGAGTGACCACAAGCACCAGCAGGATAAAAGATAAAATGGCAAGAGTCCGCACCAACTTTGTAGACACTGGCGAAGAAACAGCTGCCTTTCCACTCGTGGTCACTGAAAGAAGGAACATGTCAGTAATCGGCGTGTCTACATCAGGAGTCATCAGTGATCAATGTGGGCTCGCTTGTGGTTTCATGAGCAGGTGCACCTCTTCTCATCAGTCATGCATCTCTGCCTGTGCTTGCAAGCCCCAGAGCACACAGCAGGGCTGTAACAGGCATCAGTAGCCCCCACACCCTTCAGGGAGCTCCCCTTTCAGCCCTGGCCCTATAAACAGATCCTATCTATAGGGCCTGCCCTAGACATTCAGACTCTCCATGCAGTGTTTTTGTCTCTTATTTACGTGTTTTTTTTGTTTCATTTTGTTCATAGCGCGAAAGTATTTAGGTAGACATGCGCTTAATAAATATAAAGGTAGTAGTAATACTAATAATGTTAATATTATTAGTGCTGAGACATAAGGTAACGGGAGCACCCCAGCATTTGGTGTTATGCTGTTGGCACTGGAAGATGCTTTGCAGGTCCTGGTCATTCACAGATGGGCAGCTGCTTTTGACATTACTTTTCACGTCTGTGGTGACATATGAAAGCATGCCACTTACAGCTACTAGTAGAAGGTCATCTGGTATGTATGGTTATCATACCTCTCTACCCTGATTGGATGCTGAATGGCCGCAAATTGGACACCGTGGACCTGATTTAGGGTTCTATGGTAAGCAAAACTTGGAGGACTTGGAAAGACTATCCAACTTTATGGGCTTGATTTAGAGCTGGTTGCAGTGGACATCTGATATATGGAGGAAATGGTAAATTCCCTTTCAATGGAGTAGCCTGACATCCCTATGTTTGTACCATCCACTCCCTCGGGCGGCATGTCTGGATTCTGGCATTGACCTGCAAAGGATTAGCCTCAGATCTGTGACCTGCAGTATGAAGTGAATGTGTGGAAATCAAGCATCTTCCAAAATGTTCGAATGTACTTCTCCTCTCAAGCTGGCTACATAGGAGAGGAGACGGGGGACCATGTTTGAACCTAACCTCAACTTATGATTCTGATCAAATCACTTAACTTCCCCATGTCTAAAAAAATATATAAAATCTGTCTTGTAAAATCCGTTCTCTCAAATAAAGAGCTCTAATGCCTTTGGGCCAGGTTAGCACTATATAAGTCCCGTTCAGGGCACGAGTCTGGGGTACACGTGAGTAGACAGCATCTATCCACTTTTTTCACAGGGTGGAGCCGTCTACCCTGCCAACAGTTTGGGCCCCACAGACAAATTCTAAACCTGCCTGGATGTAATTTTATGACACTGGGACACATTCAGCAGCACTTGCACGTTGTATGCTTTTGTTCGGAGCAGCAACATACAGGCAGCCAGGGGTCTTAGCAGATTTCAGCTGGGTCTATTACAGAGACTGAAGTTAAGGGGCCATCAGGACTCCTTTTGTTGGAATATCCGGGCTTGGAGCTATCAGGAACCTCATACCTAAATGCAATAGAGGGGAAACAAAAGCACACAGCTTATCTCTCCACTGGTACATACGAAAACCATGCTTTTGACTTTGTTCATTCCAGTATATAACAAATGTGCATGCATTGTAAAAATGTCAGATCTGTTGGTCTGCCCCTGTATTTACACAAACAACAATTTAAATACCACTATTTTGTTTATTTCTTTTATAGCGCTATAGTGCTTCTCATCCCATAGTAGGGTGTCAGAGCACTTTACATCACACTTACATATGATAAATTGACCATAAATCATATGTGTGTCAACCAATGTACGGGATGTGTTACATAAGACAATGAGGGTTGCAAGGGTTAGGAGTCACTTGTCCTTCATAGCTCACTGTGACACACAATTTATGAACTGCAAATAACAAAAGTATCTTTATGTTAAAAGCAGTAACCCACTTAACATTTACATAAAATACAAATCAGTTATCTACATGATACATAATATATTTGCAGGATACATATTTATCCTGCTCTGCCTCCCGTGGCTCCACCTGCTAAGTAGAGTCCTCATCCCTCGTTCCTCTGAACTCCTGACCCCTGTCAGGAGTTCGAGGCTCCCTCCTGGTGTCTAGTGGGAGAGCTCTGCTTTCCTACTAGGCTGCCTCTCTCCACCTTTTCTCTGCTCCTCTCTGTCTGCTCTCTCTTCCGTTTCTGCCCCCCGTGCCCCTTCTGCTGTTCGCTCTCCTCTGTGCCCTTTTGACTTGCTTTACTTTTGCCTTTACTTTTGCTTTACTTCTGCCTTACTTTCTCTTCACTTTTTCTTTTCCCTCCACTCTCTCTCACTCTCACCCTCCCGCCTCTCTCTCTCCCCCACCGCTGTTGCCCCTGCTGCCCCGTCCCCCTCCGCTCTCTCCTGCTGCTCTCCCGCTGCGGCTGCCCGCCCCCTTTTTTTCACGCCGTTCTCGCCTCCCAGCTGTCTTCTCCTCCCTCCCTCCCTACTTAATGGCGGCTGCTGGCACGCAAAAGGCAAGCCTGCCTGCGCCTGGATTGCCCCCAGCGCCAGAACCCTTGGCTCTCGCCCCCCCCACCTCCGGCACACACTTCTTCATTACGATCACGCCACCCTCCATGCCTGCAACACCGGCCGCTCACCCCACTGCCTTCAAGCCTCAAAGCAGATCACTCGTGGACCCTTTTCCTGCCGGAACTGCAACTTCACCAGCCTCCACGCCAACAGCCCACCCACCAAGACAGGACACATCCATCTCAGATGCATCCTTCTCAAAACCCGCTCTGTCCACAAACACGCCGTAGAACTATGGAATCTACTCGACTCAGCTTCCTGAGGCATAGCCTTCCTGACCGAGAAATGGATTAACCCCTCCTCAGCGCCTGACATCTCCATAGCCATCCCGGACGGCTACAAGATCACCCACAGAGACCGCTCCAACAAACAAGGAGGAGGAGTCGCCATCGTCCACAAGAACACCCTCAGGATCACGACCAGCACCAAAGACCCCCTCAGCACCTCCAAACACCTGCACTTCTAGATCCACACCGACCCAAACACCACCCTCCGAGGGACCCTCATCCACAGGCCCCCGGCCCCAAACAGCAGTTCAGCGACTCCATCACCGACGTCATAAGCATGCACGCTCTCGCATCCACTGACTACATACTCCTCGGGGACTTAAACTTTCACCTCGAAAACACCAATGACTTCAACACCACCTCCCTGCTCGACAACCTCTCCAACCTCAGCCTCAAACAGCTCGTCATGACACCCACCCACTCGAGAGGACACACACTCGACCCTATTTTCTCTGCCAGCAAACACGTCTCCTTCAGCCACACCACCGAACTCCACTGGACAGACCACCTCTGCATCCACTTCGCCTTCGAGAAACCCACAACACACCATCACCCGCAACAGATGGAACAAAGTCACGAAGACCAACTAATCACTACCCTCTCCCAGAACCCACCCATCAACACCGCCGACACAGCTGCCAGCAACTTCAGGCAATGGATCGACGCCTGTGCCAACACTCTTGCCCCGGTCAAAAATCCCTCCAACAGACGTACTGATGGAAAGGCCTTCTGGTTCACCGCCGACCTTCAAGAATCTAAGCTGACATGCCGAAGACTCAAAAGAATGTGGCGCTATAATTAAACATTTGACAACCACACAGCCTTCAAAACGCCATCCGCAGACACCATCAACTCATCCGAATTGCCAAGAGAACCGCCTTCAAAGAAAGCATCAACAACAATGGACACAGCCACAAGGAGCTCTTCAATATCGTGAAGGAACTCTCCAACCCCAGCTCCAACGACTTCCCACCAACACAAGACAAGACTGCGACTCCCTAGCCTCCTACCTCCACCACAAGATTGAAGACATCCATGACAGCTTCAGCACTCAGATCCCCCCCGCAACCACCGACACCACAGACTCACCACCCACCAGCTTCCTGCTTTCCTGGACCACCATCACCGTCTGCCACCACATCCTACGCACACGCCTCAGCAATGCAGGAATCCGCGACAGAGCCCTGGACTGGATCACCTCCTTTCTCTCCGGCAGAACTCAGATTCCCTCCATTCCCTCCATTCTGCTTTGAAGCCACCAAAATCATCTGCGGCATACCCCAGGGTTCGTCCCTCAGCCCGACCCTCTTCAACATTATATGGCTCAACTCGCTAACATCGCCCGATCTCACAACCTCAACATCATCTCATACGCCAATGACACCCAGCTGATCCTCTCCCTCACCAAGGACACTGCCAAGACCAACCTCCACGAAGGAATGAAGGCCATCGCCGAATGGATGAAAAACAGCTGTCTTGCACTGAATTCTGACAAGACTGAGGTCCTCATCTTTGTCTCCACCCCATCCGCATGGGATGACTCCTGATGGCCTGCCACACTGGGATCTGCTCCGACTCCCACAGATCACGCACGCAACCTAGGATTCATCCTGGACTCCTCACTATACATGACCCAGCAAGTCAACGCCATCTCCTCCTTCTGCTTCAACACCCTCCGCATTCTCCGAAAGATCTGCAAATGGATCCCCATAGAAACCAGAAGAACAGTCACCCAAGCCCTCGTAAGCAGCAAACTGGACTACGGCAATGCCCTCTACGCAGGAACCACATCCAAACTCCAGAAAATGCTGCAACGCATCCAGAACACCTCCTCATGCCTCATCCTGGACATCCCCTGCCACTGCCACATCACAGGTCACCTGAGAGACCTGCACTGGCTCCCCGTCAACAAGAGAATCACCGTCAAACTCCTCACCCACGCTCACATGGGACTGCACTACACTGACCAGAATACCTCAACAGACTGCTCTTCATCTACACCCCGACCCGACTGCTCTGCTCCGCCGACCTTGCCCTCCCAACAGTCCCACACATCCGCAGAACTACAGCTGGCGGCAGATCATTCTTGCACCTCACCACCAAGATGTGGAACTCTTCTCCCCACCCACCTACGTCAGACCAAGGACCTCCTTACTTCAGGAGACTTCTCAAGACTTGGCTGTTCGAGCAGTAGCAGCACCCCCCGTGCCTTGAGACCCTCCTGGGTGAGTAGTGTGCTCTACAAATTCCTTGATTGATTGATCCTATATGCTACTTTGATTCAGAACTGGAACTAGACTAAACACAGATCTCTCCAGCAAATATGTTAACCTTCAGAATAAATTTACCATTATTATTATTCCCTGAGATTTAGTTGCCACAAAAAGATCTCTGCAGCAGGTACCTTAACCCCATAAAATATTTTAAAATGCAGACTTTGCAAAAAATTAAGCAGGACAGATTTACTGCCATATTTCTTCTTGTTGCCAATTTCTTTTTGACAGAGTTTTAAAAAATAAATGTAAAAGTTGATGCCCAGATTTTCTAATTTGTTAAATATTGTAATGCGCTCAAATGTACTCATGATAGACATGCTAAACATATGTCACTTTGTGTGGTTAGTTCTTGAGAGATCATGGGCAGTGATGCCAATGTCTATGATTCCATGTGTGATGTCATGTGCCATGATGTCACCAGCATACCACCTAACTTTGTTAGCCCGCCTTCTTTTTTTAGGACTTGTTCCCTGCCCGTCTCCAATCTCACCTGCATTCGATAGACCAACAAGCATCTGACCTGTTATGTCTGTTTCCTTTACCAATCTGAGTGTGTCTCATCAACCTCTACCATCTTAATGTACCCACACACTTCTGGTGGGGTGTGTGTACCTTTATGGTGCATAATTAGTAAGATGTCTCCACCCTCATTGACTGCACACAGGTGTTCCCTGGTGCTTGCTGAACAGTAACTAGCGAACCCCGATATTTCTGTGGAGAATTGATTCAACGGATGGTCAATGCTCCAAGATGGTTCTCTCTACCTGTCACCTCCCAGAAACCCACCCCCACCCGCACACATCCACTTTAATTGCGTCTTCTAATGATATACCCAGAAGATCTTAGCTTGGCACTATACCTATTCAAGTTTTTTAGATTCCCCCGCTTTCTCCTTTTCCTTCAGGTACATCGTCACATTACTTGGCCCATGTTCACTAGCTGATATACTACCTTCAGTGATGGGAAGGGGTGTAGGGGCCTTGGGCGGTTGGGGAGGGGGTCGAATTCTAGCCACGTTGGAGTGAAACATGACTCTATCGCTGCCTGGTATTATTTTTTGTATTGTTATTATTTTATTATGCTACTTATAGTTTTGATATCTTAGTAGAGTATTGTAATATATTATGTCCCATTATATTATACTGTGCTATACAATATTGTGCTTTACTGCTTCATTTTGACATATGGTATAATAAAAAAAAAAACAGGAGAACATCTCATTTGGGATTTTCTGCCTTCTTTTCTTGGAGACATTCAAAAGGAATCTGTCAGTGTGGACAGAGGGCAGAGATCGGCTTACAAGGTCCAACGCGCTGCCATCCAGTGCTAAAGGTAAAAGGTTGTCACACTCTTAAGACATCTGTACGCATATTAACATATTTCATCACACAATCGGAACACACAGGATGGTGTGAACCACTTGCGACCCTCACCTGCTCCTGTGATAACACTTTGCAGATGAAGGGGAAGTTTACCCTGACTCTCTGAGAGAAAAGAGAATGTTTGTCTGATGTCCACTTCCTGTGCCATAATTGGCCCAGGCACCTACAGAGAAACATCCGGGCTATCGAATGGTGCGAACCAGGGCGCAGCACGAGGGGGTCATGGTGGGCCTGCGAGTCATCTTGCTCCGCCTCCTGACCTACCGAATGTGGAACTGGGGAACCAGGGTCGAGTCCCGGGCTCGCCGCAAGGTCTCAAATTTCGGGCATATGTCTTAAACTCCCTGTGCCTTTAAAAAATAATAATAAAAAATCAAACGAATCTGAACTTGTATAATGAAATCCGGGGCTCATGTGAAGTGCTCCAGTGCTCTTGGGCTGCATTCCTGTTATTTAAAATAACATACAATAATACAACTATTGCATTTGAATTCTATGTCGAGACCGGATGCTCCGAATATGCTTCTCTTTCCATGCTTTATTTTACTCAGTAGCAATCAAAACAAAAGAAATTTAAACACTACATTTCCCATTACTTCAAGATAGTCAAATGACCAAGCATAAAGTGTCCTCTGTAAAACCCCGCTGACATCACAAAACGTTCTCTTTCTTTGCTGCTCTGCAGCCAGTTAAGTGCATGTCCTTTTCTTTGTTTGAGGTGCTTTGTGTTTTCTGTTTTCACTACGATCAGCACGTCACTATGCGCATACCGAATGCTGTTGTGGTTAACCTATACTTGTTTTCCGGGTTGGAGCGCTTTGGCCTCCAGGGAAGCGATCGCTCCACTTTATCTTCGTGGAGCAGGAGAGGGGGTGGAGACACGGCTGCCATCTTGGGTCGGTCACGTCTCACCTTCTAGTCTCGGCTAGATGTTTGGCACATGTGCGCATGCGCCAATTTACTGCGTGAGTTTCATCTGTGGTTTGAAGGCTTGGGGCAGTGTTGACGATGCGCTCCACCGTTTTTTGTCCTCGTTTTCCCCCAAAACTGGGACTATATTTCCTCCTTGTGCCTATACATTGCTCACCATGCCCTGAGGCATCTGAGAGTGCCCAGGGTTGTAAAACTGTGCATAGGCTCTGCCTAGAGTGCTCCAGGCACCTCCCTCCACTCTTTAACTTGAATTCCTGCAACTGGTGGGGTTGCTCTCCCCCTGGTTATAACTACGCAGATATACTTATAATCTCATTGGGGGTTCATCTATGCTTGAGAATGGCCCAGTAAAACCCCTATAAAGAGTACAAAGGGGAATACCAGGAGTTCCCTCCTTCCTTTGAAAAAAGCCTGGTGGAGGCACTAGATTCCAATGTCCAATTGTCGGTTAACAAGGCTTTGGCCAGAGCATTAGACCCCCTGACCTCCCATCTTAAGGGTTTCACCTGTCAGCAAGACTGGCTGCCTCCTCTTCCGGCCTCTGGTGATCTTGTTGCTGCATCAGCCTCGCATTCAGAGGGAAAAGCCAAAGGCAAGGTGAAGGCTAAACTATGGCATTCCGAGGCCTTTGAGAAAGTGTCTATGACAATTCAGAATGAACATGGGTATAGCCACTGTCAACTGCAGGCATCCTCTTTTGATGATCCTTTCAAGGTATTTGACCTGTAGAGAAAGGTGGCAGAATCAGGGATCCGACCTGGGACCAGTCCCCCGAAGGTGCTTACTTTTGATCCATCTGAGATTATTAACCCCTGTTCCACCAACTGGACTCCTCTTCCTGAGGTAGCAAATTATGTGCAATTGCATCTTAGACAAGGTTTCGATAAGGAGGTCAGGGCAAGGCTGAAATCTGAATACCCCAGGCTGGACCTGGAGGGTAAAGTGGCAGACACACCTGAGGCGGATGCAACAATGGGCAATTTCATGAAAAAATGGTCCAGAGACCCCAAAAAGGACTGCACAGAGCATGCCAGTCCTGTCAAGATAAACTACTTGATCTTTCAGGACCCCTCACAAAGATACTGGAAATGGGATTCATTGCAAAAGAGTCTGGGGGTCAGATTGATCCAGACATTTTAATTGGTTGAACGCAATGTGCAGTACGACAGTTGGGTAATGCTAACGTGGCCATGTCCACCGAACGGAGAATGATCTGGCTTCCTCCAAATCAGGCCCTATAGCACAGTTTCTATTGTTTGGGGGCCCATTTGTGAAGGACCTAGCAAAGTTTGAGGCCATGTACAATACGTTAGACAAGGCACATTTGTCCTTAAAGAAGGTTTTACGCAATACAGTTTTGGAAGGGCCGGATGATACAGAGCCCGTTCGTCAGGCCGTGGATTTTATCAGGGCTCCCAGCGTGAAGCCTTCAACATGTCTCGCCGTTCCTGGCAGGACCAAGACCAGACCTTCTACCCCACCAGACCCAGAGGGGGTCGTCAGCGTTTCCACAGAGGAAGAGGTTACCAAAAAGGTGCCCAGGACACAGGATATTCAGGTGAGAATTATACCTTATTCAGACGTGGTATTGGGGGGAAGGATTACATTCTTCAGGCACAACCAGGTGATCACTACACAAGACGCCTGGGTCCTGGAGTCAGTACAGGGGTACTAATTAGAGTTTTGCAGCCCTCCAATTCAGGTTTCCCCCCCTCGGGAGATATATTTTTCCCTAGAAGATCAAGAGCTCAAGCAGAGGAAATTCTTTCCCTGCTTCGAAAAGACGCCATTTGCCAATCATCGCCGCATCCGGGGGGTTTTATCTGCAACGTTTTCCTGGTCAGCAAAAGAGGCGGGTTCCCGTTTAGACCTCAACTTAAAGACTTTCAACTCCTTGATAGTTTACAGGCATTTCAAGATGGAGGGTATTCATCTCCTGGGGGACCTGCTACAGGAGGGCGACTGGATGGTGTAACTGGATTTGAAGGATGCGTACCTCTCTGTCCCCATCTTTGCTCCTCACAGACATTTTCTTCAATTCTTTTGGTAGGGGCAATCTTACGAATACAAAGTCCTTCCGTTCGGTCTTTCATCGGCCCCATGGTGCTTCACCAAGCTGATGAGACCAGTGGCAGGAGCCCTCCATGCCAGAAGTGTCAGGTTAATTGTGTATCTCGACGATTTAATCCAGATGGCCCAGGATCCCCAGACTGTGGTTCTCCATCTGTCTTGGATGATTCAGCTATTACAGGAGCTGGGTTTGTCATCAATCAGCCGAAGTCATCTCTGATCCCTTCCCAAAAGATGGAATTTTGGGGATTTCGGATCGATTCGGTGTTGCCCCAGTTAGTTCTTCCCTCTCAGAAGATACAGAATATCAAGAGAGAATTGAGATCTGCCTTATGAGACCAGATAATATTGTTGAGATCCGTAGCTCGGATTGTGGGTCTCCTGGCCTTGTCTATTCAGGCGATATTCCCATGCCCCCTACATTACAGGGCCCTTCAACTCCTCAAAATTCAACACATATGAAAGGGGTTGTTGTACTCAGACTAGGTGCAGCTATCGACAGAGGCCAGGCTGGAAATGAACTGGTGGTTAAACCACATGGAAGTCTGGAATGGCAGGGCAATTTTTGGCAGTGCTCCGGATGTCATTCTGGATTTGGATGCCAGCAGATGGGGTTGGGGCGCAAGGTGCAGGCCCTCTCTATGGGAGGTCATTGAACGGAGAATGAGCTCCGACTTCACATCAATTGTCTGGAGTTGTTAGCTGTCTCCTTCGCAATCAGAAGCATCTCACCGATCAGGTCAGACTGTTGCATTCTGCTGAGGATGGGCAACGCCTCAGCAGTCCAATATGTCAACAGACTGGGAGGCATGAAGTCCCACATGCTAGCAGAGATTGCCAAGGATTTGTGGCATTATTGTCTGCAGCGCCGAATTTCGGTCACTGCGGAGTACTTCTGGGCACGAGAAACTCTGTGGATTGGTATTCCCGACATCTCCGAGACCTTAGTGATTGGAGGTTGCACCCGAAAGTTTTCATACAACTCAATCGCATTTGGGGTCCTTGTTCAGTGGACCTGTTTGCCTCCAGGACCAATCATCAGATCCCAGCCTTCTTCAGTTGGTGCCCGGATCTGGAGGCTCTGGCGACGGATGCGTTCTTGCAGGATTGGTCTCTCCACAAGGGTTACGCATTCTCGCCATTCAGTATGATTTCCAGAGTTCTCTCTGTGGCGAGTCGTCAGAAAGCCGATATAGTCTTGGTAACACCGTTATGGATGGCTCAGCAATGTTTTCCTTTGGTTCTGGAAATGTAATGCTACTTTCTCGGCCTGATTCCTCATCTTCTGAATCTATTACAGGACCCAACAGGCCACCCACATCCCCTGATCTCATCGAATCAGCTCAAACTAGTGGCCTGAAGGGTTTCAGGGATAGATGGAAATTGCCAGGCATTTCTGCTCAATCTTCCACCTTTACTGACCAGGCCTCGTCCAATAATACCCATAAACGATATGCTTCGGCATAGAGGAGATGGGTTTGTTGATGTAACGAGAAGAGTTTGGATCCCTCTCAAGCGGATGTGTGTTCCATAATTAACTTCTTGTCGTCTTTAGCTGAATCAGGATTGGCTTACAGATCAGTGAACAATTATAGATCTGCTATTTCGGCGGGTCATATTCCCGTCAACGGTAAACCTGTTGGGGATGATCCATTGGTGTGTAAGTTATTGAGAGGTATCCGTTTGGGCAAACCTCCTCAAGTGAAGTATTCTTCTTTAAGGGACATGAACATAGTTCTACTTTTTTTTAATCCTGGCCGGATAACAAATACTCATTGTGCAAGCAGTTATCGGCTAAATTAACTATGTTGTTATGTTTGATTTCTTGCAAAAGAGTTTAGGACGTTCATGCCTTGGACCTCAAAGGTCGTGAATTTTCACAAGAGGGTGTCAGCTTTACAGATTCTAGGAGGACCAAGACTAACATTAGGTCGGTGTCCTATTCGGCTTTTCCTCAGGATTACAAATTATGTGTGGTACAATGCCCCGGAGCTTATGAGGCTGCTACTAGTGAATTCCGTGTAGACGCCGAGGGGCAATTACTTATTGTATTGCAAAAGCCTTTTAAACCAGTTTAATCTGCCACTTTGGCTAGAAGGCTGAGTTGGTTCCTTTCTGAAGAGGGAATTGATACTTCCGTCTTCGGAGCTCATTCTGTTAGGGGTGCTATGGCATCCAAATCTTTCAGTCTAGGGTCTCGTCTGGAAGACATCATGAAAGCGGCGGATTGGTCGTCTGAATATACCTTTAAGTCATTTTATTATAAACCTGTTGTGGATGCAGCATCAATAGTGGTGGCTTAGCTTTAAACAAGCATAATTGGAGCCTCCAGTCCGGACATATAATAAAAACATTTTTAGCTATTGCATCAAGAATTTACAATTCTATTAAAGAAACGGAGGTGAGGATTATCCCACCCAACAGATATGTGAAGACCTACATAAGGTATAAGTATTGTATTTATGTGATTATTCTGATTGCAAAGATATTGTTATGCCCTACACTTGAGTTTTTGTTTGGGGCTTAAAGAATAGTTGTTATGGCTTTTCTTTGTCTTCCCAGGTGTTGAGCAGAAACAGTCTTGAGGCCGCTCTTCAACAGTGTGTGTTTTTCATGGGATGTCGTTCCTTTCAATGCTGAATGGAGTTGGATCGTCTCTTCTGGGATCCCGAGGTCCCGTTCTGGATTGGACAGTTACTGGTCGTACTGCAAAAATAAGTTTTTGTGCCCTTGGTACCAGTTACAAGTTGAGGAACTCCAAGGAGTTTTCCGTAAGACTGTTTCATTAGCTTGATGGACTCATGTTTTTTCTGCACTTGTCTTTCGTGCCTATCCGCAAAAAAGAAGGCGTTTTGTGATGTCAGCAGGGTTTTATAGAGGACACTCTATGGTTGGTCATGTGACTATCTTGAAGATATGGGAAATGTAGTGTTTAAATTTCTTTTGTTTTGATTGGCTACTGAGTAAAATAAAGCATGGAAAGAGAAGCATATTCGGAGCTTCCTTGTCCTTAACAGAATTGAAAATTCTTGATGCAATAGCTAGAAATTATTTAGTATGTTTTTATAAAGCCTCCGTTTGCCCCCAATGCTTGGTTCGAGCTGGTCCCCATAGAGGGACTACTATATAGAACCATGACAGGACGTCTAGGGTGTAATAACTAAATTAGTCAACCAGGAAATATTATTCTACCATCTTTCAATCTGTTATTGATTTGATATTATAAAAGGTCTCCTAAAATTTAAATATTTTGATATCTTTTTGGTCCTATTTCATATTTCTAAATGTGAACCATTTTCCTTGGCAGGGACCCTTCCCCCAATTATACCTCTTTGCCTTCCCAGATTTCCTCCATCCCATGTGCTGTCCCAAGCAGGGATGACTACCGCTGAGCACATTTCAAGGCAACAGCCAATGGTGAAAAGGAATCATGTGATGTGGCAAGAGAAAGATCAGGATAGGGCTACAGAGAGCTGGAAACTCTGTGATGGTGAGGCTTGGGTCAGATGAAACAGGGTGATAGGAGATGGACAGCGGTAGGTGTAAAGATGGATAGGGGCAAATGCGACGCATGGAATCAGAGTGACTCCAAAACCTTGAGCATTCAAGGCACAGAGGCAGGCACACACAGGAATAGGGAGACATAGGGGGAGTGGGAACACGTGACCAGGCAGATATATCCACCACTAAATAGGGACATCAGGAGGCACAGAATCAGAAATGAACAAACACTTCCCGCAGGGAACTCACACACCTGCAGCGGTTTGGATTACGTTCACAAGGCCAAATAGTCCCTCTTACCCGCTAGTCCCCTCTGCAGATGGTTGACTGCACCTACTCGGAAGGGTTAGGTGCAGACTCAACATCATCCACCACAAGGGAAGATGCAGAACAAAGCGATAACATAGATCAACTGGAAAGCCAGGGGCCTATGCAACTGTTTGAGGAAGGATGAAGGATTAGGGTTTACAGCTCATGATTACAGAGAAGATGGTTGGTAATAGCTCGAAGATCGATAAGAGGAGAGTTCTTATGTTTGGCTGGCAAGTAAGAAATGGAGCAGTCACCAGCACAATTTCAAGAGATGTTAAGGCTTTGGAACAGGTTGGAATTTCCAGGGCAGGAGGGATCTGACTGAATTAAGAAGATAGAGTAACCCTACTCTATATAAGGAGGAGTGGTAAATGCAAAGGAATTTGAAGACAACTCACTTAGCTATTGTGAGCTAGTGAAGGGGATTAAGATGATGAGAGATGGTGTAAATATCCAAAGCTGAGACTAATTCCATACCTAACACCAAAAGCCCTATAAAGAATCCTAGCAAACATCACAAACACTTGTATAATACTCCCACAGACCACACACAGGAACCTTTTTTGTTTCTATTATTATCATGAATATTTTTGTTGTTGTTATTATCATTATATGGCTACTTGTACAAAGCACAACATGCCCTCTGGAAAGAGTTTATTGCTGCCAGAGTAACAAAGCATTTGAGTAATGCACAGCCCACCACAACTGCAAAGCTATGAACAACTGAGACCCCTGGACGTGGACTTTAAGATCTAAACCCACTAATAAACATTATTTCTGTTCAGTTAAATCGCTGTTTTGGTTCGATCCAGTTTGTCATAGTCCATCTGCACATCAGTGGCTATCTGGTCCCCCCAGGTAGATGAGTAGAAGAATCTATAGACCTGTTTTCAAAATAAAGACAGTTTAAAATTTAAATCAAGAGAAAAGCATGTTCAGTGCACAGCTGGCTCCCATCATAGGAGAGGAAGCCACCCTCCTCTGTCCAGAGCCCACTTGGCACCTGGACAGGTGGGAAAATTAGCTAGTCAGGTAGGCACGCCACTCCAGGCTAGTACCACCCCTAAGGTGGGCTACTGCAAGGTGGACACAAAATTTCAGAGGTAGCCATCTTTGTGATAGCAGACCTAGGCATTCTGGAACAGGGTTATGCCCATGTCCCAAAGGAAGTGGTCATATAGGGGTCATGGTGATCCCAAGGGTCAGTAGCTTAGTGGCTACTACCCTATACACACCTAACCCCCTAAATTCAGTATTCAGGGGAGACCCTGGCACCAGAGAAGCAAATCCTGATGACCTATGAAGAGCAAGGACACTGAAGAGCTGCAGAAGAGTAGAAAAGAAGCAGCTGACCTGGTTCCAGCCCCGCCAGCCTGTCTGCATCCTTCATCGAAAATCTGCACCAAAGTTGACTCGCCCTGCAGCTGTGACTCCAAAAACCTCAGACGACTGCCTGCCTTCAAAAAAGACTCAAGATCACTGGTGAACTGCAGACCTGTTCTCCAGCAAACTCCAAAAGAAGGAACTCTAAAGCCTCTGGAACGGCCAAAACTCGACACCTGAAGTCACCACTGCACCTGCTGTCTCTGACCAGAGTTGAAGTGGATCACCGGTGCCAACAAGATTACCCAGCCTCCAGAGTCCAAGTCCATTGCCCCCTCCCCCTCTGTTAAGGAAAACCCCGGCACCTGAAGACACCTCTGCACCGTCACCCCTGAGCCATGAAGATGAGGTCCCAAGGTGCCTACCTGTGCCCGAGCATCATGATGCCTGAGCCCTGCTGTTCGTTCAGCCCCACTGGTCTCCTGGCCAGAGACTGCAGCCTCTTTTCGCAGTGAGAATCTCTATTGGAACTCCTTGGGCACTCAACTCTGTTTTGCACTCTGCCCGGCTGCCCCATGCCAATAAGGGTGACTGCAGGTGCTGCCTTTGACCTTGATCAGTGCTCACCTTAACTCCTTGAGATTGATCTTTTGAATCGCTGTACTCTGCCTGTTTTCAGAACTTGTGTATCCTACCTTAGGATAGCATTGCAGAACTCAGAAAATACGGCGTCCACTTTTCAGAATGAAAAGAATTCCTATTTAAAAATGTACTTACCTGAATGATTTTTTTCTGATGGCTAAACATATATAAAAATACTTGCTATTTTTAGTAATTAGTGTGGATCTCCTTCTTGAGTCATATGTCTCATTTATTGACTTTTGTGTATTTTTTTAGATGTCTTGCAATCCTCTGTGTTAAGCCTAAGGCTGCACGACCATAGTACCCCTAAATAGAGCATTTTGGATTTGCACAGCAAGCCCTGTCCACTCACTGGGGAACCCCTCAGCCCTTTACACTGTATTTCCAAACCCCATAAAGGGCCAGCATCCTACAATATGTGTCAGCAGTCCCTCCTCCTTCATAAACATGACACATGTAGACTTTGCTCTCACAATGACCCAACAGACAAGGACCTGAACGTTAAATCCAATCTCAGCAGAAAATATAAAGAGAAATGGATTGCCAGTTGTTGTGACTACTTCCAAAGAAAATGTAAATTTGGGGTTTCCATTATTAATAAAACAAATAGTGCCTGGATACAGGATGGTTAAAGGATATGCGTGAGATCCTCACAATCTGATAGAGCAGCAGCACACTAATGTCTATGCATTAATAGTTTTAGCCCACATGGTGAGCCACTGTACAGAGGAGATAGATTCTGACATATAGCAATATTGCTAAGGTTGTCTTTTTTACAGTGTTATTTAATAAACACATAATTGAAAAGACATGTTAAGAGATTGATATCTTTTTTGTAGCTCAAACCTAACTCCGAGGTTATTAGAGAAGTTTAGCAGATAACAAGACATTACACCTTTTTTCATTCCAGGCACAGGGAGATTAGGTGATCTGGCCAAAATTACTGAATGTCGAACCGAGGTCAGGAATCGAGCCCGGTTCCCCATGTCACAACTCTGACCGCTGTAGTCACTGCGAACCACATCTGCGCCTCACTGTCAGTGCCGTGACATGAATATGCTTAACTTGAAGTGTTCAGCCATATCCCAGAAGAATATTGAGGCCAGAAGGCTTTTCCTTCCAAACCTTCATCAAATATGAGAACTAGGAAAGAGGCTGTTGCAGTGACAAAACAGAAGGTCTGTTGCAGCGCCTTGAAAGATCTACCTGGATTATCTCTCAGAAGAGCTTCAGTAGTGACCTTACTAATGTCCCTTGCTTTAATCATTCAAATATCCTGCAAAAGCAACTCGAGACATTTGACTGATGGTAACCTCATAGACAGCGGCCATGTTATAGCCACCCTACGTAAGCAAGGGCACAGAGACCCTATAGAATTCATGCGTAAGTGACACCACGCGGACTCTGCGACAGTGACCCCCTAGAAATCCTAAAGCTGCGACCCTACAGCTGTTGTATGGCAAGCCCTCTCCAGAAGTCCTCCTGCAGAGACCCTGTGAACGCTTGTTCGCGGTGCCCCAGCCCCGGTGCCCTCTACCTGTTGTCCTGACCACAGCCGCCTGTCCCTTCCTTGCGGGGGGCGCTGGTGTCTGAGGGAACCTCAGCTCTGCATACGTGACCCCGGGCTCCATCACTGCGGGGGCCGCACACTAGCAGCAGGAACCTCGGTGAACAGCTTTAGAAAGGGGAAGTAAAGTCCTGATCACACTGGGGTGGATTTCAGTTATGCAAAGGTGGGGGCACTTCCCCACAGAGAAATGTGATTTCAGAGCGAGGAAGAAATGTGGCCAACCCATTTATCATTCAGCGAATGCTACAAGCTGTTGTGAAAGAGCAAAGTTTCATGTTATTTCCTATTATCCTTCACCAGCTGATCTCTGTCACACTTGGCTGTTGTGTAACCACTGGCAGCAAAATGTACACGCGTGCAGCAGGGACCCCTCCTCGAGTGTGGCTCGATGGTGATTTACACAGAGGTGTTGCACGTTTGGAGAGACAAGTATTACTTTGTTTTAGGGCTTTTTTTTTTTAACCCCAGCAAGATTCTTTTTACTTCCTGAAAGCGCTGTGTTTCAGGAGGAAAGGGGTATGTAGTGTTTGCACTCGTGCACTGCCTGCTGTGGTGCTAGGGGTGTACCACCAAGTGCAACTTCAGTTAGGGTTTAACCACAACCAGTGCTTAATTTGTAAATAAAAAGGTGCCGGTGCCCAAAGCCCTCCTCTTTAACACGCGGCTGCTGCAATTAAATGTGCGAGCACGGAATACTGAAGCAGGTAATCATGAAGCCATCTCTGGCATCTTCAATCCATCTAAAGCCACTCTCTGCCCCTTCAGCTCACTCTTGCAGCTTTCTGCTTTCTCCCTTTGTGACGCTTTTTCGTGTTTGTCTTCCTCCGTCTTTTCCAAATGTGTGCTTTGCTCGAATCAAATGCTTAAGGCAGAAGAGTAAGCGCCGGCCCTTAAAAATAAGTGCCGGTGCTCAGCACCGGAAACAACAAGCACAAATTAAGCACTGACCACAACTGTGTACGACTGTACTCGCTGCAGGTGTAGAGCTGCTAGAGAGGTCTTTGCAGGAGCAAAGGTTTACATTAAAAGAAGTACAGTAATGCTTAGATTAACAAAAAGAGGTAAAACAAGTAAACTACAAAAAATCGAAAAAAGCAGCAAACAAATGGATGCCTTGAGTGTGGCATTAAAATATCTTTCTGGTTAGATTTCGGTTATGTGTAGACGTTAGGGTTAGATTTAGAGTAAGGGACGTGGTTATGGTTACGACTGAAGTCAGGTTAGTGTAGGGATTGGATTAAGGTGTAGGGTTTGGGCAAGGAATTAGGTTAATGTTGGTTAGGTTGAGGGGCTGCAGAAGGCCACTATTTCTCTCTAAAAAGGTCCGATCTGGTAGAGGTGACACGCTGTACTAGGCAGGATGGGGAGTTCGATTACACAGCCCTTGATATCAGCAAAGAGGCATATGCTCAGTGTAATGGAACGTGTAATTCATGGTGCAAGAAAAAAATGCAAAAGAAGCGTGGACAGGAGATGGTTCAAGGACACTCCCTTTAAAATGGCAATATGGTGTAAGGGGAAACATTCTAAGGTTGGAGCTAGGAAGGAGTAGCATTTAGGGATTATGGTAAAGAGGAATGCATATCTGTATACAATTCACATGTACATTGGTAAAACTAACCACTGCAGTTTTTTTATTTTCCATTGAGATACATTTTATCCACAACACTTTTACCTCTACCTTATTTTTAGGCCTGGATGGAATTTCAGAGTAATCAAAGTAATTCTGGTAATGCCCTGTTACTTTATGATGGAGAATTACCAATAATTACACAATTGTCCATACAGCATGCTGAGTCTGCAACTACGAGAAAACTGAACAAGTCTTATTTCCATCCTATATCTCCAGTGCTTGAGATCTATCATGCCATGATGCCAAGGGATTAAGCATGGCCCTGTATGGGGCTGAATTATAGGGTCATGACAAAACTGTGCACTTAGAGCTAACAGAGAACACATTTATATTGATATTGGCCCTACGCAGAAGTGGCCCACTTCCCCCAGTGCGACTTGTTCTAGGGCTGAGGAATATTGAAAACATAGCAGCCCTAAAACCTCTGTTATATTGGGTAAAACTCTGGTCGGGCGAATTGCGAATCCTAGTGAAACAGGCAGTGGCAGAAGTTAAAGAGATAGATAAACAACTGACAATACCCTGGTTCAAACATATTAAAACCTGGCTGTATCTAGCAAGTTGTGAGGGATTAACCGGAAAATGACAGCCAGGGAACAGCATCCTGAATGAATGATAGGTACTGGGCATGCATTTATAATAATTAGTTACTCTCAACAGCACATGGCACTTTAACAGGGCGGTTCATGGATGTGAAATTAATTTCAGCTTTTGAAAAATTCTTGGACCAGCTAGAGCCTCCTTTGGCTATGTCACTTTTCCCAAGATTAAGATATGGAGGCCCATATTTATACTTTTTGACGCAAAACTGCGCTAACGCAGTTTTGCGTCAAAAAAATTAGCGCCGGCTAACGCCATTCTGAAGCGCCATGCGGGCGCCGTATTTATTGAATGACGTTAGCCGGCGTTAGCCGCCGGCACCGTCTGGTGTGCGTTAAAAAAAACGACGTACACCAGGCAGCGCCGGCGTAGGGGGATATGGGGCTTGGGCGTCAAGAAATGGGGCAAGTCAGGTTGAGGCAATTTTTGCGCCTCAACCCGATTTGCGCCATTTTTTTTTCACTCCCAACCCCCATAGAAATGACTCCTGTCTTAGCAAAGACAGGAGTCATGCCCCCTTGCCCAATGGCCATGCCCAGGGGACTTCTGTCCCCTGGGCATGGTCATTGGGCATAGTGGCATGTAGGGGGGCACAAATCAGGCCCCCCTATGCCACAAAAAAAAATAAAAAAAATACTTACCTGAACTTACCTTAATGTCCCTGGGATGGGTCCCTCCAGCCTTGGGTGTCCTCCTGGGGTGGGCAAGGGTGACAGGGGGGGTCCCTGGGGGCATGGGAGGGCACCTCTGGGCTCCTTCAGAGCCCACAGGTCCCTTAACGCCTGCCTTTTGCAGGCGCTAAAAAACGGCGCAAAAGCGGGCGTACGTCGTTTTTTTTGACCCGCCCACTCCCAGGCGTGATTTTTGCCCGGGAGTATAAATCCGACGCACATGCCTCGGAGTCGATTTTTTAGACGTGAACGCCTACCTTGCATCTCATTAACGCAAAGTAGGTGTCCACGCTAAAAAATGACGCTAACTCCATGGACTTTGGCGCTAGACGCGTCTAACGGCAAAGTATAAATATGGAGTTAGTTTTGCGTCGAAATTGCGTAAAAAAAAACGACGCATTTCCGGCACAAATGGAGTATAAATATGCCCCGGAATTCTTCCAGTGAATTAATTCAGGAATAGGAGGCAGGCAAGCAGTGCCCTGCATGTTTGTCATGTATTGAAACCGTGGAATTTCGTGTTTTTTGTCCCCCTTTTTGTAAAGCCTATGAGCAAGTGGATAGCCTCAGTATGTCAGCTTCTCTCTCTGGTGCGTTACAAACAGGTGAAGCGCATATTACAATCTGAAAAACACTGAGCGGGTGGAACTCTGCGAAAGTGACCAAACACTGCCACCTCGCTACGCAGAGTTTTGCAAGCGGCAGAGTGCATCAGGTTGCGCCATACGTGCTTATTTTTAGTGCCAGGTGTTTGTCCCACACGCAAGAGGGCACTGCTTCTTTTCTGTCGCTCGAATAGATTTTCTACTCCAGCGGCAGCTTCCTCAACGTGAATGGAAGGTTTCTCAAAGCAAGTGGTAGTGACCATCTGTGACTGCCTGCGTTGAGAAATCTTAGCGGGAGGTGGTCCGGAGTAAGATTTTCCTTGCTCACGGTCACCAATTTAACAGTGGAGAGTGCGAACGAGGAAAAAAACTCCACTCAACTCTGTGCTCCATGCAGAGCGGAGTGGGAAAAACTCTGCAAACTCCATGAGCAGAGTGGAGTTCACCTCCCACTCCGAGAGAAAGGTAATGGATAATTTCCATGGAATAGAGGATTCCTAGTGGTTTTACGGTCTGAAAAATCAGCCCTGCATGGTTAATCCCCATTATTTGGGGATTTTCACATACTTCCCTGGTACACAATTTTACTGCATGGAAACTGAAAAATGTTGTGAGATTCGTACAACCCTTAATTAGGGCCTTGGTGATTGCGAGTGAGATCGCAGCGAGGTACCATAACCATTCAGCATCCTCATAGAATTGTTGTTATGCCTGTCCCCCCTGCATATGTTTATGTGTGTAAATCAATCAGTGGTAACAAGTGCTACTGGTGCCATGACTATCACTTTTCTCTATGAGTATTTTCTGTTCTCTTCCATGAGCACTCTTTTCTATTTCCCCCTAGACTATCCTTAGCAGCATTCAGGGCAGTAAAGCCCCCTGAGCTGCTCTTCCTTGCCGACTGAGCTTATCAACAGGCTCTGTGAAATCCTGCCTCAAGGAGCTAACCACATTTAAGAGAAATCCTGCAGTGCATAGCTATTACATTTTAAAGCAGAAGGATCTCGCTTTTGTGATGCAAACACAGTATAAAATGTTTCCAAATCTGGGCCATGGTATCAAGCATAGAGACAGTCAGGGCTGGATACTGGAGAACTGGGCAATGGAAACTAAAAGACTTGAACTCTAGACTCATCAACAGAGTGCTAAACTTGGACACTTGTTTCCTGGATCCCAAAGCTTTTCCAAAAACTAGCATTCTAATTCCATTGCTTACTGACCAGTGTTTACTTTACAGAGAAAGAGTCCACAGACACAATGATTTTAATAAAACAGTGTATTTGTTCTATAACTAAATTTGTTTCTCTTCTTTTTACTAAAGAGGTATAGCCCAATATTTGGGTACTGTTTTCAACAAACACGTTCCCATTTGGAAAACACTGTTTCATACGGATTGCTTCAATATGGACATTAAATATAAATTGCCATCTGAGAGTTCTGGGAACTTTTACACATACCAAGCCTTGGGCATTTTGGGTTATAATTTCTGCAGAACCTCTTGATGGGAACAACAGCGAACCATTGTATATGGCTATTCAATTACGTCTCTCTCTCTGCGTTTTCTCTCTCTCTCCCTCTCTCTCTGTTATAGTTAGGAAATAGAATTTTAAAAAAACATAGAAATTCACTTAAAAACCAAAGCCACAGGGATGTTATAGTTAGGCTCCCATTTTAAACTTACAAAACCATAGAAATTCACCTGGTATAGTTAGAGTTATCTAAAGTAACTATAACTCGTGCCCTAAACTGACTATAACTTGTGCCCTGAGGTAACTATAACTCGCACCCCCGCCATGCTCAGTTTTTTCATCAAAAAGTTTACTGCACATATTACATTGATATTATCAATGATGTTATCAAACATGTCATGAGTGCCGTTATTTGTGGGGTAATTAGCAGTGCATGGTGAGGGCGCAATATAGAAATATGTCAAATGCCCCCATGAAATATAGCTTCAACACCCTAATGACACTACACACAGAACTTTGCTATTGTCAGGGCTACTAGGATTATGGGCCTGATTACAACTTTGGAGGAGGTGTTAATCCGTCCCAAAAGTGACGGATATACCACCAGCCGTATTACGAGTCCATTATATCCTATGGAACTCGTAATACGGCTGGTGGTATATCCGTCACATTTGGGACGGATTTACACCTCCTCCAAAGTTGTAATCAGGCCCTATGTGTCAATGGAGGACCAAATTGTGCAGCAAAGTCATCTAGGTTATACATGAATAAAAGACAAATAATGCATCAATATGTTCCACATTTACTGGCAGTATTATGTGATGCATTTTAACCAGAAAAGAGCAACTTTAAAATCACTGCATTCTACAGGCAGGCGTTTCACAATTCAAGTCCTTTTACTGCAGATAACCAAACCGTATGGTCCAGGACTGATTTGCTGTTTTCAATAATCATTTCCATGGTTGAAAAAATACCTTTTTCTGCTAGATGAAGTATAATCACATTTGTAATATACAAATTTTACTATAAATGTAACATATATGTATACTTTCATGTGTTTAATCATAGACACGTACATAAACACACATGTGCACACATTTTCATAGGTAAACATTTTATTAAAGGGACGCAATGGTTCTTTAATCACCTCACTTAATTGAAAGAAAAAGTGTTAGAAAAATATTCATGCAAATTCATAGCAGAATTTATGGTTACAATTCAAAATAAAAAAAGCCCTAAAAATCACAATTGTTGGTGAGGCTAGCAACCCTCTTACTCCAGGACTGCTGAAGGCCACACATATAATGAGGACCAGGTGAATTAAGCGGTTTTGCAGCTGCAGCATTTTACGCTTGGGTATAAATATGCTAAATTTTTCAAATTATCCATCATCTGTGCATAATCTGCAGATTTTAAAACAAAAATTGTTTCTAGTTTAAGTGGATCAAAAGTTATTAAAAACTTGTGAAACGCTTTGCCGCTCAGTGGAAGGCTCTTCGAAAAGTTGACTGGTTACCTTTCTGTTGCTTATTGCTATATCTGGATGATAAACTGGTACTAATGGAGTAAATCCTATGCCGAGACATAGTGAAGAAGTGTACAAATTACAAAATAATGTTGTACTGCTATAAAAAAAATGTAGCACATTAAAAAAAACATAATTTGCCTTTCCTTGTTGCATAATTTAGTCATCCCTGCCACATAATTTGGCCCTCCACTGTCACATAATTCCAGTGGGCCTATATACAATGTGAAGATAACAGCAGAGCTAAAATGCTATAATTTAACTTAGAATCAAAAAAGTAATCTTTTCTATTAGCACCAAATTATTTGTTTATGTATCCCTTGACAAACCTGTACTACATTTTATCTTTAGGTTGATTAACTTAGTTGATTCATAAGTTTGTGTAGATTCATCATATTGCCCAAACATTATTATTAAATAAAACAGTTCATTTACTATGGATTAAGCACTTCATCTATAAGTACAGTGTTGCACCAGCAGAAGTCTGAATGCAGACAGATTCACATGTGTTTTGGGGAGGGCTGGGGGTGTGTGTGTGTGTGTGTGTGTGTGCGCAAACGTGTGTGTTTGTGTACTTTGTGGCATTTAAATGTATTCCTTTCTATAGTACAAATTCATTTTGGATATCCATTGCCTTCTTTTTGCAGATGTATCTGTGATTCTCCCAACAATTCTCATCACTCCAGTTTTGGAGGATTGAAACCTCATCACACGGTGCAATTCCTAGAGTAGCACAATCTTCTTCACCTTTGCCACCTCCGTTATCAGGTTGATCACACCTCCAAAATCTGTGAAGAAAAGAGTCAAACACAAGACAGCTTCATTCAGATTGCTCTGATGCAGTTACAAACCCTCCCTCCATCACTCTCTGCTCACAACTGTTATGTTATGGAAATTTATAGAGCGCATAACTACCCTAAGGCCTTCCAGCGCTATATAGAAATCTCCAACAACTAAGCATAGGGGAACAGATATTAGTAATGCCATGTTTTTAATAGCCGACCAAGAGATAGTTTGTGGCTAGTTTGCCGAACAGAAATAGGCAGAAAGTTCCAAAGTTTGGCACTGAGATACGCCATCAATCTTCCGCCCCATTTAGCTTTTTTTATTGGTGGAATCACTGCTAATGCTGCTGCTGATGACCTAAGAAGTCTGATCGGCTTATGAAAAGTAGCTAGAGTACGCAGGAACGAAGGGCCCTTAGCATAAAGAGCTCTATGAATACAACAAAGTGCCTTGAACTTTAATCGTTGTTCCAGTGGGAGCCAGTGTAAAGCTAAAAGGGCAGGTTTGGCCGAATGATGTCTGGGCAAGTTGAAGAGAAGGCGAGCAGCCGTATTCTGAACCACCTGCAATTTCTTTTTTACATAATTTGGGGACCCTAAAAACAGGGCTTTCCCATAGTCCAGACGTAAAATGACTAGTGCCTGTAAAATAAGTCTCTTTGCAATGAATGGGAGTACTTTAAAGACTTTCCTAAGGAGTCTAAATATCCCAAAACAGGTGTAGGATATTTTCTTTGCCTGATGGTCCGTGGTAAGCCATGGATCTAGCCATACACCCAGGCTCTTAATGTGACTCTTGGGCGATGGGGGATCTCCTAACAAGTGCAAATTAGGTGTCACTTGGTATGGGTGTGAGTGATGACCCATGATCATGACCTCTGTTTTTTCTCCACTCAGCTTGAGTTTACACTCCACCATCCAATTGGAGACTGCCTGTAGGCAGGGAGAAAGCAGAGAATCAAAAGAGCCATGCAAGGTGGAGAAGGAAACTACCAGCTGAGTGTCATCTGCGTAAGATATCAGTGAGAGGCCATATGGCTCCACTATCCTTGCCAATGGTAGCATATAAATGTTAAATAGCGTAGGACTTAAGGATGAGCCCTGTGGTACTCCCCAGTGGCTCTTAAAACTACTTGAGTAGAAAGAGCGGTCGAGTACCTGGAAAGATCTTTCATCTAAGAACTCTGTGAACCACTTTAGGGCATGCTCTGTTGCTCCAATTTCCCTCATTCTGCGGAGTAGGATACTATGGTCTACGGTGTCAAAGGCCGCACTGAGATCAAGGAGCACGATTGCAGAGACCATTCCCTGGTCTAATCGCTTCCTGATTTCTTCTGTAACTCCTATCAAGGCTGACTCTGTGCTATGAAAGGGTCTGAAACCCATCTGGGAAGGATGAAGAATGTGGTTATCTTCCAGAAAAGTGGAAACAAGAGGGTTGACATGTTTCTTCAAGAATCTTAACCAAGGTTGGCAACATTGAGATAGGTCTATAGTTGTTTAGTACAATGGATTCAGGTTGGGTTTCTTGAGCAGCAGCTTTATGATTGCATGCTTCCACTGTGGAGGGAGGGAGCTGCTGACCAATGAAAGATTCAACAGATCGTTCAAAATGGGGACTATTGTTGGCGCTCCTTGAACTAAGATCGATGGAGGCGCAGGGTATAAAGGGGATCCAGATTTAAGCATACTCAATAATGTTAATGCTGTTTCTAGAGAGAGAAGAGGGATCCTTGCTAGGCTAACTGTGTCCCCAATACATTGCCCGCTAACCTTCCCAGGGGCTTTGTGACTGTGTCGGGAAGGCTGAGTAAATGTCTGAGATTTGTTTTTGGAAAAAGGAGCCTAGCTCATTACTGTGTTTGAAGGAAGAGTCTACGTCTTCGCCTTCCCAAAGTCCATTTTTGTGCTGTGGCTTCAGCTTTCTTTTATTGACCATGGATTATGCCAATCAAGAACTAAATGACTTCATAGAGGATCAATCTTAACCACAGATTTTCCTTCATGAACATTTAATATGTTGAGATACTGCAGGTCAGTGGTATGTGAGCTGCAGTGCCTCACCTGTAAAATATGAGGAAAATATGGAAAAATCGATGATTTTGTTTTGAGACCATAGCACGAGAGGAATAATCCCACCTCATACAGTTAGATTCAGATCTTATTGTCAAGAACCAAGTTAAATTTGTGGTGGAGGAGTAGTGGGTGATAGTGGACTTTGCAGTATTGACCATTGTGGGAGCAAATACCTTCTACAGGTGAAAAGAGGGTGGTATGGATTTTCTCATAAGATCTGCAACCATATCTTACATGAAATCAAAGATGAGATATGGTCTGATTTATTCATGCAAAAACACCTTTCTAGTTGAAAGAAACTTGATTTTGCGCTGACACACAGGCTTCCATGTGAATACATCTGCTTCTGTGTGCGAGGAGTGGGCATTCCAGGTCAGGAATGTCCTAGAGGTTTGGGCACACTTTGGAAGAATGAAGGCAAAAGGAGGGGGAACAAGTGGCATCTTTCTTGAAAGCCTGTTAGCCAGGAAGCCGTGCCACATTTCCACTGCCACGGAGTGACTATTGGAGTGCGAAACACTGAATACTCATTATCAGATAAACAGAACATAACAGCAAACTATGGCATGAGAAAGAGATGCATATAACATAGAGTCAATCAATATATAAATATAAACCACCCCTGCTAATGACAAGCACAGCACATTTAGAAATCAGTAATACATTGCTGCATGTGCACACTAACTTACACGTTTAGGGGTATTCACAAATCATTAATTGATATCTTTTCATCCTGGAATGTTCGGCAATTTACTCCAGTCAAGGGGTAGATGGTAGGGGGAGGGAACACCTTCCAAACTTTGTGAAGATGTCCAGGAAGGGGTTGATTCATGGAAGAAATTAACCTTGCGAGTAAATATGATATTGTGAGAGTAAATGCATGTATATTGTTGTACTCGATAAGGGAATTCACAAAATATTTTCAGTATTCAACACGAAAAACCATGATCAGTACAGGGTAAGAGCATAAAGTGGAAAAGATGTGATAATTCCTAAATTGTGTAAATGTAGATTTGTGCAAGAATAAGGCACATACTTGGTACTCTTGGTTTCCACTTGCTAGCAGCTTTGTGAGTTGTTAGTCATGGACAGAACTTCAGGTACGTTTATTGGTAGAATGTAGTAAAATCCCAAGCCTAAAGGATTTAGAAGGAATCCAAATCTTGGTTAAGTTGAAATACTTCAATACTTAGGATTGTGTCATGTCAAGTGGGCCTTGCAAATGCTAATTTAAGGTATGATCTCTGCCACAGTTTTGGGCTGACTGGTGTCTTAATTAGTGGAAGAGCTGGAGCAGCGCTGTTTTATCACTCAACATGGTACTAAATGGATGCTTAGGACAGCCTTTAGTGGCATGTGCAGCTTTTGGATGGAAATGTAGCAACATTTGATGACACATCTAAAGTAAGCCACAGATCATAGCACAATAATATACACAGAGCCAGATAACAATACGATCAAAACATAACAGGTCACAAAACAACAAAACACCAACACAACAATCACAGTGCACCACAACAATATTACATTTAATTATTAAAACAACAGAGCTGAATAAAAAATATCAGAACACATAACCACCACAACAGAAGGTACACAACAAATACGCATAAACATTATTGTCATACAAGACAAGAAATACTTTATTAGGCCACAGACCATAAAAGTTACACAGAAAAAACAATGTTAAAATACAAGTGCGTGGCTACACAGTGCATCGCTCTTAGTAGTGTTCCACAAAGAGATATTACATGCGGTGTTTCTCTATTTACATAGCGGGTCAAGAAGGAAAGACAAACAATACAAACCATAGACAAGAACCTCTAGGGCCAGATGTAGCAAAGTGTTTGCGCCTCGCAAACAGCGAAAATCGCCGTTTGCGAGGCGCAAAAGCCACTTTGCTATTAAGAAATTCATATTGCGAGTCGGGACCGACTCGCAATATGCATTTCCGACTCGCAAATAGGAAGGGGTGTTCCCTTCCTATTTGCGAGTCTGAGTGGGATGCAATACCATTTGGGACCGCGTCGCAGTTACCATCCACTTCAAGTGGATGGTAACCCACTCGCAAATTGGAAGGGGTCCCCATGGGACCCCTTCCAGTTTGTGAATGGACCCCAAACATTTTTTTCAGGGCAGGTAGTGGTCCAAGGGACCACTGCCTGCCCTGAAAAAAACCCGAAACTAAAGGTTTCTTTTTTTTTTTTTAAGTGCAGCTCGTTTTCCTTTAAGGAAAACGGGCTACACTTAAAAAAAAAAAAAACTGCTTTATTTAAAGCAGTCACGAACACGGAGGTCTGCTGACTACAGCAGGCCTCCATGTTTGCGAGTGCCTTGACTCGCTATGGGGCCGCAATTTGCGACCCACCTCATGAATATTCATGAGGTGGGTCATTGCGACCCCATAGCGAGTCGCAGTCGGTGTCTGAGACACCGTACTGCATAACATTTTGCGAGTTGCAAATAGCGAGTTGCTATGACTCGCTATTTGCAAGTCGCAAAATGTTTCTTTGCTACATCTGGCCCCTAATGTGGTCCGCCATGTCTAATGGTGGCGTTCATTCATGTTCTCGGGTCCGGGATTTATCTGTATGGTAATAGCCAGGATTTGCTACGCTCTTAGATGTCATAGATATTCAAGTGAGATGGAGCAGATTAGGAACCAGAGACAATAAACAAAAGTCAACATAAAAAAAATCCCGATGTCAGTAAAAAAAAAGGAACTCATGGTTTAAGTTCCATAAAATTCAGCACTGTACTAGTGCTAAAGTGCTGGTCAATTAAAGTGCATCAGGGTTGCTTCTGGTTATCTTAGTTAGTGCTATCAATTAAACAGAGGGAAAAACAGACAATACAGCAGTAGGGCTAGAGTGCTTGTCATACAAAGTGCAGCAATAGAGTTTCCACATGTCATATTTGACAGACTATATGGTGGTAAAAGAGACAAAGAGATCATTACCTTGGGTGGTCAAGACTATTCCATTATTGGCCTCTTGCTCATCTATTTCTGCAGTACTAGGACACGTTTTCTCCTTATGTGCCAAAGAGATTGTGAGTACTTGGTGACGTGAAATACTACACTGTTTCTGGTGTTATATTTGCAAATCTCCAGTGCTATCTTGTACTGCCGGACGCCCAGAAATCTACAACGTGGCACTATTCAGAGTTTTCTTTGTCTAATACAGGCAGGGCAGAAAAAGAGGAGATGCTCCTTTGTTTTGCGTGTGTCCTTACAGACTGAGTATTTGTCTGCACTGGGAGGATTTTCAGATGTTAAGGGTCCCCACGTACTAGTGGACTTGGCTATTGGCAAGGTCCCCAATCTGAACTTAATACATAGTAATCTTGCAGATTCAGGGTTAATGTAGTCAAGAAAGGCCTCAAAACTAGGCTCAAATCTTGCCTCTAGGAACTGCAGTGTCAGCAGCCTGTGTGTTGATTGATACAGTTTTGATCACTCACATTCCGAAGATCATGCCTTGAGAGTCCTACATGACTGGGCACTGATAACGTCTCAGGATGCTCAGCCCTAGGCCAGTCAGAAATGACTTGACATAATTCTCCCATAGTATCCTCAACACCCCTGGGCTTTGGAGGATATCTTGGAAGCAGAGCTAATAAAGTTCAAGTTCTGCCACCGTACAAAGTAATGGTTTTAACTTAATTACTGCTTCTGTAGGAGGCTGGCACGGCTTATAGTGGGTACCTTGTGGTACTTACAACTTGTGCCAGGTCCAGTTATCCCTTATTAGTAGATTAGAGGTGTTCTAGCAGCTTAGGCTGATAGAGGTAGCTATAGCAGAGCAGCTTAGGCTGAACTAGGAGACATGCAAAGCTCCTACTATACCACTTTTATCACATAGCACTATATCATAAGAAAACACAATACTCAGAGTTACTAAAAATAAAGGTACTTTATTTCAGTGACAATATGCCAAAAGTATCTCAGAGGATGTACTCCCTTAGGAGGTAAGTAATATACACAAAATATACACACACAAACCAAAATCAGGTAAGTAACAGTTAGAAAAGTAGTGCAAACACTGTAGAACACAATAGAATGCAATAGGAGACAATAGGCCTACGGGCAACACAAACCATATACTCCAAAAGTGGAATGTGAACCACGAATGAACCCCAGGCCTAGTGTAGTGTGTATAGGGTCGCTGGGGGTGTAAGAAAACACTATGGGTGTCCAAGATACCCCACCCCAAGACCCTGAAAAGTAGGAGTAAAGTTACAGGAGCCCACTAAACCCCGGATTAAGGTGCAAAAGGGCTGCCTCTGGGAGGAAGAAGCTGAAGATTTTGCAACAACGGAAGGAGCCAGGAACTTCTCCTTTGGTCAGAAGATGTCCCATGAAGTGCTGGAGGATGCAGAGTTGTTTCCATGCAGAAAGACCACAAAGAAGCCTTGCTAGCTGCAAGAGTCGCGGTTAAAGATTTTGGGTGCTGCCAGAGCCCAGGAAGGACCAGGAGGTCGTCCCTTGGAGGAGGAGACAGAGGGGGCACTCAGCAACACAGAGAGTCCATGCAGAATCAGGCAGCACCTGCAGAAGCACCTGAACAGGCACTTAGAAGATCTGAGGACGACGGTCAACTCAGAAAAACAAAAGAGGGTCCCACGACTCCGGAGTCCAACTCAGCAAGTTAGGCAATGCAGGACGGAATGCTGGGGACCTGGGCTAGGCTGTGCACAAAGGAATCCTTGCAAGAGTGCACAGAAGCCCTAGCAGCTGCAGTTCACGTAGTCCACAGAATTACTGTCTGGCATGGGGAGGCAAGGACTTACTTCCACCAAATTTGGACAGAAGGACCACTGGACTGTGGGGGTCACTTGGATTCAGCTCCTGTGTTCCAGGGACCATGCTCGTCGAGAGGAGAGGGGACCCAGAGGACCTGGTGAAGCAGACGTTTGGTGCCTGCGGTAGCAGGGGGAAGACTCCTTCAACCCATGGGACATTTCTTTGGGATTTCCAGTGCAGGGTAAAGGCAGACAGCCCTCAGAGCATGCACCACCAGGAAGCAGTTGAAAAAGCCGGCAGGATTAGGCGCTACAATGTTGCTGGTAGTCTTCTTACTACTTTGTTGTGGTTATGCAGGCGTCCTGGAGCAGTCAGCGGTCGATCCTTGGCAGAAGTCGAAGAGAGAAGTGCAGACGAACTCTGGTGAGCTCTTGCATTCAGAATCTGAAGAGAACCCCACAGGAGAGACCCTAAATAGCCCTCAGAGGAGGATTGGCTACAGAGAGAGGTAAGCACCTATCAGGAGGGGTCTCTGACGTCACCTGCTGGCACTGGCCACTCAGAGCTGTCCATTGTGCCCTCACACCTCTGCATCCAAGATGGCAGAGGTCTGGGACACAATGGAGGAGCTCTGGGCACCTCCCCTGGGGAGGTGCAGGTCAGGGGGGTGGTCACTCACCTTTCCTTTGTCCAGTTTCGCTCCAGAACAGGGCTGGGGGATCCCTGAACCGGTGTAGACTGGCTTATGCAAGGAGGGCACCATCTGTGCCCTTCAAAGCATTTCCAGAGGCTGGGGGAGGCTACTCCTCCCCAGCCCTTCACACCTATTTCCCAAGGGACAGGGTGTAACACCATCTCTCAGAGGAAATCCTTTGTTCTGCCTTCCTGGGACTCGGCTGCCCAGACCTCCTCAGGAGGGCAGAAACCTTTCTGAGGGTTGGCAGCAGCTGCCAGGAAACCCCCCAGAGAGCTAGTTTGGCAGTACCCGGGCTCTATACTGGAGAATGGTACTGGGGGTGACAATTCCATGATCCTAGACATGTTACATGGCCATGTTCGGAGTTACCATTGTGAAGCCACATATAGGTATTGACCTATATGTAGTGCACGCGTGTAATGGTGTCCCCGCATTCACAACGTTCGGGGAAATTGCCCTGAATGATGTTGGGGCACCTTGGCTAGTGCCAGGGTGCCCTCACACTTAGTAACTTTGCACCTAACCTTCACCAGGTGAGGGTTAGACATATAGGTGACTTATAAGTTACTTAAGTGCAGTGAAAATGGCTGTGAAATAACGTGGATGTTATTTCACGCAGGCTGCAGTGGCAGGCCTGTGTAAGAATTGTCTGAGCTCCCTATGGGTGGTCAAAGAAATGCTGCAGCCCATAGGGATCTCCTGGAACCCAATACCCTGGTTACCTAGGTACCATAAACTAGGGAATTATAAGGGTGTTCCAGTGTGCCAATGAGAATTGGTAAAACTAGTCACTAGCATGCAGTGACAATTTTGAAAGCAGAGAGAGCATAAACACTGAGGTTCTGGTTAGCAGAGCCTCAGTAATACAGTTAGGCACCACACAGGGAACACATACAGGGCATACTTTATGGGCACTCGGGTCCTGGCTAGCAGGATCCCAGTGACACAGGCAAAAACAAACATACACACAAATAATAATGGGGGTAACATGCCAGGAAAGATGGTACTTTCCTACAGTAGGGTTTTGATTCAAATCTAGTAGTTAGGAGGCTCGAGGTGTACCTTTGGGAATTTGAGGATGGATCTAAAAAAAGGTGTTTTCTGCCACCTGTAGCAAGCCAATGTTACTACTTTCCCAGAGCTCATCACCATATATAGCACCTCCCACTGCCAGAGCCCTATATATCTCAAGCGCTGGGGAGACTGGGCGAAATGATGTCTTATCTGCCAATCTGAGTATCGCTGCTGATCCATGCTTAAACAGCATGGTACTCTTTGTGATTTGGGTTGACCAGCTGTTTTTACTTCATAGTCAGATCCCAAGGTAATCAAATTAATCTAATTCATCCACCCTTTCTACTCTTGCTTTCCCCAAGGTATGCCCCCCGTAAACCTTGTGCACTTGCATGGTTTATTTGCCATATTCTTCGTTTTTCTTGATTTGACCTTTAATCCTTGTATTGAACTAAACAAGTTGAACCTCTCTATCAGTTTTTGCATACCCTATGGGGATTTTGAAACCAAAAGGGAACTGTCAGCTGTCAAGCTTTTAAAGCCACCCAAAGTAGGGGAGTCATTTTCATATTCCATGAGGAATTTTAATGAAACAATAGAAAAATGGGTTGGGGCTAGAACGCAGCCCTGCCTCACCCCCCTTTTCCACTGCTACTGGGCCGTTGGGGCCCCAGTGGATCTGCAATAAGTTGTTTTTCATGGAGCCTCACAATTATGCCCAATAAATGCAACAGCACCCTCATTTCCTTGAGTATCTCCCAAAGCCTCCTCCTAGGTACTGTTTCAAAGGCAGCCTTTAGGTCAACAAGGACCACATAAAGGCTGCCTCTATTGATGTCTTCTGCTTTCCATTTGATCATTTGGAGTGCAAAACCTGGTGATGATACTTGTACAAGGTTGAAAACCCACTTAAACTCAATTAATATCAATCAATCAATCGAAAAAAATGTATAGAGTGCGCTACTCACCCATGAGGGTCTCAAGGCGCTTGTGGGGGGGGGGGTGAGGGAGGGGTCACTGTTCGAACAACCATGTCTTGAGGTTTTTTCTGAAGAGTAGGAGGTCTTTGGTTTTGAGGAGTTTGGTGGGGAGGGAGTTCCAGGTTGTGGGGGTGAGTTAAGAGAGGGCCCTGCCTCCTGTGGTGGTTCGTTGGATGCAGGGGATTGTAGCTAGTGCGAGGTCGGCTGATCGGAGGTTGCGGGTGGGAGTGTGGAAGTTCACTCTTTCATTGAGGTAGGTCGGGCCAGTGTTGTGGAGGGATTTGTGTGCGTGGATGAGGATCTTGAAAGTGATTCTCTTGTCTATGGGGAGCCAGTGAAGGGATTTGAGGTGTGGTGAGATTCGTTTGTGGCGGGTGAGGCCAAGGACGAGGCTTGTGGCTGTGTTTTGGATTCTCTGGAGTTTGCGTTTGAGTTTGAGTGTGGTGCCAGCATAGAGGGCGTTACCGTAGTCTAGTCTGCTGCTGATGAGTGCATGGGTGACTGTCTTCCTGGTCTCTGGGGGAATCCATTTCAAGGATTTTTTTAGAGTGCCGAGTGTGTGGAAGCAGGAGGAGGTTAGTGCATTGATTTGCTGTGTCATGGAGAGGGAGTGGTCCAGGATGATGCTGAGGTTGGGTGTGTGGTTTGCGGGGTGGGAGCGGGGGCCACCGGGAGTCATCCCATATGGTTTTGTTTGGGTCGAAGATGATGATCTCGGTTTTGTTGGAGTTAAGCTTGAGGTGGTTAGTTGTCATCCAGTTGTCGGTGTCGATGAGAGCAGCGTGTAGGTTGGTTTTGGCGGTGGTGGGGTTGCAGGTGAGGGAGAGGATGAGTTGGGTGTTGTCTGCGTAGGAGAGGATAGTGATTCCGTGTGGTCGGTGGATGTTGGCTAGGGGGATCATGTAAATGTTGAAGAGTGTGGGGCTGAGGGAGGACCCTTGGGGGACTCCATAGATGATCTTGGTAGGGGTGGAGTGGGAAGGTGGAAGGCGGACTCTTTGGGTCCGATGGGTGAGGAAGGAGGTGAGTCAGTCAAAGGCTTTGTGGCGAATTCCTGTGTTGTGGAGGTGTGTGCAGAGTGTGTGGTGGCAGACAGTGTCAAAGGCCATGGAGAGGTCTAGGAGGATGAGTGTGACGGTCTCGCCTTTGTCGACTTTGGTCCTGATGTCGTCAGTGCATGTGATGAGGGCGGTTTCCGTGCTGTGGTTCTTGCGGAACCCGGATTGTGAGGGGTCAAGAGTGTTGTTTTCTTCGAGAAAGTGGGAAAGGCGGGCATTGACTAGTTTGTCGGCAACCTTGGCGGGGAAAGGGAGGAGGGAGATGGGGCGATAGTTGGAGAGGACCTCCGGGTCGGCCTTGTTTTTTTTTAGGAGAGCAGTGATTTCTGCGTGCTTCCAGGGGTTTGGGTAGGTGGCGGAGTCGAAAGAGGAGTTGATTATGTTACGGAGTATGGGGGCGATGGTTGGGCTTGCTTTGTTGTTGATGCGATGAGGACAGGGGTCGGAGGGGGATCCGGAGTGGATGGAGTTCATGGTTTTTTTGGTTCCTTCGTGTGTGGTGGGGGACCAGGTGGTGAGTGTGGTGGGGGGGTCATGTGTGGGGGTTGAGTTGGGTGAGTGAGTGGTTTGGGTGGGGGGTGTGTGTGGTATGAAGCTGTTGTGGATGTCCAGGATTTTGTGGTGGAAGTGGTTAGAGATGGCGTCACATAGGGGCTGTGTGTGTGTGGGGTCTATGTTGCTGGCTTTGGGTTTGGCTAGCTCATTAATGATGGTGAAGAGTTCTTTGCTGTTTTGAGAGTTGTTGTCAAGGCGTGTCTTGTAGTGATCTCTTTTGGCGGTGCGTATGAGTTGGTGATGGGTGCGAATGGTGGTTTTGAGGGTGGAGAAGTTGGTTGTAGAGGGTTCTTGTCACCCTATTTTCTCCGCTTGGCGGCATTTGCGCTTGGAGTCTTGGAGTTTGGGGGTGAACCATGGGGCATTCTTGATGTTGCCGGTGGCGATATGTTTTCTGAGGGGGGCTAGTGTGTCTGCACAGGTAGTGATCCATTTAGAGAGGTTGTCTGCTTCTGTGTTGGGATCGTTGGTGAGGGGGGGAGGTTGTGAGCCAGTTTGGAGTTCAGGCATTCTGTGGGGATCTTGTCCCACATGCGATAGGGTGTGTTGTGTTGATGGTGGTGTGTGGGGGGTTTGGTGAAGGAGAAGTGGACGCAGTGGTGGTCAGTCCAGTGGAGTTTGGTGGTGTGGGTGTAGGCTATGTGTTGGCTTGAGGTGAAAATTGCGTTGAGCGTGTGTCCTGCTGAGTGGGTGGGTGCGGTGACCAGTTGTATGAGTCTGAGGTTGGCGAGGTTGTCTATGAAGGAGGTTGAGTTGTGGTCTTGAAGGTTCTCCAAGTGAAAGTTGAAATCACCGAGGAGGATGTAGTCTGTGGAGGTGAGGGCGTGTGAGCTGATGGTGTCGCAGAAGGCGGGCGTGGTCCTGGGGGTCTGTAGATAAGTGTACCTCTGAAGGTGGAGTTGTTGTTAATGTGGATTAAGAAGTGCATGTGTTCTGTGTTTGTCGATAGTGTCTTGGGAGCTGATGGTGACTTTGATGGTGTCCCTGTGTAGGATGGCGATGCCACCACCTGGCCTGTTGAGGCGGTCTTTGCGTTGGAGTTTGTATCCCTTGGGGGTGGTGATGGCTATGTCGGGTTCCGAGGAGGGGTTGGTCCAGGTTTCCGTGAGGAAGGCGATGTCAGGTGGGTGTGATGTGATGAGGTCCCGAGTTCTATGGCATGTTTGTGAAGGGAGCGGGTGTTGAGGAGCAGGCAGTTGAGGTGGTTGTGGTCGGTGGTGTTGGTGTGGTGCATAAGGCTGTTGTTGCGTGGTGTGTTCTGGTTGTGGGGTGGTGTGCGGCGGGCTGGTTGGTGGGGGTGGGGGCAGAGCAGGTGAGTATTACGTTGGGGGTGTTGTGTTTGTTGTAGGGGGGGTCGCTATGGTTGGTGTGTGGTGTGAGGGATGAGGAGCAGGAGAAATGACAGGTGTAGCAGGTGAAGGGGCCTTGAGTGTGTGTGAGGCTGGAAAGGGTGCAGGTGGGGCGGGGGCCTGGGTTGAGTGAGTGGAGGGTGAAGGGGGAGTAGATTTGTCTGTGGGGGCCAGAGGGACTGGCGCTGGGCGCGGTCTTGGCGCGGACAGGTGCAGACGGGCTTGCCTTTGGCGCGCCAGCGGCGCATCTGCGAAGTGGCTGCCATAAATGGGGAGGAGGGAGGGAGTGGCAGCTGGGAGGAGGAAGGGCTGGGCAAATGGGAAGGCTGGGGGGGGTGGGGCCTCAGGGATTAACAGCGGCGGGAAAAGCAAAAAGGAAAACTGATGGTGAGGAGGAGGGGGAGGCGGGAGGGGCCGCGGGAATGCAGCAGCAGGGATTTTAAGAAAAAGGGAACAGCCAAGTGGAGGCGGAGCGGGCGGCGGTGCGAGGAGTGACCAAGGGTTGCTCCTTGTTACCACGCTGCAGCTGCCATAAATGGGGAGGAGGGAGGAAGTGGCAGCTCGGAGGAGGGAGGGCTGGGCGAATGGGAACGCTGGGGGGTGGGGACGCAGGGATTAGCAGCAGCGGGAAAAGCAAAAAGGAAAACTGACGGTGAGGAGGAGGGGGGAGGCGGGAGTGGCCGCAGGGATGCAGCAGCTGGGATTTTAAGAAAAAGGGAACGGCCAAGTGGAGGCGGCGCGGCGGTGCGAGGAGCGACCAAGGGTTGCTCCTTGTTACTGCGCCACGGCTGCCATAAATGGGGAGGAGGGAGGGAGTGGCAGCTCGGAGGAGGGAGGGCTGGGTGAATGGGAAGGCTGGGGGGTGGGGCCGCAGGGATTAGCAGCAGCGGGCTTGCCTTTGGCGCGCCAGCGGCGCATCTGCGAAGTGGCTGCCATAAATGGGTAGGAGGGAGGGAGTGGCAGCTGGGAGGAGGAAGGGCTGGGCAAATGGGAAGGCTGGGGGGGGTGGGGCCTCAGGGATTAACAGCGGCGGGAAAAGCAAAAAGGAAAACTGATGGTGAAGAAGAGGGGGAGGCGGGAGGGGCCGCGGGGATGCAGCAGCAGGGATTTTAAGAAAAAGGGAACAGCCAAGTGGAGGCGGAGCGGGCGGCGGTGCGAGGAGTGACCAAGGGTTGCTCCTTGTTACCACGCTGCAGCTGCCATAAATGGGGAGGAGGGAGGAAGTGGCAGCTCGGAGGAGGGAGGGCTGGGCGAATGGGAACGCTGGGGGGTGGGGACGCAGGGATTAGCAGCAGCGGGAAAAGCAAAAAGGAAAACTGACGGTGAGGAGGAGGCGGGAGGGGCAGCAGGGATGCTGCGGCAGGGGTTCTTGGATTTAGAAAAGGAAAACGGACGGTGAGGAGGAGGGGGAGGCAGGAGGGAATTATTATAGAGTAGTTATAGAGGGAGTTAATATATCAATACTGTTGTACGTTACCATCTTGAGAGGCCTGCTTTCAAAATATGGTATCAAAATATGTTTACTCCAAGTACTACATTAAGGGCCAGATGTAGCAAAGGGTTTTTCCAATTCTGTGTCAGTGGGAAAATGTGTTCGTACATATGGCCCTAACTTACCAAGGACATGAAATATCACCAGTCAAAAATGTTTTATGATCTGGACCCTAAAGACTTGGATGTAAATTGCTTCCACAACAAAATGAAAGCTGGAAGTCAGTTGAAAAAGTATTGAGGAGCCAGGATTTCTTTTCACTTCCAATAGCAAAGCAGAAGGCAGATCAGCCAATGGTGGATCCAATTTAGGCAAAGGGAATTGGCATGGTACTCATGACGACACAGAAGAGAACAAAACTCACCATCCGCCAGTCAAATAATACTTCTAAGAGTCCAAATAGCAAGTCTTAGCTTAAGCACAATGCATGACAGAGGCTTCCTGACTCATATTGTTTAGGATTTTTAGTTGTATTTAATTAATAGGAGCAGAGATCAATGCTTTACATTTAGAAATTCAAAATAGTGCTTAACTTGGCAATTTAACATTTTTTAAGTAGTGTTGAAATCTGGCGTAACCTTGTCCCTTTCAAAGACTGCTACAAAAAAGTGTTTGAGTATTTGCCGGCAACTTTTTTTAAGCAGAAATCTTTTGTTTTAGGGTTTATACATAAAACCGTGTTTTCTATTATTTATTTCTACTTGTAAAATTTCCTAAGGTAACAACCTATATAAAGAAGGAGTAGGAAAAGTTGCAGAAATTTGCTTACCCATCACATTGAGATTAGTGGAGTAAACACACTATGAGCTGAGAAAAGATATCAGCTAAACGTTCTTCTCATAGTCCTTGGTTGCAAGTTTGGGGCTCAATTCCGATCCCTGTGCAAAAAGAAATTTGCAGAGGGATCAGAATTACAAAGTGCATAATATTTATCACATTCTCAGTTTTCAGCTGATAGATTTCAAATCTGCCAGAATTTGTTGGGGCAAAAAGGTCTAAAAACATATTGAATTGCGTGTGCTCAGTACCGATTCTGTGGTTTATGCCTCATTTCAAAGTTTAAATCTCAATATGTATAACTCACCCCGAAGCAATGGCAAATACTAGATGAGGTGAATACTCCTCTACACAACTAGAACTCTGGGCCTAACTCTCTTTCACTGTCTTTTGTGAATGCTTTTGGTCCTCATTTGAAATAGTACAACACTGCTGTTAGAAATGGGGTCTTTGGTTGGCAGTCAGGTTACCCCCTGTCCAAGCAAGGACCCTCACTCTAGTCAGGGTAAGTCACACACAATCCAAATTATCCTGTGCCCACCCTCTGGTAGCTTGGCACTGAGCAGTCAGGCTTAACTTAGAAGGCAATGTGTAAAGTATTTGTGCAATAAATCATACAATAACACAATATAGCACCACAAAAATACACCACACAGTGTTTAGAAAAAATATGTAATATTTTTTCTGGGTATTTGCAGGTCAAAACGATAAAAGATGCAATATGAATTTTCAGAGATATCACTGAAAAGTTATATAAAGTATCTTAAGTCTTTAAAAAGCAAACAAAGTCTCTTTCAAGCACAAAGTACCTGGTTTGGAGTGGAAAATCGCCACAGAGGGCCGCAGAGGAGAAGATGCGTGGAAAAATGGTGTGTGCGTCAGTTTTGCCCCTTCACACACGGACTTGCGTCGTTATTTTTCACGCGGGGAAGACGTGCATCGTTTTCCGACACGCGGGCAGTCTCCTGTGGGTTGCGGGATTACCAGATGTCCCGGGGTCTGTGCGTGGAATCCTGAGCTTGTTATCCGGCTGCGCGTCGTTCCGGTGGGCTGTGCGTGGAATTTCTCCCTCACGGCAGGCGTCGCGTCGATTTCCTCTCTGGAAGTCGGGCGGCGTTGTCCAGGCGGGCCGTGCGTCGAAGTTCCGGTCGCACCGCAGGTGTTGCGTCGATCTTTTCCTTGCGGGGTCGAGCGGCGTCTCTCCGGATCGGCGTGCAGTGAATGTTTCACTGCGGAGCAAGCTGTGCATCAAATCTTTCAGCGCACAAGGAGTCCAATTGAAAAAGAGAAGTCTTTTTGGTCCTGAGACTTCAGGGAACAGGCGGCAAGCTCTATCCAAGCCCTTGGAGAGCACTTCTGCAGCAAGGCAAGAGTTCAGCAAGGCAGCAGTCCTTTGTAGAAAGCAGTCAGGTGAGTCCTTTTGGCAGCCAGGCAGTTCTTCTTGGCAGGATGCAGGTTCTGGTTCAGGTTTCTTCTCCAGCAAGTGTCTGAGGTGGTAGGGCAGAGGCCCTGTTTTATACTAAAATGTGCCTTTGAAGTGGGGGAGACTTCAAAGAGGGGCCTAGGAGTGCACCAGGTCCCCTTTCAGTTCAATCCTGTCTGCCAGGGTCCCAGTAGGGGGTGTAGCAGTCCTTTGTGTGAGGGCAGGCCCTCCACCCTCCCAGCCCAGGAAGACCCATTCAAAATGCAGATGAATGCAAGTGAGGCTGAGTACCCTGTGTTTGGGGTGTGTCTGAGTGAATGCACAAGGAGCTGTCAACTAAACCTAGCCAGACGTGGATTGTAAGGCACAGAGAGATTTAAGTGCAGAGAAATGCTCACTTTCTAAAAGTGGCATTTCAAAAATAGTAATATTAAATCCAACTTCACCAGTCAGCAGGATTTTGTATTACTATTCTTACCATACTAAATATGACCTTCCTACTCCCTTCAGATCAGCAGCTACCACTTCAACAATGTAGGAGGGCAGCCCCAATGTTAGCCTATGAAGGGAGCAGGCCTCACAGTAGTGTAAAAACTAATTTAGGAGTTTTACACTACCAGGACAAATAAACTACACAGGTACATGTCCTGCCTTTTACCCACACAGCACCCTGCTCTAGGGGCTACCTAGGGCACACATTACAGGTGACTTTATTGTAGAAAAAGGGGAGTTTTAGGCTTGGCAAGTACTTTTAAATGCCAAGTCGAAGTGGCAGTGAAACTGCACACACAGGCCTTGCAATGGCAGGCCTGAGACAAGGTAAAGGGGCTACTTAAGTGGGTGGCACAATCAGTGCTGCAGGCCCACTAGTAGCATTTAATCTACAGGCCCTAGGCACATATAGTGCACTCTACTAGGGTCTTACAAGTAAATCAAATAGCCAATCATGGATAAACCAATCAACAGTACAATTTACACAGAGAGCATATGCACTTCAGCACTGCATAGCAGTGACAAAGTGCCCAGAGTTCAAAAGCCAACAACAAGAAGTGAGAAAAAATTGGAGGAAGGAGGCAAAAAGTTTTGGGATGACCCTGTAAAAAGGCCAGGTCCAACAACTGCACAAAGTGCAGGATGGCTGAGCAGAAAAACAGGATATTTTGAACTGTACTCCAATGGTGGCATGATGAGGAGGTTTCTTGTACTTGGGAACATACCCTAAGATAGTAATGCAGCATGTAGGTCCATTACTCCAAAATAGAAGAAACCCATCTTTCCACCACACAATAGAGAAGCTTATTGTGTTTGCTTGGTACAGAATAGTGAGATTTAATTTCAGTCTGGCCATGCCACTGGGTTATAGGTAGGTTTGCAGTTATTCCATGTAAACAGGTTCATGATGCGCATTCTTTTAATCCCCCTTTAGGATATTGAGCCCAATGGTCATCTGCTCCTCCTCCTAAGCTTTAATTGAAGGTACATAAGCTATACTTAGTGGATTACACAACTAAATGAGAGGACATAAGAAATCCAAACGTATGCTGTACGTGCCTAAAGAAAAAGTAAAAAAAATGCTTGATATGCTTATGCCTGCTTAACCCCAAACTCTGGAGAGCATGCTCAGAAGGCATCAACCTCATAAAATGCTGCTATGGTTCGGAGAACTATTCAAAACATTCCTCTTCAGAAAAGGATGACCTTTTCTATTGCCCTAAACTACACCATTCTAAATGGTACATGATAAATTGTTATTCATATAAACTCTTCATAACACACGTCTATGATACATCATGATGATACTTAATGTCAGCCACATTTACGAGGGCCTTACTGAGTGAGTCAATGGCTGATGGAACAAACTCCAATTTCGGAGGATGTTCTGCATTCACTACCTCTAAAACAGGTAACTCATGGCCTGCAGACCCTTACATTTCTCACTTTGAAAATCAGACCTACTCACTCCTGTCACTGGGCATAAGTTATCTACAATTATGATCCACTAGGTTGAAAGTGACGACTGTTGTATGTTTCTATTGAGTCTAATCTGTGGCTCCACTATATCAGCGCTGTTGTTTGATGTAAACTGCCTGAATGCCTGAGTAGTGCAGTTACAGAAGAATAAATTCCATCACATTGTGTTCATCTCACCTGTCTTTTTGCAATGCAGATCCATCCAACCACTTCCAGGTACCTTCTTCATGAATATCAGTTAATCCGATCCAGTAGTGGTGAAGACCTTTCATTCTTGTGATAAAGTCCTGTGAAAAGCAAGATGTAGGATAGTGAACGAAACATACAGAGCAGTCAAAAAATGTATTCAACTATTCTTAACTTCACATCTAAATACCTTGAAGATATATATATATATATATATATATCTATATATATATATATCTAAATATATATATTCACTGAAAAAAATCAAAGGTTACAGGGACTTTATAGTTAGGTTGACATTTTGCCCACACAAAACCATAACTTACAGTTATGTTAAGAAACTATACTTCGTTGCCCAAACTGACTTTCCAACACAAGTTATAGTTCTTCAGATAAGTATAACTATAAATATAACTATAACTGCTGAATTTCTATGGTTTTATATGGGTAAAATGGGAAACATCCCCATCCACGACTCCCGAACAACAAAGTTGTGGACAACGAAAGCAGAACAACGCTTTTGTTAACCATGGCTTCCTTGTTCAGTGCCTTAACCACGCATGTGCTGAACAACGCATATGCGTGGTTAAGGCACAGAAGAAGGGAGTCAGCTTTATAGGAGGACGTGATCAGGTAAACGGGGCTGGGGCATTTTTAGTTTTTAGGGGTGGGGGTCGGTGGTTTAGGTTTAGGGGCATCAGGGCATTTTTAGTTTTAGGGGCAGGGGTGAGGGGTCGGCCATTTTTAGATTTTGGGGATGGGGGATAGGGTGGTTTAGGTTTAGGGACGGGGAGGGGGGTCGGGCATTTTTTGTTTTAGGGGCAGGGGTAGGGGGTGAGGGTATTTTTAGTTTTTGTGGGTGGGGGGTTGGGTGGTTTAGGGGCAGGGGTGGGGGGTTGGGGCATTTTTAGGTTTAAGGGTGGGGTGGGCAGTCGGGGTAGTTTAGGTTTAGGGGCGGGGTGCAGATAGTTAAGTTTTTAGGGGGTGGGGGGTCGGGTAGTTTAGGTTTAGGGGTGGGGTATTTTTTGTTTTGAGGGGCAGGGTGGGGGGTCGGGGTAGTTTAGATTTTAGGGGGTGGGGGATCGTGGTAGTTTTGGGGAGGGGGGTCGGGAAGTTTAGGTTTTTCGGGGCAGGGGGTTGTGGTAGTTTTAGGGGTGGGGTGGGGGGGTCGGTGGGGGTGAGGGGGAATTGGGGTAGTGGTAGAATTGTTTTCAGGGGTGGGGGGTTGGGGTACGATTGTGTTAGGGGGGGAGTCGCATGCTGGAACCACGCATGCCGTTCATGCATGCCTTTACCAGGAATGCCTTTACAACAAAAAATTGTTGTTAAGGCATTCGTGGTAGCAACGCAGTTGTTGTTCCGAACACGTTGTTTAGGCATGCGTGGTTCCAGCATGCATTGTTCCGACTCCTATTTGGGTAAAACATCATCCTAACTATAATGTCCCTGTAACCTTTGTTTTTTTCAGTGAATTTCTATGGTTTTTTTAAGACACATGCTAATATTTGTGTCAGGTTGTGCCAAGCCAATCAGGGCTTTGCTTTTCCCCAGGATATGAGGAGGATCCTTGAATCTGTGGATTGGCCTGAAAAAAAAAAAACAATGTTTTGCCCATGAGGAGTCCCTAAGGGAACCCCTCTACGTGTCTTATGGGGTCAGGATACCTGTGTCCTGAGCCCTTATATGTTTTTACACAGCTTTTTCCAATCCCCCAGGCAATGTGAGAAACAAAATGTCAGCCACCACTTTTCTGTCAGGTTATGGCCAGCCAATCAGGGCCTTGCTTTTCCTCTGAATCAACGGAAGATCCGAGGAGGATCCAAGGAGGATCCTCGTCCCTATCTATAAAAATGTGTTTTTCATTTAATAACTAGAAAACTACTGACCGGATTTACACCAAATTACAAAAAGGTCACTTTCTGTACCAAGAGCTGGCTTTCTGACAAATTTGGTGTAAATCCGTCCAGTGGTTAGGCCGCTAATCCTATTAAGAAAACATGTTTTGGGGCCCCCCTTTTTCTCAGTCCCTTCTTGATCGATCACCCTAAAACCATCAAATAGCAGCTGATGTGAGCGTCATATTTATGGAAAAATGTTATGAAGATTAATCAAAGTGCCAAAGATAGAGGCAAGTAAAAAAAAAAGCATTTTCTATAGAAACTAGATCCTGACTATAACTGACCGCTATATATTATATATATATATATATATATATATATATATATATATATATATATATATATATATATATGTGATTCGAAAAGCAGTGAAAAGTTTTTCAGTCACCGGGCGGCTGTACAATGTCCCAAGGATCGTGTGTAATTAGCAGAAAAAAGATATCCAAAATAATTTGTTTATAAAGTTCATCGACTATTTATTGTGGAAAAAACATATATATCTAAAGTTGAAAGCAAAATTAAATCCCCATCACGCTGTCCCGGCCAAATTTCAACGCGTTTCGACAAATGCCTTCAAATAGATTTTTGGGTTTGCTAATGTCTTTGACAAATCTTCACGAAACCTTACAAAAAAAGTCCCATCCACCTCAGCTCCTTCCTGGAAAGTTTCCAGGTGTTTCTATCTATCTCTCAAATGGGAGGCTAAGAAAAAGATATGTCCCAAAATGCAATTTTTCAAAGGAAATTTGAACAGCGATTCAGAAAAATCAGTTGTATGGAATTACACAAAATTTAGCAAAACGTGTGCGTTTTGTGATTTGGTATAAATATGTTCAGTAGTTTTTGAGAAATTAAGGTTCAAAGTTTATGTATGTTTTGTGCCTCGGTACTATCACGGGTCCACCACAATGGTCCGCAGACCCACAAGCTCAAACCAAGTGATCATATTGGCTGGCCATAACCTGAAGAAAAAGTTGTGGCCACATGTTAGGATTTAGAGACTCAGCCTCTGTGTCTTTAAAAAACTTAGAAAGCATATGTGTACTGGGAAGGGGTACCATGACCCCCTAAGTATTGTTATGAGTTTCAGATGTACCCACCCTTAGGTGTAAATTAAAAACTACGGTTTTCTTCTGCGGCCCAGGAGATCCGTAGGGCTACTATGTTGATCAGTGGAGTCCTGGAGAGATTTTCCAGCAGAACCGTAGTCTTCAGTTCTGTAAAAAAAATAGGTGGGGGTTTGAGCACCCCAGGGTGTTGGGTTCTGGCCCCGCGCCCAGCTCCATGATGTGCACAGTCAAAGGCAATGCCCAGCGCAGGCTTGTCTGACCATAAGGGGTTGGGCACAGTGCATGGCCATGGGCCCTTCGCTCAATATCACACCGTGCATTGCCAAAGGCAGTGCCTGACATGGGGTTGGACAGCCAGGCCCTGCACCCAACCCCACACTGTGCACTGCCTCTGGTGGGGTAGGTATAGTAGGTTATGGTAAAAAAAAAAAATTGTGTTACATTAAAGAAAAACAAAAAAAAACTAGAAATTCACTAGAAAAAACAAAGGTTAAATGTGATTTTAAAATTCTGTGAAAATAAATGTCAGTTACATCATAACATATTAAACTAAAAAGAAAACACTGAAATTCACAAGTGATAGTTAATTGAAGTATCTATAACTCACTCCATGATGTAACTATAACTCTTGCCGACGTGTAGCAGCAGCAGCATCTACAGTTGCCTGCCCCAGGGTAGTTGATAAAGAAGCCAAAGATGTCTGATGTGTGCCTTCAAGCCAGAGACCTAATGGGGCTTGGATGGTTGCACACCTTCAACAACATCAAAGATGCGCTGAACAGCAGTGGCTGCTTCCGCTAGTAATTTTGCTTTTTAGACATTAACGCTAAGGTTACGCTTGGTCAGAATACATATTACCCATGTTAAATTACTGCTCTTGCAACCCAATGCGATTAACTTAGTCAGGATACATATTACCCATGTTAAATTACTGCTCTTGCAACCCAATGCGATTAGAGAGCTTTTGACCTCCAGGTAAAGTTAATCTATGGAATTCCTCACACTTTTATCTTCCCTAGCAGGCAAAGGTATTCAGTGGAAGACCATTCACAAGGTTTCCTAAATGTCCAGCTAAGAATCATCTAGTTTTATTATGAAACTGCTGAAATGCATTGAATGCAGGGTCCTAGTAATCAAGGGCTCAAAGTTAGTTTGGATGACTTCCAGCTCAGCAATGATTCATCCATCTTTCATAGCAGTGGAACTGAGCCTCACACTCAATGATCCTTGTGTCAAATTCCTGGACCTGTTTCAGTGCTCATCCAACTGGCTTACATTTTAGGGTTCGCACATTGCTCAGTCACATACATGAATGGTATTTGTTCTGTTGGCCCTATTCCACACTAGTAGTTAGGTGGTAAATTTGTGATGAGATTCAGCACTAAGATCCTGATGTTGTCATCACCACATGGTAGAATGGAGGCCATATGAAGGTGACATAATCAGGGTGTTGAGTGTCATTGTTCATATTAGTTGTTCCACCTAGACTGAAGGTGTATAAATAATATAAAGGGCTGTGACATCGTGCACATCATAATTAGAGGAAAGTAATAGTGGAGGCATGCACGCTACATTGCTTTGTGCAAACCTTGGGACATTTTTGACTCTGTTCGGTGAGATACCCAGCCACAGGTGATCTAAGAAGGTATCTATGACAGAAGGGCACATATAATGAAGCCAGATACTCTATGGAATGTAAAGCCAGTGGGGCCAATTTACAAAGAAAGTAGTAAATCTGCACTCATCTGCATTTATAGAACTCTCACAACTTTACAGAAGTATGATTCGAAATCTGCAACAATCACAGTGTAAACTGTTTGTGAATTCCTTTTATTGCATGTGAGAAAATACATTCACACATTTTTGAATGAAAAACAGTTACCACAAGGACAAACACACTTGATAACTTTTTATTTTTTCCCTACATTTTTCCATGGACAAACACTTTCTCCTACAGTTTGGTGGCAGAAGGGCATTATCTTCCACTTCCACTGTGGAAAGGCATTTACAGTTGCTTTGAAGTATTAAATGCTGACTATTACAGGAAGGCAAGGGGTCAGAAAATGGCATTCCTTTTGTGAAGAACCCACCCCAGCCCCAAATGAGTAGAATTACACAGAAAGAGACCTCAGTGTGAGTAAATCCATTTACAAGTAAAAAAATAACTTTACAGAAAGATGCAAATGGTTTTGTACTAAAAAAATTGTTATTTTAATTTGTGAGTTAAGCAAACAGGCACAAATAACCTTGGGACTCAGGGGCATTAAGTGCAGCGTGGATCTGAAGGAGAAAATTGCAGGTAACTCAAGTAAACTGTGATGGATGGGGTTGCATGCTTCCAGTTCTGCGTGCAGTGAGAAAGATATCTGAACTGCTAAATTGCTTCTAGAACAAGATGAGACTTCTGTCTCAGGCAAAAGAGAGGCTTTGCAACCAAGCCATCACCATGGTCAGGGAGTCTTGAACCAAAGCTTTAGGTTAAGCCCCTTCATGAGTGGGTGTATGTTACTAAGGGGCCTCTTTAGATTTGGGTGAAGGGACCAGCTTTGTACAGATCTAGCGACATCCCTCAACGATTGAATTAGGACCACATTGTAGTTTAGGAAGCAGCTAACCTATTGCATGGTGCTGGCAGACATAAGCATCTGGTTGAGCTATGACCATCTTGTTTCTCAGTCCTACCAGATGAGATTTAAGAATGGTGGTTTGTATATTATGGACTACCAGTTGAAGCCTCTTGCTGGATGCCCTGTGTTAGCGCGTCGGACCTTAATAAGTAAACTTACAAGGAGACACAAATAGGTTGATGAACCTTTTGACTCGCTTTGAGGTTTTCCCACCATATATCCCGTACATGCGTAGATCAATAGCCAATGACATTAATAATCAATAGGAGTCAAAAATGTTCACACACCATGACCTTGCAGTCATGAATAACCACACCTTTTGGTAAAAGTTGGAATGTTTATTTCCCTATATTAACAATGCTAACGTACAAAATGAATCAATAAAAATACAGGAACAATACTGGCATCTAAAGCGGCAAAAGAATCGCAATCTAATCAAAGCTTGAGCTACTACACATTCTAAAGTTACAGTGCAAATTAACAGCAAGAATAACTGTGCAAATGAAATAACATATATATAGAATTCAGGAAGGAAAAGACATCAGCTGTTATTTCATGTAGCGAACTCCATCAGTGAGAACCCTAACTAACATCAGATTCGAATGACATGTTTGGGCTTCATGCAAAACAATTTAGTCAACACAAATTTGGAAAACATCTAACTATGGCTCTATCAAAATAGTGGTTGGTACCTAGAAACAAAAGCAAATAGACATAGCAAACAACATCAGTGATAGTATACCTCTCCTCAGTTGGATCGGCAGGCTAAGATAGTCTTGGACATAAGGACATCAGTCGGTTCAGCAGTGCATCAAGATTCAGCATCAGAGTTCAGAAACAGCAAAGTCTCTTTAAGCAGTAAAGTTAAGCACGTCTCTTCTAGAGACGATCAAGAAATAATGGCAGTCTTAATGGCAAAATAGAAAATGGGCAAATGGTGTCTTCTTCTCAGTGCAGTCTGGCTAAGTTAGATTTCCTAAAACTATTTCCAACTTCCTAATTGGTCAGGAGATTGCATGTTCACACTTTATCCAATAAATCTAAAACTTCAAATCTATAATTTTACTAGTACATGGTTCACATGTTGACAATTGGTTCGCATCTCTTCAGTTCTCGTCACTGCGCTTAATTTAGCTAACAATATTGTTGCAGCTTATTCTCCAGTCAGAGTCCACATTGTCTTTTCCTGGGAAAGTCAGTCTTACACACATTACATTAAACATTGTTGGACTGGCAGGTACATCATCTCCTAGCAAGCAGTTCTCATGAGAAAGACTTTCAGCTACGAGCACATGGACAGTACAGTGGAAAATCATAATTTAATTCTCTAAGCAGATATTTTATAAAAACACCCAAGAAATGCAGCTTGACATGAGGCCGTGCAACTAGGCCACGACCTTTGCTAAGTTAAGGCCTAAAATTAATAAAGCTAATACATAATACATAACCCTCAATATGACATATTACTACATTAATCAAACATAAGCTCACCATTTCATATTAATAAGCCATTAATAAGTACACTTGTGAATACTGACGGCCACTCAGGTGGGCGCACCTTCAAATGCGTACATTATTTTTTCTCTACGTTATTACATTTTCTACATAAATTCAACACTCAAAATACATGAATATTCATTATTAAACTCAGCGTTAACAATCCCTCCTCTGATGACTAAATGTGCTATCACAATAAACCTTCCAACACAAAATTTTGCATCAGCTAAAATTCTGTCATCTCTATCCCTTCATATTTTTTAAGCAGATAATTTGCCAACTCCCTCCCAAATACCTGGTTCTTTCACCTCCTTCAAATCAGCACTCTCATTAGTCAGATTAGTAAGTAAGCTTCTAATTTCTTTACTATTGTCAGGAGTGAACGAACAGCAATGCTTCGAATTAAGCATTTTGCAAACTCTGCTATCCTTTGCCAAAAGAATGTCTAACGCAAGGTGGTTCTGAAGAGTCATAGCTCTTTCCACGCACAATTCAGTATCTATCAGGAGTATGGCTTCTGAAAAATTTGTCAGCATGTTATCCATAATAGTAGACAGATTTTAAATCTTTATCGAATTCAGAACAATTCCTACTGAAGGAATCATTGCTCCAAATATATCTCCCACCATACCAGAAGGAGACTCTCTCCTTTCTCTAATGTGATCTAACTCATTCACTTTTGATAATTTCTTTAAGACGTCCAGTTGAAAAATCTTCGGGAAAACTATCCCCAAATAACATGTGCCATACCATCCTCATAGAAGACAGTAATAAGCATTAGGCCCACAGATGTAACATATTCCAGGAATCGCTGGATCCTGTCCAATCAACATAAATGTCCATTTACTGTGAAACAAAAACACATGTCTACATTCACTTGTTCCCACAAATAAAGTGTCAGTGCGAGATCTAGGCCTATATACACAAAGCTTCCCTACGTGTTTCGCATCTAAAGCTAATTTCCTTGTGTCTTTATTGCACTATAAGCATAATCATTCTTGTAAGTCCTTTTCTCTAAGCCCTTTTCTAATTTCTCCTTTAATGCCTTTTTACTGTCATCTGTGTGATCTAAGAAGCACTTTTCTAAAGGTGTGAGCAAGCATGTCAGGTAATTCCTTTGAGCGTAAGCTGTCCCAAAAGTTAATGTAGGCTCAAAGAAATCCCTAACTAATGCTATGTCATTATCCTTAGCTACTCTACTCAGGTACCTAATTATGGAGTCAAAAGAAAACACAACGTCATGGTTAGAGTAAGAATACTGAATGTTCTCCTGGTTATAGAATCTTGTTAGTAACAGGCTACAACTTATCCCATAGGTAAGAGGCAAATTATGATAGGTAACTCCTTCTTCGACTAATGAAGGAATCTGCGTACACACAAAACAATACGTCGCATTCATCATCTCAACATACTCACTCAATAAGCGATAGAAGACATTAGAAGAAAGTTACCCTTGGGCATTGTTTACATGCAGATACTTCTCGTCTAACCTAAACTTCTCTATTACTGTTAATGCAGTAGTTGTGTCTAAAGCTGAATTATGGTTGTCTTAACTCTTATCAAGAACAGTCATGACCAAAATCAATATCCCACATAATATCACACAAACAATTGCCAAACCAACACTCATGTATTTACAGCACCTGTTTTTCCTACCCTGCTGGCTAATGTTACTCATGATCTGTAAAGAATCAGAAAGTAGAAGAGAACAATTTAGAATTATGCTGCTAAAATCAAAAACAAAAATCTTCTTTCAGCAGTCATTTACAGCTTTCAGTCTCACTTCCAGGATCCTTTGTCAAAAATCGGTTTAGCAGTTGTGCCAAATCAGGTTTTCAAAAGTCAAATTAGGTTATCAAAAGTCTTTTCTGGTTACTTTCAACAGTTTCTTTCTCATTGTATTTTCTCAATTTGTCTCAACAGTTCAGTTCATCAGCTTCTTTCAGGTGCCAATATATTGACCTCGAATGTCTCGATCAAAACAAATAGACAAAAAGTATTTCTGCAATTGACTTGTAGTTGCATACGCCCATTCAGGACCTGCGTACCTTCGCCTCGCTATTCTATTTCTTTTAAACTTTCGATCACCCTGCAACTCTCCTTCACTCAGATCTTCTCTCCTTGTCGTATCTACTTCTTCATCTATTGTTGGTTCAACAACTACTTCTTTTCTCGTTGCTTGTGATTGCGCCCACTTATCTCCTTTCAGTGGACCCTTAGTCAATGCTCTTTTCAATGTTGAACTTGAAACTTCGTCTTATTCTGAAGGATTTTCTCTCAACGGACCTGCAACTTGTTCAAGAGAAGTCAGATCACATTGGCTTTGATCGGCCTCAACTCCTTCCCCCTCGGGCGTTTGTTCTATCTGTCTCTCAAATTTGTCTATTTCTGGGAAAGCTCTCCTCTGACTAGGCTCTCCTGTTGCATCAATTGAGATAGGATCACTGTCACCCTCCTGAAGGTCTTCTCCTTCATCTTTCACAGGAGTGACTGAACCGCCCTCAACGGGCTCAGATACGGCCTTAGTTCCTCTTTCTTCTTTTTCCGGCTATGAGGCTTGTCTGGTCATTGTTGGTACTCTCAACAACTCCTCTTCATCATCTAAAGGACCTGCCACTTTTTTTGTGTGGCTGACGTGGATCCAGTTCGGCACTCCAGCACACTTCACAGCTGTGGTAGTAATCAAAACTATCTGGAATGGGCCTTTCCAGTGAGGCTCCAAACACATCTTCCACACGTGTTTCTGGACCACAATCCACTCACTGGCTCTCAGGTTGTGCCCTGGGTCATGGATCGGTGGAAGGGTGGTGGCTTCCACCTGCTGAGAGAAAGAGCAAACCATATCAGCCAGACCTTTGCAGTAGTCCAACACCATATCATCTGTTATGCTCACAAGGGCATTTGCAGACACTGTTGGCAACCTCAGTGCTCTGCCCATGAGGAGTTTGTGCAGAGACAATCCTGTGTTCCTGTTAGGTGTGTTTCTCATTGCCATCAGTACTAACTGCAGTGCATCAGGCCATTTCAGATTTGTGGACACATACATCTTTGCCATTCTGGGTTTCAAGGCACCATTCATCTGTTCCTCTAGTCCTGATGCTTCAGGGTGGTAACTACAATACAGCTTCTGCTCAAAGTTCAATGCTGCACACAGTAGTTTAATTACTTCATTGTTGAAGTGACTTTCCCCATCTGATTCTAAAGAGATCGGAAACCCAAAACGTGGTATCAGTTCCCTAAGCTATAGTTTTGCTACTGTGAGGCTGTCATGTCTTCTTGTAGGGTACGCTTCATACCAATGACTAAAGACGCAGACAATCACCAAGACGTATTTCAAACCTCCACACACAGGCATCTCAAAAAAATCCATTTGCATTCTGCTGAATGGACCTCCTGCTTTTCCAATGTGGCTCAAATTAACTACTGTCTCTTTTCCCGCGTGCAACAAGTGCAAACTGATTCAGCAACTTGTCTAAACTTTGGATTGAACCAATTATGATTGAACTGACGAATCATGGCATCCCTCCCAACATGAGCTTGACCATGATAATACCTAGCCATTTGAGACAACAGACTGTTTGGCAATACCAATTGATCCTCTTCTTAAACCCACAATTCATCCTGTCGCTGTACACATTTAATTTTGCTCCATGAACGTTTTTCCTCCCTGTCAACATTATTCTGCAATGTTTTCAATTCTTCCAATCTAACTATTACTTTCAATGCAAAACTTGGACGCGTTTCATCTTATTCAGGTAGCAGTTCCCACTTATCTTTGAAAGATATACTGTTCAATGCGCAAAACCTTGCGACTTGATCCGCATATATATTCCCAATTGACACAAAGTCTTGTGACTTCAGATGTGCACTGCATTTCACCACAGCAATTTTTTCAAGCATTTGGATAGAATGCAACTATTCTTTAATTCTCTCACCATTTCTCACTGGCGAACCAGAAGAGGTCATGAAACCTCTCTGTGACCACAATCTTGGACTATTCCAAATCCATACTGGCTATCCATATAGATGGTAACTTTAAGCTGAGCAGAAACATTAAATGCTCTAGTAAGGGCTACCAGTTGCAGAATATACTCCTCATAGCCAAGACACTTCCGGATACCAGTAATTGTTCACACAGCATTTCCTGCTCTCATTACTCCTGTATTATCCCTTAAACAAGAACCATCAACGAAGATAATTTGGTCATTTTCTTAGAATCGGGTGTCTCCAATGACAGATCTCGGTTTGTGCCCAAATCAGTTACTTCAAGACAATCAAGCTCAATGTGTTCCAACTTTTAAATTTCAACATATTAATTTGGAAGTAAGGTTGCCGGGTAAAGCACTGAACATCTTTTCAATGACACATTTGGTGACCTTACAATACTTGTCTCACATCTGGTCAACCATGCACCTGTCAGATATTGGGTTTTCGTGAGTAGGATCTCAATAGAGTGAGGGACCATAATAGTTAAAGAGTGTCTGACCACAATACCTTCACACTGTGTGAGGCTCTGTCCAACCACTGCAACAGCATGCAGACAGCCTGGTAAAGCTGCTGCAACTGGGTCCAGAGTAGCTGAAAAATATGCTACTAGGTGGTTTACACCTCCATGAACTAGCATCAAGACAGACAAAAAACATGCATCATGCTCATGACAAAACAATGTGAAGGGCTTTGTGTAATCAGTCTACCCAAAGCCGGAGCTCTGCACAAACTCTCTCTCAAATCAGAAAACGCTTTTATGCAAGCCTGGTCTAACACTATGGGATCGGTAACCTCCTTATGGGTCAGCTTCTGCAAGGGCCTTTGAAATGACTGAAAAATTGGGAATCCATTGGCGACAGTAGTCTGCCATCCCTAGAAACATCCTGACATCTCTGTGTGTGGCTGGGGGACTCATCTATATTATTGCTGTGACCCTTTCTCTGGATATTTTTCTTGATCCCTTCTCAATCTGGTGACCCAAGTATTTCACTTCTTTCTGACAGCATTGTAATTTAAGTGGAGACATTTTATGACCATTCTTTCCCAAATGGTTCAGCAAGGCAATCGTGTCATACCTGCACTCATTCCTTATTCTGGACGCAATCAATAAATCGTCAATGTACTGTACCAATGTCGATTGGAAAGGAAATTCCAACTACTCCAAATTCTTTTCCAAGATTTGATTGAGTATGGAAGGTGACTCCGAAAAATTCGACCCCCAACAGTAAACTCTGTCCAACAATTTGAAACAAAAGATAAATTGTTCTCATGAAGAAGCTCAGAAAAGAAGGCTTGTGACAAGATTATGATAGTGAACCATTCAGCATCACATGGAATCAGAAACATTATCACAGGCAACATTTGATCACAATGTCATTTACTTTTCTCAAATCCTGGACAATTCGAACATTCCCACGGGGCTTTTTCAATCACAATATCAATGAATTACATTGGTTGCTCAATACCTCTTTGAAATCCCCTTGGTTTACAAATTCCGCAATTATCTGGGAAACCTTTATAAGGCTATCCTGTGGCATGTGGTACTGAGGAATCTGAGGAAACATTGCATTTGGTTTTACAGGAACCTTAACTGGATCAACTCCCTTTATAAGACCTATTCATTTCCCTGTCAGATCCCACATTTTCTCTTTAACCGTTCACGGTAAATCAGGAGGAAGCTCTTTCACTGTGAACACTGGAAATAAATTAATCAGTGGGTACTCCTCATTTATTGTTTCACACTCTGTCTCTGTCTCTGGATCATCTTCACCATCACTATTCAACTGTATCTCGATTCTATCATTTGAGCAAGTAATCCAGAACCTGGTTTTACAGAGCAAGTCTCTTCCCAGTAGGGATACCGGACTCGAATCACACACTACGAATTTGTGCAATCCTTTAAAGTTGCCAATTTTAACCTGAACTCGTTCGTAATCGGGTTGGTCAAATACTGATTTGCTACTCCTACAATCTGGACTGTCTTTCCTGAAAGGGGCAAATTTGGAACTTCTTCAGTTCTCTGTAGTGCATGTAGCTCCTGTGTCAACCAGAAATGAAACTTTGTGACCCATTACCTTTTCTTTCAAATATGGGCCTTTCTGATCTACCTCTAGAGAAGCTGCAAGCACACGTTCCTCTTCATCCGAACTCTCGCTCACCCAATCATCTTTTATTCCATTCTCACTGTGTAACGGCAATTGGTGAACTGTGTTATTACTTTGGTTAGGCTTCCTGAGCTGTCCTGTCTATTCTCTGCAAGTCAATGTTTTTGGACGAAATTCTCGTTTTCAGGAATGCAATCACTTTATAGTAATATTTCAATACTTCAGGAGACGGCGCACCCGTAACATGATCTCTCTCTGGTTCTTTTGTCAGCCAACCTATACTTCTCTTACACTCCATCCACTAATCAGCTGGAACTACTATCTCTAAAAGTGTTCAAGTCCTCCCACAGGCATTTTGCAAGCTTCACAAACCTGTCTGTCTGCTGATACCATTCTACTGGCTTATCTGTCAACCTGGGATAATAATTTGTAAAGGACAGAATGTCACTTCTGCTCCAAGGGACATGAACAAAATTCCCTCCTGAAATCTCTCTCATCAATAGTATTTTCACTGGATCCTTGTCCTGCTGCACATTTGCAGTCAGCTCTGCACAATCCCTTTTTTCTTTTATCTCTTTTCTTTGCCCATCTGCCTTCCCATTTTTCTAAGGCTCCCCATGTCTGGACACTTTGGAGTAACTCCCTAAGGTATGCCTTCATCCCTGCAGATCTCATGTGTTTGAAGTCTTTTGTGTCAAAATCTAACTCGTAACTCCTTTTCAAAAGCTTCATTTTCTCTATTTCTATGCCGTACTTCTCTGCCAGGTCTGCTAGTTTTTGGTGCACATTGCTCACTTCCCTTGTAATCTTGGGGCACAGATATTTCAACTCTGCTTCTGTGTAGGAATCTAATCTGTTCATACCCATAGTTCCTTCAATGAGCTCACCCCTTCCATTCCTAGTCTCATATAGTTCAAGTTCTTTTCTCCCATAGGGGTACTCTGAGTGGTATTCAGCTTATCTAACCATTCAGTCAATTGCTGGGCAGTCTAACCTTGCAGCGAAATGTTATTGGCCTGTGCATGCGCACGTGTCGTACTGTATTCGGGGACTGCGGTGTCAGTAATTTCAGGCTCTGACTAACATTCGACCCTATGATAGTATCCGGAGAAACTCCGAATGGCCTAAGGTCTAACAATGATCTCGATCTGTCAAAGGTATGTCCCACAGGAGAGACTGCTCGGATATTCTCATTAAGTCCTCTCTTCATTGAACTCTGGCTCAGGACTCCCTGTTCATCTCCACTGTTTTTCCCTTGTGCGAACAAAGGTACAATTAGGTCAATAGTAACAGGTACAGATACAGCATCGGGGTTGGGACTGCTATTCAAGTAGTGTGGTTGTGTGGTTCCCATATTCTGGCTCATTACTACAGACATATCTATCGGTGTCCCTGTTATCGGAGTGTATCTTGCCATCACTTGTGGCTGCACTTGAGGCAGTAAAAGTGGAGTCGGCTCTGTCGGAACCAATGTCAGTTTCGGGAAACACTGTCCTGTTAACACTATCAGATTCGTGGCAGTTTCCACTACAGGTACATAAGGGTAAATTCTCGGGACACATGAGTGTGGCACCTGGTTTTGAGTCGGTAATAGGTGCGTTAAAACTACTCTGCATTGGGTTGTGTGTCATGTTCGGATTAACCTGTACTGTACTCATTGTTGCGTTAACCTGGGTCGGAGCCGAAGGATCTGCACTGGTGCTCATACCACTCTTGTGTGCTGCATATGGTGGGGGACGATTTCTCAATAATTGCAAGATAAACCCATAATCGTCTGATTCTCCCTCATATGTAAATGATTTCCTAGTCTCCCCAGTTTGCCGCTCTCTACTTTCGGAAGGGCTCCTATTTGATTACTTAGTAGCTTTCCTTCCTTCTCACTCATTGTCCTGTGTAATCGCTGGAAACATCTTAATTCTCTGTAAAGTCTCTGTTCTCCACGATTTCTGACCAATGTCCCATCTATCCTCCGCTAGTGTCTTTTCTGCCTTTCTCATCCTCCTCTCAAATTTCTGTTGCTATCTGCCTACTAATTTCCAGATTGCCAATACCTCGAACTGTGCTGGTTCTCGGAGGGGGTGTTAGATCATACAGTACCCTCCTCAGATTCTCTAAGCTCCTCAAATTAAATGTTCTGTGGGAAGCAAACGCTAAACTCCCATCCTTCTCTGTCACTTTGCACCACTGCTTCAACCAAAGACATGGTGCTACGCCCTTTTCTTCGATTAATGTACCTTCTGGCAGTGCCACATCCCCTATACTTATGGTAATGTACACTTCTCCCCTTAAAGCACTCTTTAAAGCTTTGAAAAATGTCATCCTTTCGACTTTTGTGTTCCTCAAAATCAAATCAGGAAGTGACTTTTAATCCCAGAATTCTATTCAGACACCTTCTCAACCAATTGCCCTTCACAGACGGCTGCCAATTCGTGCGCGACCCTTCTCACTAACCAACCTATCCCAGCGAGGCTCCAATGATGTCACACTCACACGTACTGCGGCTGACAAATTCTTGTGGCTTGTCCTCCCATACTCAGATTCACACTAAACTAATGCAATTAAAATGGTGAATAAAAATCAAACAGGATTCACTTTTAAGGATTTAGAGCCAGATGTAGGAAATTCCTGAATTGCGACTCGCAAATTGCGAGTCAGAGAGACTCGCAATTCAGGATGCAGGATGGTGTCCCTGACACCATCTGCGACTCGCAAGGGGGTCACAAAGGCCCACCTCATTAATATTAATGAGGTGGGTCGCAATTTGCGACCCCCTTGCGACTCGCAGCACTCACAGGGATGGTGGCCTGCTGGAGACAGCAGACCACCATGTCCGTGACTGCTTTTAAATAAAGCAGTTTTTTTTTGTAATGCAGCCCGTTTTCCTTAAAGGAAAACGAGATACATTACAAAATGAAAAAATGAAACGTTTTTGTTTCATTTTTTCAGAGCAGGCAGTGGTCCGTAGGACCACTGCCTGCTCGGAATTTTTTTTTCCCATGCCATTCACAAAGGGGAAGGGGTCCGATGGGGACCCCTTCCCTTTTGCGAATGGGTTACCACCAGTGTGTCACTTGTGGTAACTGTGATTGCTTTGCGACTGCGTTCGCGGTCACAAAGCAATGCAGCATCGCGCTGCGACTCGCAATTAGGAAGGGGAACACCCCTTCCTAATTGCGACTCGCAGTCCCATTTTGCGAGTTGGTAACTAGGTTACCAACTCGCAAAACGGGAATTGGGCATCGCGATGTGGGTTTTGCACTTCGCAAACAGCGAAATTCGCTGTTTGCGACGTGCAAAACCTTTCCTACATCTGGCCCTTACTTAAGTAAGCACAGAGAAGTTGTGGGTTTCCATCTCAGGCATGTCTCACTTTAGGAAGTTTTTGGGATGCCAGCTAGTGATGGCCAGCTTAGGGCATCAATTAAAGTACAGGATGAAACATCTGCTTCATTGTGGCATTCCTCTAACTTGAATTGCAGGGGTGTTCCCAATTATACAATGCACTTCCATTAGGTTGTTGACACCAGCCAGTAATATCTTCTAAATCCAGGAACTGGACTATTGATACAGATTAATTGACAACCATTCCTCTAAATTACTGTAGTGTACAAGACTGCCATATAGAAGGCATTGCTATTGTTTCAAAGGAATTGTGATATGTGAGCCAAGTGGAATAACATTTACTGGGCAGCACTTTCTGGTAGTGGTGGCACCAAGAGAACATGTTTTTTTCTGAGAGTGGAGAATCAAGAGTGGCACCGACTGTTCATCTGGGAAGGTCTCAGAGATGATTTTGCTATCTGTACCTCATTGACATGGAACCCTTGTGAAATGGTGATTGTATTGGGTGACTCTGACCCAACTCTGCCCATCTTTCAGTGGCAAATGGAAATACCAGATTGATTAAATGTGTGGGGCATGACACGGAGACCATTTAAAGTGCTAACACTCACCTGTTCCTGTCCATCTAAGATGGTCACCAAATATGACTCATTCAATCTGCAGTTCTCCCTACTTTCTTCCATGCTCAATTTCTCAACAGGAAAATAATAACATTGGATGTTATTCAGCAACCAATCCTTGGGGCAACTCTTGGTAAAATATTCTGTCAAAGAAAGCATGAGGCATTGTTAAATAAAGCATATAATATTAATTCAGGAAATCATCATTCACCTGCTGATTTCTTATTCCTTAATTGCCTTTAAAGCTCCTCCAATTCAATCTCCACTTACCACACCTTTCCACATTTATTCATTTTCTCAATTCTCACTCCACCACCTCCTTATAACTTCCTGCTCATTCCATCATTTTCTTTTGGTTTTTCTGTATTTACTGTCTTGCCTCCCTAGATCTTGGGTTTCTGTCCATGTACACTGCAGAAACCTTGCGACTGTCGTCATGGTTTTCTAAAGTTCTGCTCTTTGCAGTAGGCAAATTAACTATCTGTCCTACTTTAAAACTTCCACTGGACAAAACTCTGATCCCTCTCTAGCAAGAACATTAATCAGAGATATTTTGGGATTTTAAGTGCTTCCTGAAGGCTGGACGCACAAGGACTCTATCAGCAGGTGCTTTTAAATCCTACGTTTTGTAAGTTACTGCTAAACACAGCGCCCCCTCTGAGGTCAGCGCCCCATCCAGGTCAGCACCCGGTGCAGTCGCACCACCCTAAAGCTGGCCCTAGTTGTGCGCTATTCTGATATCAATATTTGTGGCTGGCAACCTCAGCCATTTGATTGCTGATACTTTGGCCCTGATTATGAGTTGCAGTATCCCAAATGGAGCGTAACCAGTGTGGCTTACTATCTCCGGCCATTATGACCACACATGTGTCTCTCTGCCCAGTCATTTCAGGTCCAGAGACACCGGCCAGGTACACCAGGTGCAGATCCACACTTGATGAAACTTTTCAGTGATAAAGACAGGGAATGCCTGAGAACCCATGCAGCACCACAGGGGTGCAGATAGTGTTTCCTTGGTCTACTTCAACCCTCCCACATGCAACTTCTCTCACCACACCACCAGCTCTGCATGCATGAGCCCTCCTCTAGACATTTTACGCCTTCTCTGTGCAGACGGAAAAATGTCAACAGTTCTCTTCCTGAAATAAGGACAAGCTACGTGGAAATGCAAACAGTATTTCCAGTTTCAATGTGGTTATTCCCCATTTGGGGAAACACTTGTAATCATTGGAATTTGGAGCAGGGATATTAGCCTGAATGGGATATTCCAGCGTCAGTTACCCCGAATCTTTGCAAACAGGGTCCATATGGGATTCCTAACATGCTTACAAACATGACCTATTGAGTTTCATACTGATTTATTTGCACATCTTATTATCTCATCATGTGACCATATTCATATTATCTCACACTTGAGGATGTTATATGCTGTGATTGTCATACTACTAGCCTCCACACATTGGCAGCAGAGGATGAACTGCTACCTGCCCTTACAAATTGTGTCAGTGTCTTATTAACCATCTTGCACAATTGACCCAGTCCTTCTGACTACAAAGGTCTGAAGATTGTCTCTTGACTAATCAAATTTGGTTTATTGTAAATCAACCACCCTCTGCTTTCTGCTCAAACTGTTTTGTGGTGTTAAGGTTGTCAGTTATCCCACATCATGGATATCTTGGGAAACCCAGAGGGATCCTCAACCCTTGCAAGATTAATTGCAGCCCTGAGGGGAGCGTTTCATAATTTTATTTTAGAGATGTTCACAATTTGCGGTTGTGTAGAACAATGCCCTGAGGTAGTATGTCCTAACCTTAGAACATTTCATAAATTCTTCTTCAAAGTTTACAAATTTCTAAGCAATATATTTTGAAAACTGCTCTGAAAGTAATCAAGTGGTCCAAGGTCTCTTTGTGGATGATTGCACCGCAGACCCTCTTGGGTGGGATGGGGATAGCTTGGTTTGATCTCTCCCTCAGCAAAGTATGATTATGGAATTGTAATCCTTTCCAACATGCTTCTAGCTCCCAGACCAGTTATGGCACAGTACTGATAAAGGTCCATTACAGAACACTTACGTTCACAATCACTGTCAGAAGGGTTTCCTGTGCACCTGATGTACATCAGTGCCCGGCTGTGATTGATCTGTAGTTGTGCCATCTTCTGCTCAGTTTGCTGTAGTCTGGCAGTCATTACTGAATCTAGAAAAAATGGAGGATTGAGTGTGAGTTCCTTGAAACAAATTCTATTTATTCTGCCATTATTATGTGACGAATAGACCCCTATTTTAAGTGAAGTTGGCTGCACTCTGCCACTGCTTTCCTATTTTCAGTGTTTATTTTTGTGGTTTCAGTGGTGTTTTTTTGTGTATTTTAAAAACATTTTAAATGTGTGCATATCAGTGTTTATTCAGCTGCCTAATCCCCAAAATAGTCAAAAGATATGATTTTCCAGTGTCAACAATATAAATTAAATTTTTTTTTTTGCAGCGATTGTAATATAGCACATATTTAATTTTAAGGAGAAATAATGTACAATACGCAGTGTCTTTCCATTGGCAGTGTGTCCAGATTTGTTTAGTCATCGGGGGTCTGTTTATAGCACTTTCAATCACACTCACATCTCATTACTTTCCCAGGCATCTCATTATCTCTCTGTCAGGGCTCTGTCTGGTTTACAGGTCTATTAATGGTTTAAAAAGTCCTACATTCAAATGTTTTAATAATCAAATCCCTGGACACAGTTGAGGGCCATTCACTTACTCCTTACTGAATATTATGACATTGTGGGGGTGGTCATCCCTGCCAGCAGCGTAGTACCTTGTGAAACCTTTAAAATGTTGAATTACACCAAATGTATTTGCAGTGCTGTAATCTTAGGCAGTCGAAACGTGATGCATTAAACATGCTCACCTCTGCTTTTATGCAGTCCTTCCCTTGGGTGCTTTAAGGTGGTGCTACTTTTGTGTGCTGTGTGTGGACATTCACAGCTCCAAGCTTCCCCATTGCAGTTGTCTCACTTTAGGTCCATAATGACCTTTTAACAAACATTGCATTGTATTCTGGGACTTGAAATTTTCCTGTTAACATTGTAACTATGGGCTCAAAACTCCCAGCAGTAAAGTGCAGATGGGTAAAAAGCCAGGGTGGGTTGGAGGTATTCTACATAACAATGGGCCATCTTGCAGCTGTGAATTTTGTTGGTATGTGGACAGTCTTGTGTTGTGTTTATACCACGGTCCCGTGTGCAAGGAGAAACCACTCTTTTCCCACAGGTACCAGTCACTACACATTGTATTAAATGTTTAAAGCCATTGGTGTTTCACAGGAGACCTGCTATCAATACCAACTTGTTACCCATGCTGTGTTTGTTGGTAAATGTGATAGTGCACATTGGCCAAGATTCTTAAGGGCCAGCCATTTCACCAATCAGTGACAGACTTAAACACTGCCAAGACATCACGTATGAGTTTAATATTCCAAGATTCTCTACAGTGTAAAAAATAATTGGATCAGACCTAAAACATACGTCTAACCCATGAACCTTTAATCCCAGGACACAAAACTGTAAGAAACAAATGGAAGAAGAAACAATATTTTAGTGACATCCCTAAATAACAAAACCCAAGCAGAATAATTGTACACCAATCTCTCTTGCTGCCACTTTGTATAACAAAGATACATTGTGTTGGCCCCTTCAAATAGAAATACAAATGAGACATTCTTTCTCACTTTCCTTTCTTTGAATGGTATTTTAGTTGGTGGTTGTGCAGGTGTTTATATGTTTACACTGATGAGGTCTGTTTCCATTTCACTGGGGTTTTAGCATTTATTGTAGATTTAAACCTAAATGAGAATAGCCTAGTACCAGTGACCAGGAGACCAATATTCCACCATATTTGGAGATCTGTGCCCTTCTGGCTCAGATCTCTTGCCCTTTAGAGGAGTTACTGCCACTGCATCTCCTTTAAGGACAATGAAGCTTTGTTGTGTGGGTGCCATGTTTACTGCCCTGGTAAAACATTTTTAGTTGTTTTTGAAAAACAACCCCCCAAAGTAGGAGTTTGGTTTTGAAACAAATGTCCCTGGCATGCTCATATTTTTCCAAGCATCTTGGTGCCATTTCTTTGTGTTGCAGTCAGAATCGGTAGGCTTTTCCTCCTTCATTGTTATTAATGTGAAATCAACATTTTAATCACGTTTTTATTTAAATGATTTGAATGTTAACCTCACAGATTGAAAACACCATTAAAGTAGTAAAATAGTCAAGCCTAAAAGCAGGGCTACTCATAGCTGACAAAGTTTTGTATATTCAGTCCTTACTGTCATTTCCCAAGGTAAAGTGGCAATAATTCTTTGAGCGTGCTAGATGATTCTGAAAGTGGTTGTGTGTTTATTTGTGAGGAAAATTCATAATTATTCATAACCTTTTTCCTTGTGACTGGGTGTACTTTGGTGATCTCTTTTTATCAGAACAACTACAAAGGGACACAAAAGTACTATGGTTTTTGAGATGAAAATCCACTTGGAGGGAAATTTGCAACCCATGGATATTAATCATAGTATTTGGAAGAATTTGTGAAGTTTGGAAAAGGAACATTTCATTACCACACAAAGCCTTAAATAAACATACTGTAATTACATTAAAAGTTCAACCCTTTCTCATACAAATAGTGCATATTTGTTAGAGAATAAAGTCACAATGAAGGCATTGACAGAGTGACCAAAAAGGCAATCTGGGTGAGCCAAAAAATAAAATTTGCCCATCGCTAGAATTGTTTCAGAGGACATTTTGGGAAGGCTAGTTTTTTCCAAACCTTGTGAAAGAATTCAAATATAAGTCATCCTACTTACACATTATTATAAGGACAATCACTGCAGCAAGCAGGAGAAAACAGATCACCAATGTTGAAATCACCAGGCATATCCATGGCTGTGTCTTCTTTTCCTGTGTATCTGAGGTCTTTGGTAAGGCTAGAAAACACAACAGGTTGATGTTTAACAGGTCAAGGTGGGCTCAAATCGCAAATGAAGATGCCCTGCAGCTGTATGTGTATGACTATGATTGTCTAAGGATTCCACCTTACAAAGCCCACATGTTTTGGGCCTGACTGCAGGGTATATGGTTATTTACCCCACAGCCATGCCTGCATATTTGTCTAAATGATAGACTATTGTCACCATTACGGTTAATTGAAACCTACATTTGCCACTCATTTCTTTCCACTTGATATACATTTCCTCAAGTGGAAAAATCTCCACATTCCCTGAAAAAATGGAGTGTTTCTCCTAGTGGCATTGTGTGCCTCTGTAATCCTAATAGGGCTGATAATGTGAGTTCATGAACCCATCAGATTTATGGGACCTGTATGAACACCACAATAACAGGTAATACACCCTCAACAATTGTATAACTACCAGTAGCTAAAATGTCTGGGGAAAACGGAAAACTCAAGGAAAAAGGAGAGATTAGTGGATGCAGTGTTCCATATTCCCTGTAATTCCTAGATTCTGAGAGAACATACAGGGATCAGGTTGTGATAGTGTGGGAGATATTGTGCTTTTTCATAGCCACCTTATACAAAAACCCTCTGTTGATTCATCTCCTTAAAATCCCCATCAGATTTATTGTGCTCTCAAGTGTAGTCCCTCGTGGCTATGGAAAACCCAACTGACTGGAATTTGTGCTAAGAAAAAAATGAAAGTCTTAATTCATAGAATTGTGATTTGAGGATTTTTTCTCAGCTTTTTTCCTAGCACCAAAGAAAGTGAATTAGATGGTAAGACTGTTGGTTCTGCTTTTCACGGTGTCAGACATTTCCAGACGGGCCCTGCCCTTTTGCTGTCTCTGATTACAACTTCAAGGAAAGCTGATGATGGCCTGATGCAGAAACCACATACCCAACTGTGAAATTGTTCTGAATACTCCTGCTTGATGCCAGACCCATTGCTTCCTGCTGTAAGAGCCATCGCCCTACATAAACGCTGCATCTGAGGTCAAACTTAAAAAATGGCATCTGAAAGAGAATCAACCCACATCTGTTCTGTAGCTTTAGCCAGTGGTTCCACATCCCCGTCTGAAAACTGCCTATAAAAATGGATCCAAACAGTATCAATAGTATCCAGATAGTTTACCTCAAGCCCAGCAATCATTCAGTAGTAGGGAATCATGCCTCTAAGTAGGTCTCAAATGGATTAATAATATGGGTGATATCCCTAGTGTTAGGCTCCTCAAATATGCATGGATAAGGGATCAACTCCTGGGATCTAGTGAATGCCAATGATGAGAAAATTGGTATGAACAAGCCATCTTGGTGTTGCTCCTGGGAACCACGTCTGGGAATGCCCATCCTACTTAGCGCAGCACACAAAAGGAAAGAAAACATGATAGTTGGAATGCTTGAATTAATCTGTGGATCCCATGCATGTCAGCCGAACCAAGCTATACCTTGCTGATGAACCTTAACTTGAGCGAAACCTGAGCTGGGTTGCTTGTGTTCCAGTTCAGGGAGGACCTGACTTTGGAGTTTGGGCTTGACCGTTCCCATTGGAGCAGGGTCAAGACTGTTCTGCATATGGCTTGGTCCAAACTGAGGGGCCATGGTATGCAAAATAATGACGGATTGGGATGCGGCCCGAGTAATTACCATTGGCTGACATTTATTCAAGCATTCCATCCATCGCTTTTTGTATACTTTAGTGTGCACAATGTTACAGCACCTCTTGCTTTATGGTTCAGTTGTTCTAATTATGCAAACCAATATATACATTGGCATCGAATCGGCCAGTTGCACTTAAAGACTGTGCCGGGACTCAGTGATCTGGCACAAACTCTGCGTCATTCTTACTCATGTAGTACATAAAAAACAAGTACCTTACACCGACAGCAAGCAGTCCTGTTCTGTGTGCAATGAAGAAAGACCCAACACAATGGACTAATATTAATTGAGTTGCAAACATACTTGGGGGTTCAATTTAAACACCGTGGTATGTATACTCTGCCCTAATGGAGACAGAGAATACATAGAAGCAACAACAAAGTTCACTTGTCCAATTTACATGTGGGTAGACTTTCGGTTTGGCTATGCCGGCCATAGTCAAACCTCTCTAACGGCATGTGGGGTAAATGCTGTCAGAGAAATGGCTACATTTCCCCCCACCCAATCAGCATGGGCGGATATGTAGCCTTTTTGCACAGATGCTCCTCTCGCTATGGGAGATTACTCTCATGGCAAGAGGAGCATTCGTTTTTCTTATTTTTAAAAAGGAAATCTGGTTTCAGGACTTTCTTTTTTAAAATAAAATAATAAAAATGCTTGGTGTTTGGCTGACACAGCCCTGTGCCAAACAGCCAGGTGCTCAGGAATGCAAAGTTGCTCTGCGTGTTACTATACAACCAAGACAGTGCAGCTGCATGTAGCATTGCTTCTCTAGACACACTAAATACAGCGCAGCTGCATGAGGCATCTTACTTGAGACCGGTGGTCGAAGTGTGCAGGATCAGAAGGACGCGATGTGCCCATACATTTAAATTTAAAAAAATGTTCCCCTTCTTTTTAGGGAAAGGCAACTGTCCCGGGATGGTGAGTCCTGAGAGTTTACATGCTTCAGCTGAAGTGTAAGGCAGGGAGTCTCCTGTGCATGAAACCGAGGGGACGGGCAGACAGCTAAACAAGCCTCCTTGCCAGGGTGCTAGTTTGCCTGAAAGAAATGTATATGTGCACAACTCATTAACCTGTAGTTGTAAAGGGTACTTGGAACCTGATATTGATGAAATCATTTTAAGCATCTTGATGACACACATTTATTCTTTTTGAGTGGCATAGCAAGGGACATACCAACTGAGCTGTGAAGTGTGTGCTTTGAAAGAACAGCTATAACTAAATTGCACTACGTACAGTCTGGGTATTCCTAAAATCTATATTTTGGAAGTACTTTATCTTAAACATTCTTGCAAATATTATAGCAGCCTATCTTCTACTTTGTATAATGCAAGTTTAAAATAATGCCTTACATATTCACAGTGCTTTATGTCACAGACTGGGACCTTGTAGCACTAAACATACATATGTCACTATCCTTCACTGCACTAACCAGTTCTGTGGCTCTGTGGTTAAAGACACAGACCTCTGCAGCACATTAACTAATAGAGGTTTTATAATGTGCGATAGTGCATTTCCCTCTGATCAACTTACCTTGCATTTATTTTTCATTTAAGCTGTGTGTTATTTAATATGCAGTTACCTAAAGGTGAAAGACTAAAAAAAGTTATAGAAAATGTTGTTTTAGCCACAACTTTGATTTCACCCACACACAGAGTGCCAAGCCAGGGCTCTTCGGCCAATCCTAACCAGCAGCATGAAGGCAGTGTTAGGACTGGCTGCAGAGTAGGGTGGGAGTCTGTGCCTGCTGTGAGAAATGTGAATGAATTTATAGTTGTGGGTGTTCTCCGTTAATGAAAGATGGAAGGGCAAATCTAATGCATAATAAGACTTCTAGATTGCGTTAATATTATGCATCTGATTGAAAGTTTGCCAGAGAGGGTACCTTATCACAATCCTTCTGCCAAACTTTTGGTCTGTGTCCTCCTCATTCACAGATGGGTGGACCCAACGTTTCATGTCCATGGAACCCCACTGACTCCATTGGTCATTGGTGGAAAACTTCCTCAGATGGCACAACGGAGTAAGGGCCATGAGAGGAGGGGCATTACACTGTTTGCCCTATTTAAGGTAGACAGTGTAATGAGATTTTTTTCCCCTGTTGGTTCTTGCTAGGAAAAACCTGGCGGTGAATGACAGAAAAAAATGTTCCCCACATCCTGGGAGAAACCTCCCTGGGTTTTGATGTCACTATTTGATTTTCTACAAGAAACTCCTTTGGGAGTTTTTAGAAATACAAAAAAGTTGAAATACACACACAAACACACACACCTATGGAACATATTGTGAAACAAACACTATCACACATTTACAAAGACCAACACAAACATCATTTAATTTTACACATTGCATACATGATGTGATATTTCTACACCCCTTTTGCTTTTTCACATGCAGTAACTTATCAGGAAATGTCCCGCAGATCTCTAAGTCTCTGCATTTCCCTGAGGTGCCCGTTACCTGATCTTAGCTTAGCTGTTTCCCCCACATTTGACTTAAATTTCAAATCAGCATAAGTCACATCCGACTCCATCGAAGCGGGTTCCAGTCTCTTCTGCACCAAGGGGACAGTTTCTTTGGAAATAGTTTTTTCACATCACCTGATAGTGACAAAGTAGATACAAAGCCTAGTTGATGAAAACACTCTTGAGGAGCAAACAGTAAATGCCTAGCTGTTCTAACAGGTAAAACAGACAGCAAAGATTTTGGGCCTGATTACGACCATGGCGGATGGGATACTCCGTCACAAACATGACAATACAGCGGATGAGATATCCGTTACGTTTGTGATGGAGTATCCTATCCGTCAAGGTCATTATCAGGCCTTTAGTGCCAAAACCACAGATTCGAACCTCGGAAAAGGAAAGTGTGTTTCTTTATTCAGAAAAAACTAAGTTCTGCTGGGAAGATGATAAAATCTCCAAACAAATGGTCAGTTTGGTACTTCTACTGGATCCTAGATGTACACATGTTTAATGTATGTGTACGCATGCATACAACCAGTCTTTTCACATATACACATGACAGCTTGATCGGCAATACCAATGAATGGTTTGCAAAATGAAGGGCATATTTGTGTAGCCCCTTGTGCTTCTGTTTCCTCACTTTTGGTGATGCAATAGCGGTGCACACCTTGCAACCATATCTATAAAGCCAAGGAAAGCACCTTTGTGTGGCTTTGAATGGCCTCATAGATATGGAGTAAGGTAGCGCAAATGCTGTGTTGTCTTAATCTGTGCAAGGGAGGCGTTCCATCGGAGTTGCCGGTATTCCCACGCAATACCCATGGATTTTGAGGCATCTCCAGCTTTACCAACTCTGGTAAACCTGAGGATGCACCAAATTCCTACACCTCCAGGTGAGGAGCAACGAGGATAAATATCTTTATTTCTCCTCATTTTTTCCACTTTCAATGTAGTTTGCAGTCTGCAACACACATAGAACGAGGACAAAGCCTCCCAGGATTGTTTTGTCCAGTAACGTGTCCCTTCCTGCACAAAACCAATCCTGCATGCAACGCAGACACCCTTGCACCATGGAGCAAGGATGTCAGCATTGGCGTTAGACAGCCAAAACGGTGCCAATTCAGTGGGAAAGGACAGGAATGCGCTGTATTGCATCTAAATGGTGCATTCCTGCTCTTCCTCTGACGCAAGGCAGCGCAGCAAGGTGACTTGCTTTGCTGCCCTGCGCCAACAGTTCATAGATTTGACCCTCATTGTTGTGCATCGAGGATGGTCAAGCTAGTAATTTTGAATAGTCGACTAGTCACTAGTGGCAATAGTGCTGGCTGGTAAAAGAGAATAGAGCCTTATGAATGTTCACAAGGGTAAATATACATGTGTACATTACTTCTACACGTAGGTGTAACTGTAGACATTTTTGCTATTCACCACTTCAGAGTGCAAATGTACAGCTAAGTGAGGCTAACATGTCTCTAGCCCCATCACATCAGGTGGAAGAGCATCCTATTTCAGGTTTGTAGAGTGTAAGGTTACTACTAGTAACTTTCCACACATATGTTGGTAAGTTTATTGTTCTTTGAACAAACTTGAATGTAAAATATAAATAACAATTAGCTTGAACTATTTATTGTTAACATATAACATTACAGCACATTAGCGCATTAAATTAAATGTATATCTAAGAATGAATTAATTTAAATACATTCATTTCATTTATAAATAACAATTATAAGCAATATTAATTTTGAAAATTCACACAATAACTTTTTTTTAGTTACTAATTACAAATTTTGTTAAAACTTACATGTTCACTTCAATCAAATTATTTCGATTTTTTTAATAGATGTGTGAATGTTTATTTAATTGTTTTAATTCCGGTTATTATGCATTTTAAAAATAAAACAATGTATTTATGATATATACATTCACACATATATGTATAATTTAAATGTCAAAATGATTTAATTAATTTAACGTAATTTCACTATCTCATAAGAGATGTGATTTTTTTTTCTTCCACTGTTATTTTCTAATGGAGTATATTGCAGTTCATATGATCACGTGAGTCGCCATGTGTGGTGCTTGACATTGTCCAAGGCTGTGTTGGAGTATAGTTAGAACTGTTATGTCGCCTTTAGACTGCAGTAACTTTAGAAGTGTAGTTTCTGGACAGCAATAGTCCTACTGGTTTGTGAGTGTATGTTTATATTAGGATGCCCCTGTCCAAACACCTCCATACATTTTTCTCCAATTTAGTAGTAATTATGTCCCTTTTTCTAGCCACTCCCCCTTGTCCATCCCACATTTTTGACTGAAACATACATCTCGATCTCCACCACCCCGATGGAAATCATCACACAGAAACCATAGTTGATCCAGAGAAGAACGTTTCCAAATGTAGGTTTATGGATTCAGTTTTGTAGTACCTGAGTGGTACCACTATAATAATACTTTAAGTACTGCAAAATGCAATTTATGAATAGGCTCCTTTGCGTTTATTGTGAGACTGTAATACTCTATAATTAAGTGTACACTTTATATAAATACATTAAACCTTCTTTGATAATTGATAATGAACAATAGTGAGTTACTTCCTCATTGTATTGTGACAGGTGTGTGTGGGAGAATGTATCATCCAGCCACACCAATTGGCCTTCCTGATACCTGGGTTTATAATGGTCATTGAGCGGTGTTTGTATTGTGCAGCTATAACTTCCTGTATAGCACTGACTTGACGTGGCTGTTCAATAACTCTGCCACTGTGGAACCTTATAATTGTATCACAGTGGATGGCAAAAGCAGGGTGGGGCAAGGACAGTGCAAGCCAGTGGCGTAGCGTGGGGGGTGCAGGGGGGGCCAGCCGCACCGGGCGCAACATCTGGGGGGGGCGCGCTCGCACTCATGAGTGCTAAAATCCACGGGTTAGGGGGCGCAAATTACTTGCCTTGGCCCGAGTGCTGACAACCCACGCTACGCCACTGGTGCAAGCTGTCTTCTACTGGTACGGAAAATACTGTCTACCCAGGAACCCAACACTAGTGTTCCCACGTAACACTACACTTAAAATTGGATGCTATTGTGCATGTTTACTAGCACTTCACAAAACGCATTGCAGCACGTGAAGTTGCATGAAAGGGAGAGCAGGATTTCTCCATAATTTCACAGTTGTAGCACAGTTCTGCTGTCTCCTGGCGCTGGTGCGCTTGCGGCTGCCTAGTGCCAATGCAGGCATGACTGCATCATTACGCAAGGTTGTCTGCACTGTGGTCAGAATAGTTTTTGTGGAGGAAGGAGCACTTTCCAGCAAAAAACTCTCGTTAGAGGACATTTTTTCTTTGTGTGTGTGCTGCTAAATGCAGAACACGTGCGAGGAGGAACTAATAAGGAAAATAAAGACATTTTCCTAGTTACTCGAGCATCAGGCAGGTGCTCCATTTTGGCAGAAAGCCACGTTCACAAGTCTTTGTTAATATGGGTTTGAATCAGAATCCATGGATGGATGCATGGGAACGCCCACTGACCACACAGGCTATACCCAGCTGACACAAGGTAACACTAGGCAGCGCATAACACTGCTTTGTGTTTATTTTATTTTATTTTTTATGTACACCAAGCAAAGCAAAGTCAAGCAAATCAGGTTTTGCGTGGCTTTGTAAATTCCAAAATAGACACTAAATTCAAAATCTCCATAAATCTAGACCAGGGTACCTCATCCTTTTAGGAGTTTAGTCTATTTCACCAGATGAAAGCCAGCCATCTGACGTTTCCAAGGCATAGATATATCTCAGACATTTTGCACAGAGTGTTCCCATTATTTGAGTAATCGAAAGGCCGATGGTCTGAGAAAGGGGACAGCAGCAAGCAGATAGATTTGCAATATAAAACCTTCAGAACCTTAAGAGCAAGGTTGTCTTGTCTAGACTCCTGGTCAGCAGGAAGCCAACAAGGGAAGAAGGGAAATCAAAGCCTACCAGAATAAGCATTTGAAGGATTATTCCCCACAAATGGTTGTGAATTATCTGAGATTTAATTACTGGAGAGTTTTATGGGTTTTTTTTTAAATAGAGAACTAATAAATATAAAATACGTTTACATATTTAATCACTTATTAAGGAGTATTGTGAAGCGCTACGTAAAACCTTGCAGTTAATCAGAGCGCTAGGCTGTGTCAGGAAAAGGACAACTGGAGTGGTGGAGGGTTTGGGCCCATGTAGAGAGGGAGGGGGCACCTGATTTTCTTTGTTGCAATGGAGTTACATCATAGACAGATATAAAACGTAGCCTGTGCTCATGTCATCCAAATGCATGTTGGCATCTTATCACACGTCCGGCAACTCCCTGCCTTTATGCTGCTTCTGGGGTTTCTCTGGGCCACATTATGAAAAGAAGGGGTGCAGAGTAACTGAGCTTTGGAAATGTAAACGCTGCCATTAAGGCTGGAGTTAACTTCAGAGAAACTATAGATCTAAACATTTGTAACAGAGTAACTAGTCCTGGACACAGACTTAAAGAAACTCAGGGTTTTAGGAAGTGTGAAAATTGATACAAAGAAACTAACCTGAGTAAGAAATGTGGACACTGACACAAAGTTACTCGTCCCAGGAAAGAACGCAGGGTAAGTGTAACTGTGAATCCAAAGGGATTAGAGGAGTAAAAGTTAACACTGATACCATGCAGCGCCGCCCTGGAGGAAATGTCAACATTCCTAACATTTTAAATCTCTGACATTGATAGAACAAGCATTTACAATGCGACGGGTCTCGCGTTTGCTCATGTTAGAGCTGATCGCATTGTAAACTCTTAACCCGACTTTTCACCTATTCGGCAAAAGTGTATTTATGTACACAACCCGAAAAAGTGAAATCAAGTATGTAAAGCGCTCGACTTCTGCCAAGCGAGATCGCGCTCTAAATTAGAGAAAAAAAAGGTCCACGAGCCCGATGGAAAACAGCGAGCCTCGCATGTTTTCTGTAGTTGGTCGCTGCGCTCGAGGAGGGATAGCCACCGGAAAAGGCATGCCATATGCGTGCCCTCGACTAATGAAAGCAAGCACATTTTATCAGGGAAGCCCACGAACCAATAAAAAGCACTGACGTGAAGTTGACAGGGCTCCGAACCCTTTTCTAAATACAAAAGAGTCTCCCTGCGATACGCATGCGCGAGCGCATGCAACGCAGGCTCGACCCTAAAAAGAGGAAAACCAGAGACAATTGAGCTTAAGAGCTAGCTATGCATTGCGCAGCCGGTGGAGTGGCACCGGGCCCTGGAGGGTGAGGGCCTGCTCCACTCAAATTGTAATGTTTATTTTGCTACTCAGCATGTGGATTGGGAGGGCATATCCCTTGCTTGCACTGGGGCCAATGACACCATTGATACACCCAGGGCTATCAAAGGTCCGGGAGCCGAATACCAAGGATGCACAGTTTTGGCTCCATCTCATGCCTCTTTAATCCACCACCGACACTCCCTGCCCCTTTACCCCTCTCTTGTATGTTCTTGTTTTCTCCCTTCGTCACAGTTGCTCAGTCTTTCAATTCCTTTTTCTTTCCACATTTGTCTTTTCTGTGTACAGTGAGTTAAAATAAGCACCAGTTCCCAAAAACGAGTGCTGGTGGGCCCCACCAGCAAACACCTGCTCAAATTCAGCACAGGCTACACCAGAGAACGGGATATCAGTGTCACAAGGAAAGATGAAGTGAGATTGTCATGGTATGGAGTGCTCAGGGCGAGAGTTCGACTGCTGGTGATGGTAACAGCAGAAATGACCTGGGAAATGAGCAGCGAACTTTGTTGCTGCTGTTGTCGTGTCTTCCTGAGTACTGGCCCTGTACATGCTTATCCATCAATAAAGCTAACTTCTGTCTTGTGCCTCATTCCTATAAGTTCACTTTGTTACCTTTGCCCCATAAATGAAATTTAGATTCTGACAGCAAATATAAGTGGAGATTTGCCCATGAGAGCACTTTGGCGTGCCCCATAAAAATGTGCCCTCTGTCGTTCCACGAGTCTGACGGTGCAACAACACCTCTGAGGGCCAGCATCACACTTGTGGGTTGAAAGGGTGGAAAAAAGAAACTCGACAGTTCTGATGGGCCAGCAGCACATGCCTGGCCCATTAGATATGCCCATTTGATGTTTTTGACCCACTGATACACAACACCCCGATGGTTTCGTAAGGTGTGAAATCATGTCCCTCAACTGCACACCGTCACTCAAAAAAACAATGGATACTGTGTGCTCCACTTTCAGTGAGACTGAGAGTGCAGGGACTGTATCAGTCGATAGAAACTGAAGACTGACATCCAAGTACCAGATTTTGATACAAGTCGACACATTTTATCCAGTGCCATTGCCAGCCTCACCAAAAGATGATACTTTGTCCTGGGGCCTAACTTTGGACCAAAACCTACTTAAAACTTTAATTTGCTAATTTTTCCTCCATCCTTCTAGATGAAAAACCAAGTAAACTGACCCTACAGAAATTGATATACAATATTTGCATACTCCCCCAGCTCACCCCTTGACGTGGTCTTGTGAAAGTGTAACATTGACTAATCACTACGACTTTAATCCTTCACAACACAGGATGTTTTATCGTACCCTTCAGTGTTGATTAACAGTGTGAGTAATCTGGCAGAAGTCTTTGTTCCCACACCACAAGCCCTATTTTGCCATTTCCCAGTGTCTCATATCCACCTTTATGATAAGATACAATAAAGGGCTGCTAAATAAACTTGTCAACTTTGAGGGAAATGATATTGCTGCTTGATTATAACTGATTTGATACTATTCATTCAGACAGTGTTCCAGCAACCCACCAACAATAGAACGCTTGGTCTTAACAATGGCTGGAAGGAAAGGCCCCTCTGCATGACCCTGGAATCCCCACATAGCTGACACCCCCTAGTCTGCAAAATTCATGTAATGCTGGGAATTTCGCATTACACTTGTCACAAGAAATTCCCCAAATTATGCCATTATTAGAGGTGGGTGAAATATTTAGTTCCTCCAGTGGAATTGGTGGAATTTTGGCGCCTCCAAGTTACGCTTGTAATGCGGAGTTCTGACCAAATTCCGCCAATTGCTGCGTGGTGGATTGTTTTCTTGAATGCAGCTCAAAAACGCTAAGCTGGTGACCGCGAACAAGATTTTGGAACCCTAGCATGATTTTCGGTCGCCAGGAGGACATCCAGCGAGTTTTTTCTAATCAGGTGTTCGCAACTGTTTGCGGTCAGAAGGCTGCTGCTCGAGTAGAAAATCTACTCCAGCTGCAGCGAAATCAACTCACGTAGCTACGCCCTCTGAAGCACCACAGAACGCGCTCCAGGGGCTAAATCACACTGCAAGCAGCACGCCGTGCCTATTTCCGCCCATTGGCAGAACTCTGCAGAATCTTGCAGAGTTTTATGTACCTCTCCAGAATTCTGCAGAGTCAAATTCCCCGTATTCTGCCCACCCAAGTACATGCCGTTCACAGTAACATTTTACTGCAGCATCTGGGAATTACGTGAGGGACCAGCTAGAACCACTTTTTTCATGTTATGTACCGCAAAATGTGTCTTGAGTCAAAATGAGTTGAGGGTGCACTTTGCAAGAAAATATAGTGCAGATTTGCATTTTGTGTATCTACACGTAATTGTATGTAATTTTCCTGAAATTATGCATAATCACTCCAGAGCAAATTACACAAATTGTGTCTACACCTAATCACAGAAACAAAATGACTCCTCTACAATCAATCATGGACCACATCTCCTCCTTCCACAGACAGGCCTAGGCGATTTGTCCCAGTGGATCTCTTTTATGACACTCAGCATCACACGTAGGGCACTCAATGGTGTAGGCCCCATCTTCTGTAACAAAAGGTCGCTGTCTTGTTACTACAAATATCAGATCGAAGGGAGCCCTGTTATTTGTTGTGTCTAGTTTAAGGAAACAACTGTTTCCTCTCTTCAGACCACGAAATATTGCAACACTCTACAGATAGGGAAACACTCGAACCAAATTGTATTCAATTGTGTGTGTCCTTGCTTCCAGTGTGTTCACTATACAGAAATTTGTATTTAATTAGTATCATACAATTACATCTAAAGAAGTATGAGTCACATCACAGTTTAATTGGCTTGTAATCTTAATTATAATGGCGCATATGGTCTATGAATCCACCCCTTAGTGTGCTGCAAGGACAATTAACTCTGTTTGAAGTATAACAGTACCAGTGCTTGATTTGAGCCATGGTTGCAGATGGGGCTCACCAGTGCTCATGTGTGGTCTCCCACTTATCGTTCCTCATCAGACTTTGACCCAGAGCAAGACAGAGAAAAACAAAAAAGGGGAAAGAAGGTGGAAAAGAACGGCAGGATAACAGTGACAAAGAAATAAAGAAGGGATGAAAAAGTACCTGAAAAAGCGAGATAAAAAGCAGGGAGTGTCTGGTGGTGGAATAAAGAGGCAGGAGGTGGAATCAAGGCTGCGGGCCTTGGGATTTGGTAGCCCTGACGTTCAATAGTAAAAGCTGTGGGCTTCTGGGCAAAAACCTTGAGTTCCAGCACTTATTCTTTTACAAATTAAGCAAGTGTCCGTGGCTGGTGTATCATATTCAAGGACAAATCCAAATTGTACAGGCAAAGTGCCTCTAAATCAAAGGAGCAAACCACACACAGTAACTTAATATGCACATTTACCGACAAGGCAACCAAGCACTCAAGGTCTGTCTTGCACTGCTTCAGATAACACAACCAAATGTGAAAAGTCTGGTGCATCACACACATGAAATGCAAATGCATTGATTTAAGGTATTCATACAATACTGTTGTACCCTTTGTTCCTCTTCACGACACAGTCGTACATACATCCACAAGACAAGCTGAGACACCATGTAGGACCTCACACCCAACTGTACTTGCTACTGTATTTTCTAGACTTGCAAGGTCTGGCTTGCCTCTAAGCAGTCAAGGTTTCCTGGAGTAAAGCCCTGGCTTGAACTAAATTGCACATTTATGCTACATGAATTCTACTGTCCTGCAGACAGAGCCACAGAACAACAGGAAGCTCTCTATAAACACAGATGCAAATCAGCAGGTCAACCAATCAAGGTTTAATATCTACTGTAAATTATTGTCATTGGTACTTACTGAAGGAATGTTGAAGTTTTTTTAACCATTTTATTCAGAGCTGGAAAAATCAACTGGACCACTGGCATTGGCAAGTTTTATTTGACCAGGCCGAGCTATTTTTAATACTTACTACTCCCTTGAGTTTACACTGAACAGGTGTTTTGTTCAGTTAAAAAAGTGGAGGGGCAATAAAAGATGCCTTTAAATCTTGTTTTTCTGTCACATTTGCTCTGTTCACAGACAGAGGTCAAAAGTCAGTTTTTCTTACAATTAATTCTCCTTCTGACTACAGAGTTCCGGGACTATGGCCCTCATTACAACATTACCAAGTTGTAACCGCCGTGCGGCCGCCAATGCGGCTGCACTCCCGGCGGGCGGAAAACCTAGTTTTTGCCCGCCGGCCCAGCGGGGATGTCGGCCGCAACACGGGAACCGGCTCCAAATGGAGCCAGCAGTGTTGCGGCAGTGCGATGGGTGCAGTTGCACCCGTCGCGCTTTTCTCTGTCTGCTACGCAGACAATGAAAAGCTCCATGGGGCCGTGGCAGGGGGCCCCGCGACTCCCCTTTCCGCCAGCCTTTTCATTGCAGTTCTTACCGCCAAGAAAAGGCTGGCGGGCGGGGAACTCGTAATCCCCTGGGCAGCACTGCAAGCAGCGCTGCCCTGGCGGATTACAACCGCCGGGACCAACGTGGCGGTAAACCGCCAGGACCAACATGGCCGTAAACCACTGGTCCCGGCGGTGCGACCTTGGCGCTTCCGCCGCGGTCGTAATCCCAAGGTTTGCATCGCCAGCTTGTTGGCGGTGCAACCGTCGAAACAGCCCTGGCGGTCTATGACCGCCAGGGTTGTAATGAGGGCCTATGTGACCTGCTGCTTAGAATGTAAAATAAAAGGATATAGGATGACAGGTTTTTCCTAACACACACTATTTAAATGACTAAGTCAACTGTGCAAACATTTCTAAATATATTTAAATAGCTGTGAAAGCCCTTTTTTATATTTCTGTGTGATGGAAAAATATTTTAATAGGATGAAAACAAATCGGAATACTGTGTGCGTTGTTGTGAAAAGGATATGTTTTCTGAAACCCAATTTTCACAGACTGTTAATACACTATGCAGTTTTATCAGTAAAGTTGCAAGTTTGTGGAGAGGTTTTTGGACATTTCTTGGAAAGTTACTGTGTGCAGATGACAGTATGCTACCACATCATTGTTTGGTAATATATTTATTAAAATTGAGTGTTTAAACACTCCTGCCCTGATGGCAATGTTGTTAGTAAACTAAAAGAAGTCCTAGGTTATGTGGGCTAGACCTCATGGGTATGTTGACTAGATTCCTGTGATCCATGCAGCAAACTTTAGTCTACTTAATCAAACAAAAGAGTTTTTTTGTCCTGCAGAAATGCTGAGGTCACATATTTGAAGGTGCAATCATATGTGAGAATTAAGAAAAAGGCGACTATGTAAACTATTTGCCTAGGATCACACAATTTGAGATCTGTTTGAGGGTCAAGTACATTACACTCAGGTCGAGTAGATTTTTTAAGTTACTCGACCTGCACGTCTAGTAACATTTTTATGATTTTTTGAGCCCTGTTTTTATCTGTTGGTCTTCTACTGGATATGACATCACTTAATCTGTTTTTGAAAAGCTGCACACTCAGGTCTCTCTCTGGGACTCACACAACCAAACATTTTCATATACAGACCACCCCAGAACCTTGTAGTCTACCAACCATGCATGCGCTACCCAGCTCACACGGAAGTCTTCAATGCAGCCTCTCAAATAAACTCTTGCCTGCCCTAAATCAGAAAAAGCAACTGCACATACATCAGCAGCCTTACAACCAAAATAAAACAAGGCTTCCTGGTACACAAGCCTTGCTGGTACAGACCAATTCACCAATTCAGTGAAGGATTACACACAGCTACAACCCCACATCAGTGCCTGAAACTCTTATACAAATACTACTACAAGCCTTTACAAATGGTCTATTGATCGACTTGTGGTATATAAGGTAAATTCCTAACAGGGTACTTACTTTACTGCTTCACTTCTGCCCTTTTTTCCTTTTGCGTTTGTGCTCCACACAAAATCTTCTCCTCTATTAGTGCACGTCTACACACTAGTCAAACATTGTGTCAGTGGTAGGACTTGGAAACAGTGGACACCCAGTTCTTCTCCGTGAAAGTGACAGACAAGGCTTCTAGACAGTGTCTGTCTAGTGGGTAGACCCTGGGAAATGATGCCCATATCTAGGGCAGAGTATTCTTGTGACTTCCCTAAAGCCGTTTGTGGCTTCTAACTCGTTCCTCTTAGCTAGACGGACTGGAGGATGTTTTGCAAATTAAGCAAAATAAGAGCCAAATTCTCAGATATATTCTCAAATCTGTATTCACAGATCTACACACTCACATGGGTGCAGATTCACAAATTTCTGGAATTCCCAATTTTTTTCTCCATATTATTGCCCTCATTACAACCCTGGCAGTTGGTGATAAAGTGGCAGTAATACCACCAACAGGCTGGCGGTAAATACCGCTAAATTATGACCATGGCAGAAACAGCTCAGACAGACAGCCACTTTAATACACCGACGTCCAGGGCAGAATCAACAGGCACCACGGCGGTAACCACCTACAGCCAGGTGGAAGACAATGTTCCGTCCACTGTATTAAGCAGTCCAATCCGCCACCTTTCCAGGGGCGGTACCAACGACATCAAAAGCCTGGTGGAAACACTTCACAGAAGGGAAATGACTCGCCTTTGGAGACTCTGGGAAGAACCATGCCACCATGGAGCCCGAGCTGCATGTCTTCCCCATGCTCTTCTACGTGCTGCTCCACTACAAACACCAATGACGGCGAAGACAACCACAGTGAGTACAGCCGCCTAGCACACAAGGGAGGGGGGGAGGAAAAAGAGATTGACACACACAAGCAACACGCAACACCCCACCCCCAACACCATACACACAAGCAGATGCAGCAACATAACATAAACACCCTGTACCCCTCAAAAATAATGCAAGGACAACTCCAATAGATAAAAGTGAGTGTAATAAGATAAATATAGTAGCAATACGTGCATCCAAATCAAAAAGTATATACATATTTACAAATGAAGGGACACTGCCCAGTCCTCAATGTTTGTGGGCCACAGGGCCACATTACAAAGTCCAAGGCCCCACTTTACTCCTGCAACAACACAGAGAGAACACGGCAGGGGCATCAGGTAAAAAATAGACAGGCACCTCATGAGGACGAGGAACGGGGGGCACCTCAGCCGGCAGATGGTACAACGCCACTGGTCATGGAGGGGGCAACATGCCCTGTGCTTGGTCCTGGGGAGTGCAAGGCCACAGTCTCTCAAGTGGGTGACTTGCCCACATGCTTTGGAGGGGGCAACATGCCCATTACTCTGTGCTGTGGAGTGCAAGGCCACACTCTCTCAAGTGGGTGACTTGCCCACTGGCTCTGGAGGGGGCAACATGCTATGTGCTTGGTCCTGGGGAGTGCAATGCCACAGTCTCTCAAGTGGGTGACCTGCTTACTGGTCCTGGAGGGGGCATCGTGTCCTGGGATCTTCATCCTGAGGAGGATAGGGTGAGTGGATGGCATCTCCACTGGTTCTGGAGGGGGCATCATGCCCTGTGATGCAGATCTTGGGGAGTGCAAGGTCACAGTCTCTCAGGTGGGTGTCATACCCACTGGATTTGCAGGGGGCAGGCCACACAACAGCCCATGGAGGCAGATCTTCAGAATGTCCGCCGGCAGTGACGGCTGTTCAGAGGTGGCAGTGGTGCTGCTGCTGGTGGTGGTGGGGGAGGCTCCAGCCCATCCTCTGCAACCTCGACGGCTGCCCACTGGTGCTGCTGCTGCTGGTGGTGGTGGAGGGAAGCTCCAGAACCTTCCCTGCAGCCTTGCACAGCTGCCCACTGGTGCTGCTGCTGGTGGTGGCGCTGGGGGAAGACTCCAGCCCATCCCCTGCAGCCTCAGACGGCTGCATCACCATGGTTGGTGGTGGGGTCTACGACTGAGTCCCAGCAACAGGCCCCTTGTCCTTACCTCCTGCAGCTGGGGCTGGCTCTTTGCTCTTCCTTCCTGCAGCTGGGGCTGGCTCCTTGCCCTTCTTTCCTGCAGCACCTGGGGCTGGCTCCTTGCCCTTCCTTCCTGCAGCACTTGGGGCTGGCTCCTTGCCCTTCCTTCCTGCAGCACTTGGGGCTGGCTCCTTCCACTTCCTTCCTGCAGCTGTTGCTGGCTCCTTGCCCTTTCTTCCTGCAACACTTGGGGCAGGCACCCTTTCTGTCTGCCTGGCTGGTGGCCGAGATCCTTTCCCACCTGGAGTTGCTGGGGACACTACTGTGCCCGTGGACTGGGTGGCTGAGGTGCTTGCCTAGGTTTTGACCACCCTGGCCTGACGTGAAGGATGGGGGGGTAGAGAAGAGGTCAATGGTGGAGAGGAAAAGCTTCTTAGGGACATTGGGGCGGGAAGAGGGAGAAGGTTTGGGAGTGGAGGAAGAGGGAGTGGTTGTAGGAGGTGTCAGTCTGCTGTGTTTGGGTGCAGGTGCATGGGCTAGAGGCTGTTGTGAGGTGGATGGCTGTTGGGTGTCTGAGTGCTTCAGTTTGTGTACTTTGGCAGGAGAGGACCCAGACACAGTGGGAGAGGACACAGGGGACGTGTGCATGGATGTTGGAATGGAAATGAGGTGTGGGTTCTGGTAGATGTGCTGTTGATGGGTAGAGGATGAGGATGTAGTGCATGCCGGTGTGAGTGTAGACACAACTGGGAGGGAGGTGAAGGATGAGGAGGAGGGGGCCACAGTGGAGACAGTGGATGTTTGCATGTCTGCATCTGGATGGTGTTTGTGTGAGTGCCTGTGGGATGAAGTGTGGTGCTTGTGTTTGCCTGTGCCACTCTTATGTGTTGTCCTGTGTGCATGCTTGTCTGCCTGTGTGCTTGGGATAGGTTGGGTTTGAGGGAAATGGGATTGGGTAGAGGAAGTTGGAGGTGGGAAACAGGGACAATGTCTGCCATCAGAGAGGAGACCACAGCCTGGATTGATCTCTGTTGGGCCACCAAGCCGGTATGAATGCCCTCCAGAATAGCATTGGACTGTTGCATTTGGGCTGCCAATCCGTGGATGGCATTCACAATGGTTGACTGCCCAACAGAGATGGATCTCAGGAGGTCAATAGCCTCCTCACTCAGGACAGCAGGGCTAACTGTGGCAGGGCCTGAGGTGCCTGGGGAAAAGGAGATGCCCACCCTCCTGGGTGAGCGGGCATGGGAAACTCGCTGAGGGGCTGCTGGGAGGGCAGTGCTGGTATGGGGCTGGTGGCTGTAGCTGTTGTTGGGGTGGGCACAGAGGTGTCCGCCCCCACTAGGGAGCTTCCATCGGAGGAGTTATTCGTGTTCGAACTGTCCCCTCCTGTCTTTGCCGTGGTGCTCCCCTCCCCCTCCGTCCCACTGGTGCCCTCTCCATCGGTGGACTCTGCCTCCTGGGTCCTGTGGGATGCAGCTCTCTCCATCACTGGTGCCTCTGCGCCTCCGCCAGATGATGCTAATGCACACAAGGACAGGGTGACAAAACAAAAAAGGGGGGGAGACATAGGATACACTTGGTCAATGGCGGCACCAACGACATCATTGGTATACACAACCCACTCACACACAGGGAACAGCATTGTGCACTAGGCAATTCACTACCAGTTACAATGCTAGTCACCAGGGCATGGGTAGGGACACATACCACCAACTGCAGCATACCTGAGACCCACACACCCCTGCCCAGTAGTGGATGCCTACTAGCTAGGTTGGAGGATTTTCACATCAAAACCCTGGCCAACATGGGACCTACTCTGCAATGTCAGGCCTGGCCTAGGGGCACCCTCAGGCCCACATCCCCCACCCGGATACCACCCCACTAGGCGTAAGTAGAAATGAAGGGCACTGTACTCACCCCCTTGTTGCTGCTGTGATGCCTCCAAGCGCCCATCCAGCTCCGGATAGGCCACGGCCAGTATGCGGGCCATCAGGGGCGGTCAGGGTTCGACGGGCACCCCTTCCTTGTTGGGATGCCATCCCCAGCTGGGCCTCTGCCATCTTCCATGCCCAGCATCCCAGGTCCACCCACCGTTTTCGACAGTGGGTGCTCCCTCTGCCGTAGACCACCAGGGTCTGCATGTCCTTGGTGATGACACGCCACATACCCTTCTTTTGATGGGCACTGACCTGCAGAGAAAATACACACAGGGAAAGGTATTAGTCACACTGTCCTGCCTGTTACACTCATGGCCCACCATGCCCCTTCCCATCCCCATTAGCACAGACATGGCCCAGCATACATGCTGCACACTGCCCAGGGCCCATCCACCAACTCCCCCCACACCACTCCATGTATTCATGCCCCATGCATCGTACTCACAGTGTAATCACCTGTTGATCTGGAGGCCCATCCAGCAGTCGGTACTGGGGTAGGAACCCATCCACTAATCGCTCCAACTCCGCCAAGGTGAAGGCAGGGGCCCTTTTCCCAGTCCCACGCGCCATGGTAGGTTCCAGACACAAGTCACAGCAACACATGCAGTATAGGTCCTCTCCTGTTGAAGGTCAGGTAGCAAGTGAGTGAACAGATAGAAAATAGCAGTCACGTCTGGGGCGGTGCGTACCGTCACTACCGGCGTAGATCACTATTGGCCACTGTACCCCATAGGGCCCAATGATAACCAATGAGGATTTGCACAGTGGTTCCCGACCGCCTCCCGCCTCCCGCGACGGTGCACAACATCAGCGGAATTACCTCATTTCCACCTGTCCCCCCATACTGGACAGTTCAGGGGAGGGAGGGAGGCCATGGATCCTAACTGCGTCACAGTTCACAATTTCACATTCTGGACAAATGTCACGAAAATATTGTAGCAATCACAATATGCATTGAACTGAAGTGGTTACAATGTACAGATAAGACCAGCTGCTCACTATTTTACCCCATAGGTTGCAACTGCTGTGGATGAATAGGAGATGGAGACATCCCCTGTATACAGACCCCCTGGTGGACTTGGCATCAATGGAGGACAGGCACATTATACTCCCCTACAGACTTGACAGGGCCACAATCATGGAGCTGTGTGCCCAATTGGAGCCTGACCTGATATCTGGTATCCATCACCCCACTGGGATTCTCTCCTCTTGTGCAAGTTCTATCAGTGCTCCATTTTCTGGCAACAGGTTCTTTCCAAGTGACAGTGGGCTTGGCAGCAGGAATGTCACAGCCAATGTTCTCAATAGTGCTGACCAGAGTGTTGTCTGCCCTGATTAAACACATGTGCAGCTACATTGTTTTTCCCAAAATGGAGGATTTGGCCACAGTGAAGGCTGACTTCTATGCAATGGGACATATCCCCAACATCATTGGTGCGATTGATGGGACACATATTGCATTTGTTCCCCCCCCCCGGTAAAATGAACAGGTCTTCAGAAATCTTAAAAGTTATCACTCTATAAATGTGCAGATGGTGTGTTTGGCGGACCAGTACATCTCCCATGTCAATGCTAAGTATCCAGGCTCGGTGCATGATGCTTTTATCCTGAGGAATAGCAGCATCCCAAATGTGATGGCCCAACTCCAGAGGTACCGTGTGTAGCTAATAGGTGAGCCCTGGTTCCCACCCAGTGGATGTTGGTAAATGGGTATGGTGTGGGTCACATGGCATAGTGTGTGGCTAACAGTTGTCCCTCGATATTTGCAGGTGACTCTGGTTACCCCAATCTCTCATGGCTACTGACCCCTGTGAGGAATCCCAGGACAGGGGCAGAGGAACGTTACAATGAGGCACATGGGCAAACAAGAAGGATTATTGAACGTACATTCGGCCTCCTGAAGGCCAGGTTTCGGTGCCTCCATCTAATAGGTGGATCCCTGTGCTACTCACCCGAGAAGGTCTGCCAGATCATCGTGGCATGCTGTATGTTGCACAACTTTGCCTTGAGATGCCCTGTGCCTTTTCTGCAGGAGGAGGAGGCTGGAGATGGCCATGTGGCAGCAGTGAACCCTGTAGACAGTGAAGATGAGGAGGCAGAGGATGAGGACAACAGAAGTTCAGTCATTCGTCAATACTTCCAATGACACACAGGTGAGACTGTGTTATTTCACAATTCATTGACAGTTTGATGTGTGACATTGTTACTGGCAGTCTGTGAATTCCTACTTCTAGTTCATAGTGGACAGGGTGACAGAGTGGGACACAAAGGTGACAATCAGGATAGTCTTATTTCCTGGCGGGTGTCTTTGCAATAGCCTCTGGCATCTGCCTGGATCGCAGGGAACGTTTGCGGGGGTGGTTCTCATCTCCAGGAGGAGGGGTGCTGGTGGCCTGTTGGTCCGGAGGCGGGGTCTTCTGTCCACTAGCGGCAGCGGAGGTGGAGGGCTGTTCAGTAGTCTGGCTAGTGTCAGGGGCCCACTGGTGTGCCACTGCCTCCCTCATACTGTTGCCCATGTCTGCCACCACCCCTGCAATGGAGACCAGGGTTCAGGTGTTAATGGACTTCAAGTCCTCCCTGATCCCCTGGTACTGTCCCTCCTGCAGCCGCATGTTCTCCTGCATCTTGTCCAGGACCTGGCCCAGCGTATCCTGGGAATGTTGGTATGCTCCCAGGATCATGGTGAGTGCCTCCTGGAGAGTCGGTTCCCTGGGCCTGTCCTCCCCCTGGCACACAGCAGACCTCCCGGCTTCCCTGTTGTCCTGTGCCTCTGTCCCCTGAACCGTGTGCCCACTGCCCTGACCCCAGGTCCCTGATTGTCCTGTGTTTGTGGTGTGCCCTGGGGTCCCTGTAGTGGTGAACACACTGCTGATTGATGTGTCCAGGGGACAGAATTATGGGCCCACTGGGTGGGTGCTGTGGTGGTGTTTCCTGAGGGAGGAGGCTCTGTGGTGTTGTGAGACTGTGCCTGGGTAACCGACTGTCCAGAGGTCCCTGATGGCCAGGTTCGTCATCCAGATTCAGGCGACCAGAGCTGCTGTCATCCCTGTGGGCCTCTTCTGTGGGGGGACTGGATGTTGCTGGTACCTCTTCTCTGGTAATATTGGCTGGGGTACCTGTGGGGATGTAAATGCAGTGTTATTGTTTCTGTGTGTAACATATTGTGCATGGGTTGGTTGCCCTCTATGGTTGTTATTGCCATGGCAGCTTTGCCTTGTGTGAGTTGTTATGTGTTGGGCTAGCTGATTCTCTCTAGTGTGCTTGCTGTAGTGATAGGTGTCCATGCAGGGCTGTGAGTGGTGTCCATGCATTGGTATGGCATGCAGGGCTTGGCATTGGGATGAGTGGGTTGTGATGGTGGGGTGTGTGAGAGGTGGTGGAGTGATAGGAGTGTGGATAAGGGTGGGGGTATGTGATGGCATACAGGTAGGGGGGTGAGAATAGTATGGAGTTGACCTACCAGAGTCCAGTCCTCCTGCTACTCCTGCCAGGCCATCAGGATGCATGATTGCCAAGACGTGCTCCTCCCATGTTGTTAGTTGTGGGGGAGGAGGTGGGGGTCCACCGCCAGTCCTCTGCACTACGAGCTGGTGTCTTGCTGCAATGGAGAGTGCCTTCCCCCGTAGGTCGTTCCACATCTTCCTGATGTCATCCCTTGTTCTGGGGTGCTGTCCCACGGCGTTGAACCCGTCCACGATTCTCTGCCATAGCTCCATCTTCCTAGCAATGGATATCTGCTGCACCTGTGATCCAAATAGCTGTGGCTCTACCTGGATTATTTCCTCCACCATGACCCTTAGCTCCTCCTCAGAGAATCTGGGGTGTCGTTGAGGTGCCATGAGTTTAGTGTGAGTGGTGTGGGTGAGGGTGTTTAGGGTGATGTGTTGGCGTGTGTGATGTAAGATGCGTGGGTGGTGTATAGGTGATAGTGGTATGTGGCTCTGGTTGTGTGAGTGCTCTTGCTGTCTCTCTCTGCTGGCAATTATTGGTATTCGTAAAGGGTTGTGGGTAATGTGGGTGTGTGTTTTATAGTGGTGTGGGTGTGGTGTGTGTATGGGTGTCAGGTGTGAGTAGTTTGAATTGTCCAATGTGGTGTTGTTTTATTTGAGTGTGTGTATTTTGAGCGTGGCGGTATGTCCTGCCAATGGTTTGCCGCCATTGAATGTCTGCCGTGGTGATTTGTGGATCATAATGTGATTGGCGTAGTTCTGTTAGCATAACGGTGTGGGTTTTGATACCGCCAGTTTATCACTGACCTTTGGGCTGGCGGATTTGTGTGTGTGGCTGAATAGTGACGGATTGCTGTGTGTGTGTCATAATATGATTAGCGGATATCTGCGGCGGCAGTGGTATGTTGGCGGCAGTCAGCATGGCGGTAAGTGGGATTTACCGCCAATGTCATAATGAGGACCTATGTCTGGAACTTGTACCAGTCTCAGGGGGTCCTTACGAGTTTGGTGGACTCAGGACCGCCATGTTGGCGGTCGTACCGCCAGCATTCTGGTGGTGAAGACTGCCAAATTATGACCATGGTGGTATTCCCAACAGAATACAGCCAAACTACCACCGGCACTGCCAGTGTGGACAGGCCGCCACAGTCGACTTTAGCCACCTGCAGGCTGGCGGAGACCATGTTTCCGTTGGACATATTATGAGGCTGCACACCGCCAAGTTTTCCACTGCAATAGCACCACCAAGGAAACCTTGGCAGAAACCAACTGTATAAAAGGAGACACTCACCTTCAGGAAGCCATACCCACGTGGAGCCGCCATGGAACCAGAAGTACATGTCTTACTGCTGCTTGCCCAACGACTTCAGAACCAGCGATGACAACAACAACAACAACAACAACCGTGAGTACACAAACTTACCTGTCACTGTTGTAAATTGTCAAATTACCTACGCACACGCAACATACCAATCGGGAACGGGTGGTGAGGGTGAGACACAAATGTAACCTCACACTGACATGCACACTCACACATAGCCACATACCCACACCCACACACATAGTACTCACACTACGGCCAACACACACACACGGCTAAAACACACTCCAACCCCCAGATACACAGCATCGGCACAGGCACACACATCAACACACAACAGCACCAAAAGACACAACTACACCACAATGGCAACACCACCAAAGTATTGTCAAGCACCCGCAATACACACCACATCTTGAAAAATCATACATACCACACAATGTACCAACGCTAGAGAACAAACACACACAATCACACATCCAAACAATGAGGCATATATCTCTACCCCGTAAACACATATGACAACGTATCTGACATACCAATCTTCACACACACTCATGCACACAGTACAACCACACAAAGGCATGCAACACTGCAAATAACACATCTACACAAACACCACATAATACCAACACAACAACATGTCACCAACATACACATTCCCATCACACAATACACATCCATTATTGGGGGACAAATGTACTACACACAACCACACATGCTGCCCGACACAACTCACACAAAACTTACTCAAACACAAACACAATCAACCAAGACCAAAATAATAGCAGGACAAAGATGTAACCTTTGAACCAACAACAGGTTGGCCGTGATATTTAGAAATAGTCAAAAAAGATATATACACATCATAACATACAAACTTAAAGGCCATAGGTCAGTCTAAATCTTACAAGTGCAAGTTGCACATATGGCACTTGTATCTGCCCCTAACTTGACTTATGACTGCCATGTAACCTCCACAGGGAGGGGCATCAAGGAGGTGGCAGGCACCTCAGAGATTAGGGGGGACTGGAAGGGGCTTAGGGTTGGAAGGAGGATCTTTGGGCTTGGGTTTGGGAGGGGTAGCTTGGATTGAGGCTTAGGGGAGGGTTGGAAACCCTTGGAAGGGGCAAATGTCTTGGAAGGGGCATGGGTACTTGCAGTAGGGGCAGGGGAGGTGGTGGAGGTGGAAGGTCTGGACTTGGGGAGGGACACATAGATTTTTGGGGTCACATGGGGTGGGAAAGGAGTAGGGAAAAGGTTTAACTCCAAGAGGAAAGCTTTTTTTGACACACTGGGACGGTTATGGCAAAACGGTTTGTGTGTGGAGGGAGAGGGAGTGGTTGTATGAGGTGTTTTGTTTTGGTGGACATCTTGGGTGCATGTGTGTGTGAGGTATGCTTGTGGGTGCTGGGTGTCTGTTTAGTGGTTGAGTGTAGGCGTTTATGTGTCTTGGGGTGGAAGTGCTGCAAGATGCAGTGGTGGATGGGTGAGTATCTGTTGGGGTGGTGACTGCAGGCATGGTGGATGTTGTTAGGGTTTGTGCACAGCAAAGAGCATGTCCCCTCTCACTGCACTAGTGGGTTCTGTAATAGCTCCCTTTTAAACTTACTATTGAAAGCCTTTCTTGTTATCTCACCTCCCCCCCCCCCTAGGCTTCTGTGTATGTTGTTTAATGTGCTGTTTTGTTTGCACATTGGGCCTTGCTTTTACCAAGGCTTCTTTAAAACACTCCTCTCTAGGCCATGTGTTAATTTAACTCATTTGCATAATAACTGAAACTCTGCACACCTTTCAAGAACATGTGCAGCATGTGAGGACCACACCCAGCTCTTCAAACCACACCCAGCTCTGCACACCTTTCAAGAACATGTGCAGCATGTGAGGACCACACCCAGCCCTGTCTATAAAAGGCAGCCCTCGAGCCTCGCCTAGTGCTTGTGCTCGTCTACCTCCCGCTTACCTGAGGACAGATCCCTCGGCGCTGGCACTCCTGCTCTCTACAGACTTTCATTGGCTTCAATGGGCGCAGCTGCTGGCTCTTCCTTCTTCCGGTTTCCGGTTCCTCCTTGCCTCAGCCTCTCTCCTACAAGCAACCTGCAAAAGAGAAAGAAGACAAGGTTAGACTGATCAGTATCTCTTGCCAGCAACAAGTAAGTGCAAAACTTTTATTACCTGAACGAACTTTGACAACAATTTCTGGATTCGTGTATAGACAATTTGAAACAAGATACCTTCCACGAACATTGTGATTCAAACTCTTTGTTACAACAATACTTTGCGGAACTTTGTGAAGCAAACATTTTTTTATGGAACTTTTAAGAATCGAACCGTGGAAACCATTAACAGCAAGGCAAACAGTAAATCAAGGACTTGCACAAATTACATGCTGTATTTTGACGTAAAAGTACAGTATTTGTTTTATAAAAGATTCTGGAAATATGGGACAAGTGAGTCTGCTATTGGCAATTTAGGCTTTAGTTATATTAAGATGAATGTTTGATATTGATAATTCTGATAACGGTATTTGTTTAATGTTTTAGAAGCTTTAGAGTAATAGAAAGCACATCCCAGAGCAGTAACACATTCCAAACCTGGAAACTAGAGACCAGGATCCAAGAGGTACTTTTAGAAGAAAATTTCTAATAAATAAAGGGATAGTCAGGAACCCAGTTAGGAATAGGATGTACTTATCTGTTCTTTGTTTATGTTTCATTAGGCACCAGTTTCTACCGAAGTCAGAGAGGGCCGCAGATTTGTGCAGCACTTCAACAGTGGAAACGCAAGAACGCTGTTGTCTCTTTATTTTATTTTATCCACTTCCCCCCTTCCCTTGAGCTTCTGTTCTTAGTGCACTGTTTTAAAAACTAGAGTGCTGGAACAAGCAGTTTCAGGGTGGGGTCGGATTGTCTTCAACCTCCATCAGGTGAGCTGGGCTTTGACAGAAGCACAAGCCTTAAATAAATAAAAAAATTCAGTTCTGGTGGACGATGAATATCGGGGAAGAAATAGAGGGCATTGACGTCACGGATATGGCGCAGGCCCTAAATGAGGACTTGGCTCATAATGAATCAGTGTCTGGCATCTTGCAACATATGCAAGAGGAAATAGAGAGATTAAAGATTGAGAATACCTCTTTAAAACAGGATTTAAGCAGGTATAAATTTAGGGTATCTCAGTGGAACACAGCTTTTACGCCTTTGTTTAAAACCTCCTCAGAGACAGGGGTGCCATCAAAACATACAACTTTGCCTCCCCCAGTTGAGGTCACTGTTAATGTTCCTAATGCTGTGCCCTTTTGCAGCACCTGAACGTTTTCATGGAGATAGTAACAAATTCCATGTTTTTATCAATCAATGTCAATTACACTTCGTTTGTAAGCCACAACAGTTCCCTACTGATGCTACGAAAGTGGCATTCGTCTTGTCTTATTTGGGTGGCACAGCAGCCAATTGGTCAATTCCTTTCGTGGAGAGAGATGATCCCATCCTCCATAATTGGAATCAATTTAAACGTACCATGACCAGCCTTTTTGCAAAACACACTTTCATGCAGGCAAGTGATAATGAGCTTTTAAATCTTAAACAAGGTAACAAGGATTTATTGACCTATCTCACTAGTTTTAATCGTTTACTCACCGAGACACACTGGCCAGAAGAAAAGCGTGTCTCCCTTTTCTATAAAGGTTTGAGAGACGAGTTAAAAGACGCGCTGGCTCATATCGTTGATTTGCCAGAAGACTATTCGGACTTTGTAGATTTAGTTGTGAAATTAGAACATAGACTAGGAGAAAGAAAGGGAGATAAATACAAAGTGGAATCACGGTTAACTTGTATTAGACACGAGAAGAAAGACCCAGATAATAAACTCCCTGAACCTGAGCCTATGCAAATAGGGACACTCAGAGGTTCACTCACATCAGAGGAAAAAGAAAGAAGGAGAAAACTTCAATTATGTTTATATTGTGGAAGGGCAGGTCACTTTGCCAGAGAATGTCCAGTAAAGCCTAAAAATCCACGAAAGGGTGCTGTTTCCTCCACCTCCTCAACTGAATCGGGAAACGATTAAGCTCGACAAGGGGAGAGGTTACTTGTTCGAGAAAACGTCTTAATCAAACCTCTAATGCTGCAGCCTTCATGGTACCGCACATACCTAGACATTTCATAATTCAGGTCGTTTTAATTGTTACTACCCAAGTGAGGCATTCTCTCCCTGTCCTACTGGACTCAGGCGCGACAGGAAATTTTGTGGATAATAAGGTAGCTGAGAACTTAGGACTTCCTATGTGCCTAAAGCCTTGTCCAGAAGCAGTATGTGCAGTGGATGGGTCAGAATTGACCTCTGGATTAATCACAAAACAAACAAGTCCACTTGTTATGGTCTGTCAGAACGGGCACACAGAGGTGATTAGCTTTGATCTGATAGATACTCCTAATTTTGGTTTGATTCTCGGGGTACCCTGGTTAACAACTCATAACCCAAAAATTGATTGGGTGAATAGAAATGTTACTTTGGATTCCTCTTTCTGTAGAACCAATTGCTATCAAGAAGCAGGTACAGAACAGAGCACAGTATTACACTGTGCTAGTGTTATACAAGATGAACCAAGTCTCCCTCCTGAATATTCTGACTTTAAAGACGTCTTTGATCCAGTAAAGGCTAGTGTGCTGCCCCCACATAGGTCTTATGACTGTCGTATAGATCTTATCCCAGGGGCCCCTTTACCTAATAACAGAGTATATGCTTTGACTGACGAAGAAACCAAATACTTAAGAACCTACCTAGATGACCTACTACAGTCTGGGTTCATCCGTCATTCCACATCTCCGGTGTCATCTCCACTCTTTTTTATCCTGAAGCCGGATAAATCCCTGCGCGCGTGTATCGATTATAGAGGACTTAATAAGGCTACAATAAAGAATAAATATCCTCTTCCTCTAATACCTGTGTTGTTGGATAAGTTAAGACATTCTACTGTATACACTAAACTAGATCTGCGGGGAGCTTACCACCTGGTCCGAGTAAAAGAGGGGGATGAGTGGAAGACAGCTTTCAAGACAAAGTTTGGTTTATTTGAGTACACAGTAATGCCCTTTGGGTTATGTAATGCCCCTGCGGCCTTTCAGTTCTTTATAAATGAGGTCCTACACGAATTCCTGGACGTTTGTGTCATAGTATACATAGGCGACATTCTCATTTACTCTAAGAACTCAGAAGAACATACCCAACATGTTCGTGCAGTATTATCAAAGTTAAAAGAAAATCATCTTTTTGCTAAGTTAGAAAAGTGTACTTTTAATGTCAGCAAGGTGGACTTTTTAGGATACTGCCTGTCACCTCAAGGAATAACTATGGATGTAAAGAAAATCAGTGCTATTGCTGATTGGCCAGAACCATCCTCTGTAAAAGATATTCAGAAATTTCTGGGTTTCGCCAATTTTTATAGGAGGTTTATTGCACATTTCGCAGACATTGCGGCCCCAATAACTACCTTGTTGCGGAAAGGGCAACGATTTATTTGGACTGATGAGGCGGCACACGCCTTTCAACTCCTAAAACAAAAGTTCACTTCAGCCCCAATTCTGAAACATCCTGATCCTGACTTGCCTTTTTTTGTTGAAGCGGATGCTTCACAAGTAGCTTTAGGAAGAGTTCTCTCTCAACGAGATGCAGTAGATGGCCAGTTACATCCTATAGCCTTCTATTCCAAAAAGTTATTACCAGCTGAACAAAATTACACTGTGGCTGAAAGGGAACTACTAGCTATCAAAGTAGCCTTTTCAGAATGGAGGCACCATTTAATGGGAGCCAAGTACCCAGTTACAATCTTTTCTGACCATAGGAACCTACAGTTTTTTGGATCACTTAAAGCATTAACACCACGTCAGATGCGCTGGTTACATTTTTTTAGCACATTTGACTTTGTAATAACCTATAGACCAGGTGCACAACAAATTCAATCTGATGTGTTATCTAGATACGGACATACTTCAGACATGAAACAAGATAAAATAGGAGAACCCATTATTCCTCCCCAAAAGTTTTTGGCACCAGTACAACAGAAGGATTTCATCACAGATCTATATAATGCACACATGCAAATAGCACCTCAGGATTGGTTAAAAGATTCCCATAACACAATACAACGAGGTTTATTGTATCACGACAACATGCTGTTAGTGCCCACCTCTGAATTACAAACACAGGTGATAATTTGGCATCACGCCTCACCGTTGGCAGGTCATCCTGGTTGGGTAAAAACCCTGGAAAATGTGCAAAAACACTTTTGGTGGGACACTATAAGAAAGGACATTAAGCAATTTGTCACTACCTGTCCAATTTGTGCAAGACATAAATCTTCTCATAAGGCCCCTGACGGTTTGTTAATACCAATGCCAACACCCAAGCAACCTTGGCACACTGTGAGCGTAGACTTTATTTTAGGTTTACCACCTGTAAAATCTTTCACAACAGTGTTGGTTATAGTGGATTTTTTATCTAAAATGGCACATTTTGTACCATTACGGAAATTACCCACGGCGGCAGAATTTGCAGATATTTTTATAAGGGAAATTGTGCGTTTACATGGTTTGCCAAGCAAAGTGGTGTCAGACCGAGGGAGCCAGTTCAACTCTAAATTTTGGAAAAAATTATGTAAAAAACTGAAAATAGATGTGGCATTATCCACTGCTTTCCACCCAGAGACAGATGGACAGACTGAACGACTGAACCAAACCTTACTTCAAACGCTACGTTGTTTATTGGCTGATTATTCTAGTGAATGGTTGGAAGCTCTCCCTGTAGCGGAGTTTGTTTATAATAATACTGAGCATTCAGCTCTACTTTGCTCACCATTCTATTTCTTGCAGGGGTATCATCCAAGAGCTATACCCATTTTGTTAGAAGATTCTCTGTTACCTACAGTAACGGATAGACTAACAAGGTTAGGTGACATACAAGACAAAGCCAGGAAACATTTATTAAAGTACAAGGAAAGCATGAAAAGACAAGCAGACAAACACAGATCTGAGGCCCCAATGTATAAAATCGGTGACAAGGTATGGCTCTCCACAAAGAACCTAAACATAGAGGGATCCCGAAAGCTGCAACCACGTTTCATTGGACCCTTTAGTATAACTACCATAGTAAACCCGGTAACAGTAAAATTAGATTTACCAAAAGAATATCCAGTACATTCTACATTCCATGTGTCCTTGCTTAAGCCGTACAATCCAAAAACCCGACCTGAACCACCACCTCCACCCATACCAATTAAGGGAAATCTAGAATATGAAGTGAAAAGCATAAAAGACTCAAAAAGAATTAGTGGACGTCTGTTTTATTTAGTAGAATGGAAAGGATATGATGAATCTGAGAATTCATGGGAACCAGCATCATATGTACATGCCCCACAGCTGATTAGACGGTTTTATTTAAAAAATCCAGGAAAACCCCATCCTGTAGGAGGGCCTTTGAGGGGGGCAACTGTTAGGGTTTGTGCACAGCAAAGAGCATGTCCCCTCTCACTGCACTAGTGGGTTCTGTAATAGCTCCCTTTTAAACTTACTATTGAAAGCCTTTCTTGTTATCTCACCTTCCCCCCCCCCCCTAGGCTTCTGTGTATGTTGTTTAATGTGCTGTTTTGTTTACACATTGGGCCTTGCTTTTACCAAGGCTTCTTTAAAACACTCCTCTCTAGGCCATGTGTTAATTTAACTCATTTGCATAATAACTGAAACTCTGCACACCTTTCAAGAACATGTGCAGCATGTGAGGACCACACCCAGCTCTTCAAACCACACCCAGCTCTGCACACCTTTCAAGAACATGTGCAGCATGTGAGGACCACACCCAGCCCTGTCTATAAAAGGCAGCCCTCGAGCCTCGCCTAGTGCTTGTGCTCGTCTACCTCCCGCTTACCTGAGGACAGATCCCTCGGCGCTGGCACTCCTGCTCTCTACAGACTTTCATTGGCTTCAATGGGCGCAGCTGCTGGCTCTTCCTTCTTCCGGTTTCCGGTTCCTCCTTGCCTCAGCCTCTCTCCTACAAGCAACCTGCAAAAGAGAAAGAAGACAAGGTTAGACTGATCAGTATCTCTTGCCAGCAACAAGTAAGTGCAAAACTTTTATTACCTGAACGAACTTTGACAACAATTTCTGGATTCGTGTATAGACAATTTGAAACAAGATACCTTCCACGAACATTGTGATTCAAACTCTTTGTTACAACAATACTTTGCGGAACTTTGTGAAGCAAACATTTTTTTATGGAACTTTTAAGAATCGAACCGTGGAAACCATTAACAGCAAGGCAAACAGTAAATCAAGGACTTGCACAAATTACATGCTGTATTTTGACGTAAAAGTACAGTATTTGTTTTATAAAAGATTCTGGAAATATGGGACAAGTGAGTCTGCTATTGGCAATTTAGGCTTTAGTTATATTAAGATGAATGTTTGATATTGATAATTCTGATAACGGTATTTGTGTAATGTTTTAGAAGCTTTAGAGTAATAGAAAGCACATCCCAGAGCAGTAACACATTCCAAACCTGGAAACTAGAGACCAGGATCCAAGAGGTACTTTTAGAAGAAAATTTCTAATAAATAAAGGGATAGTCAGGAACCCAGTTAGGAATAGGATGTACTTATCTGTTCTTTGTTTATGTTTCATTAGGCACCAGTTTCTACCGAAGTCAGAGAGGGCCGCAGATTTGTGCAGCACTTCAACAGTGGAAACGCAAGAACGCTGTTGTCTCTTTATTTTATTTTATCCACTTCCCCCCTTCCCTTGAGCTTCTGTTCTTAATGCACTGTTTTAAAAACTAGTGTGCTGGAACAAGCAGTTTCAGGGTGGGGTCGGATTGTCTTCAACCTCCATCAGAACTGAACAAGGACTCAGGTGAGCTGGGCTTTGACAGATGTGCTGCATATAGGTGTGTCTGTGGTTGTGGTGTCTGCTGATGTGGTGACTGGGGTGGATGTCTGAGGGTCTGCTATTGTGCTGATTGTGGGTAGGATAGGTGGTGGGCCTGTATCGGTGAATATGGTGTGTTGACTGCAGGTGTGTCAGTGGTGGGGGCAGGCAAAGTCAGGTAGTGACTGTTGATGTGTCTGCAGGTGGATGTTTCTTCTGTGCATGCCTGTGATGGGTCTTGTGGTGTTTGTGTTTGTCAGTGCTACCCTTGGATGTTGAGGTGGATGCATGCCTGTCTGTATGTGTGCTTTGGCTGGGACAGGAATAGGGGATTGGGAAGAGGAAGGTGGAGGGAGGCGGAAGACAAAGGGTGATTACCTGCCATCAGTGTGGAGGCCACAGCCTGTAATGATCTCTGTAGGCCAGCCATTGTACTGTGAATGCCCTGCAGAAATGCATTACTCTGTTGTATCTGAGTTGCCAGTCCCTGGATGGCATTCACAATGGTCGACTGACCCACAGAGATTGACCTCAGGAGGTCAATAGCATCTTCACTGAGGGCAGCAGGCCTGTGGCAAAAGAGACACCCACCCTATTGGGTAAGCAGGCACAGACAACTGGGCTGGGAGGGTGGTACTAGAAAGAGGGGTGGTGGACAAAGATGGTGCTGGGGTGGTCCCAGATGGGTCTGCCACCGCCAGGGAGTGTCCACTGGAGGAGGATTCTGAAGATGATGTGCTGGATCCAGTCTCCCCGTGCACTCCCCTCGCCCTCGCCCTCAGGGCCACTTGGTCCCCGCTGTCGGTGGTATAAGCACTCCGGGTCCCATGGCCGGCAGCATCCCCAGTCGCCTGTGCCCCATCTCCTTCACCTGCCGATGCTGAGGCACACAAGCAGAGAGAGAGGGAGGGAGAGATAGAGCGGGAGAGAGAGGTTCAACACATTCTTCACATACACACATTACAACATGCACAACAGTAGGTATACACCTTGTGGCAAGGTATTCCCCTGACGAAACCCACACATCCTACATCATGTCAAAACATGTTACTTCTATCTATCCCATTTGTCATCTCTCTCACCGACATCATAATCCATGTAAGGGTGCACAACCAGAGCATCCCATCAAATCACCTGTAAATCTATGTCAGGATGCTCATCATTAACTGGCTAAAGCTGATCTATTGTCCTAATCCAGGTCATAATTCTCCATTATCATATCACCATTTCATGCATATTGTGAATCTACAACCATAAGTCATGTTCCATGCAAGTAAAGACAACTCTCTTTACAAATTACACAGCACCTGCCATTCCAATCACATGCCTAGCTGATCTCTCTGTATATATGAATCAATGGCAACAATCTCTGATGAAGACACAACAGCAGTCCCATATAGTGCCATCACATTTTTACATTCCATGTCTGGAGAACAGCTATGCCACTACATGTATAAAATCTTAGAGGAATAGCTGCAGTCACTATTCACAGATATACCATATCACACCAGAAGTGCATGGACAGCTACAGTGACCTACCTAGCACACATGAGACATCCACTGACAATCACATAGAGCATAGTTATCACAACTAAACAAAGGACAGCCTACTAATTCCTAATAGGGCACATTACATTCCACCGGCATGCAGATACAGAGCCAAGAAATTACGAGTTCATCAACATCGCTTACACCATTCCTGACATGTGAATTCCAGTAGCTAAATTCAGACAACACACAGAGGGCACGTGCATCACTCTCTTATCACCATGTCTGCATCTGGTTCCACTTCGGCACACTCTGTGAAGTGGTTCTCTGTGAAGTGGTTCGTCCTCCTACATCTTGAACGGGTTCAGGCCCGGTTCCCTCAGGATGATGCAGGGTATCACACTATACTTGAGCGTGGACCTCTTCTTGTGGGTCGTCGTGTACAGGTGCTCCCCATCTCTCACGGTTGCACATAGGACCTCTCCAGTCCCTGCAGTGACACATAACACAAACCCAAGGCCTGCTAAGGTGTGGGGTGCAGTGAGGCCTCCCCAGTCCATGCTGTGACGCATAACACAAACCCAAGGCCTGCCGGGGTGTGAGGTGCAGTGAGGCCTCTCCAGTCCATGCTGTGATGCATAACACAAACCTAGCTCCTAGTTTTTGGGTTGTTATACTAGATATCTATGAATTCCTGCTCTCATCTTATCACACTTATCTACTCATCACTCTTATGTCATGTCTCTATCAAACTATCCTCCATTCTCACTCTGACTCATCCCAAATCCCTTCTACCACTTTCACCTCCTAAATATCTCTGCCTAAGCTCTTCCCTCCACATCTAACTCACCAAACCTCACTCTACCTCTGTGACCTCCCACACAACCCTACTAAATTCTCCTGCATTCATCTCACCCTGCTACTATGCTCTCCCTAACCCTTCCACATACTCTTCCCCCTCCGCCCCCATTTATTCATCCCAAGCCTTTGGGTTGAGTAAATGAAGGATATCCTCCCAATTAACACTTCTGGATTTCTTTCCTCCTCCACCCCTCCATTACTCCAGTCAATCTAACTAACAAACTCTCATATCCACGGCTCAAATTCACTCATAATAATACTAAAACTGTACTCATTATTAAACGATACTAATCCATCACTAATTCTTGTTGGGTTCCGGAGTAGCGTGCTACTCATCGAAAAGCGCTTCGACGCCTCGTCAGGGGTAGTAAGCGCTATATAAATACGATTACAATACAATACAATTACAATACAATATCCCACTGAAAAGACATGTACAAATGATGTACACATGGACCTATACGACTGTCATTCCACTGACAACATATCCCACAACAACACCTGTGTGAGGAATTGTAGTACAGCTAAACTACAACATCTTGAAATATGAGGTGAACCAAAACCAACTCCTGTCCAAACTGCCTGCAACAGCTAGGCTAAGGGTAGCAATGATTGTCCCAGTCTACAAGATCTGCCCCCAAGTAACCATTGAGACATGATCTAGGCAGCTAATGCATATGTTTCGCTATTATTCGTAGAACATTGACACATGTAGCATGGACATTGCACATTGTCAAAGGGTAGGACAGTCTAGCCACTTACCTCCTCCAAACCAAAGGCATTGGGATAAAAGTGATTTGCCCACATTTCAATGGCATGGAAATGCAGGTACGGGCACATAGACAAAATCAGACACCCATAGTTGGATGTCCTTCCGTTACTACCGTCACATACCCCGTAGTATTATTATGAAGGGACAATGGGGACATCTCCACAAATCCATATGAACAGTCCAATGCTAGCCATACCTATTGACTGAATGAGATGCCAACCTCTACCAGGACAGAGGGTAACTAGGCCCCTATACCAAATTTATCAGGCACTATGTAGCACATACAGCTGATTTTAACAGATGGGAGCGGTCTGACACCTTAGAGCTACATATTCATCAAATTAGATTAATGGGCCAGGAAATACTAGATGGGTAAGATTACACAGCAGCTTACATATATATATATGGCTGAGTAGAGTCACAGCAATTGTGCATCTCCACATGCAGTCATAGATATTCCTTGACACAGGTGATCTAAACTTTGACACACCCAATCCTAAGCCATCTTTTAATCAGGTAACTTGAGTACTATGCATTTCCAGAAGCCAACATACATGTAGCACCTACTACAGTGATACAGCTGCTAAAGTGTGACAGTAAACACCAAACTACCACAGGAAAGTACATGGAGTCAGTCAGTACTCACCCCCTTGTGGCTGCTGTGCTGTCCCCCAACACAAATCCACCTCAGGGTAGGCCACTGCCAAAATGCGGGCTATTAGGGGGTCAGGGTCCGACAGACATCCCTATCTCATTGGAAGGACATCCCCAGCATGCCTCAGCGGTCTTCCGGGCCCAGGGTCTCAGGTCCTCCCACTGTTTTTTGCAATGGGTGCTCCGCCAGCTGCAGACCCCCACTTGCTTGTCTATGGCACGCCTAATCCCCTTCTTCTGATTGGTGTTGACCTGCATGGATGACACTGACAAAAGAAGAAGGTCATGTACACATGTGCCATACCAATAGGAGTGGTCAGTACACATCAGTCACAGTAAGTAGGCACATATGCCAATCATCACTACACAAACACCTCCAGATGAATCCATCTGCATTCATCAACACCCTCACAAGTTCACATGCCCAACGCAACTTCACACATAACAGCTATCACACATAACTAGGACATTGGACTCACCTGCTCCTCTGGTGCCCCATATAGTTATCCATACAGGGGTAGAACCTCCTCCAGTAGCCTCTCAAGCTCTTCCAGGATGAAGGCAGGGCCCTACCACCTGAAGGACGTGGCATGATGGCTCCCAGAGGCAGTATGTAGCAGCTCACATCATGGAAGCCTTGCTGGCAAAAGCGTCAGGAGTCAAGTGAGCAATAGCGCAGAAGATGGCGGTCACGGCCGCCATGTACATGACCGTCACCACCGACGTACATCGCCATTGGGCTAAGTCCTCCAAAGACGCCAATGTTTTCCAATGGCAAGTTACATGGCGGTTGCGACCGCCTACCGCCATGATGACTTCTGCTGGCAGACTTAGGTCACTTCCACCTGTCCAGTCCAGTAGGTCAGGCGCCTTCCATTTTGGGCTCATTTAATGGATGGAACTGTATTCTAATCTGCTTCATTCACTTAGGCCGTCATTACAACGCTGGCGGTCGCTGATAAAGCGGCAGTAATACCGCCAACAGGCTGGCGGTAAAAAAAATGGGATCACGACCACGGCGGAAACCGCCAACAGAGACAGCCACCTTAACACTCCGACCGCCACAGCGGTAGCAACAAACATTGCGGCGGTCACCGCCAACAGACAGGCGGAAGTCAATGTATCGCCCACCCCATTACAAGACGCACATCCGCCAGCTCTTCTGGGGCGGTACCAATGCCATCAAAAGCACAGCGGAAACAGTCTTCTGAAGGGAAACCACTCACCTCTCGACACTCAATTAAGAACCAGGACGCCATGGAGCCCAAGCTGCAGGTCCTGCTCATGCTGGTCTACCTCCTCATACACGAGGAATATCAAAGGCGGTGGCGACAACCACGGTGAGTACTGCACCTATCACACAGGGGACCGGGGGAGGAAAAAGCCAGTGACTTACACACGCAACACCCCCACCGCCACCATACACACAAAAACATGCAACAGCAGTATATTTACACCCTGTTACCCCCTGGAAAAACGTAAGGACAAAAGGAATTAAGTTAAATCAGTGATATTTTTTAAATATGCAGATATACGTAACGGATAGAAAAACAGTATATAAAAATATTTACAACATGTACAGAGGGCCGTACACTGTCCTTTGCAAATGTTCGTCGCCCACTGGGCCAAGTATCATGGGTCAAGCCCACACTTGACTCCTGCCTCAATACGGAGAGAACACTGCAGGGGCATCAGGTCGAAAACACACAGGCACCTCAGGGAGACGGGGCAGGGGGGGCACCTCAGCTGAAAGATGGAATCAAGCCACTGCTCCTGGAGGGGGCTCCATGCCCACAGCGATGTCCTGTGGAGTGCAAAGCCACAGTCTCTCAAGTTGGTGGTTTGCCCACTGCTTGGTCCTGGGGAGAGCAAGGCCATAGTCTCTCAAGTGGGTGGTTTGCCCACTCCTTGGTCCTGGGGAGTGCAACGCCACAGTCTCTCAAGTGGGTGGTTTGCCCACTGCTTGGTCCTAGGGAGTGCAAGGCCACAGTCTCTCAAGTGGGTGGTTTTCCCACTGCTTGGTCCTGGGGAGTGAAGGCCACAGTCTCTCAAGTGGGTGCTTTGCCCACTGCTTGGTCCTGGTGAGTGCCAAACCACAGTCTCTCAAGTGGGTGGTTGCCCACTACTTGCTCCTGGGGGGTGGAAGACCACAGTCTCTCAAGTGGGTGGTTTGCTCACTGCTTTGTCCTGGGGAGTGCAAGGCCACAGTCTCTCTAGTGGATGTCTTCTCCACTGGTTCTGGAGGGGGCTTTGTGCCCAGTGTGCTTCATCCTACCAAGGATAGGGTGAGTGGATGCAGTTCCCCACTGGTTCTGGAGCGGGTCTTGTGCCCAGTGATGCAGCACTTGGGGTGTGGCAGTTCACATTCCCGCACCTGGGTGTCTGAGGCACGTGATTTGCAGGGAATAGGTAGCATGGTACTCCATGGAGGCAGGGCTAGACTCCATCCTTCGGCGACTAAGTCTGCAATCTGGTGGCAGTGCCGATGCTGGTGGGGGGGCTTCCAGTGGTGGTTGGAGGCTCCAGGCCATCTCCTGCAGCCTTGGAGGGGCGCATACTATGGCTGCTGCTGCTGGTAGTGATCCTACTGTCGGCGGTGATTGCGGCGGGGCTTGTGGCGGTGAGGCTGGCGGTGCTGTCCTGGTGCTGTCCTGGTGCTGTCATGGTGCTGCCAGTGGTGGAGGGAGGCACCAGCCTGTCTCCTGCAGCCTCGGATGGCTGCCAATTGGGGATGCTGCTGCTGACAGTAGTGGTGGCAGAGGCGGTGCAGGTGGCGGTGCTTGCAGTGGGGCTTGTGGCGGTGCTGGCCGCGGTACAGGTAGCGGGGCTGTCGCTTCTGATGGGGGGGCACCAGGCCCTCACCTGGAGCCTCCGAGGTCTGAAGTGCCTTGCATTGGCTTTTCTGCCCCTTCCTCCCCTTGGGAGATGTTGATGGGACCTTGGCTCTGGCAGCTGAAGTTTTGGAGGAGGCCTTGCTGGGTGGGTCATACTCCTTGGCCTTGCTGCATGCTGGTCCCTTCTTCACCTTGGCAGGTGGTGGAATTGTATGGTCCTTTTGCAGGGGTCGGTGACACACTGCCTGGCCTGACGGGTGCACCTTTTGATCCCCTGGGAGTTGCAGGTACCACAGCAGATGCCGTCTTGGTGGCGGAGGTGCTGGCCTGGTATCTGGACACCCTGGCCCGAGGGGAAGGATGGGGGGAGGGGTAGGGAACAGGTCAATGTTAGCCAGGAAATTATTTTTAGACAAACTGGGAAGGGAAGATGCAGAGGGTTTGGGAGTGGAGGAAGAGGGAGTGGTTGTAGGAGGTGTCTGTCTGCTGAGTTTGGGTGAATGTGCATGGGCTGGATGCTGTTGTGAGGTGGATGGCTGTTGGGTGGGTGGGTGCTTGCATTTGTGTACTTTGGGCGGTGGGGTCACAGACACACTGGGAGAGGACACAGGGGACGTGTGCATAGTTGTGGGGGTGGTGACTGCTCGTGAGGGGTGTGTTGTGATGGGCGTGCTGGTGATGGAGGTAGTGGATGAAGATGTACTGCATGAAGGTGCGAGTGGAGATGCTACAGGAAGGGAGGTGGACGAGGAGGAGGAGGGGGACACAGTGGAGGCAGTGGATGTTGGTGTGTCTTCATGGGTATGGTGCTTGTGTGAGTGCCTGTAAGATGAAGTGTGGTGCTTATGTTTGCCTGATCCACTTTTGTGTGTTGACGTGGGTGAATGCTGGTCTGAAGGTGTGCTTGGGATAGGCTGGGGTTGAGGGGACTGGGTCTGGGTAGAGGAAGTTGGAGGGGGAGGCTAGAGACAGGGACAATGGCTGCCATCAGTGCGGAGGCCAGAGCCTGAAATGCTCTCTGTTGGGCCGCCACGCCAGAGTGAATGCCCTCCGGGTATGCATTTGTTTGTTGCAAATGCCTCTCGATACCCTGGGTAGCATTCAGTATGTTTGACTGCCCAACAGAGAGGGAACTCAGGAGGTCAATAGCCTCCTCACTGAGGGCAGCAGGGCTGACTGGGGCAGGGCCTGAGGTGCCAGGGGCAAAGGAGATGCCCACCCTTCTGCGTGAGCGGGCACAGGAAATACGCTGAAGGGCTGCTGAGAGGGTGGTGCTGGTAGGGGGGTGGCGGTTGTACCTGTTGTTGGGGTGGGCACAGAGGTGTCCACCACCTCCAGAGAGCTTCCGTCGGAGGAGTCGCTGTCTGTGGTCTCCCCTCCTGTCCCCGTCGTGGTGCTCCCCTCACCCTCCGTCCCACTGGTGCCCTCACCCTCGGTGGATTTGGCCTCCAGGTGCCTCTGCTTCTCTGCCAGATGATGCTAATGCACACAAGGACAGGGTGACAAAACAAAAAGGGGGGGAAGAGACAGAGGATAGACTTGGTCAATGCCAGCAACACCACAACCGTTGGTGGACACAACACACAGGGAGCAGCCCTATGCACTTGGCCATGCCCATCCATTTTCTAAGACAGTCACCAGCCCATGGGGTACAATGCCTTATGCCAGCATCTGCACACCAGAAACCCAGAGGACCCTGCCCAGTAGTAGATGGCCACTTACACTATTGGGATAGGAGTGCGCCAGAGCCTGTCTAACAAGGGACCTACCATGCCATGATCGCCCTGGCCCAGGGGCACCCAGAGCCCACATCCCCCACCCAGGTACCTCCTAATGCACGCAAAGTCAGCTTTCAGAATCTGTACTCACCCCCTTGTGTCTGCTGTGATGCCCTCAAGCGCCCATCCAACTCCGGATAGGCCACCGGCAGGATGTAGAACATCAGGGGAGTCATAGTGCGACAGGCACCCCTTCCTCATTGGGAGGCCAGCCCCAGCTGGGCCTCTGTCGTCTTCTTTGACCAGCGGCGCATGCCCTCCCATCTCTTACAGCAGTGGGTGCTCCGCCTGTGAAAGACCCCCAGGGTCCACACCTCCTTGGCGATGGCACGCCAAATACCCTTTTTCTGGTGGGTGCTGGCCTGGAGGAAAAAGACAGCAGAAAAGGGAATTATTCACCAGTCCGGACCACCAGACTCATTGGCCACCAGTTCCCACCCATCCGCTGATGCACATACAATGACCATCTTACATGCTGCACTCTGGCCAGGATGCCTCAGCACACCCCAACATGTGGCTTACATCCACGGCACTCTATACATTCATGGCCCACGCATTATGCTCACATGTTACTCACCTGTTTGTCTGGAGGACCGTAGAGTAATGTGTACTGGGGTAGGACCCCCTCCACCAGTTTCTCCAACTCCTCCACAGTGAAGGCAGGGGCCCTTTCCCCAGACACATAAGCCATTGTCGCTTCCAGACACAGGTCACAGCAGCACTTCCAGTGTAGGTCCTCTCCTGTTGAAGGTCAGGTAGCAAGTGAGTGATTAGATAGAAAATGGCAGTCATTTCCATGGCTGTGCGTACCGTCACCGCCAGCGTAAATGGCCATTGGCTCCTGGAACCCATAGGGAACAATGATAACCAATGTGAAGTTGCACTGGGGTCATTGACCACCTACCGCGACGGCACACTACGCCAGCGCAATTACCTCATTCCCATTTGTCCCTCCTCACAGGTCAGGCAGCCACCATTTCAGGGGTCCACAGGGCATGGCACCTAACTGCGTCACAGCAGACATTGGCACGGCAACTGATTCTAGGATTCACATGTTGTTTCTGTAAGCTTTAAAAAACAGCATTAGTGTAATAGATGTGGGAATGTGACCCTTTGCTGACCGTTCTATTGCATAGGCTCCAACCGCTGAGGCTGCATATGAGATGGCGGCATCCTCCGGTGTACAGACCCCTGGTGGACCTTGCAACAATGGAGACACATTATCATCATCTACAGACTTGATCGTGCCACAATCCAGGAACTGTGTGCCCAATTGAAGCCAGACCTGATGTCAGCTATCTGGCAGCCCACTGGTATCCCCCCTCTAGTTCAAGTCCTGTCAGTGCTCCATTTCCTGGAAAGTGGTTCCTTCCAAACAACAGTGGCCATGGCATCAGGGATGTCTCAGCCAATGTTCTCTAACGTGTTGACCGGAGTGTTGGCAGCCCTGCTGAAACACATGCGCAGCTACATCGTGATCCCCCAGGTGGAGGATTCGGCCACTGTGAAAGCTGACTTTTATATCCTGGGACAGATCCCCAACATCAGAGGTGCCATTGATGGTACACATTTGGCATTTGTCCCCCCCCCTCCAGAGAAATGAACAAGTTTTCAGGAATAGAAGAAGCTATCACTCTATGAATGTGCAGATGGTGTGTTTGGCGGACTAATACATCTCCCATGTGAATGCCAAATACCCTGGCTCTGTGCATGATGCCTTTATCTTGAGGAATAGCAGCATCCACTATGTGATGGGCCAACCCCAGAGGCACCGGGTGTGGCTAATAGGTGAGCCCAAAGTCCCCACACAGTATGAGTAGGTATCTGGTTATGGGGTTGTCCCTAAGGGTTAGTTTGTGTCTAACAGGTATCCCTGGATATTTGCAGGGTGACTTTGGTTACCCCAACCTTCCATGTCTACTGAAATGAGGAATGCCAGGACAAGGGCAGAGGAACGTTACAATGAGGCACATGGCCGTACAAGGAGGATTATCAAACGGACCTTTGGCCTCCTGAAGGCCAGATTCTGGTGCCTCCATCTGACTGGTGGATCCCTGTACTACTCACCCAAGAAGGTGTGCCAGATCATCGTTGCCTGTTGCATGTTGCACAACCTGGCTTTGAGACGCCTGGTGCCTTTTCTGCTGGAGGATGAGCCTGGAGATGGTATTGTGGCAGCGTTGGAGCCTGTGGACAGTGAGGAAGAGGAGGCAGAGGAAGAAGATGTTGACAACAGGAGCAACATTATTCTGCAATACTTCCAGTGACACACAGGTAAGACATTGTACGTTCATATTACATTTCATTTCACTGTTGGACATTGTACAGGACAGCCTCTTACCCGATGTTTCTGGCCACTGACTTTACCCTTTGCCATGTCTCTTTTCAGATTCCTGTGCCCCACTCTGGTTCCTGCTGTGTGTACTGCTGCCCACTACAGGTCATACCAATGTATATATGACTGGACATATGGATTGAAATGTTTACAGCTTGTTAACCTAATACATGTTGCAATCAATTGACAGACTCTGTACTTGTTTTTGATCCGAGGGTGTTTATTTCAGTGCTCATAAGTAGAAGGGGATGTGCACTGGGCAGGGGTGATGGTGGACGAAGGTCCAGTTAGAGTCCAGTTTCTTGGTGTCACAGGTACATTGTCCAAGAGGGCATAGGAAGGGGAGTAATGGCAGTTCAAGGTGGACAGGATGACATAGTGGGACAGAAGGGTGACATTCAGGAGAGTCTTATTTCCTGGCGGGGTCTTGGCAATGTTCTCTGTCTTCTGCCTGGATCACAGGGACTGTTTGTGGGGTGGTTCTCCTTCTACAAGGGGTGGGGTGCTGGTGGCCTGTTGGTCCTGTGGCGGGGCCTCCTGTCCACTAGCGCTGGTAGAGGTGGCTGTGTGGCTAGTGTCAGGGGCCCGTTGTTGTCCCACTACCTCCCTCATAGTCTTGGCCATGTCACCCAGCACCCCTGCAATGGTGACCAGGATGGTGTAGATGTTTGTTAGGTCATTCCTGATCCCTAGGTACTGTCCTCCTGCAGCCGCTGGGTCTCCTGCAAATTGGCCAGTACCTGGCCCATGGTCTCATGGGAATGGTGGTATGCTCCCAGGATGTTGGAAAGAGCCTTGTGGAGTGTGGGTTCCCTGGGCCTGTCCTCCCCCTGTCGCACAGCAGTCCTCCCAGCTTCCTTGTTGTCCTGTGCCTATGTCCCCTGAAGCGTGTGCCCACTGCCACTGACCCTAGGTCCCTGATCGTCCTGTGTTTGTGGGGTTACCTGGGGTCCCCGTAGTGGTGGACACACTGCTGATTGACGTGTCCTGGGGACAGAGGGATGGACCTGCTGGTCGTGTGCTGTGCTGGTGTTTCCTTAAGGGGGGCGCTCTGTGGTAGCTTGGGACTGTGGCAGGGTAACCAACTGTCCAGAGGTCCCTGATGGGCCAGGTAGGTCATCCTGATCCAGGTGTGCAGAGCTGCTGTCATCACTGTGGGTCTCTTCAGGGGGTGGACTGGTTGTAGCTGGCACCTCCTCACTGGTGATGTTGAGTAGGGGTCCTGTAGGGATGCAAATGCAGTGTTAATGTATCTGCGTGTGCCATCTTGTGCATGGGTATGTTTCCCTGTATGGTTGTGATTTCCCTGTCAGCTTGGCCTTGTGTTCGTAGTGGTTTTGTGGGCTGGGTGTTAATCTCTAATGGGCATGCTGTGGTGATGGGTGTCCATGCAGGTCTGTGATGGGTGTCCATGCTTTGGTGTTACATGTAGGGCTTGGTATTGGGATGGGTGGATTATGATGGGGGGTATATGTGAGGTGGTGGAGTGATGGGTGTGAGGGTAGGGGTAGCAGTTTGTGATGGCATGCTGGTAGCGTGGGTGATATAGTAGTAAAGATTTGACTTACCAGAGTCCAGTCATCCTGCTACTCCTGCAAGGCCCTCAGGATGCATGATCGCCAAGACTTGCTCCTCCCATGTTGTTAGTTGTGGGGGAGGAGGTGGGGGTCCACCACCAGTCCTCTGTACAGCTGTCTGGTGTCTGGATACCGCGGAATGCACCTTCCCCCTTAGGTCGTTCCACCTCTTCCTGATGTCATCCCTTTTTCTGGGGTGCTGTCCCACGGCGTAGACCCTGTCCACGACTCTCCGCCATAGCTCCATCTTCCTAGTAATGGACGTCTGCTACACCTGTGATCCGAATAGCTGTGGCTCTACCCAGATGATTTCCTCCACCATGACCCTTAGCTCCTCCTCTGAAAACCTGGGGTGTCTTTGGGGTGCCATGGATGTGGTGTGAGTGGTAGGTGTGAGGATGTGTGGGGTGATGTGTTGTGGATGTGGTGTGAGGTGCGTGGATGTTGTATGGGTGATGGTGTTCTGTGCCTCTGATTGAGTGGGTGCTCCTGCCTTGTGTCTCTCTCTGCTTGCTATCTCTTTTCATTCACTGGAAAGGGTTGTGGGTAATGTGGGTGTGTGTTTTATAGTGGTGTGAGTGTGTGGGTGTGATGTGTGTATGTGTCTGGTGTGTGTATTTTGAATTGTCCAATGTGGTGTAGTTTTGTTAGTATGTGTGTATTTTGAGCGCATAGGTGATTAGTGGGTCGTGATACTGTGGGCATATTTCTGTTGGCGTAACGGTGTGGGTTTTGCTACCGCCGGTTTATCACTGACCTTTGGTGTGGCAGACTTGTGTGGGTGTCTGTATAGTGACGGATTTCTCTGTCATAATACCTGTAGCGGAATACCGCCGTGGTCATGGTACATTTGTGGTCGTCAGCACGGCGGTAGGGGGCATTTACCGCCAGGGTTGTAATGAGGGCCTTAATCCCCTAAATTGCTATATATCTGTAGGTAGTGCCATCATGTTTGTGTAACATAATGTGCAAGTGTGAAGTAAAAGCTGTTTTGAGTGAGTAAATATGGTACTAACCATGTACAGATACTCAGAGATGCTTAGTCCTCAAAAAGACATTGGTCTTTACCAAAACATACGTGTGATTAGTGCAGGACAGCTAAGTCTTACACACATATGCTCTAACAAGAGTATCAAATATCCAATCCCATTGTTATAGTTGCCAATGTGCACCAAGAAGGATTAAATCTGTGCACATCTATGGGCTGTACTGTACATGTCAGATGTGCTATGTGTCCTATACAGATGTTAGGTGTGAGGTGATAAACAAAATGTACATGATGTGTGCATACTGCATAAATCATAGCATTTTCACTTCTCTCAACATAGTTATCCTGCCATGAGGAGAGTCAACAACCACCAGTGTACCATCCACTAGTAGACCTGGACACCATGGAGAAAAGGCATGTCATCCAGACATATCGTATAAATCGTCATACCATCATGGATCTATGTACTCAGTTGGAGCCAGATCTGATGCCTGCCATTCGCAATCCATGTGGCATACCTCCCATCATTCATGGCTTGCCAGTGCTACATTTCCTGGCCACAGGCTCCTTTCACAAAATAGTGGTTTTAAAAGCAGGGATGTCTAAGCCTATGTTCAGTCTGGTTTTGAAGGATGCACTGTGTGCATTGTTGAGACACCTGGACAGCTACATCAGGTTTCCCCACAGAGCGGATTTGGCCTATGTGAAGGCATACTTTTATGAGATGGGACGCACTCCTCATGTGGTAAGAGCCATTGATGGCACCTGTGTAGCCTTGGTCCCTCCCAGTGCAAATGAACAGGTGTATAGGAACAGGAAGAACTACCACTCAGTCAGCCAAGTATTCAGGATCTGTGCATGATTACTACATCATGTGGAAAAGCAATGTCCCACAGCTAATGATACAACTCCACACAGAGAGGGCCTGGCTAGTTGGTACATTTCCATTGTAGTATGTGTAAGTGTCTCCTCTCATCACAATATGGCCAGTCACACATACAGTTTTTGAGTTGTTTAACCATTGTGTTCACAGGTGACTCAGGCTATCCAAACCATCCTTGTTTGTTGACACCAGTGAGGTACCCATTCATGTCAGGGGAACTCCGTTACAGTGAGGCCCACAGGAGGACAAGGTGTATAATAGAGCATATATTTGGGCTCCTGAAGGCAAGATTTAGGTGCCTGGACCTATCTGGAGGAGCCCTCCTTTACTCGCCCCACAAGGTATGCCAAATAATCATTGCCTGCTGCATGCTCCACAATTTAGCCTTGAGACGTCAGATACCATTGATAGCGGATGACGGAGAGGCAGCTGAAGCTGTGGCTGGAAATGATTATATGGCAATTGATGAAGAGCCAGAGGAAGAAGGACCACGTGACTCTAGAGTGGATTTCATCAATCAGTTCTTCAACTGACATACAGGTATGTGAAATTTACCTTTTTTGTGATGAATGTGCACAACGTGTAGTAGATGGCTACCATTACACCTCCTTCCGTGCTCCATCAGAGGGGATGTATTGAGCTCCAATGCCAATGTGTGAGTTGTGGATGCAGAATAATAAATTGTAATGTGTACAGGACAGAAAGGTCTGCTTTTTCATGTGTTGTAACAGCAGATGTTAACATACACTCCTAGTAAAGACTTCTCAGATTTGAGCTATGTGTCGTGCAGTCTTCTAGCCTCTTTTCCTTCCACTCATTGATTTAGCTATATCCTGTTTGGCTCTGCAACCTAGGCTTGAGGTATTCAGTGTCAGTAGGCAATGGTTATTGCTGACAGACATGAGAGGTGTGCCTGACAGATACCTGGTAAAATGTAATTAGCTTCAGTTGGGTGGTACCTTGATAGGTTATCCTTCATACAAGTCGGGTGGTAAATGCTTAGTCCTTTTCTTTTACCTGTGGGGTTGAGGAGGATGTAAAATGGAGTATAACGTGTCAGGTGAAGTTAGTGGCACATGTGTGAAGATTTGATCACGGCCTCTCGCTTCACAATGGTTGGAGTACTTCGTGATGGCCATGGGACTTAGTTGTGTTTCTATTCTAACTTTGCTGTCCAAGGTGAATATAAGTGTATACTGACATAGGTGAGTGACAATCCTACATGTATGGGGCCTGTGTTAGTGTATGTTTTAAGTACTGGGTTCCTCTGTGATGTTCTTAGTGTGTTCCATTGAATATGTGATAATGTAGCTATGGTATAGGTATGTGAAGAGTTTCTACCTGGTGATATAGAGGATCTATCTGTGTGCCCCAGCTTTGTAGATAGTTAACTATGTGTTCGACTTCTGCAACCAGTGTATGTACATTGCATGACACCATGTCTTACAACCTGAAGGTATTCTCTGTAATACTCTATTTGCAGATTGGAATACTGACTATACAACTGTGTTGCCCTGGATTTTAACCTCTCTGACATCTGTCCTGTGACATTTCTGTTGCAATTTGTCTCCTGCTGAGATCTGATGACCATCACACTGGCTGTTCCATACAGGGGGGCATGGCCAGACCACATCTGGCAAACGTGACTATTGTACATGTATTATAAAGGACACATACACAGTAGCTGTGTTTATTTGTGATTTATTGTGCATATTAAAATACTATCAGTTACAATTAAGTGCACAAATGAAAATAAAAGTGATGAGTGACGTCATTGTTGATGTATTCATCAGGGCAGCTGCCACACCTGTTGGCTACACAAGTCCAGTGTCCTTGTACCATGGGAAAATAGAGTTAGGTTTCTGAACAATTACCAGGGTGTTTGTGTGGCATACAAGGGTGACAAATCAGGAGAGGTTCACTTCGTGGCAGTGGGTTTGGTCTTGGCATCTGCTCCAACTGGATGTCTGGGTGGACGTTCACGTTTGTGGGGGCTTCTTTGGCTATAGAGGGTGGGCTATCTGAGGCATGTCCTTCCCCTGGCAGGGCCTCCATTCCACTTGCTGTTGCATATGTAAAAGGGGCAGATGTGACATTGCTAGTTGAAGGGGCCTGATATTGTGTGGAGAAACTAATCAGGGTGGTATTGATGTCCCTCAGCACCCCTGCAATGGTAGCCATGTGGGCATTTTGTGCCTGCCACTGCTGCATGACTTTCTGGTGGTGTTCCCTCAGTAGCCTTTGATTCCCCCCCAACATGGTGACGATTTGGCCCATCCTGTCTTGAGACCATTGGTAAGGTCCAAAGACCTGGGAGATGGTTTCCTGGTCAGTTGTGTCTCTTTGAGGCCCCATCCTCTGGCCCACAGCATCCCTCCCACACACCCCACCCCGTGCCCCTAGCACAGTGTGCCCTCTCACAGTGGTTGGAGGTCCATGATTTTCAGGGGTGTCAGGGTTGGACTCAGGTCCCTGTACTGTGGGGCACACAATAGATTGAGCAATTCTTGGGGTGCAGGTTTGGGTGCAATGGTTGCCTGTGACATGGATGCTACAGTGATTGGAGGAGTTGATGTGGGCAGGGTAAGGCTGAGAGTCATTGACTGACCAGGTGTCCCAGATGGGCCAGGTTGTTTGTCGGTGTCCAGATAACAAAGCGTGTTGTTCTCACCTGGGCCTTCATCCTGAGGGGGACTGACAGTCTGAGGTATCCTCTCCATGTTGACAATGGCAAGGTTACCTTTGGAGGGAGTGAGACATAGAGTCAGGTTAGAATGTGTGTTTCATTGCTTTCTTGTGAGATGCATACAGTGGCTTAACATGATTCCCTGCAATGACATTTACAGATGCAGCACAGCATATCTTAGTTGTACATACAACTCTATGACTTGTTTCCCTTACTCCATGTTTACAGCTGTTATACTAATTGGGTATGGAATTTTGTGCAGATGCAATCTGATTATGTCTGATATATGACATGACTGTTCAGCACTGTTACCTGGTGAATAGTCAGGCTTGCTATAGGTCACACATTAAGGCTGCACATTGCACCATGGTGTTCTGGTGGGAATACAGTATGTGAGGATGCAGGGGAAATTGTTCTGTAACTAGATGTTGTGCATGTGCATCGACAATGCTATCTTAATTTCCAATCCCAGGTCTGTCTATTTCTGGTTTGAAATATTTGATCTGTGGCCATTAGGAATGATCACTTAGCTGTAGCTGTGTTTTACTATGTTTGCTACTGTGAGTGTTCCATTGCATTACCGTCATTGCCATGTACTGGTCCTTGCTAGAACATTCTAAATGGTGTAGACAGTACTTTAGTTGTACATGCATAACATGTAATGAGCATAATCCAGGTTTTCACAATGATGGGTTAGTGCATTCTGGAAGTCATAGTGATCTGATCAGCCTGTAGTTAATGTGCCATCTCCAAGGGCTGTGAGGGTAGTTGGGCTGAGTGCAGATGTGGCATTACAGAGAGGGGCATTAGGTGATTAGGCGAGAGGTGTAGTGGCTAAAATAGTTACATAAGGAGGATTTGGGTGGTGAGGAAGCATGCAAGACTAGTCAATTGTGTGACATGAATGCTGTTTGTATTCCTGTCAGACCCTCAGGATGCAGTATGTCCAAGAACTTCTCCCATGAGGGAGGAGGTGCGGGCCCACCGCCAGTCTTCTGCACAGCTATCTGGTGCCTGGATGACATGGAACGCACATTCCACCATAGGTCATTCCACCTCTTCCTGATGTCGTTCCTTGTGCATGGATGACTGCCTACAGAATTGACCGTGTCAACTGACCTGTGCTCCAAACAGGTGTGGCTCTACCCTGACAATTCTATCCACCTTGACCCTCAACTTGTTACCAGTGAAATGTGGCTGTTTTTGTGGGGACATGGTAGTGGTTGTGCAGACGGTGGATCGGGGTGTTGTGAGTGTAAGGGTGCAGTGTTAGGTAATTGGTGAGGTGTGTGTGCTGCAATGTGAGTTGGAGACTGTTGTTGCACATTGTGTGTGCTAGTGATGTGTGTATTGTGATAGTTGTGCTAATGGGGGGGGGTGTTGAGTGAGATGTGTATGTGTGTCTACACTGTAATAGAGCAAAATCTATATTTTTGGCTCCTCAGAGTATCTTAATGGCGTTCTCTTTGCAAAGGATTGTGGGTTGTGTTGGGGTGTGTTATATAGTGCAGTGAGTAGGTTTTGGGTGTGTGGATGTGTGACAGGTGTGGGGTATTCAAACTATCTAATGTGGTGTGGTGTTCTGATTGTAGTGAGTTGTGACCGATGCAGTTCGCACCGCCAATGGTTTTCCTCCATGTAAGAAACACTGTGGTGATTTGCGGCTCGTAATCTGGTGGGTGGTTTTTTGTCGGGCTGACAGTGCTGGTGGTAGGACCACCTCTTTTCTGTCCTCCTGTGTCCTTGCAGTTTCTGATTTTTGGCTGTTTTTTGGCAGTCTTCACAGTGTATTTCGTATTACCAACAATACCACCAAGTTGCCACCAACATGGCACCAGACTCGTAATGAGGCCCTCAGTTTCTAAGTGTTATTACTAATTCACAAAATTACGAACACATTGAGTAACAAAGCAACTAATTTACAACTTCAAATGCCTGTTTGATGAATCTCCTGCAGTTGCTAATCTGGTCATTTTGGGCTTGTATTTCAGGATTACACATACAGTTCACCTGAACTCCGGTGTCCAATTTAGATGCAGATCCAGGTCAAATCTTTAGGATATCCACCTAAAAATATATAAATCAATCTAAATGAACATCTTTATGTAGATTATGGCATGGACCCGGCTCAGCTTCATTTACTGTGGACACGCCTACAGATCCCCAAATTCTCCACTTATATATTTTTACAAGTTATGATCTCTGATGATATTTTATTTTTAAATAAGATTTTATCATTTACAGTGAAGGGTTTTTTAGGGCCTGATTTGGAGTTGGACAGACGGGGTACTCCATCACCAAGCCTCAGCCTACCAAACTCATTTAGAGACAGTGGACCCTGAGAATACTGTCGACAGAGATCACGTTGGCTACTTAATACTTCCATTAACATGCCAAAGGAGTAGGGACAGTCAAAGGAAGGACTTTAAACATGAAAAGGCCCCGTTCCTAAGAATTTTGTGTTAGTTTAAAGCAAGAGCCACGGTTAGCACACTTGCATCGCCCCGTTTTAATCCTTGCTCCAGCCTGCCACAATCATGAGAGCAGCGGTTGCGTCCATCTGCTCCACAGTTTAAAAGTGCATTGCCAAGGCCTTTTTACTGCCCCTACATAGCCCGTCATCCTACCTAATCCCGATGCTGCTTTCATGCTGTTTGTATAAATGAACAGTATGACAGCAGCACCAGGATTCGCTAGAGTAGGCAGACACCACACCCACACTGCCTCACTAGCACAGTGCTAGGTAGGAGAGCTTAAGTATGCATGTTGGGATGGCAGTGGCTAAAGAAACGGCCAGACTGGCATGCGCACTTCATCATGGTGACAAGCAAGTTGGCTGCCAATCATCATGCCTCGAGCAGCCCACTTCTCCACCATCCAGCAAGTGTGACCCAGGTAAAGTTGCAAGAGAAAGCATAAATGACTTCTTTTGTGTATGTGACAGCTCACTCTCACTGTGCATAGCGGGTCAACACCCTGATGCTCCTGAGAAAAAGCTGCCCTTGCTACTGGGACTAACAGTTTTTTGTTCTTCTGGCACTGCAACTTTACACATTAGAATTTGCTTTAAAGGCCGTGTTCTTCATGGCTGAGACTGCCGCGTCAAAACAGAAATGAGAATTTATAGATAGATTTACCAAAGTTCTGTTGCATACCCAGAAGGCAGTAACTAGCATGCTTTAATAACATATTGTAATGTGCTAAAGGTGTAAAGGGAGCCCTGTGAGCATTGTTGACATAGGTACAAGCATATGTTGCTCCTAAAATTAATGCTATCCTGTCCTCAATCATGGATGTGGTGTCATAGCCCAAGCTCCTTCCTCAGCATCTCCTTTATTTGTGTAAATGTGCAGTTCATAGATTTGCATCCAACACCCTAAACACTACTTGAACATCATTAAGACCTGGATGTCCAATGCCTACCTGAACCTCAACCCAACCAAAGCAGAATTCCTGTTACATGCCAAGAACAACAAACAAGATACAGTACAAATCTGGCTCAGTGACATAAACCTTGACATTTTTGAACCCCAACTTTCACTGAATGCAAAATCTTTTGCATTTACCCCGGACACCAATCTCACCCTCTAGGAACACTTTGCAAAAAAAAAAAAAAAAAACGTAGACAGCCTATTACTAGCTCTCTCTTCTGTTTAAAGTCAAACTGTTTCTTTCAGAAAGCAAATTCAGAATTGCTATTCAATCCTCATACTCTTGCATCTGAATGGTGGTAATCCCTTACTCCATTGCCTCAGGGATGCTACACAGCCCTTAGCGACATCTTACACACTGCAGTATGTCACATCCAGGAGCTGAAGAAATATGATAACAGCACCCCCATCCCACTGGATTTCCATTTGTTCATCTTGCTGGCCCTCACATCTTCAAAACAAGCTGCAGCTTTTACAAAGTCATCACAGCCAACACTCCCTCCTATCTTACAGACAAGCTCATCATCTCCAGTGTTCTCAGCACACACAGGACACCATCAGACTGCAGACCAAGAAGCATAAAAAAAAAAAAAAAAAAGACATCAAGGCCCTCATTATGACATTGGCGGTAAATGACACTCACCACCGCGGTGGCGGCCGCCAACATACTGCCACGGTGGCGAATATCTGTTCACCATATTATGACACACACACACCAAACCGAGAGAATGCTGCCACATACACAAATCTTCCAGCCCAAAGGTCAGTGCTAAAGTGGCAGTACGAACACCTATACCGTTACGCCAACAAAACAAAGCCCACCACATTATGACCCACGAATCACCACAGCGACATTCAATGGCAATAAATCATTGGCGGTACACACCGGCACGCAGAGAATGGCCACCCAAATACAAAACAACACAACATTGGCCAAAACTAAACTCACACACCTGACACTCCTACACACACCCACATCACACACCACCCTTTACAAATACCAATAAGCGCCTTAAGACTAACACGAAGACCACTGAGACAACTACGCACACACACCACAAACACACATACATCCGTCACGCACCCCACATCCCACACACCACCACATCACTTAACACCCTCTGCACAACACACACCACACAACGCCCATGCCCTACTAAGGCACCCCCATTTCGCAGATGAGGCGTTGTGGGTCATGGTGGAGGAAATAGTAAGGGTAGAGCCACAGCTCTTTGGAGCACAGGTATAGCAAATTTCCATTGCAAGGAAGATGGAGCTATGGCGGCGAATCGTGGACAGGGCGAACATCATGGGACATCATCCAAGAACAAGGGATGACATCAGGAAGAGGTGGAATGACCTACGGGGTAAGGTACGTTCCGTGGCAGCAAGGCACCAGCTCGCCATCCAGAGTACTGGCGGTGGACCCCCACCTCCTCCACCACAGCTCACAGCATGGGAGGAGCAAGTCTTGGCAATCTTGCAACCTGAGAGACTCACTGGAGTAGCCGGAGGACTGGACACTGGTGAGTCAATATTCAGTACTTATCACCCCCCATACCTCCATGCCATCCCACCTCCTCACCCTCACTCCCATCACTCCACTCCATCCCACTCACTGCACCCACAAATCTGACTAACCCAAATGCCAAGCCCTACATGCAATACCAATGCATGGACAGCCCTCCCAGCCCTGCATGGACACCCATCACAGCATGGAGAACTAACATTCACACAATACATCACCATACACAAACAAAGGTGGTAGGGCAACAGCAACAATAGAGGGGAAGCAAGGGATGTACAATATGTCACAGACATGAAGTATAATACATCACTTACGTCCCCACAGGTGCCCCAGAAAATCTCAGCCGTGAGGAGGTGCCATGACTAACCAGTCCCCCAACAGAAGATGCCCCAGTGATGACGGTGACTCTGGACTTCTGGATCTGGATAAACTACCTGACCCATCAGGGACCACTGGTCAGTCGGACACCCCAGCCCACTCCCAGTCCACCACAGAGCCTCCCCCATCAGTATCCAACACCACAACACCCACCCAATGTCCCCACACCTCTGTCCCCAGGACATGTCAATCAGCAGTGTGCCCACCTGTACAGGGACCCCAGTCCACACCTCACCCCAAAGACAATCAGGGACCTGGGGTCAGTGGCAGTGGGCACACTGTTCTGGGGACACAGGACACCAGCCAGTCTACTGACCAGCCCACCACTTCCACTGCAGCTAGTGGGCAGGAGGCCCCTGCCACAGGACCCACAGGCCACCAGCACCCCTCCTCCTGTAGAAGGAGCGCCACCCCGCAAACGTTCCCTGTAACCCAGACAGAAGCCAGAGACACTTGCCAAGACCAAGACCACCTCCATGAAATTAGACCCTCCTGAATGTCCCCCTTGTGTCCCACTCTGTCACCTTGTCAACTTTGAACTGCCTTTGCTCCCCTTCCTATGGCCCCTTGGACACTGGACCTGTGCTACAAACAGACTGGACTAAAAACCTGGACTTAGCTCTACCATCATTCCATTCCATTGCACTATTCCATCTATAAAATTCACTACAATAAACACAGTTGAACACAACTTGAGTGATAGTGCTTTATGTGAAGATAATGTATCAGTTACATCTTGTGCAAATGATCTGAACTCTGTGATGGCATGCCAATAATGACGTGTAGCTGTCTGTAGTCATCACATCAGTACACAGTTGTCATATCACCAACATCTGCAAAATAAGAAGCCATATGTGACAGTAAGTAGAGATGCAAAGGAAGTGAATGCCATCCTGCTACAGCCACACAGAATAATTCAATAATCAGAGGAATGGTCAGTTCCACTCTCACACCTGTGTGCCATTGGAAGTATTGACGTATAACTGATGTTCTATTGTCCACATCCTCATCATCTGCCTCCTCATCTTCACTGTTCTCAGGGTCCACTGCTGCCACAGAGGCATTTCCAGTCTCCTCCTCCTGTAGATGAGGCACATGTCGTCTGAAGGTGAAGTTGTGCAACATGCAGCATGCCACTACTATCTGGCAGACCTTCTTGGGTGAGTAGCACAGGGATCCACCGGTTAGATTGATGCATCTGAAACTGCCCTTCAGGAGGCTGAAGGTCCTTTCAATAATTCTCATGGTCCGCCCAAGTGCATCATTATAACGATATTCAGCTCCTGTCCTGGCATTACTCACAGGGGTCAGGAGCCACGATAGGTTTGGGTAGCCAGAGTCACCTGCAAGTATTGAGGGACAAACATTAGCCTTACACAATGGTATGGGGTCAACATCAGAAGGCATACACTTACATACATTGGGTGGGGAGTCAGGCTCACCAATTAGCCACACCCTGTGCCTCTGTAGTTGTGCCATCACATTTGGAATGCTGCTATTCCTCAGGACGAAGGCACCATGCACCGGCCCAGAATACTTGGCAGTGACGTGTGAGATGTACTGGTCAGCCAGGCACACCATTTGCACATTGAGTGAGAGGAAACTCTTCTGATTCCTGAACACCTGTACATTCTGGCGGGGGGGACAAATGCAACATGTGTACCATCAATCGCCCCAATAATGTTGGGTATATGTCCCATTGCATAGAATCCTGCCTTCACAGTGGCCAAATCTTCCACCTGGGGGAAAGCAATGTAGCTGCACATGTGTTTCACCAGGGCAGACAAAACCCTTGCCAGCACGATTGAAAACATTGGCTGTGACATTCCTGCTGCCAAGCCCACTCTCATTTGGGATTAACTAGTTACCAGGAAATGGAGCACTGATAGAACCTGCACTAAAGGGGGGATCCCAGTGGAATGACGGATAGCTGATATGAGATCAGGCTCCAATTGAGCACACAGCTCTGTGATTGTGGCACTGTCCAGTCTATAGGTGAGTATTTTATGCCTCTCCTCCAGTGTAGTCAAGTTCACAAGGGGTCTGTACACGGGGGCTTGTCTCATCCTCCGATTCCTCCACAGTGGTACGTATCTAAGGGACACAAGAGTGAGTAGGCTGACACAATTTAAACAACAGAACCACCACCTCAATGTACATAGAGCAGTAACGTGATGGGACATTGGGAATGGCAATGTATGTGCAAAATATGGAAACGACGCAGTTCTCGACTATCTGAATATTGTCCACCACCATAAAATTGCAACCGCCTGTCCTGTATGTAGCGACAGGTGGAAGTGAGGTAACTCCACCAGCATTGCGCGTCAAGGCGGAAGGTGGTCTTGCTGGCCCGCATACTGGCGGTGGCCTACCCAGAGCTGGATGGGCGCTTGAGGGCATCACAGCAGCCACAAGGGGGTGAGTACAGTGTGCATTACAACTATGATTGGTAGGTGGCATGGGAACCTGGTAGTGGGTGTCAGTCAGTGGGTGCCCCTTTATGCCAGCTCAGACATGTCGTGCCGCGCGCACGTCTTGAGCCGAACATTCGGCTCGGGGCGCGGCACGCAGCCACAAGACGCGCCGCGCCCCTAGACTGATCGGCATTCTCCGAGGCCCCAAATTTGGTATGGGGCTTCGTTTTCCTTTCATTCACCGCGCTTACAGGCAGGTCTGACCCCCACTCACCTGTTCTTTTCTTTTCTTCTCTTTTCTTTTCTGGCTATCTGGTTGTGCCTTCCTTTATGTTTTTTCTCCCTTCCCATATCTCCCTTCTTTTCCCAACATTCCTTGTTCCCTGCTTTCTATGGCTCCTAGTTCATTCTATTCTATGTATCTTTTCCCTATCTAAGATGGTGTCCTTGTACTTCCTGTTGGTCGCTTCCTGTTTGTTGGTATTTAAGGGCTGTGATTCTTACTCTCTTTGCACTGCAACACTTTCTGTTTGGATGGTGTCTTCACTCCTGTTTCTTTGCCTTCCTGTGCTGGTTCTCGTCAGTTCAGTGTATTTCCTGTATTTTTGCCTCTGTTGATTCCTGTTCTTTTGTTCCTGTTTCAGGAATCTATCTGTTGGAGGTTTTTTCCCCTTTTCAGGGTTTTTTCCCTCTGGCGCTACTTCTGAGGGCACGGTCTGCTCTTGGCATTTTCATTGCCTACAGCACGGTGGCTACCAGAAAAAGTTGCCCCTACCTGGGCCGAGGCCGAACCTTCAAGTCCCACGCCACTCGATCTGCGGACTCCAGGTGTAAGCAGCACGTAAGTCGTGACAGATTGCAGCACCAAATTCTCCCGACGTCATCTAACACCATGGATGATACAGTGGCGGCTGCTGCAGATCCTGATCAATCTCTTCTGGCAACTATTCAGCAACAGGCTCAGGAACTGCAACAATTACGCAATGAGAATGCTGCTTTACGACAGGCTTTGGCTTTCCGCAGTGGCGATGTTCCGACTGTCTCCACCTCTACTCCTCGTTTCTCTGGTGAACCAACTAAACTGCATGAATTCCTCGATGCATTAACTGTGTACTTCGCCTTCCGACCTACCCTATTCTCCCACGACAGGACAAAAGTGGGATATCTTATCAGTGCGTTATCAGGTCCTGCCTTGGCCTGGGCAACCCCGATGGTATCATCCAATGACCCGGTATTGTCAGACTATTCCGCCTTCGTGAATTGGTTTAAACAAATGTTTAGTCGTCCAGGATTGGATGCCTCTGCGGAAGAAGCCTTATGTGACATCCAACAAGGCTCACAAGATGTCCTTCAATATATTACTCGCTTTCGACAGCTAACGGCGGAGACCACTTGGGTATAACGAACTCAGGTGACTTTATTCCATAGAGGACTTAAAGAAGAAATAAAAGATGAGTTAGTACACTCCACCCGAGATGAAGATCTCCTTGGTCTGATGGATCAAGCTCTTTCCATCGAATACCGTCTCCAAGAACGACGATTGGAGAAGAGAAAGAGTAGAGGATCTTCCCAGCCAAGCACTTCACAGGTTTTTCTGCATCGTTCCGAGGAATCTCATCCTCCCGCCAGACATAGAGGGGAACCTATGCAAGTGGATACCACTCGAGGCCCACTTTCCGTTAGCGAGCAGGAAGACTGACGTAAGAAGGATTGTGCCTGTATTGTGGTGCTGCTGGCCACATGCTTCGTACCTACCCCGTTCGTCCTCAAAGGCCATCGGGAAACGCCACTTCCCGTCCTCTGTAAGAAGGGAGGGGACGGGGTCGTTGGCTATACCTTCCATCAGTTCATTCAAGGACAATGCCACGACTTTGTTCATGTTACCTCTGATGTTACAGCTACCGGACGGCCGTCAAGAAAGAACAATGGCTTTACTTGATTGTGGTGCTAGTGGCATATACATGGATAAGACTTGGGCCACTACTCAACAAATACCTACACGACCCAAAGAAATTCCAGAACAGGTGCACACACAGGATAGATCTTTAATATCCTCTGGTCCAGTCGATACTACCACCCTGACACTAAGTTTACAATTTGGTAACCACCAAGAACACATCTCCTTTGATCTCATATCATCACCCAACCATACTATCATTTTAGGAATTCCGTGGTTCATAAGACATAACCCTTATGTAAAATGGGAAACCCAGACTATTTCCTTGTCCTCACAGTTTTGTCATGAGAACTGCTTTGCTTCAGACACATATTGGTCACCTAAGAGATTGATGCCTTCTGAAATTTCTACCGGATGTTCCATCAATACAGTCCAAGGAGTCCCTGAACACTATTCAGAACTTCAAGATGTGTTCCAAAAACCATCCAGACCTGTGTTACCTCCACATCGAGATTAAGATTGTACTATTCCCTTGGAACCTGGAACTATCGTTCCCTTTGGGAGGATGTATTCACTCACAGAACCTGAAAGGAAAGTTCTAAAGGAGTATCTGGAACAAAACTTACAGAGCGGTCTTATTGTACCATCATCCTATCCGGCAGGGGCTCCCCTCTTTTTTGTACCCAAGAAGACGAAGGATCTTCGTCCCTGCCTGGATTTTCGAGGCCTAAATAAGATAACTATAAAAGACCGTTATCCTTTGCCCCTCATCAAGGATATATTAGAGGCAGTCAGAGGGGCTCAACGATTTACCAAACTGGATCTACAGGGAGCATACCACCTGTTACGCATTAAAGAAAGAGACGAGTGGAAGACTGCCTTCAGGACCCCATTTGGTCACTATGAGTACAGAGTTATGCCTTTTGGTCTCACTAATGCCCCCTCCATTTTCCAAAGATTTATGGACTCTGTGTTATCTGATTGTAGGAAAGTCCTCCTTTTTGCCCTGGTCACCCCTAAACTTTTTGGACAGGTACTAAAGTTATATGCAAATTCGACTTTGGAATTAAAAGTAGCTCCAAAGTCTTAAATTACCTTATTTTTACATATACGTCACCCCTACGGTGTGCCCTATGTGCCCCTAGGGCTGGGTGCCATGTAACTATAAGCAGGGACTTTATAAAAATAGTTTTATAAGCCCTGGTGAGGTAAAAACCGCCAAATTCGTAATTCCCTCATTGTAGTAAATGGCCTTCATAGGCTAGAATGGGGAGACTTTATTTTAATTTTTAAAGTTTCCTTAAACGATGCATACCAAGAGTTTGGTATCAAATTAATTGTTGTAATAAATCCCACAACTTCCAGTTGTGGGATTTAATATAACTTGTTCAGGTAAAGAGTTTTAAACTTTACCTGAAAATTTGCCAATTTCAGCCCTGCATTGTTTTTGCTGCTGTGCTCTGATTGGCCAGCCTCTAGCAGCCTGGCCAGGCTACCTTGATGAGGCGTGAAGTGGCCTGGCTTCACACAAAGGAATGTGCCTGTGGGAGGGAATCTCCCCTCAGCAGATGGTGATGCAGGAAGGGGGAGGGCTGCCAAACTGGTCTTCAAAGGCAGAGAAGGGCATTTGAAGCAACCAGCATCACCCCCACATCCTGCAACCCCAGACAACTAGGCGCCCCTTTGATTAGATTAGGAGAGGGCAGGAGAGGGGTGTGTTTATGATTTTTAGCCACACCAGTGGGTGGGCTCAGCCAGATGTAACCTCCAAAAATCAGATTCAGCCATGATGGATTTTTGGAGGATGTTGCCTCCTGGGATTGATTTTTGCCACACTTCCCAGGAAGTGGTCATCACAGGGGGAAGGACCCTGCACCTGATTGGAGAACCAGGACCCCCCTGCTTTTCACCCAGGAGCAAGGATAAAACTGGCAGACCTGCACCCACACCTCAGATCCTCATCAGATTCCAACAAGGAAGAACCAAAGGAGAAGAAGGGCTGCCCTGCTGGACCCCTGGCCTGCACCTAGAACCTGCACTCAGAAGGACTGCACCAGCTGCACACTTGGGCTTCACCACAAGAAGGACTTTGCCTGGCTGCAACTGGTTCCGGGAGGGACTCCCTGTTTGCTACAGGTGAAAAATTGCTATCCAGAGTCCCCTGCACCAACTCCTGAAGAAATCAACCAGCTGGCCACTGCCCAGTGGCCAAAAAGGAGTTTGCACCAGGTGCATTCTGGGAGTTGTAGTCCGCACCCCCCAAGGACCATCTCAGAACTTCTGGACCCTTGGGGTGAGCTGTGGACCTCCAAAGAACCTTAAAAGGACATCTGGGAGAAGCCCCAGAAGTTTGGAGAAGTTTGGAGAACTTTTGTAAAAAAGCTCCATAGAGCGACCGACCCGCCGCGGCAACTCTAGCCGGCTTGCCTCAACCGCGACCCGGCCTGATTTGCTGGTTCGTCCCAGTAAAGAAAATCTCTGAAAAAGAGACTAAGTCCGAAGGTAAAAAGTTGACAGGGACCTTCCAGGCAGCGTATCCGAGGAGGGCTCCAGGGACGTCGGATCATGATCCAGGTTTACCCCGGTCGAAGGATTTTCACCTCGAAAAAGAGACTAAGGGGCTGATTCTAACCCCGGCGGTCTTCGACCGCCGGGGCGAGGGTCGGCGGGAGCACCGCCGACAGGCCGGCGGTGCCCCGCAGGGCATTCTGACCGCGGCGCTTTGGCCGCGGTCAGAAAGGGTAAACCGGCGGTCTCCCGCCGGTTTACTGCTGCCCTCAGAATCCCCCATGGCGGCGCAGCTTGCTGCGCCGCCATGGGGGATTCTGACCCCCCCTACCGCCATCCTGTTCATGGCGGGAAAGCCGCCATGAACAGGATGGCGGTAGGGGGGGTCGCGGGGCCCCTGGGGGCCCCTGCTGTGCCCATGCCAATGGCATGGGCACGGCAGGGGCCCCCGTAAGAGGGCCCCGCAAGGTATTTCAGTGTCTGCCTTGCAGACACTGAAATACGCGACGGGTGCTACTGCACCCGTCGCACCTTCCCACTCCGCCGGCTCGATTACGAGCCGGCATCCTCGTGGGAAGGGAGTTTTTCCCTGGGCTGGCGGGCGGTCTTTTGGAGACCTCCCGCCAGCCCAGGGAAAAACTCATAATACCCTCCGCGGTCTTCTGACCGCGGAGCGGTATTATGGGGGCGGAATTCTGGCGGGCGGCCTCCGCCGCCCGCCAGAATTAGAATCACCCCCTAAGTCCGAAGGTAAAAATCTCCACCGAGGATTCCCGCATCGCGTATCCGGAGAAGGGCTCCAGGAGGTCGGATTGGACTGGCAGGTTCGTCCCGCTGAAGAAAATCTTCGAAAAAGAGACTAAGGGGGTCATTCTAACTCTGGCGGGCGGCGGAGGCCGCCCGCCAGAGTTCACCCCTCCAGAATACCGCACCGCGTTCAGAAGACCGCTGCGGTTATTCTGTGGTTCCCGCTGGGCTGGCGGGCGACTGCCAGAAGGCCGCCCGCCAGCCCAGCGGGAAACCCCTTCCCACGAGGAAGCCGGCTCCGAATGGAGCCGGCGGAGTGGGAAGGTGCGACGGGTGCAGTTGCACCCGTCGCGAATTTCAGTGTCTGCTGAGCAGACACTGAAATTCTTTGTGGGGCCCACTTACAGGGGCCCCTGCAGTGCCCATACCATTGGCATGGGCACTGCAGGGGCCCCCAGGGGCCCCACGACACCCCATACCGTGTCTGAATCCCCATGGCCATGGAGGATTCAGCAGGGCAGCGGAAAACCGGCGGGAGACCGCCGGTTTTCCTGTTCTGACCGCGGCCAAACCGCCGCGGTCAGAATGCCCTGCGGGGCACCGCCAGCCTGTTGGCGGTGCTCCCGCCGACCCTGGCCCTGGCGGTCAAGGACCGCCGGGGTCAGAATGACCCCCTAAGTTTGAAGGTAAACTTTTAACCGAGGCCTCCCACGGCCTATATCCGAGCAGGGCTCCATCGCGGTTGGCCCTAAACTTTGCCTTTGCCCCGGTCGAGGTGCAACCAGATGACCCGATTGGCGCTTTTTGTTTCTAGGCGCAAAAAAATAAATAATTCTTTAAAAATTCATATCTCCGGTTCCCCTTATCCGATTCTATTCGTTTTGGTGTTATTTTAAAGATAAATATATAATCTATTTTGATAAATTGGTTTTGGATTTTTAAACTGTTTCTTGTGTTTTGATTACTGTTTTGTGATATTTGAATGCTTTACACTCTGTCTCCTAAGTTAAGCCTTGACGCTCATTGCCAAGCTACCAAGGCTTGAGCTGGGGTTAATTTACTGAGACCTAACTGGACCTTAGTGGAGGTTAGTGGCCTATTGCTAAGTGTAGGTACCTACCTGCCCTTACCATTAACCCATTTTCCAACATTTTTGGTGAACAGTGGTGGGATCCTGTACTTGTGTTCAGTATCACGTTACAGTTTTAAGTAAAACAAATTAAAAATCCTTTCAATTGTCCTAGTGCAAAAATTGTTTTTAATTTGTAATTTGGATTAATTTCAATTATTGAATTTTTGTGATTTTTCAAAATTTTTGTTTCCAATTTTTGCAAAATGTTTTTGTTGACACAAAACTAGGGAACCATGGAGCTTGATCTGGCTAGCCTACCCAAACTGACAGTAGCCCAGCTTAGGGGGTTGTGTACTGAAAGAGGGTTGCCAGCAACCACTGACCTCAGGAAGCATGTCCTGATCAAATCCCTGACAGCATGGGCTGAGGCCCAAGAGTTAGACTCAGAAGAAGCTCCAGAGGAGGGAGAAGTAGGGAAGGATGCTGGCTCCAACCACTCAGGGGAGGGAGGGCATCTGAGCCTAAGTGAGGATGAGGAAGACCGGTCCTCATTACATACAGTCACTAGGGGCAGACCCAAAGCTAGTTGGGGGAAGGGGTCCCTTCAGGAGGAGAGAACCTGTCCCTCAGGGAAAGAGAGCTGGAGGCCCAGCTAGCATTCATAGCTTTGGAAGCACAGAAGCTGGCCCTAGAAGAGAAAAAGTGGGCAAGGGAAGAGAAAAGAGATGGTGGCAGCGACAAAGAAGCTGAGGTGTCCATGGGTGTTTTTTTTTGCCCCAGATTACCCAAGGGGGTGGTCCCTGCCTATTTAGAGGGGGATGATATAGCTAAGTGGCTGGGGGCCTTTGAGAGGGCCCTCCAGATGAGGAGAGTCAAGCCTCAGTACTGGGGTTCACTTCTTTGGGAGTTGGTTCCCAAAACTGGGAGGGATAGGCTCCTAACCTTGAGGGGGGAGGAGGCAGACTCATACCCCAGTATGAAGAGATGCTTGACTAAAAAGTTTGGTCTGACCCCAGAGCAGTATAGGCTCAAGTTTAGAGACACCCAAAAGACAAGCGCCCAGTCCTGGGTGGACTTTGTGGACATTTCAGTAAAAGCACTAGAGGGCTGAATACAGGGCAACAAGGTAAGTACCTTTGAGGGGCTGTACAATTTGATTATGAGAGAGCACCTTCTAACCAATTGTGTCCAAGAGAAGCTCTGCCAGTATCTAGTTGACTCTAAGCTGACCAACCTCAGAGAGCTGGGGGAGGCAGCAGATGACTGGTTAAGAACTAGGGTTAACCAGAAACCCCCAGGGGGTGATCAGAAAAAGGGAGGACATGGTTCTTCTCAGGGGAAGAACCAAGGGAAAGATGATAAAAAGCCCAAGGAGTCCTCACAAGAGTCCCCAAAAACTTCTCAGGGTGGGGGAGCCCAGATCCATTCCACTTCTAAGGTGAAAGAGTATCAGGGAAAGAATTATAATCCTGCTAAAGCGGGAAAGTTTCAGGAGCTTGCTAAGGCCGGAAAGGGTTTTGAGTGTCATCAACCTGGACACAAAAGAGGAGATGCTGTCTGCTCCAAGAAGCCCTCCACTGGTGGGCAATCCCAGGGGATTGCTAGTGTAGGGTTAGGGATGGAAGTTGGCCCAGGGCTGGGATCAGGGTACGCATAGGTCACCTTAGTATCCGTGGATGGGGTGGACATTGCAACTATGGCCACCTTACCTCCCAGCATGGAGAGGTATAGGCAGAGGCCTAAAGTCAATGGGACTGAGGTGGAAGCTCTGAGAGATACAGGAGCTAGTGTGACAATGGTCACAGAGAAGCTGGTTTCTCCAGAACATGTCTTACCTAGTGTCTTCCACCAAGTGACTTATGCAGATAGCAGAACCAAACTCCATCCCATGGCCATGGTGAGCCTGGAATGGGGAGGTGTGACTGGCCCTAAGAAGGTAGCTGTAGCTCCTGCCCTCCCAGTAGAATGTCTGCTGGGAAATGATCTTGATGCATCTGAATGGTCAGAGGTGGAGAGAAGGGTCCATGCACAGATGCTGGACCTCCCTGAATGGGTGTGTGCTGTGATCAGGTCACAGGCAGCATAACAGGGAAGTGCTGGACACTTGGATCCAGAAACAATGGGCCAAGCCTCCAAGAAGAAGAGAAAGGGCGCTGGGTCTGGCTTGCCAGCCCCTACAAGTACAGAGGGTCAGGAGGAATCCAACCCTGAGGGGGAGGATCTGACCTCTGAGGGAGGGACACTTCCCCTGCAAGCTCTGCCTGACTTGGCAGAACTGCAAGGGGCAGGTGGCCCACCTATGAAGAGTTGTGCCAAGGACAAAGAGAGTGTCCCACTCTTGAGGGCCTGAGGCAGACTGCTGCCAGGCAAGAACAAGGGGATACCAGTGGGACCCACAAGGTTTACTGGGAGGATGGAGTTCTCTATACTGAGGCAAGGGCCCTCAAACCAGGGGCCACCAGGAGAGTAGTGGTCCCCCAGAAGTATAGAGAATTCCTCCTTACCTTAAGCCATGATATCCCCTTAGCTGGACATTTGGGACAGACCAAGACCTGGAGCAGGCTGGTCAACCATTTTTATTGGCCCCAAATGTCAGAAAAAGTCAAAGAGTTTTGCAGCTCCTGTGTCACCTGCCAAGCCAGTGGCAAGACAGGGGGCAAGCCAAAGGCTCCCTTGATACCACTGCCAGTGGTTGGGACTCCCTTTGAGCGGTTGGGGATTGACATTGTTGGTCCCCTAGACCCACCAACTGCCTCAGGTAACAGGTAAATTTTGGTAGTTGTGGACCATGCCACCAGGTACCCTGAGGCAATACCCCTCCGGACAGTCACAGCTCCCACAGTGGCTAGGGCCCTACTTGGTGTGTTCACCAGAGTGGGGTTCCCAAAGGAGGTGGTCTCAGATAGGGGCACAAACTTTATGTCAGCCTATCTGAAAGCCATGTGGGATGAGTGTGGTGTTACTTATAAGTTAACCACCCCCTATCATCCACAGACCAATGGTATGATCATGGGTTTGTCTGACAAACTCAGGAGGAGATGGGATGTTCTCCTCCCATGCCTGCTGTTTGCCTACAGAGAGGTGCCACAGAAGGGGGTTGGATTCAGCCCATTTGAGTTACTGTTTGGGCACCCTGTAAGAGGCCCATTGTGCTTGGTGAGAGAGTCTTGGGAAAAGCCTCTCAGAGAATCCAAGGAGAATGTGCTAGATTATGTGCTGGGCCTGCGGTCACGCATGGCTGAGTACATGAAGAAGGCAAGCAGAAACCTGGAGGCCAGCCAGGAGCTCATGAAGCTCTGGCATGATCAGAAGGCTGCCATGCCTGAGTATCACCCAGGACAGCTGGTGGGGGTTTTGGAGCCCATGGCTCCCAGGGCACTTCAGGCCAAATGGACTGGGCCCTATCCAATTCTGTAGAAAAAGGGTGAGGTCACCTACTTGGTGGACCTTGGCACCCCCAGGAATCCTCATAGGATCCTGCATGTTAACAGGCTGAAACCCCACCAGGACAGGGCAGACATGACCATGCTGATGGTCACCGATGAAGGGAAGGAGGAGGAGACTGAACCTCTGCCAGACCTCCTGTCCTCAAATGCACCAGATGGGTCAGTGGAGGGAGTGGTGCTCTCTCCCAAGTTGACAGACCAGCAACAAAAAGACTTCAAACAGGTTTTGGAACAGTTTGCTAGTCTGTTCTCCCTGACCCCTGGCCTCACCAATTGGTGTGTCCATGACGTTGACACTGGTGACAGCTTGCCTGTCAAGAACAGGCTATACAGGCTGTCTGACCAGGTCAAGGCCAACATCAAAGCTGAAGTGGCTAAGATGTTGGAGCTCAAGGTAATTGAGCCCTCTGATAGTCCTTGGTCCAGTCCAGTGGTTCTGGTGCCCAAACCTAATCCCCAAGGTGGGAAGAAGGAATTGAGATTTTGTGTGGACTACAGAGGTCTAAACGCAGTCACTAGGACTGATGCTCACCCCATACCTAGAGCTGATGAGCTCATTGATAGGTTGGGGGCTGCCAAATTCCTGAGCACATTTGATCTGACCTCAGGATACTGGCAGATTGCCTTAAGTCCAGGAGCTAAGGAGAGGTCAGCATTTTCCACACCAGAGGGCCACTTTCAGTTCAAGGTGATGCCCTTTAGCCTGAAAAATGCTCCTGCCACCTTCCAACGGTTGGTGAATAGAGTCCTGTCCGGGTTGGAATCTTTCAGTGCAGCTTATCTGGATGATATAGCTGTATTTAGTTCCACCTGGGAGGACCACCTGGTCCACCTGAAGGAAGTGCTTCAGGCCCTGCTTCAAGCAAGCCTGACTATCAAGGCAAGCAAGTGCCAGATAGGGCAAAGCTCAGTTGTGTACCTGGGCCACCTTGTTGGTGGAGGCCATGTACAACCTCTCCAGCCCAAGATCCAGACTATCCTGGATTGGGAGGCTCCTAAAACCCAGACTCAGGTCAGGGCCTTTCTTGGCCTGACTGGGTACTACAGGAGGTTTGTTCAGAATTATGGGACCATAGTGACCCCTCTGACTGAGCTTACCTCCAAGAAACAGCCCAAGAAGGTCATTTGGACCCCAGAGTGTCAGAAAGCTTTTGACACCCTAAAACAGGCTATGTGTTCAGCACCAGTGTTACTGGCCCCTGACTATAGCAAGGAGTTTATAGTGCAAACAGATGCTTCAGAGGAAAGGATTGGGGCAGTGTTAGCACAAGTTAATGAGGAGGGCCAAGATCAACCAGTTGCCTTCATCAGAAGGCGACTACTCCCCAGAGAGAAAAGATGGAGTGCCATTGAGAGGGAGGCCTTTGCTGTGGTCTGGTCCCTGAAGAAGTTGAGGCCATACTTGTTTGGCACCCACTTCCGTGTACAAACTGACCACAGACCTCTCAGATGGTTGATGCAGATGAGGGGGGAGAACCCTAAACTGTTAAGGTGGTCCATTTCCCTACAGGGGATGGACTTCACAGTGGAGCACAGACCTAGGACTGCCCATGCCAATGCAGATGGCCTTTCCAGGTTTTTCCACTTAGCTGATGAGGACTACCAGGGTGTTGGTTAGTACCCATCACCTTTCATCTGGGGGGGGGGGAGGGCAGTGTAGGAAGGTCCTCCTTTTTGCCCTGGTCACCCCTACACTTTTTGGACAGGTACTGGTGGTTACTGACTCTTGGCTGTGCCCTGGGTACTGCTTACCAGTCCCAGGGCCAGTGCTCTGTGTAAAATGGATATGCAAATTAGGCTAATTATAATTGGCTAAGTTAACCTACCTATAAATCCCTAGTATATGATAGGGCATGTAGGTTTAGGGACCACAGCATAGCACTGCTGAGGTGCCCAGTGTCATTTTAAAGGCAGGCCTGCATTGCTGGCTGCTTTTAAATTAAAGTTATATGCAAATTCGACTTTGGAATTAAAAGTAGTTCCAAAGTCTTAAACTACCTTATTTTTACATATACGTCACCCCAAAGGTGTGGCCTATGTGCCCCTAGGGCTGGGTGCCATGTAACTATAAGCAGGGACTTTATAAAAATAGTTTTATAAGCCCTGGTGAGGTAAAAACAGCAAAATTCATTTTTTCCCTCATTGTAGTAAATGGCCTTCATAGGCTAGAATGGGGAGACTTTATTTTAATTTTTAAAGTCTCATTAAATGATGCATACCAAGAGTTTGGTATCCAATTAATTGTTGTAATAAATCCCACGACTTCCAGTTGTTGGATTTAATATAACTTGTTCAGGTAAAGAGTTTTAAACTTAACCTGAAAATTTGCCAATTTCAGCCCTGCATTGTTTTTGCTGCTGTGCTCTGATTGGCCAGCCTCTAGCAGCCTGGCCAGGCTACCTTGATGAGGCGTGAAGTGGCCTGGCTTCACACAAATGAATGTGCCTGTGGGAGGGAATCTCCCCTCAGCAGATGGTGAGGCAGGAAGGGGGAGGGCTGCCAAACTGGTCTTCAAAGGCAGAGAAGGACATTTGGAGCAAACAGCAACACCCCCACATCCTGCAACCCCAGACAACTAGGTGCCCCCTTGATTAGATTAGGAGAGGGCAGGAGAGGGGTGTTATGATTTTTAGCCACACCAGTGGGTGGGCTCAGCCAGATGTAACCTCCAAAAATCAGATTCAGCCATGATGGATTTTTGGAGGATGTTGCCTCCTGGGATTGATTTTTGTTACACTTCCCAGGAAGTGGTCATCACAGGGGGAAGGACCCTGCACCTGATTGGAGAACCAGGACCCCCCTGCTTTTCACCCAAGAGCAAGGATAAAACTGGCAGACCTGCACCCGCACCTCAGATCCCCATCAGATTCCAACAAGGAAGAACCAAAGGAGAAGAAGGACTGCCCTGCTGGACCCCTGGCCTGCACCTGGAACCTGCACTCAGAAGGACTGCACCAGCTGCGCACTTGGGCTTCACCACAAGAAGGACTTTGCCTGACTTTAACTGGTTCAAGGAGGGACTCCCTGTTTGCTACAGGTGAGAAATTGCTATCCAGGGTCCCCTGCACCAACTCCTGAAGAAATCAACCAGCTGGCCACTGCCCAGTGGCCAAAAAGGAGTTTGCGCCAGGTGCATTCTGGGAGTTGTAGTCCGCACCCCCCAAGGACCATCTCAGAACTTCTGGACCCTTGAGGTGAGCTGAGGACCTCGAAAGAACCTTAAAAGGACATCTGGGAGAAGCCTCAGAAAGTTTGGAGAACTTTTGTAAAAAAGCTCCATAGAGGGACCGACCCGCCGCGGCAACTCTAGCCGCTTGCCTCAACCGCAACCGGGCCTGATTTGCTGGTTCGTCCCAGTAAAGAAAATCTCAGAAAAAGAGACTAATTCCAAAGGTAAAAAGTTGACCGGGACCTTCCAGCCAGCGTATCCGAGGAAGGGCTCCAGGGACGTCGGATCAAGATCCAGGTTTACCCCGGTCGAAGGATTTTCACCTCGAAAAAGAGAATAAGGGGGTCATTCCAACTTCGGTGGGTGGCGGAGGCCGCCCGCCAAAGTTCCCCCGCCAGAAGACCGCACCGCGGTCAAATGACTGCGGCGGTCATTCTGACTTTCCCGCTGGGCGGGCGGGCGACCGCCAAAAGGCCGCCCGCCCGCCCAGCGGGAAAGACCCAGCAACGATGAAGCCGGCTCCGAATGGAGCCGGCGGAGTTGCTGGGGTGCGACGGGTGCAGTGGCACCCGTCGCGATTTTCAGTGTCTGCTAAGCAGACACTGAAAATTATTATGGGGCCCTGTGAGGGGGCCCCTGCACTGCCCATGCCAGTGGCATGGGCAGTGCAGGGGCCCCCAGGGGCCCCACGACACCCGTTCCCGCCATCCTGTTCCTGGCGGTAAGAACCGCCAGGAACAGGAGTGCGGGAAGGGGGTCGGAATCCCCATGGTGGCGCTGCTTGCAGCGCCGCCATGGAGGATTCCTATGGCCAGGGGAAAACCGGCGGGAAACCGCCGGTTTCCCTTTTCTGACCGCGGCTTTACCGCCGCGGTCAGAATTGGCCAGGAAGCACCGCCAGCCTGTTGGCGGTGCATCCGCGGTCGTTGGCCCTGGCGGTCCATGACCGCCAGGGTCAGAATGACCCCCTAAGTCGAAGGTAAAAATCTCCACCGAGGATTCCCGCATCGCGTATCCGGAGAAGGGCTCCAGGAGGTCGGATTGGACTGGCAGGTTCGTCCCGCTGAAGAAAATCTTCGAAAAAGAGACTAAGGGGGTCATTACAACATTGGCTGTAAAAGCCGCTTACCGCTGTGCAGAAGACCGCCAATACACCGCCGTGGCTGCGGAATTCCACCACAGCTATTAAGACACACATCTCGGAATCCGCCGAAACTCAGACACCCACACAAGTCCGCCACACCAAAGGTCAGTGATAAACTGGCGAAAACAAATCCTCCACTGTCACGCCAATAGAAACACGTCCATGCTATCACGACCTACGAATCCACGCGGCGGTCTTTCAACCGCGGTATTCCATTGGCGGTATACACCGCCGCGCTCAAAATACACACACATCTCCAAAACACCGCCACATTGGACAATTCCAAATACACACACCTGATACACATACACACACCACTCCCACACACCCAACACAATATAAAACACACACCCACATCACCCACAAACCCCTACGACCACAAGTCACGACCGAAGGCCAGAGAGACAGAGAGGACAGCAACTGAGAACCCCACCACACAGAGGCACACAACACCATCACCCATACAACATTACACGCACAATACACCACACACCACTACACATTACCACAAACATCAACACTGACACCACCCCACACATCACCCAAACCACCCCATGTCACGCCAAAGACACCCCTGGTTTTCCGAGGAGCTCCGGGTCATGGTGGAAGAAATCCTACGGGTAGAGCCACAGCTATTTGGCTCACAGGTGCAGCACACATCCATAGCCAGGAAGATGGAGCTATGGCGCAGAATAGTTGACAGGGTCCACGCAGTGGGACAGCATCCAAGAAATCGGAGGACATCAGGAAGAGGTGGAACGACCTACGGGGGAAGGTGCGTTCAGTGGTCTCCAGGCACAACATTGCGGTTCAGCAGGCTGGCGGCGGACCCCCACCTCCTCCCCCACAACTAACAACATGGGTGGAGGAATGGACACTGGTAAGTCAAATCTCAACTATCACATCCCCCACCCTACCTGCATGCTCTCACAACCCCCCCACCCTCACACCCTCCCCTATCACTACAACTCCTCACTAATGTACTCACAACACAAACCACACATCCCAACACCAAGCCCTGCATGACACAACTAAGCATGGTCACCCCTCACCAAAGCATGCTCACTGCACATACCCATAACAAATCCCTAACCATCATCACACAAACCCACACACAAGAATGCTTGCACTGGGGTACACAAACACCCACCCATTGCACACCATGACACACACGCATGCAATAATCATGCTCTTATATCCCTGCAGGACCACTAAGGATCGTCACCACACAGGAGGGTCCAGACATCTCCCCTCCACCCACAGAAGAGGCCCAGAGTGACGACAGCAGCTCTGCCCTACTGGATCCTGATGACCAGCCCGGACCATCGTGGGCCTCGGGACAGTCGGTTCCCCTTGCACAGGCACAGCCCAACACTGACCCTCTGGTAACAGCAGCACAGCACCCACCCAGTGGGCCCATACCTCCGTACCCAGTGCACGTCAATCAGCGGTGTGTCCACCACTACAGGGAACCCAGGAGAACCCACCACCCCAACAACAACAGGGACCTGGGGGCAGTGGTAGTGGGCACACGGTCCAGGGGACGGAGGCACAGGAACACAGGGGAACTGGGAGGGCTGCTGTACGACAGGGGGCGGACAGGCCAAGGGAACCCACTCTCCACGAGGCCCTCTCCTCCATCATGGGAGCATACCACCACTCCCAGGAGACGATGGCAACGGTCCTGGCCAAGTTTCAGGAGACCCAGCGCCTGCAGGAGGAACAGTATTTGGGGTTCAGGGAGGAGCTCAGGACCATCAGCTCCACCCTGGGCACCATCGTAGGGGTGCTGAAGGACATACAAAAGACCATGAGGGACACTGTGGCACTCCAAGGGGCCCCTGACACTAGCCGGGATGATGAACTGCCCACCACCTCCGCCGGCGCTAGTGGACAGGACGCCCCGCCACAGGACCACCACACCAGCACCCCACCCCCTGCAGACAGATAACCACCACGCAAGCGGTCCCTGAGATCCAGGAACAGGACAGAGCAAGATGGCAAGACCCCCGCCAGGAAATGAGACCACCCTGATTGTCCTCCCACTGTCCCACTTTGTTACCCTGTCCATACTTAAACTGCCCCAGCTCCACTTCCTATGCCCATATGGGCAGTGCACCTGTGTGACCAATAGACTGGACTCTGCCATGGACATTCCTCCACCGTCCCCCATCACCATTTTACAACCCCCCTCTATTTTTGAGCACTTAAATAAACACCCTTGAACCACAAAACAATCTGGAGTCAGTCTGTGATTTGGTAAATGTGTATTATCAACGACAGTGTCAAAATGCGTTCTCAATTGTAAAGCCAACATGCCTATGTCACACATCACAAGTCCTTGAAGGATGCAAGCAGATGACAGACGTTGGTAACCACACCTGTGAAACCGTAATGGAAAGGTACAACTCAGTGACCAAATACTGCTATTAAATAACAGACAGGATAGAGGTAGAAGTGTGAAAGTGATTGTAATGTTAAAAAATAAGATGTTCTCACCTGTGTGTCACTGGAAATATTGCTGTATGACTGACTCCCTGTTGTCCATGTCTTCTTCCTCATCTTCATCCTCATCACTGTCCACAGGCTCCACAGGCTCCACAGCTGCCACAACACCGCCATCTGGACCATCCTCCTGCAGAAAAGGCACCTGGCGTCGCAAAGCAAGATTGTGAAGCATCGAGCAGGCGATGATGATCTGGCACCTTCTTGGGTGAGTAGAATAGGGAACCACCTGTCATATGGAGGCACCTGAACCTGGCCTTCAGGAGGCCGAAGGTGCGTTCGATCACCCTCCTAGTCCGCCCATGGGCCTCATTGTAGCGTTCCTCTGCCCTGGTCCTGGGATTCCTCACTGGGGTCAATAGCCAGGAAAGGTTGAGGCAACCAGAGCTCCCTAATAGCCAACACGGTGCCTCTGGAGTTGACCCATCATATAAGGGATGCTGCTATTCCGCAGGATGTAGGCGTCATGCACTGAGCCAGGGAACATAGCATTTACCTGCAAGATGTACTGGTCTGCCAAACATACCATCTGTACATTCATCGAATGATAACTCTTCCGGTTCCTGTACACCTGTTCACTCCTGTTGGGGGGGACCAGAGATTCATGGGTCCCGTCAATGGCACCTATGATGTTGGGGATATGTCCAAGGGCATAGAAGTCACCTTTCACTGCGGGCAAATTCTCCACCTCAGGGAAAACAATGTATCTCCTTACGTGTTTCAGCAGGGCAGCCAACACTCTGGACAACACGTTGGAAAACATAGGCTGGGACATCCCTGATGCCATGGCCACTGTTGTCTGAAAAGACCCACTAGCAAGGAAATGGAGCACTGCCAGCACTTGCACGTCAGGGGGGATTCCAGTGGGATGGCGGATTGGTGACATCAGGTCTGGCTCCAAGTGGGTACATAGTTCCTGAATAGTGGCACGTAAAACCTGTAGGTGACGATTAAATGTCTCTCCTCCATTGTCAACAGGTCCACCAGCGGTCGGTACACCAGAGGATTCCGCCATCTTCTCAAATGTCCCAGTTGACGGTGCCTAGGAAGGACAACAGCGACCACAGAGTCAACAAATTCTCAGGTATGTACCCACAGATACACAGAACACGACACCAAACACAAAACTCTTCCTGTATGTGTGTTGAGTGTAGGCCTAGCTATGTGTGACGCAGTAGTAAATGAAGCCATGTGGGCCTCTGAAATGGCGGCTGCCTGACCTCTAAACTGGGACAATGGGAATGTGAGGTATCTGTGCTGGCGTTGTACACCGTCGCGGTAGGCGGTCGTAGACCGTGGCGCAATGCTGCATTGGTTAACATTGGACCCTATGGGTCCCAGGAGTCAATGACGAAGTGCGCCGGTGGTGATGATACGCACCGCCGCGGACGTGACTGCCATTTTCTATCTGTTCAATCAATTCAATTCAAAGAAGCTTTATTGCGGCTACAGGAGCCAAAAAAGCGCGAGCAGTAATAAATACAAATAAATGCACATGATAAAATAAAATTGCAGGTAAATATGGTGATAAAAGGGAATGAAATATAAATAAAAATTAAAATGGAATAAAAATGAGATAGAATAAAATGGAATGAAATTAGAAAAAATGAAATGAAGTGAAATGCACTCTGCAGGATGTTGGGACAGTCTTATTTGGAGTCTTTGTCCAGGAGAGTTTTCCCTCTAATAAGCCAACTAGCTCCGAGGAATTTGGCGATAGCGATCACTACCGTTGGTCTGGTGTCTGATCTAAGGATTCGCAGAGCTAGCGCAGAGCAGCGTGCTCCCAGTAGTCTGCATGCCGGGGCCAGCCATTTCCTACGGGGGGCAGTATACGCGGGGCATGCAAAAAGGAGGTGAGGGAGATTCTCCACGGGGGCTTTGCAAGCAGGGCATGCGGTGGATTCGTTGTGTGACCAGCTGCTGGTGAAAAGTCTTAATGGGAGTGTTCCAATGCGGAGCTGGAAGTACAGTTTCCTTTCCCTTGGGGCCGTGATTAGGTCCCAAAAAGTTTCGTACTTGCATGACTCTTTTAGGTTGGCAAAGTCACAAGATAATGTAGTGTGGAGTGCAGCCCGAGTGTCTTCGTTGTTGGCCCTTTGCCAGTAAAGTTTCTCTAGTTCGCTTTTCGAGGGAAAGACTGACGTGGCTGGTGAGTTCCAGAGATCATCGAGCCCGATAGAGTGGAGTAAATCCTTGATGGATCGTAGCCAGGGGATTCTGTGCAGGTGGTCGGCTTTTAGGATGACCTGTAGAGCTTCGGTGAAGATGACAAGTTCCGGAGTGGTCCAGAGACGCCGCCAGTACAGCAGAGGTCGCAGGCGGGCTTTGTGACCAATGCGTTTGATGCCGAGGTCCTTGAAAAGAGGGAACAGTGGGGTGCTTAGCGGAAGGGACACAAGGTTTCTTAAGAAGTTGTTTTCAGCGGTGGTTAGGTCTTGGGTTTTGGTATAACCCCAAAGTTCAGCCCCGTAGAGCGCTGAGGAAACTGCCTGGGCTTCGTATAATTGTAATGCTGGGCGAATTGGTTTTGTGTGTGAGAGGTGGAAGTTTTTTAGTAGAGCCCCAGTTGTTTGTCTTAATTTAAGGGCTTGTTTTCCTATGTGTGGCTTCCATGACATCTTGTCAGTGAGTGTTATGCCCAGGTAGCTGAAAATGCCCACCTTCTCGAGTGAGGAGCCCTCTAGAGTAAATTTCCCTTTGAAAGATCTGTGGGGATTAAGGGTCATTAGTTTGGTTTTCGTTGCGTTGATTTCGAGTCCCTGGGATGAACAGAAATGCTCGAAGCACGCAAGGAGTTTCCTTAGACCACTAGGGGTCTTAGATATCAAGAGAGTGTCATCGGCAAAGAGTAAGACTGGGATTTTTTGTGTGCCAAGTGAAGGTGCGTCAGCCTGCAGTCTGAGGAGGGAGGGGACAATTTCGTTGATGTACAGGGAAAAGAGGGTCGGGGCAAGTACGCAACCTTGCCGCACACCCCTAGAGACGTGGATTCTATCGGTAAGTTGGCCCTTGTTGCCCCACCTGACTTGTGCGTAGTTGTCCTCGTGGAGTCGTATCAAAATGGCAAGGATGTGTTCCGGGATTCCCATCCGAGAGAGAGTGACCCACAGTTTGTTGCGAGGTACTAGGTCAAAAGCAGATTTGAGATCCACGAAAGCTACATAAAGGCTGCCTTTACCGATGAACACTGTTTTCCAATATAATAATAGGAATCTGAGGGCTTGATCAGTGGTGGAAATCTTCTTTCGGAAACCGGCTTGGAGGGGGCTAAGGATATCGTGGTCAATTATCCATTCTTCTATCTTCCCTAGGAGGCAGTGGCAGAAGACTTTTTGGACACAGTCAATTAGACTAATGGGTCTATAGTTACAGGGAAGAGATCTGTCGCCCTTTTAATGATTGGAATAACAATGCCGCTTTCCAAGAGTCGGGAATTGGCGCCCCAGATGCTATTGCGTTAGCTAGAATGGTGAGATATCTTGACCAGGATGCTAGGTCTGTTGAGAATAGGTCTGCTGGGACGCAGTCTGAACCAGGGGCCCTGCCGCGTTTTAGAGTGCTTAGAGAGTAAGTTATATCACTTTGGGAGAACAACAGGGGTGCTGCGGTGGTTGGTGCTAACGAGTGAAATAGGAGGGGGCCCGTACAAACAGAGGTGGGGCTATCATGATCAGGGGAGTACAGACTACTAAAGTGGGCTATCCAGTCTCTTGGGGCAATATTGGTTGTGATGTCCAAACCACTGGTTTCGGGGCCTCGCGCTGCCAGGGACCAGAACAGACTATAATTTCTCTCGCGCACAGCGTCGCTGAGTGATGTCCACCATTTGCTATCTTGATCACGCTTGGCTATGCATATTGCAGATTTATAGGACTTCCTAGCTACGGGGATGGCGATGGGGTCCTTGGATTTAATGGCTTGAACTAGGCGCTTGTTTAGGGACCGGCACGTTTTGTTGAACCAGCGGTGCCTGGCTTTGGGTCGTTTGTCGTCGTGGGCTAGGGGTGCTGAGAAGTGGGTTGCGATATCCCTAAAGCAGGAGGTGTGGATTGAGCTAATTTCCTGGTGGGGTGTTGCAGAACCTGCCTCTAGGTCCCTTAGTGTGGATTTTAGGGTGTTGTTGGCAGCATTGATGAGTGCGGGCCGGGCCACAATATTGACCCATTTTAGGTGTCTTTTGTTGTTGGCCAGGTTAATACCCTCGGGTGCTACTGCTGCGGGGTTAGACGTGGCTGGGAGGTTACCTAGGGCTCATGTGTGGACAGAAAGAGGGTTGTGATCACTTTCGGTCCTTTCGATGATTGTCATATCGATGACTAGAGGCCATAATCTTATATCGAATAGGCAATAATCGATTCTGCTGGTGTGGTTCGTTTTGTTGTATGTGTGACTACCGTTGGTGTCTGAATTAGTTCTGCCATTTAGCGCCCTGAGTCCAAACTCCATGGTCAATGATTTTACCTGAATCGCAACCGACGTCCACCTTTTGATGGGTGCAATGGACAGGGCGGGGATAGACCAGACTTGATCTTCCTCGCGGGTGGACCTGAGATCGTCCCAGTCAAGGGGTTCGAATGTGACGTTGAAGTCCCCAGCCACAATGGTTTTATGATGGCGGGGATAATTTTGTAAGAGGGCTACGAGGGCGCAGAGGGTTTTGGAGACTTGACCCCCCCTGACCCCTCGAGCGTAGATATTAAAGATGTTCACCACAGAGTCAGGCCCAAAGGATAGACGAAGGCCTAACAGGTCGGGAGAGGCGGTAGGTAGCTGTGATATATGGCAGCTAAGTGATGTTTTGATCCAGATGGTCAGACCCCCTGAGGGCCTGCCTCTCGTGCTGGCCACAGCGGGGATGTGGAAATTTGAGTAGCCTGTTCGGAAGAGTGGGTCGAGTGACCATGTTTCCTGTAGGAGACATATGTCATGTTCGTCAATAAATGAGGAGAAGGATGGAAGGGGAAGAATAGGTTTCAGACCTGCCACGTTCCATGAGACAAGTCGTACCCCAGATTGTGACTGAGTTGTCCTACCTAAATGCCCGGGGTTTTTGAGGTTGGCTGTCAGGGGTTGGTTTGGCAGATGTGGCTGGGGGAGCAGGGATGGTTGATGCCAATGTTTGCCCGTGAGGTTTGTGGTGGTTGGTGATGTTCCTCTGTTGGAACAGGCCTGGTCCTGATCAAGGAGATGCTTGCGGGCCTAGACAGCAGCTCTAGGTTTGGTGGGCAATGTGCCTGCAAGATGGGTGGAGCATCGTTGTCATGATTGCTCGGTGAGCCGGAAATGGTCGCGGTATCATGGGTAGGGGGGTGAATACATGGACAGACAGTGGTGGGGTAAAAGGAGGATCTGGGGGTGATGGATGTTGGAAGGTTGCAAGGTTTGCCTGCATAGATTTTAGGTGGGGCTGTGAGTCAATCATGTTTACCAAGAGGGGATAGGTTTTCTGCCGGGTGGTAACTCGGGCGTTCCTCGTGGAGCGTGGGTGACCTGGGCTGTTTAAACTGGATGCGTGAGTGTGCAGGTGGGCTTGTTCTTGCGTCTAGGGCCACCAGATTGTTCGCCATGGTCCTGTTCTTGAGTGTCAGTTTTAGGATATCAAAGTGAGTTCCCGGGTCTGGCCGTCGTACTACGGTAATTAGGTCCTCACGTATTATGGATCGGCAGCCTCTAACATGGCGAATCCAGTGGATTGCCTTGTTTTTGATAGAGTCTACCCCTTCCTTGCGCGCCAATGTGGTTAACTTGGGAACGTTAACCATTAGAACTATATTACCTAAATGGGACTGGTCAGTGGCAGGTTGCGTAGAGTATTTTGAGGCGGTGTTGCTCATGGGTTTGAGGGTATTATGATAGATGTCTAGTGAATTTCCTATGCCTAAATTGTGGAAGAGGGGAGACTGGTGGGAGTTCATGGTCTTTTCTTTGGTAGGGTGAGGGCCAGCGTGGCTAGAAGCAGAGGAGTTGGGCGAGTTTGTTGTGATGCCTGATAGGATTGGATTTTGGGCAAGGTTACTGGTGGTCGTGTTATTTGCGTGGGTTAGCTGTTTTACTATTGCAAGTAATGAGTTAACCATATGCTTGAGTTCTGTGACTTCCTTCCTTAGAGCTTGTATGTATTCGATATGCTGTGGGGTTACATGAGGAGAGTGCGTGTTGGTTGCTGCTGGCCCATCTGCCAGGGTGTCTGGGTTGATGTCGTCACGTGATTCAGGGAGGTTGGTTAGGGGATTGAAGCGGTTACTGAGCTGGATGGAATCGTTGATGGCAAGTGGTAGGTCTTCTGCTAGGGAGGGGGCCGCATGGGTGATAACGTTCCTACTTTCACCCGCCCCTGTAGTGTCAGTAACTTGTTGCCCACGTTTCATGAAAATCTCAGCGATTTTCATGGAACCTTCCTTCCTGCTAGTTGAAGTGGGCCCCTCCCCAGTTGCAATAGAAATGTTTCCCTGGGGGCTAGTTAGTATTCCGTTGCATTCGCCCAGGAGAGAGTCGATTCTATCCATAACGCAATTGCTAGCAGCATGCTTATGCCTTTTTCGCTTGGCTTTTAGTACTGCCCCGGCCCCTGCCTCTATTGCTTTCCTTTTGCCCATCTGGTGTTAGTGTAGGTGCAGGGTTAAATGATAAGGTGTCAGATTAAATGGAGCAGCTGACTGGGGAGACAGAGTAGGAACTAGCAAAAGGGACTGAGTACAATATGGCCTTCTTGGGAGATAGATGTTAGGGGGGTGGCCCAGCCCAGCCTCTGTCAGCCGCTGACGGGCGCAGGACGGGCCCGCCCTTGGCCCGGGCTTGGCCCGGGCGCTGCCCGCGCGCGTCCCGCGCGGCGGGAGCGCGAACAAGTTTTAAAGGGCTCCTGCCCCGCCTCCAGAGATCACACAGCGCTTCCCGCGATGGTGGGAGCGCGAACAAGTTTTAAAGGGCTCCTGCCCCGCCTCCAGAGATCACACAGCGTTTCCCGCGACGGCGGGAGCGCGAACAAGTTTTAAAGGGCTCCTGCCCCGCCTCCAGAGATCACACAGCGCTTCCCGCGACGGCGGGAGCGCGAACAAGTTTTAAAGGGCTCCTGCCCCGCCTCCAGAGATCACACAGCGCTTTCCGCGACGGCGGGAGCGCGAACAAGTTTTAAAGGGCTCCTGCCCCGCCTCCAGAGATCACACACCGTCATTCAGACTCCTGACTTGTGGCCAAACTTCTTGATGCTGCAAAGTCAAAAGATGTCAGATATTTCTGCATTGTTGTATCCCTTAGCTCATAGCAACAGCCTTACGGAAAATCCCCATGGAGACAAACTCGCACCCCTCCCTTTACAATCCACATCAAATGATAGGGTGGCACCAAGTCATCAATGAACATATAGGGCCGTTCCACTTCCGTTGCTGGAGTCTGTTCCTTTAAGATTACCCCACTCCACCACGCCAGCCCTGTTCAATCACTCGATACCTGATCTTCGACAGGAGAGGACCTACACTGCAAGTGCTGCTGTTACCTCGGTCTGGAAGAGACAATGGCTGCTGCGTCTGGGGAAAGGGCCCCTTCCTGCACTGCTCAGGAGTTGGAGAAGCTAGTAGACGGGGTCCTCCCCCAGTACACGCTACTCTACGGTCCTCCAGACCAACAGGTAAGTACACAGGGAGCACGTTGTATGGGCTATGCCTGGGTGGGGAGGGCTGGTTGTAAGAGGGAAGGGGGCAGAGTGCAGGGAACATGAAGGGCTGTGAATGCATGTGCCACATGGCAAGGGTAGGGATGGGGGCCACTCACATCGACGGTGCAGTTGGTAATGACTTCTCTTCTTCCCCTGTGCATGTCATGTAGGTCAGCGCCCACCAGAAGAAGGACATTTGGCGTACCATCGCCAAGGAAGTCCGGACCCTGGGGGTCCACCAGAGACGGGGCACCCACTGCCGGAAAAGATGGGAGGACATTCGCCGCTGGAGCAAGAAGACGGCGGAGGCTCAGCTGGGGATGGCCTCCCAACGTGGGAGGGGTGCCCGTCGCACCATGACCCCCCCTGATGTTCAGGATCCTGGCGGTGGCCTACCCGGAGTTGGATGGGCGCTTGAGGACATTACAGCAGACACAAGGGGGTGAGTACACTCTCATTCTGGGGACTTGGCGCGCAGTTGAGGGGTCTGGGTGTGGGAGGAGGGCTGTGGGTGTACCTAGGCCAGTCAGAAATACGTAGGCTAGGCCCTTCCGTAATGCAGGGCATGTGGCACTCCCCCCCACCTCAGTAGTGGGCCAAGTACAGGTATAGATGCCTCTGTGGCATCCATGTGTGCAGATGTCCACCATAGGCATGTAGGCCATATCACAGCAATTCCATCTGTAGAGGCCAAGAGCACGGCGTAGTGCAGGGGGCTGCTGTGTCTGTATTGTCCGCCAACAGTAGCGGTAAGCCATGCACTCAACCTGTCTTTCTTCTGTCGTCCCCTCCCCCTTTTTGTGGTCTCCCTGTTCTTGTGTGCATCAGCATCATCAGGCGGAGGTACAGTGGCACCAGAGCATGATGGAGCTGCATCCCACATGGCCATGGAGGGCCACACCACAGACTCAGAATGCACCAGTGGGACGGAGTGCGAGGGGAGCTACACGTCGGTCACCGGATCACCAACCAGCGACACGGACTCGTCCGCCGATGGGAGCTCCCTTGTGGTGGTGGCACCATCTGTGCCCCCCACTTCTACAGGTACAGCCGCCACCTCCCCTACCAGCACCGCCCTCCCAGCAGCCCCTCAGCGTTCGGCCCGTGCCCGCTCACCCAGGAGGGTGGGCATCACCTTCGTCCCAGGCACCTCAGCCCCTGCCCCAGTCACCCCTGCTGCCCTCAGTGAGGAGGCCATTGACCTCCTCAGGTCACTCACTGTTGGGCAGTCTACCATTGTGAATGCCATCCAGGGTGTAGAAAGGGAGTTGCAACACAATAATGCATTCCTGGAGGGCAATCATTCTGGTCAGGCTGCCCATCATCGAACCCTGCAATCTCTGGCCTCAGCACTGATGGCAGCCATTGTCCCTGTCTCTAGCCTCCCCCTTCCAAATTCCTCCACCCAGACCCAATCCCCTGTACCCCAGCCTGTCCCAAGCACACCATCAGACAAGCATGCATACACCTCAACACCCAAAGGTAGATCAGGCAAACATAAGCACCACACAACCCACAGGCACTCACACAAGCATCACACACATGCAGACACAGCAGCATCCACTGCCTCCACTGTGTCCCCCTCCTCGTCGTCTCCCTACTCCCTCCCAGTATCGTCTACACTCTCACCTGCATGCACTACATCTACAGGCACTAGGACTCGCACCAGAACACCCAGCACCACACCCCGCTCACCTGCACTCACCACCCCCACTCCCATTTACACGTCCCCTGTGTCCTCTCCCAGTGTGTCTGTGACACCCCCTCCCAAAGTACACAAATGCGGGCACCCACACACCCAACATCCATCCACCTCACAACAGCCTCCAGTACCTGCACCCAAAACACCTAGAGTGACACCTCCTACAACCACGTCCTCTTCCTCCACTCCCAGACCCCCTCCAGCTACCCATCCCAGTGTTCGTCAGAAACTGTCCCTCTGCAACGTTGACCTCTTTGCCCCCACCCCTCTAATTCATCAGTCCCGTAGTAGCGCCTCAGCCAAAAAGACTCCAGTACCAGTGGTGCGTATTACAGGGGTGTGGAGTGCACCGGCCACCAGGGCAGGCAGTGTGACGCGGAGCCAAGGCACTGCCAGTCCACCCCCTGTAAAGCATCTCAAGTTGGAAAGTGGCCGACGGGACCGGGTGAATACTCCTGGAGGCAAAACTACTCACAAGGGTCCCAGGGGGATTGCAGAGTCAGCTGTGACTCCTCCAAAGCTGGTGAAGTGGCAGAAGAAGTCTGCACAGCCTCGTGAGAGCAGCACAGCGGAGAAGGGCGTCATCCTCCCCGGCGGACGGGACGCCACCGCCAGCACCGTCGCCACTGGTCAGGAGTCCACCGCCGGAGTCAGTGCCCAGGAGGGCAGAAGTATCGTCACTGGTCAGGAGACCACCGCCGGAGTCAGTGCCCAGGAGGGCAGAGGTATCGTCACTGGTCAGGAGACCACCGCCGGAGTCAGAGCCCAGGAGGGCAGAAGTATCGTCACTGGTCAGGAGACCACCGCCGGAGTCAGTGCCCAGGAGGGCACAGGTATCGTCAATGGTCAGGAGACCACCGCCGGAGTCAGTGCCCAGGAGGGCACATGTATCGTCACTGGTCAGGAGACCACCGCCGGAGTTAGTGCCCAGGAGGGCCCCGGCTGCCACAGCCCCACTGGGCAATGAGGGACCGTCATGCCACACACCAATGCACAGGTCAGAGACCGCCATGGCAAAGCACCGCTGAACAGGGCAAGCACCGCTGAACAGGCCAGAGACCACCATGGGCAAGCACCGCTGAACAGGGCAAGGACCACTGAACAGGTCAGAGACCGCCATGGCAAAGCACCGCTGAACAGGGAAAGCACCGCTGAACAGGTCAGAGACAGCCATGGCAAAGCACCGCTGAACAGGGCAAGCACCGCTGAACAGGTCAGAGACCGCCATGGCAAAGCACCGCTGAACAGGGCAAGCACCGCTGAACAGGCCAGAGACCGCCATGGCAAAGCACCGCTGAACAGGGCAAGCACCGCTGAACAGGCCAGAGACCGACATGGCAAAGCACAGCTGAACAGGGCAGAGCACCGCTGCAGAAGGAAAACACCGCTACATCAAGCATCGTTATCCCATGTACAGCTGGGACAGTGATGGGACAGGAACTGTCACAGGGAGCCTAATCCAGTCTAGGCACCATTCCCCCTCTAGAACCAGTGGAGAGATCCATCCACTCCGTCTGTCCTTAACAAGATGAAGCACTCTGGGCCCAGTCCCCCTCCAGAACCAGTGGAGACTGTTATCCACTTGAGAGACTGTGGCTTTGCACTCCCCAGGATGGTACAGTGGGCAATCCACCCACTGTAGAGACTTGAGAGACTGTGGCTTTGCACTCCCCAGGATATGGCAGTGGGCAACCCACCCACTGTAGAGACTTGAGAGACTGTGGCTTTGCACTCCCAGGATACAGCAATGGGCATCGAGCCCCGTCGTGGATCTGGCGTGGTACTGTAATCCGGCTGAGGTGCCCCCCCTTCCCTTCCCCCTGAGGTGCCTGTTGTATTTCTATCTGATGCCCCGGCAGTGTTCTCTCTGTTTGTGGACAGGTATCTTGTGTGGGCCTCGCCCATGCATTTTTGGCCCAGTGGTGCACGGACATTGATATGTGCATATCTGCACTACTTCTCGTAACGTATATACTTTTGAATGTGTTTACATATATCTGTATATATTTGGTACATGTATTTTGATACATTGCAATGTTTGAACTGATTTCCTTTTGTCTTTGCATTCTTCCGGGGGGGTTGTGGGTTGTTACTGTGATGTTTGGAAATGCATTGGTGTGTGTGTTGTAATGTGCGAGGGTGGGGGTGTTGCGTGTGTGTCCCCCTGACTTTTGCCTCCCCCCTCCCCTATGTCGTAGGTGCAGTACTCACTGTTGTCTTCGCCGCCGCTGGCGCTGGTGTTCGTAGATGAGTAGGAAGACAAGGGCAGGGAGGATTTGTAATTCTGGCTCCATGGTGTCCTCCTTTCTCGTGGGATGTGTAGAGGTGAGCATTTTCCCATTGCAAAAGCTGTTTCCGCCGTGTTTTTATCCACGGTGAATCCGCCCCGGAAAAGGTGGCGGATTGGCGGGTTGTGATACTGTGGGCGGTACATTGTCTTCCGCCTGTCTGTTGGCGGTGACCGCCGCGCTGCTTGTCTGTACCGCTGTGGCGGTCGGAGTGTTAAAGTGGCTGTCTTTGTTGGCGGTTTCCACCACGGTCATAATTCCCTTTTTTTGTCCGCCGGCCTGTTTGCGGTATTACCGCACCTTTAACACCGTCCGCCAGGGTTGTAATGACCCCCTAAGGGTGAAGGTAAACTTTTAACCGAGGCCTCCCACGGCCTGTAGCCGAGCAGGGCTCCATCGCGGTCGGCCTTAAACTTTGACTTTGCCCCGGTCGAGGTGCAACCAGATGACCCGATTGGCGCTTTTTGTTTCTAGGCGCAAAAAAAAAAGAATTCTTTAAAAATTCATATCTCCGGTTCCCCTTATCCGATTCTATTCATTTTGGTGTCATTTTAAAGATAAAAATATAATCTATTGTGATCAATTGGTTTTGGATTTTCAAACTGTTACCTGTGTTTTATTTGATTACTGTTTTGTGATATTTGAATGCTTTACACTCTGTCTCCTAAGTTAAGCCTTGACGCTCGGTGTCAAGCTACCAAGGGTTGAGCTGGGGTTAATTTACTGAGACCTAACTGGACCTTAGTGGAGGTTAGTGGCCTATTGCTAAGTGTAGGTACCTACCTGCCCTTACCAATAACCCATTTTCCAACACTGATCTTTTGAACCAAACGGTTGTCATCTAGTTAGACGATATCCTTATTTATTCTACACGTCCTGAACTGCATTCCTCTCACGTGAAACAAGTCCTCCAAAGACTCCGGGAACATCAACTATCTTGTAAACCAGAAAAGTGTGAGTTTGACAAGACTGAAGTCAAATATCTGGGTTGTCATTTAAGTCCCACTGGCATAGCCATGGACCAAGAAAAGTTACAAGCCATCGTAGATTGGCCTTCTCCTTCTTCTATTAAGGAAACACAATGTTTTCTAGGATTGGCTAATTTTATAGGCAGTTTATTTTAGACTTTGCAAAACAAACCAGCCACATGACTCAAACATTAAAGAAGGAAATTTTAAAGAAAGGCTTTGTTTGGACTGGGACGGCTGAAACAGCTTTTCAAGGTCTAAAGAAGGCTTTCACTCAAGCTCCTATATTGAGACATCCAGATACCAACAAACAATTTATTGTTGTTACCGGTGCTTCCGAAAGAGCCATCGGAGCTGCCTTACTCCAACAACAAGAAGATGACGGTCTTGAACATCCTGTTTTCTATTTGTCCCATGTACTCTCTGTGTCGGAACAACATTACTCAGTACTAGAAAGGGAGTTATTAGCTCTGAAAACAGCCTGCCTAGAGTGGAGACAGTTTCTTATGGGTTCCAAGGAGCCTTTCGAGGTGAGACCAGACCATTGTAATTTACAATGTTTACGTAATTTTTTATGCCAGAATCGTTGTCAGGCTCGTTGGGCCTTTTTCTTCAGTCAGTATGACTTTCACGTCACTTATATTCCACGATCCCAAAACATTCTGGCTGATGCTCTGTCTCGTCGTTATCCAGATTGTACTCCTACCCCATCACAGTATCTACTTGAGCCTAGTAAGATTATAGGAGTAGCTCAGTCTTTCCTGGATGAGGTACAACTGGAATCTTCCAACCTGTCTGATCAAGAAGTAAAGAAACTAAACCCCCTTATATGTGAAAGGCAAGGATATTATTATTATCAGAACCTGTTGTTCCTCCCTACTAATGGAGTAAGAGAAAAAGCACTACAAATGTGCCATGATTCGCCTGTTGCTGGTCATAGAGGCATCAAGGCCACACCAGAACGTCTCTCGCGATCTTTCTTGTGGCCTACCTGGAAGTTGGATGTCGAAAGATACGTTCAGGCTTGTCCCATATGTGCTCAAGTAAAGATTCCCTGTACCAGACCTGCAGGATTACTACAACCATTACCTGTTCCACAAGCTCCCTGGCACACCATTTATACTGATTTCAAGTGTTCGCTTCCTCCATCAGCAGGAAACCGGGTTATCATGGTCACCATAGATTCCTTTACTAAGATGGCTCACTTCACTGCCCTGAAGAAGTTACCTACGTCCTAAGAACTAAGTCAGATATTTATCCATCATATTTTCCGTCTCCATGGACTTCCACATAACATTGTATCTGACAGAGGACCTCAGTACATCTCCCGGTTTTGGAAACATTTTTGTAGGACACTGAATATCAATATAGCACTATCTTGGGTTTCCATCCTTAAACCAATGGACAGACTGAGCGTCTCAACCAAGGATTGGAGCAGTACCTTCGCTGTTTTTGTAATTCTACCCAGAGCAACTGGAACACTTACCTTCCTATCGCTGAATCCTCCTACAATAATACTGTCCATAGTGCCTCCAAGGCCACTCCTTTTTTCTGTTCTTATGGCTATCATCCTACCTCTTTTCCTACTACTCCTCAGCCTACCTCTCCTCTGCCTGCTGTTACTTCCTTTTCCAGACGACTTCTACAGATCCATCGATTGATTCGATCTAACTTGTTGAACACCAAGAGATATATCAAGAAAATAGCAGATAAGAAACGTCGGGATGTTCCAGAATATCACCTTCATGATAAAGTCTGGCTTTCATCAAAATTCTTGCCTTTACGCCTTTCTCAGAATAAGTTCACACCTCGTTACTACGGTCCTTTCCGTATCCTTCAGCTGATTAATCCTGTCACTGTCCGTCTTCACTTGCCTCGTAACTGGAGAATTCATCCGGTCTTTCATGTTTCCCAGCTCAAACCTTACGCACCTGATCCTTACTCTCGTCAGTTTACTTGTTCTTTTCCTGTGTTAGTGGATGATGTACCTGAATATAAGGTACAGGAGATTTGTGACTCTCGTATCTTTCACAAACGTCTTCAGTATCTGATTCATTGGAAGGGTTATCCTCTCAGTGAATGTTCTTGGGAAGATGCATCTTCTGTTCACGCACCTCTTCTGATTCGCCATTTTCACTGCTTGTTTCCTCACAAACCTGGACCTTTGGGGGGGGACCTACTGTTGTGCCGCCGCACACATCTCGAGTCGAACATTCGGCTCGGGACGTGGCACGCAGCCACAAGACGCGCCACGCCCCTAGACTGATCGGCATTCTCTGAGGCCCCAAATTTGGCATGGGTCCTCGTTTTCCTTTCCTTCACCGCGCTTACAGGCAGGTCTGACCCCCCACTCACCTGTTCTTTTCTTTTCTTCTCTTTTCTTTTCTGGCTATCTGGTTGTGCCTTCCTTTATGTTTTTTCTCCCTTCCCATATCTCCCTTCTTTTCCCAACATTCCTTGTTCCCTGCTCTCTATGGCTCCTAGTTCATTCTATTCTATGTATCTTTTCCCTATCTAAGATGGTGTCCTTGTACTTCCTGTTGGTCGCTTCCTGTTTGTTGGTATTTAAGGGCTGTGATTCTTTCTCTCCTTGCGCTGCAACACTTTCTGTTTGGATGGTGTCTTCGCTCCTGTTTCTTTGCCTTCCTGTGCTGGTTCTTGTCAGTTCAGTGTATTTCCTGTATTTTTGCCTCTGTTGATTCCTGTTCTTTTGTTCCTGTTTCAGGAATCTATCTGTTGGAGGTTTTTTCCCCTTTTCAGGGGTTGTTTCCCTCTGGCGCTACTTCTGAGGGGCACGGTCTGCACTTGGCATTTCCATTGCCTACAGCACCGTGGCTACCAGAAAGAGTCGCCCCTACCTGGGCCAAGGCCGAACCTTCAAGACCCACGCCACTCGATTTGCGGACTCCAGGTGTAAGCAGCAGGTAAGTCGTGACAAGACATTGCAGCTTGATCCAGCTTAAGGGTAATGGTTGTATTGCTGGATCTGGTGAAATAGCTAGCTTGCATTCCATGTCAGACAGGCCTTAGGGGGTCCCAGGCGGGGTTCAGTTGGCGGTGTTTGGGACTCATCTTGCTGTGGTACCTAGCCAATGGAATGCCAGTGCGATGCATGGGACACAATCCTGATCCCTGTGTGTGACGGTAATGTGTATGCCATCTGTAGTGTTGGTGCTGTAATTGACCCAGTGCTCCCTTTCTCTCTACCTCCCCCCTTTTTTCTTCTGTCATCCCGTCCATGTGTGCAATAGCATCGTCTGGCAGATTAGCAGAGGCACCGGTGACAGAGGGAGCTGCATCCCACAGGACCCAGGAGGCAGAGTCCACCGACACTGAGGGGACCAGTGGGACAGAGGGCGAGGAGAGCACCACGGCAGAGACGGGAGGTGACAACACTGACTGTGATACCTTCTCCGATTGAAGCTCCCTGGTGGTGGCGGACACCTCTGTGACCACTCTAGCTACAGATACAGCCTCCACCCTCCCAGTAGCCCCTCACTGAGTTGCCCGTGCCTGCTCACCCAAGAGGGGGGCCATCTCCTTCACCCCAGGCACCTCAGGCCTTGCCCCATTGAGCCCTGCTGCCCTCAGTGAGGAGGCTATTGACCTCCTGAGATCCATCTCTGTTGGGCAGTCAACCATTGTGAATGCCATTCAGGGGCTGGCATCCCAGATGCAGCAATTCCTGGAGGGCATTCATGGTGTATTGGCGGCCCAACTGAGATTGTTCCAGGCTCTGGCCTCCTCTCTGATGCCAGCCATTGTTCCTGTTCCTACTGTCCCCCCTCCACTTACCACTTCCCAGTCCCAATCCCAATCTCCTCAACCCCAACCCATCCCATGCACACATACAGACAGGCATGCACACAAACCATCACACAAGAGTGGCACAGGAAAACACAGGCAGCACACTTCAAGCCACAAGCACTCACACACACAACAGACAGTTGCACACACAACAACATCCACTGCCTCCACTGCCTCCCCCTGTTCCTCCTCCTCCTCCCGCACTGTCACCTCCGCACTCACACAGCACTGCATCAACAGCCACCATCACCACACCAAGAAGCACACACACCTCACTTGCAGACACATCCACAACATCCATCCAAGCGTCCCTTGTGTCCTCTCCCACCCTATCTACCTCCACCTCCTAAGAGACACAAACGCATGCACACAGACACCCAACAGCCATCCACCCCACATCAGCACACTGCCCATGCACCTGCACCCAAGTCCAGCAAACATACACCTCCAACAACCACTCCCTCAACCTCCACTGCCATCCTTCCTCCCTCATCCTGCCCCACCGTCACTAAGAAGCATTTCCTTGCCCAACTTGACCTCTTCCCTCCCTCTCCACCCCGTCATGCCCATAAGAGCAAGGTCCCAACAACCCAGCCCATCAGTCAAACAGTCCACGGGGACAGTGGAGGCACCTCCTAGTCGTGGAGGCAAGAAAGTAAAGGATCCCACTCCACCACCCAAGAAAGGGAAGGATCCCACTCCACCACCCAGGAAAGGGAATGTTCACACTCCACAACGCAGGAAAGGGAAGGTTCCCACTCCACCAACTAAGAGGGTCAAGAGCCCCCCTCCAACAGCACTGGTCAAGCTGCCCTCACCTCCAGCAGAGGCTGGCAAGGTCTCCCCTCCAGCAACAGTGGGCATGGAGCCCTCACCTCCAGCTGGGACACAGCAGCCCTCACCTCCAGCAGAGGGCATGTAGGCCACCCCCAGGGACTGTTGTACAAGGATCCCCCTCCAGACCCAGTGAGCAAGTTCCTCACCTCAGAGACTGTGACCTTGCACTCCCCAGCAAAGAGAAATAGGCATGGAGACCCCTCCAGAACCAGTGGGCAAGTTCCCCACTTCAGCTGAAGTGCCCCTCTCCCCCCTTTTCCCTGAGGTGCCTGGCCATTCCCACCATGATGCCACTGCACAGTGTAGTGCGGATTACATCAGGGAACGAGTTGGTTCTTGGAATGTGCCCTGTGGCCATGTGGGCCTTTTGTACTTTGGACTGGCCATTGGCCCTTTCTGAACAGTGTCACATGGACAATATGATGGCTGTTTGCATCAAATTACACTATCAGTTCTGAATAACTGTAGTCCTTGCATTATTATGACAGGTGTCTTGTGGGACCGGTTTTGGCTGCATCTGGTTGCGTGTATGGTGTGTGTGTGAATGGTGTGTGTTATGCATGTGTGTGTCACTCTCCTTTTCCTTCCTCCCTCCCTTGTGTGCTAGGCAGCTGTACTCACCGTCGTCGTCTTCGTCAGCGTTGGTGTTCCAGGTGGAACATGGCATAGAAGAGCATCGGGAAGACTTGAAGTTCCGGTTCCATGGCGGTGTTGGTCTTCTCTGTGTCTCTGATGGTGAGATCTTCATCTTCTGTGTTCTGCTTCCACCAGGCTTTTGATGTTGTTGGTACTGCCCCGGAAATCGACCGCCAAGGTTGTAATGAGTGTCTATATCACAATGCATTAACTATATGCAACCCGGCTTCCTGTCCTATTACTGATGGACTTTATGCTTGTCTTTGACCATGTATGGCACTACTCTGCCTTTTTTCTAGGCTCAGGAAGATTACGTACATATGTACATACATAAATACATACATGCATACATACATACATTTGCACAATTTCCCCATACACTGCTGACTGCAAAGGGTGAAATGTTTCTCTTAAATGATGCACATTGCAGTCTGCTCTGTTTGACTTTAAGACACATTTACTATTTTCGCACCTGCAAGTCTTCAGTAAATGTAGCCATGAGTGTTTTTGTCGTAAACGAAACTACTTAACATACAGTCTCCTAAAATTACTCAGGCACCCATGATGCTCACAACTTATATGCAAGATTAGTTTGTGTTTCACTACAATTATGATTACTATTCCGAACTTACATATTGATATCTTTTTTGTTGTCAAAGACAGGCATATGCAGTAGAATTTAATGTGGACTACTGCACGGGTTAAATACACATATATTTGAGATGAGCAACATCTCAACAGCCATTGTCGTTATATTTTGGTATAGTGACCGAGGGAGAAAGTAGGGACACAGGGTAGGAGAAGAGAGGAAGCTTCTCATAAGCTTAATGCACCAAAGGAATTATACTTTATTGTACAATCATTGTTAGATGTTTATTCAGTTTAAGTGTGGCATGGTGACAACCTTTACAACCATGGAATGGAAGTCACTCCATTCCTGAACTGGAAAAGTTAAACAACAGTTCCCGTTATAGTCCTTCTTCTATGCGATGACAGTCTTGAATGTGTGGCCAAAAGTCTGTAGCAATTCAGAGCAGGAATGGAGGAATGTAAAGGGTGTGATTAGGTGTTTGGCTTGGCACACAGTAAACTCAGACATGCTCCTCATCTGAGCTGCAGGTTCTTCCAGAGTTAGGCCCTCATTACAACCCTGGTGGTTGATGTTAAAGCGGCGGTAATACCGCCAACAGGCCGGTGGAAAAAAAATTAGAATCACGACCACGGCGGAAACCGCCAACAGATACAGCCACTTTAACACTCCGACCACCATGGCAGTAGCAACAAACACCGCGGCGGTAACCGCCCACCCCATTACAACACGCACATCCACCAGCTTTTCCGGGTTGGTACCAGCTCCATGAAAAGCATGGCAGAAACAGTACTTGGAAGGGAAACCACTCACCTCTCGACACTCAAGGAAGAACCAGGACGCCATGGAGCCAGAGCTGCACGTCCTGCCCATGCTGGTGTATCTTCTCATATATCTGGAGTACCAACTGCGGCGGCGACGACGACGGTGAGTACAGCACCTAGTAGACAGGGGAGGGGGGAGGAAAAAGAGAGTGACACACACACGCAACACGCAACATCCCCACCCCCACCCTCACCCCCAACACCATACACACAAACACATGCAACAACATTACATATACACCCCGTAACCCTCAGGTATAACGCAAGGACAAAAGGAACTGGAGTCAAATGAGTGTTATATTAGAAATACGTTCAGAAATCAAAAACAGTATGGCCCATATTTATACTTTTTGACGCAAAACTGCGCCAACGCAGTTTTGCGTCAAAAAAATTAGCGCCGGCTAACGCCATTCTGAAGCGCCATGCGGGCGCCGTATTTATTGAATGACGTTAGCCGACGTTAGCCGGCGTTAGCCGCCGTCGCCGTCTGGTATGCGTTAAAAAAAACGACGTACACCAGGCAGCGCCGGCGTAGGGGGATATGGAGCTTGGGCGTCAAGAAATGGGGCAAGTCAGGTTGAGGCAATTTTTTCGCCTCAACCCGATTTGCGCCATTTTTTTTCACTCCCAACCCCCATAGAAATGACTCCTGTCTTAGCAAAGACAGGAGTCATGCCCCCTTGCCCAATGGCCATGCCCAGGGGACTTCTGTCCCCTGGGCATGGTCATTGGGCATAGTGGCATGTAGGGGGGCACAAATCAGGCCCCCCTATGCCACAATTTTTTTTTTAAAAAAACACTTACCTGAACTTACCTTACTGTCCCTGGGATGGGTCCCTCCAGCCTTGGTGTCCTCCTGGGGTGGGCATGGGTGACAGGGGGTGTCCCTGGGGGCATGGGAGGGCACCTCTGGGCTCCTTCAGAGCCCACAGGTCCATTAACGCCTGCCTTTTGCAGGCGCTAAAAAACGGCGCAAAAGCGGCCGTACGTCATTTTTTTTGACCCGCCCACTCCCGGGCGTGATTTTTGCCCGGGAGTATAAATCCCACGCACATGCCTCGGAGTCGATTTTTTAGATGGGAACGCCTACTTTGCATATAATTAACGCAAAGTAGGTGTCCACGCAAAAAAATGACGCTAACTCCATGGACTTTGGCGCTAGACGCGTCTAACGCCAAAGTATAAATATGGAGTTAGTTTTGCGTCTAAATTGCGTAAAAAAAAACGACGCAATTTCGGCGCAAACGGAGTATAAATATGCCCCTATGTACAATATATACAATATATACAAAAGGCGGGACAATGTGCACCCAAAATGTCCATGGCCAACTGGGACAAAACACATAGGCCAAGCACACACTTGACTCCTGCCTCAATACGGAGAGAACACTGCAGGGACATCAGGTCGAAAACAAACAGGCACCTCAGGGGCATGGGGAAGGGGGAGCACCTCAGCCGGAAGATGGGACAACGCCACTGCTCCTGGAAGGGGCTCCATGCCCACTGCAATGTCCTGGTGAGTGCAAAGCCACAGTCTCTCAAGTGGGTGGTTTGCCCACTGCTTGGTCCTGGGGAGTGCAAAGCCACAGTCTCTCTAGTGTGTGGTCTGCCCACTGCTTGGTCCTGGGGAGTGCAAAGCCACAGTCTCTCAAGTGGGTGGCTTCTCCACTGGTTCTGGAGGGGGCTTTGTGCCCTGTCTGCTTCATCCTGCCAAGGATAGGGTGAGTGGATGCCTTTCTCCACTGGTTCTGGAGGGGCTTTGTGCCCAGTCTGCTTCATCCTGCCAAGGATAGGGTGAGTGGATGCCTTTCTCCACTGGTTCTGGAGGGGGCTTTGTGCCCAGTGATGAAGCACTTGAGGGGTGCCAGGTCACAGACCCTCACATGGGTGTCAGAGCCACGAGATTTGCAGTGGCCTTGGATGGCTGCCCACTGGTGCTACTGTCAGTGATGCAGGTGACGGTGCTTGCAGCGGTGCAGGTGGCGGTGCTGGCTACGATGCAGGTGGCGGTGCTGCCAGTGGTGGAGGGAGGCTCCAGCCCTTCCCTTGCAGCCTCTGACCACTGCCCACTGGGGCTGCTGCTGCTGACAGTGGTGCTACTTGCGGCGGTGCAGTTGGCAGTGCTTGCGGCGGTGCAGGTGAGGGTGCAGGTGGCAGTGCTGGCCCTGATGCTGGTGGCAGTGCTGGCCGCGGTGCAGGTGCTGGCGGTTGTGCTGGTAGCCACCAGGCCTTCACCTGCAGGCTTGGACGGCTGAAGTGCCCTGGCTGGTGTTTTGTGCCCTTCCTGCCCCTAGCAGATGGTGGTGTCACCTTGGGTCTGGCAGCAGGAATCTTTGAGGTGGCCTTGCTGGGTGGTTGTGGCTCCTTCCCCTTACTGGATGCTGGCCCCCTCTTCACCTTGGCAGGTGGCGAAATGTTCTTTGCCTTGGCAGGGGTGGTGGCACACTGTGTGGGCTGATAGGTGCCCCCTTTGAGCCTCTGACAGGTGCCGGAACCACAGCAGACGTGGACTTGGTGGCTGAGGTGCTGGGCTGGGTTTTGGCCACCCTGGCCCAAGGGGAAGGACGGGGGGGAGGGGTAGGGAACAGGTCAACGTTGGCTAAGAAAAGCTTCTTAGGGACATTGGGGCGGGAAGAGGGGGAAGGTTTGGGAGTGGAGGGAGAGGGAGTGCTTGTAGGAGGTGTCAGTCTGCTGTGTTTGGGTACAGGTGCATGAGCTGGATGCTGTTGTGAGGCGGATGGCTGTTGGGTCGGTGTGTGCTTGCGTTTGTGTACTTTGGGAGGAGGGGTCACAGACACAGTGGGAGAGGACAAAGGAGACGTGTGCATGGATGTGGGGGTGGTGACTGCCAGTGAGGGGTGTGTGGTGATAGGCGTGCTGGTGATGGAGGTAGTGGATGAGGATGTAGTGCATACAGGTGTGAGTGGAGATGCTACTGAGAGGGAGGTGGATGACGAGGAGGAGGGGGACATAGAGGAAGCAGTGGATGTTGGTGTGTCTGCATGGGGATGGTGCTTGTGTGAATGCCTGTGAGATGGAGTGTGGTGCTTGTGTTTGCCTGAGCCACTTCTGTGTGTTGATTTGGGTGAATGCTGGTCTGAAGGTGTGCTTGGGATAGGCTGGGGTTGAGGGGATTGGGATGGGGTAGAGGAAGTTGGAGGGGGTAGGCTAGAGACAGGTACAATGGCTGCCATCAGTGCGGAGGCCAGAGCCTGAAATGCTCTCTGTTGGGCCGCCACCCCAGAGTGAATGCCCTCCAGGTATGCATTTGTTTGTTGCAAATGCCTCTCTACACCCTGGATGGCATTCAGTACGGTTGACTGCCCAACAGTGAGGGATCTCAGGAGGTTAATAGCCTCCTCACTGAGGGTAACAGGGCTGATTGGGGCTGATCCTAAGGTGCCTGAGGTGAAGGAGATGCCCACCCTCCTGGGTGAGTGGGCACGGGATACATGCTGAGGGGCTGCTGGGAGGGCGGTGCTGGTAGGGGTGGTGGCGGCTGTACCTGTTGTTGGGGTGGGCACAGAGGTGTCCGCCACCGCCAGGGAGCTTCCATCGGAGGAGGAGTCGCTGTCTGTAGTGTCCCCTCCTGTCTCCATCATGGTGCTCCCATCGCCCTCCATCCCACTGGTGCCCTCACCCTCGGTGGATTCGGCCTCCAGGGCCATGTGGGATGCAGCTCCCTCCATCGCCGGTGCCTTTGCTCCTCCGCCAGATGATGCTAATGCACACAAGGACAGGGTGACAAAACAAAAAGGGGGGCAGAGACAGGGGATACACTTGGTCAATGCCAGCAACAACACTACCGTTGGCGTACACAACACACAGGGAGTTGCCCTATGCACTAGGCCATGCACCACCAATTACAATGCTAGTCACCAGACCATGGGGGACAAGGCATAACGCCATAAGCTGCACACCTGAAACCCACAGGACCCTGCCCAGTAGTAGATGTCCACTAACAACATTGGGTTTGGAGTGCTTCAGAGCCTGCCCAACAAGGGACCTACCCTGCCATGTTTGCCCTGGCCTAGGGGCACCCACAGCCCACATCCCCCACCCAGGTAAAACCTTAACGCACGCCAACTCATGAATCTGAATTTGTACTCACAACCTTGTGACTGCTGGGATACCCTCAAGCGCCCATCCAACTTTGGATAGGCCACCGCCAGGTTACGGAACATCAGGGGGGTCAGGGTACGACGGGCACCCCTTGCTCATTGGAAGGCCAGCCCCATCTGGGCCCCCGCCATCTTCCTTGCCCAGCGGCGCAGGTCCTCCCACCGTTTGCGGCAGTGGATGCTCCGCCTGTCAAAGACCCCTAGGGTCTGTACCTCCTTGGCGATGGCCAAATACCCTTTTTCTGATGGGTCGCTGACCTGCAGGAAAGGGATTAGTAACACCATCCGGACCATCACACTTATGGCCCACCATATCCCTCCCATACAGTAAAGCACATACATTGACCACCATACATGCAGCACTCTGTCCAGGACACCTCAGCCCCCCCCACATGTGGCTTACACACACAGCACTCCATACATTCATGGCCCACGCATCATGCTCACAGTGTACTCACTTGTTTGTCTGGAGGACCATAGAGTAAAGTGTACTGGAGTAGGACCCCATCAACAAGTCTCTCCAACTCCTCTGCAGTGAAGGCAGGGGCCCTTTCCCCAGACACATGAGCCATTGTCGCTTCCAGACACAGGTCGCAGCAGCACTTGCAGTGTAGGTCCTCTCCTGTTGAAGGTCAGGTAGCAAGTGAGTGAATAGATAGAAAATGGCGGTCACGTCCATGGTGGTGCGTACCATCACCACCGGCGTACATCGCCATTGGTTCCTGGAAACCTAGGGCCCAATGATAACCAATGCCAAGTTTCGCGGCGGTCATCAACCGCCTGCCGCAACGGCGCACAATGCCAGCAGAATTACCTCATTTCCACTTCTGCCATTTCAGGGGGGCACAGGCAATGGCACCTAACTGCGTCACAGCATACATTGGCAGATCAACTAACTCTCGGATTCACATACTGGTTCTGTAAATGAAAAGATGCATCATTATTGCTATAGATGTGTGAATATGACCCTCTGCTCACCGCTTTCCTCCCTAGGCATCAACCGTTAAGGATGATTATGAGATGGAGACATCCTCCAGTGTACAGACCGCTGGTGGACCTTGCGACAATGGAGGACAGGCACATTATCCAGAACTACAGACTTGATAGGGCAACAATCCAAGAACTGTGTAACCAATTGGAGCCAGACCTGATGTCAGGTATCCGCCAGCCCACAGGCATCCCCTCTCTAGTGCAGGTCCTGTCAGTGCTCCATTTCCTGGCAAGTGGTTCCTTCCAAACAACAGTGGCCATGGCATCCGGGATGTCTCAGCCAATGTTCTCCATTGTGCTGACCAGAGTGTTGTCTGTCCTGCTGAAACACATGCACAGCTACTTTGTATTCCCTCAGTTGGAGGATTTGGCCACAGTGAAAGCTGACTTTTATGCCATGAGACATATCCCCAACATCATTGGTGCCATTGATGGTACACATGTTGCTTTGGTCCCACCCCCGGAGAAATGAGCAGGTGTTCAGGAATAGAAAAAGCTATCATTCTGTTAATGTGCAGATGGTGTGTTTGGCTGACCAGTACATCTCCCATGTGAATGCCAAGTATCCTGGCTCTGTGCATGATGCCTTTATCCTGAGGAATAGCAGCATCCCATATGTGATGGTTCAACTCCAGAGGCACCGGGTGTGGTTAATAGGTGAGCCCAAGGTCCCCAGTATATGTTGCTGTCTGGGTATGAGGTTGTCCCTAAGGGTTAGTGTGTGTCTAACAGTTGTCCCTCGATATTTGCAGGTGACTCTGGTTACCCCAACCTCTCATGGCTACTGACCCCAGTGAGGAATGCCAGGACAAGGGCGAGGAACGTTACAATGAGGCACATGGGCAAACAAGGAGGATAATTGAGACAACCTTCGGCCTCCTGAAGGCCAGGTTCCGGTGCCTCCATCTCACAGGTGGATCCCTGTACTACTCACCCAAGAAGGTGTGCCAGATCATCATTGCATGTTGCATGTTGCACAACCTGGCCTTGAGACGCCAGGTGCCTTTTCTGCAGGAGGATGAGTCTGGAGATGGTCTTGTGGCAGCGGTGGAGCCTGTGGACAGTGAGGAAGAGGAGGCAGAGGAAGAAGATGTGGACAACAGAAGTAATATCATACAGCAGTACTTCCAGTGACACACAGGTAAGACACTGTAACTTCACTTTACTTTTCAGTTTTCTGTTGGACATTGTACATGGCAGCATGATTTCCCTATGTCTATGGCCACTTACTGTACCCTTTGGCATTTCTATTTTCAGATCTCTGTGCCCCACTCTGGCTCCTGGTTTACTGCTTCCCATTACAGGTCATACCAATGTATAAATTGCTCTGCATATAAATTGCAATGATTTCAGAATGTTGTACTAATACATGATTCTATCAATTGACAGACTCCAGAATTGTATTTGTTCCAAGGGTGTTTATTGAAGTGCAAACAAGTAGAGGGGGATGTGCAATGGGCTGGGGTGATGGTGGAGGAATGTCCAGTTAGAGTCCAGTCTCTTGGTATCACAGGTGCATTGTCCAATGGGGCATAGTAAAGGGAGCAATGGCACTTGAAGGTGGACAGGGTGACAGAGTGGGACAGAAGGGTGACACTCAGGAGAGTCTTATTTCCTCGCGGGGGTCTTGGCAATGTTCTCTGGCTTTTGTCTGGATCGCAGGGACCATTTGCGGGGTGGTTCTCCTTCTGCAGGGGGTGGGGTCCTGGTGGACTGTTGTTCCAGTGGCGGGGCCTCCTGTCCACTAGCGTCAGCGGAGGTGGAGGGCTGTTCTTCGGTGTGGCTAGTGTCAGGACCAGTTGATGTGCCACTGCCTCCCTCATGGTGTTGGCCATGTCAGCCAGCAACTCTGAAATGGTGACTAGGGTGGTATTAATGGACTTCAAGTCCCCCCTGATCCCCAGGTACTGTCCCTCCTGCAGCCGCTGGGTCTCCTGCCACTTGGCCAGTATCTGGCCCATGGTCTCCTGGGAATGGTGGTATGCTCCCAGGATCCCTGCAAGTGCCTCGTGGAGAGTGGGTTCCCTGGGCCTGTCCTCCCCCTGTCGCACAGCAGTCCTCCCAGCTTCCCTGTTGTCCTGTGCCTCTGTCCCCTGAACCGTGTGCCCACTGCCACTGACCCCAGGTCCCTGGTTGTCTTGGGTTTGTTAGGTTGCCTGGGGTCCCTGTAGTGGTAGACACACTGCTGATTGACATGTTCTGGGGACAGTGGTATGGGCCGACTGGGTGGGTGCTGCGGTGGTGGTTCCTGAGGGGGAAGGCTCTGTGGTAGTATAGGACTGTGGCAGGGTAACCGACTGTTTAGAGGTCCCTGATGGGTCAGATTGGTCATCGTGATCCAGGCGCGCAGAGCTGCTGTCATCAATGTGGGCCTCTTCTGTGGGGGGACTGGATGTTGGTGGCACCTCCTCTCCGGTGACGTTGAGTGAGGGTCCTGTGGGGATGTAAATGCAGTGTTATTGTATCTGCATGTGCCATCTTGTGCATGGGTGTGTTTCCCTGTATGGTTATGTTTGCCCTGTCAGCTTTGTCTTGTGTGTGTAGTGATTTTGTGGGCTAGGTGATTATCTCTAATGGGCATGCTGTGGTGATGGGTGTCCATGCATTGGTGTGGCATGCAGGGCTTGGTAATGGGATTGGTGGGTTGTGATAGTGGGGTATTTGTGAGGTGGTGGAGTGATGGGGGTGAGGGTAGGGGTAGGAGTTTGTGATGGCATGCAGGTAGGGTGGGAGATATAATAGTACAGATTTGACTTACCAGAGTTCAGTCCTCCTGCTACTCCTGTGAGGCCCTCAGGATCCATGATCGCCAAGACTTGCTCCTCCCATGTTAGTTGTGGGGGAGGAGGTAGGGGTCCACCGCCAGTCCTCTGTACAGCTATCAGGTGTCTGGATACCACAGAACGCACCTTCCCCCGTAGGTCGTTCCACCTCTTCCTGATGTCATCCCTTGTTCTTGGGTGCTGCCCCACTGCGTTGACCCTGTCCACGACTCTCCGCCATAGCTCCTTCTTCCTAGCAATGGACGTCTGCTGCACCTGTGATCCGAATAGCTGTGGCTCTACTCAGATGATTTCCTCCACCATGACCCTTAGCTCCTCCTCTGAAAACCTGGGGTGTCTTTGGGGTGCCATGGATGTGGTGTGAGTGGTATGTGTGAGGATGTGTGGGGTGATGTGTGGGGTGATGTGTTGTGGTGTGTGCTGTGAGGTGCGTGGGTGGTATATGGGTGATGGAGTTCTGTGGCTCAGATTGAGTGGGTGCTCCTGGCTTTTCTCTCTCTCTCTTCGCAGTCTTTTTTTTCGTTGCAAGGGTTGTGGGTTTTGTGAGTGTGTGTTTTATATTGGATTGGGTGTGTGGGTGTGGTGTGTGTATGTGTGTCAGGTGTGTTTAGTTTGAATTGTCCAATGTGGTGTAGTTTTGTAAGTGTGGGTGTATTTTGAGCGCGGCGGTGTGTACCACCAATTGTTTACCGCTGTTGAAAGACCGCAGCGGTGATTTGTGGGTCCTGATACTGTGGGCATAGTTCTGTTGGCGTAATGGTGTGGGTTATGGTACCGCCAGTTTATCACTGACCTTTGGGCTGGCAGACTTGTGTGGGTGTCCGTATAGTGGCAGATTTCTCTGTCTGGGTCATAATACCCGTAGCGGTATACCGGCGCGGTCACAGTATGTTGGCAGCCTTCCAGCACGGCGGTAGGCAGCATTTGCCACCAGGATTGTAATAAGGGCCTTAGTCTACAAGCTCAGAGGTGGTAGATCAGACAATCTGACACCCGTAGCCCATTTAATCTTTCAGCTTCATGACTGCAGCCTTGGTTGGGGCTCACACACTGCTAGGATAAGAAGGGGAATCTCAGGTGCCCAGAAGTGGTCGGTTAACCCTGAGGCATCAGGAAGGAGTGTGAGGGAAGCACTAGGTCAGCTTATGCAATAGATCTCTTCACTCCCTTCACCTGTAACCTGGCTACACCCAGTGTCTCTAGAGGTGAATGTTCCCATGACTGACAGTCCCAACTAAGCACCCCACACTATCTACCCAATGGTGAGTGCAGTCCTGGCACCTTTTGAACCAGTCCTTTGTAGACTCCGGGTTGTCTCACCACCTCCCCAGATCCTGCTGTGGCGACAAATGGAGACCAACCATGTGCTGCTCTCAGCACAGTGCCTGTATGTGGATACATGGAAAGCTGCACTAAGGACAAGTGATCTACCATTGTTGTCTGCGTGAGAGAGAAACGTTCACTGTTGGTAACTGTGCAGTACACTTGCATTGAGAAGCTTGCACTACCAACTATTGGGCAATACAATTATAGCTGTGGCTGTGGCGGATTCTTGCTGTACAAGTGTATGAGAGAGGTGGGTGATCTAACTGAAGAATTTCCATCTGTAAAGGGGGTCAGACAGGGATGCGTGCTGGCCCCCTTTCTTTTCCTCCTTTATATAAATGGTCTAGAAGAATTTTTGTGTAAAATAGGGAAGGATTTGCCCCTCATTAATTCCCAGCCAATCCCAGTACTACTTTATGCGGACAATGCTTTCCTTATGTCAAGGACAGCAAATGGCCTTCAAATCCTATAGAATGCTTTTATTACTTTTATGGAAAGCCTTGGCCTTAAAATTAATAGAACAAAATCCTTTGTGATTAAGAGTAGTCCAAAGGTATCAAAAAGCAAAAGATTTGTTCTAGAAGGCACAGAAATACTTAAAGTTTCCAACTTTACTTATCTGGGGGTCCCAATTGATGTTGATTTTAATTGGAAATTTTTGCATAGTGTCCGAAACCTGCAATTTCAAAAAGCCATTGATGCAGTTTTTAGATTTGCAAAGAAGCTGCGACACAAACCTGTGAAGGAAATGTTGATTGTTTTTAAAATTTAAATGTCTTTCAATTGCGTCGTTTGGAGCTGGGGTGTGGGGTTATACTGATTGTACAAGTCTCCAGGTAGTGGAAAATACATTTCTGAGAAGGCTGTTAGCAGTCCCTCAATCTATTCCCGCTGTGTTTTGTCATGATGAAGAAGGCTTGAGGGGCATAGCCGATTGCATAAGATTACAACCTTTACTTCTCTAGTTAAGAGTCTGGCTAAATCCTGAAGCTCAACTGTGTAGATCAGTGATTATGGATTGTTTGTCATTAACTCGGTTTATGGACATTCCCTGGCTCAGATATGTCAATTCTACATTTTCTCACCTTGGGGTAGGGTATTATTTCCAGGCCCCAACATTTTACTGGGGGGGGGTGCAAAGACAGGATTAAGGATTTATACTGGCACTATATCTCTGACTCAAATTTAACCAGGGACACATCAGGGGACCTGGGGAGGCCGTTGCTACAGCCATCACATCCCAATAATATCTTAATATCATTACTTCCGAGCGGCACAGGTTTTTACTTACTAGATTTCTTCTGAACTCCATACATTATTTATTAGCATTTTCCACTCAAGGCACTTGGTTTAAGAAACTCCTGCCATGCTGTTGCGACGCTAGATCACATCAATGCACTTTGCACTTTGTTCTTTTCTGTAACTTATATACTGTACCGAAGAGAAGGTTTTTACACCCTGTACTCTTCCGTACTGTCATTAGGTCCAGTCACTCTTCATCCTCGTATTTGCAGGACCTAGGAAGTGAAGGGACGATACAGGCTGTGTTAAATTTTATACCTGCTCCTATTCGAATTCACAAATGTTATTATTTTCAGTAACATGTTTTTATACTTATACTGACATTGTTATTATATTCATATTTTTGTTTATAGTGTTTTTAATTGACTATGGGGATCATTACGACCCCGGCGGTCGGTGGTAATATGGCGGTAAGTACCGCCAACAGGCTGGCTGTACGTACAGCCATATTATGACACTGGCGGGTTGGCTGAAGCCAACCTGCCAATGTACCACTCCGACCGCCACAGCGGTAACAGCTGCCGGAATGGAGTTATCCATCTCCAGCCCGGCGGCCGTCACTGTTCTGCCTGGGGGATTATGACCCTGCCTACCGCCAGGTTTTCGTGGCGTTCGTAATGCCACGAAAACCATGGCAGTAGGCCATATCAGTGACAGGAATTCCTTCCCTGTCACTGAGAGGGGTCTCCCCCTCCCACTCCAATTATCCCCCCACCCCCCTACCTCTCCAGACCCCTATCACCCATTCATTCACACCCCCTTCACACACACACCCGCGCCTACACACACCCATTCCAACATGCATCCACGCATGCATACATCCATTCACACACACATCCGCACACACTTGCACACATACATGCAGACACACATTTACATTACACCACAGACACGCACTCGCACCACCATACATGCATACACGCATTCATCGTGAAACACACACCCACGTTCACACACACACATACATTCACACACCCCCACACACACACAACACCCCACACCTCCCTCCCCTGTCGGAGACCCGACTTACCTGTAGTCAGGGGTCCTCTGACAGGAGACGGGGCAGGGCGCTGCTACCGCCAGCAGCACAACACCGCCAGGCCGTATTATTTCTCATAATATGGCTGCTGGTGGACTACTGGCGTGGTGCCACCTTACCACCATCTGCCGGCATGACCACAGAAAAATTTCCGCCATTCTCCTGGCGGAACTCCGGCTGTGGTCACAATACGGCGGATGGCTGGTAGCCACAGTGACGGTCTTTTGGCGCCCGTCGCCGCAGAGGTTGGCGGTTTTTACCGCCGATGTCTAAATAAGGGCCTATGGCCCTCATTACAACCCTGGCGGTCGGTGTTAAAGCGGCAGTAATACCGCCAACAGGCCGGCGGAAAAAAATGGGATTACAACCGTGGCGGAAACCGCCAACATAGACAGCCACTTTAACACTCCGACCGCCACGGCTGTACAAAAAAACAGTGCGGCGGACACCGCCAACTGACAGGTGGGAGACAATGTACCGCCCACCTTATCAAAACACGGCTATCCGCCATCTTTTCCAGGGTGGAACCAACACGAATAAAAACACGGCAGAAACAGTACACAGAAGGGAAAACACTCACCTCTCCACACCCCACGAGGATCCAGGACACCATGGAGCCCAAAATGCAGATCCTGCCAGCGATGGTCTTCCTGCTCCTCTATCAGGATCTCCAACGACGGCGGCGATGACCACGGTGAGTACTGCACCTGCAACACAGGGGGGGAGGGAAAAGAGAGTGACACACACGCAACACGCAACACCCCCACTCCCACCCTCACCCACAACACCATACACACAAATACATGCTGCAACATTACATATACACCCCCCACTCCCCCTTGAATAACGCAAGGACATAAGGAAATGATTGTCACGGTTGTAATCAATAAAAATGCATTAGTCAAAAGTCAAAATCCAGTATATACAAATATGTACACCAACTACACAAGTCCAGATAGTGCATCAATCATTGTCCGCGGACCACTGGGCCCAAAATGCATGGGCGAGGCCCACACATGATACCTGATTCCAAACGGAGAGAACACTGGAGGGACATCACATAGAAAATATACAGGTACCTCAGGGGGAGAAGGAGGGGGGGCACCTCAGCCTGATGAACGCACAACGCCACTGCTCCATGAGGGGGCTCCATGCCAATTGATGTATCCTGGGAAGTGCAAAGCCACAGTCTCTCAAGTATCTCCAGTGGGTGATTTGCCCACTGCTTTATCCTGAGGAGTGCAAAACCACATTCTATCAAGTCTTTTCAGTGGATGGGTTGCCCACTGCTTTATCCTGGGGAGTGCAAAGCCACAGTCTCTCAAATCTTTTCAGTGGGTGGTTTGCCCACTGCTTTATCCTGGGGAGTGCAAAGCCACAGTCTCTCAAGTCTTTTCAGTGGGTGGTTTGCCCACTGCTTTATCCTGGGGAGTGCAAAGCCACAGTCTCTCAAGTCTTTTCAGTGGGTGGTTTGCCCACTGATTTATCCTGGGGAGTGCAAAGCCACAGTCTCTCAAGTGGATAACAGTCTCCACTGGTTCTGGAGTGGGCTTTGTGCCCAGAGTGCTTCATCCTGCCAAGGACTGAGGTAGTGGATGCCTTGCTCCACTGGTTCTGGAGAGGGCTTTGTGCCCAGAGTGCTTCATCCTCCCAAGGACCGAGGTGGTGGATGAGATACTCCACTGGTTCTGGAGGGGGCTTGGTGCCCAGAGTGCTTCACCCTGGCAAGGACCGAGGTAGTGGATGCCTTTCTCCACGGGCGTGTCAGTCGCGGCGGTGCTGGCTGCGGGGTCTGTGGCGGCGGTGCTGGCTGCGGGGTCTGTGGCGGCGGTGCTGGCTGCAGGGTCTGTGGCGGCGGTGCTGGTGGCTGGGTCTGTGGCAACGGTGCTGGCTGCGGGGTCTGTGGCGGCAGTGCTGGCTGCGGGGTCTGTGGCAGCAGTGCTGGCGGCGGGGTCTGTGGCGGCAGTGCTTGCGGTGGGGTCTGTGGCGGTGCAGGTGGCGGTGCAGGTGGCGGTGTTCTCCCCCGTACAGGTTGGCGTCGATGTGGACCGAAGGTGTGACACTGGTCCCTCAGTCGGTGCCACCATGCCCTCTCCTGACCTGCCCTTCAGTTTTTGGCCCTTCCCCACCATCGATGGTGGCACAGCTGTCTTGCCACTATCCCCTTTCGTTTTCCCTGACCCCTTGGTGGCAGGTGTTTTCGGCTTCTCCCTCCGGGATGTGAGCACCTTTTTCACCTTGGCAGGTTGCGGAATGTCCTTGCCCTTCCTCCGTGGCACACTGGCAGCCCTGATGGTTGGCGCACTCCATGACCCCGCAGTTGCTGGCACCACTGTGCCTGGGGATGTGGTGGCTGAGGTGCTGGGCTGGGACCTGGAAAGCCTGGCCCTAGGGGAAAGGCGGGGAGGGGTGTAGGGAAGATGTCAATATTAGGCAGGAAAAGTTTTTTAGACACACTGGTAAGGGTAGATGGAGGGGGTTTGGGAGTGGAGGTAGAGGTAGTGGTTGTAGGAGGTGTACGTCTGCTGAATTTGGGTGAAGGTGCACGGGCAGGAGGCTGTTGTGAGGTGGATGGCTGTTGGGTGGGTGTGTGCCTGCGTTTGTGTAGTTTGGGAGGAGGGCTCACAGACACAATGGGAGAGGACACAGGGGATGTGTAAATGGTAGTGGGGGTGGTGAGTGCACGTGAGCGGTGTGTGGTGATGGCCTGCTGGTGATGAAGGTAGTGGCTGAGGATGTAGTGCATGAAGGTGTGAGTGGAGACGAGACTGGGAGGGACAAGGGAGACATGGAGGAGGGGGACACAGTGGAGGCAGTGGATGTTGGTTTGTGTGTATGGGTATGATGCTTGTGTGAGTGCCTGTGGGATGTGTGGTGCTTATGTTTGCCTGAGCCACCTTTGTGTGTTGAGGTGTGTGCATGCTGGTCCGATGGTGTGCTTGGGATAGGCTGAGGTACAGGGGATTGGGTCTAGGTGGAGGAAGTTGGAGGGGGGGAGGCTGGACACAGGGAGAATGGCTGCCATCAGTGCTGAGAACAGAGCCTGAAATGCTCTCTGTTGGGCTGCCTGGCCAGAATGAATGCCCTCCAGGTATGCATTTGTTTGTTGCATATGCCTTTCAACACCCTGGATGGCATTCAGAATGGTAGACTGCCTAACAGTGAGGGATCTCAGGAGCTCAATAGCCGCCTCTCTGAGGGCAGCAGGGCTGACTGGGGCAGAGCCTGAGGTGCCTGGGGCGAAGGAGATGCCCATCCTCCTGGGTGAGCGGGCACGGGACACACGCTGAGGGGCTGCTGGGAGGGCAGTGCTGGTAGTGGGGGTGGCGGCTGTACCTATTGATGCGGAGGGCACAGAGGGGCCCACCACCGCAAGGGAGCTCCCATTAGAGGAGGAGTCGCTGTCACTGCTGTCAGCTCCTGCCCCCGCCGTGGAGCTCCCCTCGCCCTCTGTCCCACTGGTGGCTTCAGACTGCGTTGTTTTGCCCTCCAGGGCCAAGTGCGATGCAGCTCCCTCCTGCTCCGGTGCCAATGCTCCTCCGCCTGATGATGCTATTGCACACAAGAACAGGGAGACCACAAAAAGGGGGGGAAAGACAGAAGAAAGACATGTTCCGTGCATGCAACACCACTACCGTTGGCGGACACTACAGACACAGCAGCCCTCTGCACTACGCCATGCACTTATAGTTCCTAGATTAATCACATGGCCATGGGGTACAAGGCCTAAGCCCGATTGCTGAACACATGGAAGCCACAGGAGCCTGACTAGGTGTAGATGCCACTAACCACTAGTGGAGTTGGGGTGCCTCTGAGCCTGCCTCACAAGGGACCTTGCCTACCAAGATCACCCTGGCCTAGGGGATCCCTCTGCCCACCTCCCCCACCCAGACACCTCGTAATGCGCGCAGAGTCAGCTGAATGAGAGTGTACTCACCCCCTTGTGGCTGCTGTTATCCCCTCAAGCGCCCATCCAACTCCGGATACGCCACCGCCAGGATCCAGAACATCAGGGGGGTCATGGTGCGACGGGCATCCCTCCCACGTTGGGAGGCCATCCCGAGCTTGGCCTCCGCCGTCTTCTTGTTCCAGCGGCGAAGGTCCTCCCATCTTTTCCAACAGTCAGTGCTCCGTCTGTGGTGGACCCCTAAGGTCCTGACGTCCTTGGCGATGGCACGCCAAATAGCGTTCTTCTGGTGGGTGCTGACCTAGAGGAATAGTACAGGGGAAAAGGAAAATCTTTACCTGTCCGGACCATCATATAATTGGCCCACGTTCCCACCCTTGCCCTGACACACATACATTCACCGTCCGCACATGCAGGCCTCAGTCCCCCCCCATTTATCTTCCATCCACACCACTCCAAACAGGCATTGCCCATGCAGCATGCTCACAGTGTACTCACCTGTTTGTCTGGAGGACCGTACAGTTGTGTGTACTGGGGGAGGACCCCATTCACTAGTTTCTCCAACTCCTCCGAAGTGAAGGCAGGGGCCCTTTCCCCAGACACATGAGCCATCGTCGCTTCCAGACTGAGGTCACAGCAGCACTTGCAGTGTAGGTCCTCTCCTGTTGAAGGTCAGGTAGCAAGTGAGTGAACAGGCAGAAAATGGCGGTCACGTCCGCAGTGGTGCGTACCGTCCCCGCCGGCGTACATCGTCATTGGCTCCTCGGACCCATAGGGTTCAATGTTAACCAATGCATGATTGCACTGCGGTCTTCGTCCGCCTACCGCGACGGTGTACAACGCCAGCGCAGTTACCTCATATCCCCTTGTCCCACTTTACAGGTCAGACAGCCGCCATTTCAGGGGGCCACATGGCATTAATATTAACTGCGTCACACCAATGTAGGCCTTGAATACACACAGTAACAGGCACATTGCGGATTAATAAATGTGTGCAAATTACATGTTGTCATACCTCAATGTTGGGTGACTCTCTGCTTGCTGTTCTCGTCCATAGGGCATGTCTGCTGGGGCAGGTGATGAGATGGCAGCATCCTCCGGTGTACAGACCACTGATGGACCTGTCGACAATGGAAGAGAGACACGTAATAGTCACCTACAGTCTTGATCGTGCAACAATCCATGAACTGTGTGCCCAGTTGGAGCCAGACCTGATGTCAGCTATCTGCCATCCCACAGGAATCCCCCCTCTAGTGCAGGTCCTGTCAGTACTCCATTGCATCAGGGCTGTCCCAGCCAATGTTCTTTAACATGTTGTCCAGAGTGTTGTCTGCCCAGCTGAAACACATGCACAGCTACATCGTATTCCCTCAGGTGGAGGATTTGCCCACAGTGAAAGGTGACTTCTATACCCTGGGACATATCCCCAACATCATAGGTGCCATTGATGGGAAACATGTGGTCTTGGTACCGCCCCGCAGGAGTGAACAGTTGTACAGAAACCGGAAGAGCTACCATTCTATGAATGTGCAGATGGTGTGTTTGGCAGACCAGTACATCTCCCATGTGAATGCCAAATTTCCTGGCTCAGTGCATGACGCTTACCTTCTGAGGAATAGCAGCATCCCTTATCTGATGGGGCAACTCCAGAGGCACCATATGTGGCTAATAGGTGAGGACAAGGACCCTATACAGTGTGAATAGTTGTCTGGGTATGGGGTTGTCCCTATGGGTTAGTGTGTGTCTAACAGTTGTCCCTCAACATTTGCAGGTGACTCTGGTTACCCTAACCTGTCATGGCTACTGACCCCAGTGAGAAGGGCAGAGGAACGCTACAATGAGGCACATGGGCAAACTAGGAGAGTGATTGAACGCACCTTCAGCCTCCTGAAGGCCAGGTTCCGGTGCCTCCATATGAGAGGTCGTTCTCTCTACTACTTACCAAAGAAGGTGTGCCAGATCATCGTGGCCTGCTGTATGCTGCACAACCTGGCTTTGCGACAGCAGGTGCTTTTTCTGCAGGAGGATGGTCCAGCTGGTGGTCTTGTGGCAGCTGTGGAGCCTGTGGACAGTGAAGAAGAGGAGGCAGAAGAAGAAGATATCGACAACAGAAATAACAAAATCATGCAATACTTCTAGTGAGACACAGGTAAGAAGATGTCACTGCCTCCCACATCTCATACAATTGTTGGAGCTAGCATAAGTCTGTCATTTTCACTCAGTGTATGGACCCTGATTTGTCACTTTGCCCTTCCATTTCACAGATGTGGGTCCCACTTTGTGCCCTCTGCTATATTTCCTCCAGCCCTACAGCTGTGTTACATAGGTATGTGAACAATTAAATTGACATTGCTCTATTCCATGGTTATTGCAATTACACGTTTGTGAAAGCACAGACTGACTCCAGATTGTTTTGTGATTGAGTGAGTTTATTTCTGTGCAAATAAGTGGAGGGGGTTGTAAAATGGGCAGGGGTGATGGTGGAGGAATGTCCATGGCAGAGTCCAGTCTCTTGGTCTCACAGGTGCATTGTCCAAAGGGGCATAGGAAGTGGAGCAATGGCAGTTTAAAGATGGACAGGGTGACAAAGTGGGACAGAAGGGTGACATTCAGGGGGGTCTCATTTGCTGGCGGGGGTCTTGGCAATGTTCTCTGTTTTGTTCCTGGATCCCAGGGACCGTTTGTGGGGTGGTTCTCCATCTGCAGGGGGTGGGGTGCTGGTGTCGTGTTCCTGTGGCGGTGCCTCCTGTCCACTAGTGCTGGCGGAGGTGGAGGGCTGTTCATCGTCCAGGCTAGTGTCAGGGGCCCCTTGTTGTGCCACAGTGTCCCTCCTGGTGTTGACAAGGTCTTGCAGCACCACCCCTGCAATGGTGACTAGGGTGTTAATGGACTTCAGGTCCTCCCTGATCCCCAGATAGTGTTCCTCATGCAGCCGCTGGGTCTCCTGAAACTTGGCCAGTACCGTTGCCATCGTCTCCTGGGAATGATGGTAAGCTCCCATGATGTTGGAGAGGGCCTTGTGGAGAGTGGGTTCCCTGGGCCTGTCCTCCCCCTGTCGCACAGCAGTCCTCCCAGTTTACCTGTTTTCCTGAGCCTCTGTCCCCTGAACCGTGTGCCCACTGCCACTGCCCCCAGGTCCCTGATTTTCTTGGGTTGATGGGTTTGCCTGGGATCCCTGTAGTGGTGGACACACTGCTGATTGACGTGTCCTGGGGACAGAGGGATGGGCCCGCTGGGTGGGTTCTGTGCTGGTGTTTCCTGAGGGGTGAGGCTCTGTGGTGGCTTGTGCCAGTGTCAGGGGAACCAACTTTCCCGGGTCCCTGATGGGCCAGGCTGGTCAGCTTGATCCAGTTGTGCAGAGCTGCTGTCATCACTGTGGGTCTCTTCTGTGGGGGGACTGGACATGTCTGGTACCTTCTGTCCGGTGACGTTGGGTTGGGGTCCTGCAGGGGTGTAAAGGCATGAGTATTGCATCTGTGTGTGCCATTGTGTGCAATGGGTGAGTGACCCTGTACTCCAGTGCTTGCATTCTTGTCGTGGTCCTTGTGTGATATTTGGTTTGGGGTCTCTGTGGGTATCTGTAGTGGACATGCTTTGGTGATGGGTGTCCATGCTTTGGTGATGGGTGTCCATGCTTTGGTGTTGCATGCAGGGCTTGGTGTTGGGATGGGTGGGTTGTGATAGTGGGGCATATGTGAGGTGCTGGAGTGATGGGGTGAGGGTGGGAGTATGTAATGGCATGCAGGTGGGTGGGGTATATAATAGTAAAGCTTTGACTTACCAGAGTCCAGTCCTCCTGCTACTCCTGCGAGGCCCTCAGGATGCAGTATTGCCAAGACCTGCTCCTCCCATGTTTTAGTTGTGGGGGAGGAGGCCGGGGTCCACCGCCAGTTCTCTGTACAGCATTCTGGGATCTGGAGACCACGGAACGCACCTTCCCCCATAGGTCTTTCCACCTCTTCCCCTTCTGCGGTACTGTCCCACTGCGTTGACCCTGTCGACGATTCTGCACCATAGCTCCATCTTCCTTGCAATGGAGGTCTGCTGCACCTGTGATCCGAATAGCTGTGGCTCTACCCGGATGATTTCCTCCACCATGACCCTCAGCTCCTCCTCAGAGAACCTGGGGTGTCGTTGAGGTGCCATGATGTGGTGTGGGTGATGAGTGAGGTGGTGTCTGTTGTGATGTGTGAGGGGATGTGTTGGTGTGTGTTGTTTGAGGTGCGTGGATGTTGTGTAAGTAATGGTGTTGTGTGTCTGTGGATGCTGGTTTTGTTTATGGTGGTGTCTCTCTCTGGCGTGGTATCAGACTTCTGGTATTAAGGGTTTGTGGGTGTGTGTTTTATATTGGATTGGGTGTGTGGGTGTGGTGTGTATATGTGTATCAGGTGTGTGTATTTCGATTTGTCCAATGTGGTTGTGTTTTATAAATGTGTGTGTATTTTGAGCGCAGCGGTATATACCACCAATGGAATACTGCGGTTGAAAGACAGTGGAGGTTTTGTAATCGCCAGTTTATCACTGACCTTTGGTGTGGCGGACTTGTGTGGGTGTCTGTATTATGGCAGATTCCAAGCTGTGGGTCGTAATAGCTGTAGCGGAATTCTGCAGCCGCAGCGGTATGTTGGCGGTCTTCTGCACGGCGGTAAGTGGCGTTTACCGCCAGGGTTGTAATGAGGGCCTACGTCTTTTATGGCTCCTTTGAGCCGAATAAAGTATTTGAATCAAATGGGATATGTATGTATGGGTAACTGAGAGCCAGTGTTATAGGTACTTGTGGCACAGGGCATACCCTTCACCATATTTGGCACCTTTACAAGTATAACACAAACATACAATCATATTTTTCAATGGGAGAAATGTAAAGTGCAAAAATGTTCATGATGTGGAACATTTTTCTGCATTTTTAATTTCTCACATTTAAAAAAGGATTATATTTTTCAGTTATAAATATTGCACAGTGCTCTAATGGCCAATGGGAGCAAGAGGCCTGTTGTTTGTAAATGCAACACTTTGGAAAATAATTTAAGAAATTTAAAATGAAAAGCTAACTTAATTATAAGGTAACTTTTCATTTTCATGTTCTCCAATTTAAAAGCATTGAGAAACATCATTTTGTTCTCATTTCTAATACTGAGTTGACAAGGAGTTTTATTAATGAGTTAAATAAATATCAGTTGTCACTTTATTCGATTTAACACAGTGAATGAAAAAGTACATCAATACCAACAGTTGAATAAAATCACCTAAAAACAGTACATGACATTTCATGAGAAAAAGTAAAACAACCTGCTAAAAACCAAGATAAATAAAAAATAAACATTGTAACTGGATAAAAGTTGAAGTTACAATAAAGCAGGCCTTACTTGAATACAATGCATCGACGCAAGAAGTGGACAAATAAACTTATGATGTAAGCTAATACATTTAGGGCAGATAAAACAATATATAAAGTGACCAGTGCAACTGCCTTTTCACATGTGTAAACTGGAGTCTCAGAGGGTTTGTGCCAACTAGCTATAAGCTAGGGGAACAGGCTCAAATGAAAATAGGACAAAATATGAAGGGGCAAAACAGGCATATCAAGAATTAAGTGCAACTCTATTTTACATGAAGATTTCACCATAGCATAATGAGCATACAAACTTCCAGAGAGCAAGCGTTCAGCCCTTTTCCCTTTGCATTGGCGCAAAAGGCTTCCTTAACCCACAAGTAAGTAATAAACGCTTTCTTCGATTCATTTATATAAAAATCATAAAAGCACAATCATTTAAAATCACATAAAGACAAGCTAGTTAAATAGATAAGTAGAATAAATTCTGAGAGCGCAATAGGCATAAAAATTTACAATAAATATTCATTGATCAGGTTGTGGGCTCATTGATTGGCCGCCTTTTCTTTCATGGCCACCTTACATTAATTTAAACTCTTTCTATCATTGATTACAGAACATAAATAGTTTCCAAGGCTACAGCATATTTCAATAGTCGGAAGCATTTGGAGGTATAAATACACAAGGCGACATTGGCACATGTAGGAAGATCTTAATAATGGCATTTGGGGGGTCATTCCAACCCTGGCGGTCGGTGTTAAAGCATCGGCTAAACCGCCAACAGGCTGGCGGTAAAAAAAATTGAATTCCGACCCTGGCGGAAACCGCCAACAGAGACCGCCACATCAACACACCTCCCGCCACGGCGGGACAAACAAACAGCGCGGCGGTCACCGCCAACAGACAGGCGGGAGTCAATGTACCGCCCACCCTATCACAACCTACCAATCCGCCACCTTTTCCGGGGCGGTAGCCCCGCCGATAAAAAAAAAACACGGCGGAAACAGACATTTCGAACGGAAAACGCTTACCTCCATACACCCCACGAGCAATCTGGACAGCATGGAACCCGAACTCCACATCCTCCCAGCGATAGTCTTCCTGCTCCTCTACCAGGAGCACGAACGCCGGCGCAGAAGACAACGGTGAGTACTGCACCTACGACACAGGGGAGGGGGGAGGGAAAAAATTACGGGGCACACATACGCCACACACCCACCCCCACCCTCACCCACTACAACACACACATCAATGCATAGCAATACATCACAGTTACCCCCCCAAATCCCCCGGAAGAATGCAAAGACAAAAGGAAATGATACTAAACATTTGAAAATATTGTATTACTGGCTTAAAAATATATCACACATCAAAAAAATGTATATACATAAATTTACAAGTCTGATCATTGTAGCAGGCATTGTTCGTGGACCACTGGGCCCAAATCACATGGGCAAAGCCCACACAGGATTCCTGACTCCAACGGAGAGAACACTGCAGGGGCATCAGATAGGAAAACTACAGGCACCTCAGGGGGAAGGGAAGGGGGGGCACCTCAGCCAGATGAGTCCACGACACCAGATCCACGAGGGGCCTCCATGGCCACTGTTCAATCCTGGGGAGTGCAAAGCCACAGTCTCACAAGTCTATACAGTGGGTGGGCTGCCCACTGTTACATCCTGGGGAGTGCAAAGCCACAGTCTCTCAAGTCTCTACAGTGGGTGGCTTGCCCACTGTTACATCCTGGGGAGTGCAAAGCCACAGTCTCACAAGTCTCTACAGTGGGTGGGCTGCCCACTGTTACATCCTGGGGAGTGCAAAGCCACAGTCTTTCAAGTCTCTACAGTAGGTGGCTTGCCCACTGTTCCATCCTGGGGATTGCAAAGCCACAGTCTCACAAGTCTCTACAGTGGGTGGCTTGCCCACTGTTCCATCCTGGGGAGTGCAAAGCCACAGTCTCACAAGTGGATAACAGTCTCCACTGGTTTTGGAGGGGGACTGGTGCCCAGAGTGCTTCGTGCAGCCCTGCCCGACACAGATGCGGGCCTGCCCCTGCCGCCAATGGGCCAGCCGTGCTTGAGACGGCGGTGCCCAGTTCAGCGGTGCTTGAGACGGCGGTGCCCAGTGCAGCAGTGCTTGAGACAGCAGTGCCCAGTGCAGCGGTGCTTGAGATGAAGGGCCCAGTGCAGCGGTGCTTGAGACGGCGGTGCCCAGTGCAGCGGTGCTTGAGATGAAGGGCCCAGTGCAGCGGTGCTTGAGACGGCGGTGCCCAGTGCAGCGGTGCTTGAGATGAAGGGCCCAGTTCAGCGGTGCTGGAGATGAAGGGCCCAGTTCAGCGGTGCTTGAGACGGCGGTGCCCAGTGCAGCGGTGCTTGAGATGAAGGGCCCAGTTCAGCGGTGCTTGAGATGAAGGGCCCAGTGCAGCGGTGCTTGAGACGGCGGTGCCCAGTGCAGCGGTGCTTGAGACGGCGGTGCCCAGTTCAGCGGTGCTTCGGATGAAGGGCCCAGTTCAGTGGATCCGGGCATGGCGTGGAGGTCATTCGCCACCTGACCTGTGGCTGGCGGGGCCTTCCTGCCCATCTGTCGTGTGGCTGGCGGGGCCCTCTTGGGCTGCAGTACCGGGCCTGTTGGTGTCCTCCTGCCCACCTGGGATGGGGCTGGCGGGGCCCTCCTGGCCAGCTGGGCTGATGGCGGTCTTGTCGGGCGTGCTGCCCTTCCCAGCCTTCCCTGATCGCCTGTGGCCCTTCCCCACCTTGGGCGGTGTGCCAGCTGGCTCCACACTTCCTGCCGGAGCCATGGTAGGGATTTTAGTCCTTGGTGTTTTCGCCCTCTCGCGCCGGCCACTGCCTATCTTTGGATGTTTCTCCGGGGGTGGGCTGAGCGTGCCTTGGCTCCGTACTGAACTGGCTGCCCTTGAGGGTGGGGGACTCCATAGTCCATGGCAGACTGTCATGACAGGTCCCGGTTTTGTGGTGGCTGAGGTGCTGACTGGAGTCCTATGACATGGACGGGGTGGGGGAGTTGTTGGAAAGAGGTTAAGTTTGGAAAGGAAAAGCATTTTAGGAACAGTGGGACGGGTAGGTGTAGTGGGTATGGGAGTGGAGGAAGAGGTTGTGGTTGTAGGAGTTTGATGTCTGGTGTCTTTGGGTGCAGGTGCTTGGGCTGGAGGCTGTCGTGAGGTGGATGGCTGTTGGGTGGGTGGCTGCCTGCGTTTGTGTATCTTGGAAGAGGGGGTGACAGACACCCTGGGAGAGGACACAGGGGACGTGTAAATGGTAGTGGGGGTGGTGAGTGCACGTGTGCGGGGGGTTCTGGTGGGTGTGCTGGTGATGGAGGTAGTGGCTGAAGATGTTGTGCATGCAGGTGTGAGTGGAGACGTGACAGGGAGGGAGGAGGGAGACGAGGAGGAGGGGGACACAGTGGAGGCAGTGGGTGTTGGTATGTCTGCATGCGGATGTTGCTTGTGTGAATGCCTGTGTGATGTGTGGTGCTTATGTCTGGCTGAGCTTCCCTTGGGTGTTGAGGTGTCTGCAGGCTGGTCTGATGGTGTGTCTGGGATAGGCAGAGGTACAGGTGATAGGGTATGGGTGGAGGAAGTTGGAGGGGGAGGCTAGAGACAGGGACAATGGCTGCCATCAGTGCTGAGGCCAGAATGTTGAACGATCGCTGAAGGGCAGCCTGACCAGAATGAATGCCCTCCAGGTATGCATTACTCTGGTGCACCTCTCTTTCGACACCCTGGATGGCATTCAAAATGGTAGACTGCCCAACAGTGAGCGTCCTCAGGAGGTCAATGACCTCCTCACTGAGGGCAGCAGGGGTGACTGGGGCAGGGGCTGAGGTGCCTGGGGCGAAGGAGATGCCCACCTTCCTGGGTGAGCGTGCACGGGGCAAACACTGAGGGGCTGCTGGGAGGGCGGTGCTGGTGCGCTGTACCTGTTGTTGTGGGGGGCACAGATGTTGCCGCCACCACAAGGGAGCTCCCTTCAGAGGACGAGTCGCTGTCACTGATATCTGCACGAGTCCCCGCTGTGGAGCTCCCCTCGCCCTCCGTCCCACTGGTGAATTCCGAGTCCTTTGCATGGCCCTCCATGGCCATGTGGGATGCAGCTCCCTCGTGCTCCGATGCCACTTCTCCTCCGCCTGATGATGCTAATGCACACATGAACAGGAAGACCACAAAAAAGGGGGGGGGGAATAAAGACATGTTGAGTGCATACATTGGCGACACCGTTGGCAGACAGGAGAGACACAGAAGCCCCCTGCACTACGCCGCGCACTTGGGGTCGACTACTCAATCCGTGGGACATGGCCTACAAGCCTATGGGCGACATCTGCACACATTGATGACACAGGGCCATGAATAGCTGTACTTGGCACCCTACAGAGGTGGGGGGCGGGGGCACAGGGCCATGCCTTACGGAGAGGCCTAGCCTACAGAAATCGCCCTGGCCTAGGGATACCCACTGCCCTCCTCCCCCACCCAGACACCTCCACTGCGCGCAAAGTCACCAGGATTAGAGTGTACTCACCCCTTTGTGTCTGCTGTGAAGTCCTCACGCGCCCATCCAAATCGGGGTAGGCCACCGCCAGGATCCGGGACATCAGGGGGGTCAAAGTCCGACTGGCACCCCTCCCACGTTGGGAGGCCATCCCCAGCTGAGCCTCCGCCGTCTTCCTGCTCCAGCGTCGGATGTCCTCCCATCTCATCTGGCAGTGGGTGCCCCGTCTGTGGTGGACCCCCAGGGTCCGGACGTCCTTGGCGATGGCACGCCAAATATCGATTTTCTGGTGGGCGCTGACCTATGTGACATGTACAGGGGGAGAAAATATTCATCACCTTCTGCATGCTCGATGTGAGTGGCCCCCCCATCCCCACCCTTGCCATGTGGCACATGCTCTCATCTGTTGTTTGATGCATGCCTCAATCGCTCCCCTCCCCACCATCTTTCATCCACCCCACTCAACACAGGCATTGCCCACAAAGCATGGTCCCAGTGTACTTACCTGTTGGTCTGGAGGACCGTAGAGTAGCGCATACTGGGGGAGGACCCCATCCACAAGTTTCTCCAATTCCTGAGCAGTGAAGGCAGGGGCCCTTTCCCCAGTCGCATGAGCCATTGTCTCTTCCAGACTTAGGTCACAGCAGCACTTGCAGTGTAGGTCCTCTCCTGTCGAAGATCAGGTATCGAGTGATTAAGCAGATAGAAAATATCGGTCACGCCCGCGGTGGTGCGTACCGCGGCGGTGCGTACCGCGACCGCCGGCGCACATCGTCATTGGCTCCCGAGAACCATAGGGTTCAATGTTAACCAATGCTGCTTTGCGCCGCGGTCTTCGACCGCCTACCGCCACTGTGTGCCACGCCATTGCATTGACCTCACATCCCATTGTCGCACTTCACAGGTCAGGCAGCCGCCATTTCAAGGGCCCACATGGCTTACTTTCTACTGCATCACACATACCTAGGCCTTGCATCAACACTCATACAAGCCATTCAATGCATTGGGAATCGTGTTCTGTGCAAGCTGTGGTTAAGTACCTGTGGGTTGATTGACTCTGTGCTCGCTGTTGTCCTTCATAGGCACCGTCCGCTGGGACATGCGAGGAGATGGAGGAATCCTCCGGGTGTACAGACCGCTGGTGGACCTGTCGACAATGGAGGAAAGACATGTCATACTGACATACAGGCTTGACCGAGCCACTATTCAGGAACTGTGTGCCCAGCTGGAGGCAGACCTGATGTCACCTAATCCGACAATGTCCATGGCAGAGTCCAGACTATTAGTATCACAGGTGCATTGTCCAAATGCCTGTGGAAAGTAGAGCAGGGGCAGTTTAAGGGTGGACAGGGTGACAATGTGGGACAGTGGGATGACCATCAGGGAGGTATCCTTTCCTGGCGGGGGTCTTGGCATCTTACTCTGTCTTCTTCCTGGATCTCAGGGCCCGCTTGCGGGGTGGTTCTCCTTCTGCAGGGGGTGGGGTGCTGGTGGCCTGTTGGTCCTGTGGCGGGGCCTCCTGTCCACTAGCGCAGGCAGAGGTGGTAGGCAGTTCTTGGTCCATGCTAGTGTGAGGGGCCCTTTGTGGTGCCACAATGTCCTGCAATGTGGTGACTACCTGATTCAGAGCCCCTACGATGGTGCCCAGGGCGGAACTGATGGTTCGTAGTTCTTCCCTGAACCCCAAATGCTGTTCCTCCTGCAGGAGCTGGATCTCCTGAAACCTAGCCAGGACCGTCGCCATCGTCTCCTGGGAATGATGGTATGCTCCCATGATGGAGGAGAGGGCCTCGTGGAGAGTGGGTTCCCTGGGCCTGTCCCCCCCCCGTCGCACAGCAGCCCTCCCAGTTCCCCTGTTTCCCAGGGCCTCTGTCCCCTGGACCGTGTGCCCACTACCACTGCCCCCAGGTCCCTGTTGTTGTTGGGGTGGTGGGTTTGCCTGGGTGCCCTGTAGTGGCGGACACACCACTGATTGATGTGTCCTGGGGACAGAGGTATGGGCCCGCTGGGTGGGTGCTGTGCTGGTGTTTCCAGAGGGGGGAAGGTCTGTGGAGGCCTGTGACTGGGTGAGGGGAACCGACTGTCCCGAGGTCCCCGATGGGCCGGGCTGGTCATCTAGATCCAGGTCGACAGAGGTGCTGTCATCACTGTGGGCCTCTTCTGGGGGTGGAGTGGACAGTTGTGGACCCTCCTGCGCGGTGACGTGGCGTTCGGGTCCTGCAGGGGTATAAAAGTATGGTTATTGCATCTGTGTGTGCCATAGCGTGCAATGGGTGGGTGCCCGTGTACCCCAGTGCTGGCATTCCCGTGTGGGGGCTTTAGTGACGGTGGTTTGTGGGGGGGGATGGGTATGTGCAGTGGGCATGCTTTGGTGATGGGTGTCCATGCTTTGTGGTCGCATGCAGGGTTTGGGGTTGGGATGAGTGGGTTGTGATGGTGAGACATTTGCAAGGAGTAGGTGTGATGGGGGTGAGGGTGAGGGTGGGGGTATGAGTTGGCATGCAGGTGGGGTAGGGGGGATGAAGTAGTGAAGATTTGACTTACCAGAGTCCATTCCTCCAGATACTCCTGCGAGGCCCTCAGGATGCAGGATCGCCAAGACCTGCTCCTCCCATGTTGTAAATTCTAGGGGAGGAGGTGGTGGTCCACCGCCAGTCCTCTGCACTGTGATGTTGTGCCTGGATACCATTGAACGCACCTTCCCCCGTAGGTCGTTCCACCGCTTCCTGATGTTGTCCCTATTTCATGGGTGCTGCCCCACAGCGTTGACCCTATCGACTATTCTGCGCCATAGCTCCATCTTCCTTGCAATGGTGGTGTGCTGCACCTGTGTCCCGAATAGCTGTGGCTCTACCCGTACAATTTCCTCCACCATGACCCTGAGTTCATCCTCAGAAAACCTGGGGTGTCTTTGCGGTGCCATGGGGTGGTGTGGGTGATGTGTGGGGTGGATTGTGTGGTGCTAAGTGTGGTGATGTGTATTGTTGTGTTGTGTGAAGTGTGTGCTAATATTGCTGGGTGACAGTAAAATCCGCGTCTCGGTTCTGAGATCTCTTTTCTCTGTGCGTGTTCACGATTCTGTTGGAGTGGAGGTTTGAGGGTGATGTGGGTGTGTGTTTTATATTGTGTTGGGTGTGTGGGAGTGGTGTGTGTATGTGTATCAGGTGTGTGTATTTGGAATTGTCCAATGTGGCGGTGTTTTGTAGAAGTGTGTGTATTTTGAGCGCGGCGGTGTGTACCGCCAATAGAATACCGCGGTTGAAAGACCGCCGCGTGGATTCGTGGGTCGTGATGGCATGGGTGTATTTCTGTTGGCGTGACGGTGGAGGTTTGGTCATCGCCAGTTTCTCGCTGACCTTTGGTGTGGCGGACTTTTGTGGATGTCTGTATTTTGGCGGTTTGCCAGTTGTGGGTCAAAATGACCGTGGCGGTTTACCGCGGCGGTGTTCTGGCGGTCTTCTGCACGGCGGTAAGTGCCTTTTACCGCCAAGGTTGGAATGACCCCCTATATGTCGCTTTCTCTGTTTAACATACAATTTGCAAAATAAGACAATATGCATTGTACTTTGTGGTGAGACGGAGTCTCAGGGGCAGTTCCTTAGTGTGCTTCAGTCATTCGTGGTGGGAAAGCTGACCAGGCACTGAAACGTATCTAGTCTTAAGTGAGTGAGAATGAACCGGTGCCTGGTTTTCATTACATGTGTTAAGTAAGGCTGTATACCATCCACAGTCAACAAAATTTGATTCCTCAAAACACTATGGGGGTCATTACGATCCCGGTGGTTGGCGATAATGTGGCGGTAAGTACTGCCAACAGGCTGGCGGTACTTACCGCCACATTATGACATTTGCGGGTTGGCTGAAGCCAACCCGCCAATGTACCACTCCGACCGCCACTATGGTAACAGCCGCTGGGCTGGAGATATCCACCTCCAGCCCAGCGGCCGCCATTGTGCCGCCTGCGGGATTATGACCCTGCCTACCACTATGGTTTTCGTGGCATTAGTAACACCACGAAAACCATGGCGGTAGGCCATATCAGTGACAGAGAATTCCTTCCCTGTCACTGATAGGGGTCTCCCCCCCACCTCTCCAGATACCCCCCTTTGCCCCTACTTCTCCAAAGCCCTCTACCCCACCCCCTACATCCACGCCCCTTCACACACACACATACACATGCATACACACACTCATTCACACATACATACACGCATGCATACATCCAATCACACACACATCCGCACACACTTCCAAACATACACACAGACACGCATTTACATTTCACAACATACAGACACTCACACGTGCGTATATGCACACACCCATTCAACACCTAAAACACACCTGCATTCACGCACACACATACATTCACACACCCCCACACACACAACACCCCCCAGCCCCTCCCCTGTTGGAGACCCGACTTAACTGGATCCAGGGGGTCCTTCAACAGGAGATGGGACGGAGCGCTGCTACCGCCAGCAGCACCCGCCAGCAGAACACCGCCAGGCCATATCATGTGTCATGGCCGTGGTGCTGCTGGTGGTAGCAGCGCCACCTTACCGCCAACCACCAGTATGGCCACAGCTGAATTTCCGTCATTCTTGTGGCGGAAATCCGTCTGTGGTCATAATATGGTGGACAGCTGGTAGCCGCAACAATGGCCTTTTGGCGGTCGTCGCCGTTGCGGTAGGCGGTTTTTACCGCCATTCTTATAATGAGGGCCTATGTTTTTGCACTTCCACTGACCAAGGAGAATCTAGAGGTCAGACAATCCGACAGAATAGCACAATTTAAACCTGCGTGTTCCGATGTCCATACTTTCTGCCATATAATAATTGGCTGTACCATTATGAAGTTAGCTAAAAAGGTGACCCCCAGTTCTGTGTGGCAAAGAAATGACGAACCTTTGAGGAGATATTTCAGGAAGTCATTTTCTACTATTTGCAGTGTATTACAGTTGTTGTATCCCCAAACACCCGCCCCGTATATAACAGTGGGGACGCATTTTGCTCTATACATTTTTTAACATGTCCTTAGGGGAAACCGTCCCCAACCGTTTTGAAAAATACTTCATGGCCATATTGGTCTTTATGAACTGTAATTTTCTGGCATATATACACCGTTACCAGGAGCCTTCTTTGTCAAATAAGATTCCCAAGTAGAGAAGGTTGCTATGGTGTTATTTTTCCGCCATTCACTGTGATATTGTGACTCTTATCTATCTTGCTGTCACATTTCATAACATACGTTTTTGAGCGATTGACTCTAAGACCCAGGATTAGCATGTAGCTAACAAAAGTTGTTAAAAGTCTTTGAAGGGCTAATGAAGTCCGTGCCATAAGAATGCATCATCTGCATACAGAAGAGCTGGGAGCGGCCGATGACCGATTTGGGGAAGGTCTTTACATTTATTTACTAGTTCTGCCTCCACCTTGTTTAGGTAAAGCAAGAATAAAAATATGCAGCCTTGACGCACCCCTCTCTGTACAGTAAATGATCTAGTACATTCCTCACTTATCTGACCTTCGCTTTGCATCCTGTGTACAGCTCCCTTATAAAGTGGATTATTGTCTGGTCTATCCCCAGATCTTCCAAAATGGTCCATAGTGTATCATGAACTACACAATCAAATGCTGAGGACAGGTCTACAAAGGCCAAATATAGGTTACCTTCCTTAATCTTAGTATATTTCCCAATTTTAATACTCAAATTCAAACCCTGTTCCACTGTTCCAATTCCTGGGCGAAAGCCATCTTTTAATTCTGACAAGTTTCCGCCCCTTCTTGCAGTCTGTTCAAGATAATCCGTCCAGCTATTTTAGCTAATGAATCAAGGAGTGAAATGGGTCTATAACATGTTGGCTAAAGGTGGTCACCCTTTTTAAATATGGGGATGATGATAGACTCTGACCAAGATGGAATAAACCCTGAGGTAAAACAGGCCCTCAGGACCTGGGTCAGCAAGGGGTCCCATAGGAAGATGGTAGCCTTGTACAGATCTGTTGGGACACCGTCAGGGCCTGGGGCTTTCCCACCTTTACTTGCCTTAATGGCCCCTACAACTTCCTCTAAACTGGACGGAGGTGGAATAATGGGGAGATTATCTGTGTGTTTGGTTACACTAACTAAAGGTGCATGCAAATCCAAGTCTGGTTTAGAGCCGTATATATCAGTAAAACAGTAAATCCACTCTCCCTCTGTTATGGCGATCTCCATTGTGGGAGATTCCTTTGCCCCCAGCAATGGGGAGTTAATTACCTTCCAGAAGATAATGTTTTCCTTTTTAAAACTAGCTTCATGGAGTAGTTCCCAAGATTCTTTCAAGCATTCTTTCTTTTTTTTAACTGCGGTCCCATATTCTTGCCTAAGTATACAGACCTCATTCTTGCATCTAAGTAGTTTACTTAGGGCCTTCTTTAATCTTTTGTGGGCTTTTGTGCATGCCGAGTCAAACCATCTATTGTTTTTACGCTGGCCCGGCCTCCCCCTAGTATTAGTAAGACCCCTATTCACACCTCAAGCAATCGAGGTGTAGGCACTAATGCATTTCAGAGGATCTACGTCGTTTTCAAGAAATACCCCAAGATCTGTAATGTGATAACAGATTAGCTGTTTCAGGAGGCCTTAAGGTTCTATTTGAGCCCTGCGTAGAGAATACCCCTTTCGTGAGGCTAGTTCGATGTTATTAACCAGTTCAGGAGTTTCCTTCTGATGTTGTTTGCCTAGTGATAAAGAGAGCTGTAGGCTCTGGGGATAATGGCCGCTAATCGCTATATCATGTGTTTGATGATTACACAGACTATGAGAGAAATGGCTGGACATTAGTACAAAATCTATCACTGTACCAACACCTCTGCCGTTAAAGGTGGGTTTAAATTGCTGATTATTGGTACAAATTTGTTTTAGAAAAGACAAATCAAATCTATGCGTTAATTCATTCATAGCATTACCATGATGGTTATGTGTAAAATGGGCTCGAACCCTGATACCTTCTTCATTTAAGCCGCAAACCTTTTCTGAGGATTCCTTGCATAGATAAGCGTTGAAATCACCACCCCACAGTATAAACCTTTTTCTCCTAGAATTTGGACAGGCTTTCTCTAAGTCGTCTCCCAGTCGGCCTATAATGCTAACGGCATCATACAAAGTTCATGATCACTAGGCAAATTGACCTTCCTATATTACACACAATCATTTGAAAACATGGGTTACAAAATACTATGTTCAGCTTAGTCAGTGGGAGCTTGTTTGAGATGTAAGTGCATAGACCCCCCTTTGGCCTCCTGTGTCTTGAGGGGATGGCTGGTGTGTTATCTTCTATATCCATTATTATGGATGGGATTCAGAAGCCAAGTCTCCTGTAGACACAAGAAGGAGAAATCTCCTATGACGTCCACCCACTATGTATTGCTGATCTTTCTGCGTAGTCCTACCACGTTCCAAAATAGTACACCTAATTCCGTAGTTGCTGAACTCTGTTACTGTATGTAAGGGGAGGCTGTCTTTAGACTGGTATATGCAGGTGCGGTGTGTGCACTAAGAGGATGGTCATTTCTGTCCTCTTCCCCCTCCATGAGTTTCCTATTATACCCCTCATGTGTATTTATCTCAAGTACCTAATCTTTACACGCCCCTAAGTTATGACTACTCAGTCAATCCAATTCTTCTAGGGATGACAGGACTTGAAATCTGTTATGGGTGGGAATAGAGCTGTTGATCTTGGTTGTTTCCTCTAGATGATATGTCCAGGGTCTGGGGAGGGGGGGTTTGCCCTTCATTTGTTTGGTAGAAGTATCCTAAGGGGATTAACGAGATATCATGAGGGTGAAACTTGCCCTGAGCCAACCTTTCGGATGATTCTTTCTACTAAGCCCGGGGATTTGAAAGAGAGAACCACACAGTCTCCTAAACGTGATTTCTGGATGCTGCCTATCTATTTGATTCTCCTCATCATCTTTATATCTTCAAAAAGGGGCCCGACCATGCAAGGTTCCATTCGAGTTCCGATCCTATTCAGGGACTTATTCCTCAATGCAGTCCATGATTCCCGATTCTGATTGAGTAGGGCAGGGACATTGGCCAGAATTACTACGTAAAGTGTCATGGCAGGAGGAAGATGTAGGGAATCATTTAGGAGGATAAATGTGTCCAGTAATGGTTGAGTTGTCATCTCCCTGCCTGAGTTGCTCAAACTCGTATTTACAGTGGTGGGCCAATGGACCTTGCCTGGACAATCCACTTTAATGAGCAACTCTGCCTTCGGTTGTCTTTCAGGGCCCGGTGTTTGGGGAGGATGTGTATCACCTGTGGGGATTGCATTTGACTTGAGTGTGCCACTAATTTGAACGGCTGTATTGGCTCCCCCTGCCGGCAAGGTCTTTAAAAAATATAAGGTGGTCGCAACATTATTCTCTACCTGACTTTGACGGTCCGATAGAGAGTCCAATGACGAGATTTCCAGGGCTTTTCTAATTTCATGAATATTTACAAGAAGTTTTAAAGTGCTTTCCGATGGTTTTTTTGAAGTCTTGTTTGGGCTTGCTTTATTTAGGGACAGTCTGCCTGGTAGTTTAATTTTAATATAGATATGTGGCCTTTAGGGGGGATATAGAGTTCGAATTTGGGTGCTTTCTCTTGCCCATCCTTGGGAGGAGCTTAATAGATCCTTCTACGGGGCAGTGCGCACTCGCACCTGTGCATGTGCAATGGCTAAGGGGCCTAAGGAGCCTGGTGGCTCCAGGGTTCTTCCAACTGGGTTCCTATTGTCTTGTCGATGTAATATACATGAGGTATGCCCTCGGTGCACACTAAAGTCGTAAATCCGCAATGAATATATGCGGACTGTCAGAACTACCAAGAGATGTTTCTACATATATTCAAGTGGGAGCCTGGGCAACCTTATGTTAGGATAGACTCATAAGCCCCACGTTACCTTTTCATTATGTCGGCCGATCTTAGTTGGGTGGCCAAGCCCAGCCTCCTCTGGGCTCCAACGGGTGTGATTAGGCCTGTCCTTGGCCTGGGCTTTGTCCGGGCATGGCCCGGGCACGCCCCACCCTGTGGTGGTCCTCCGTGCCCTTTGTAGCACACAGTGAGTAGCTCCTCCCCCGCCGACTGCAAGGGGCTCTGGGGTCAGTAGTCCTTTCACTGGCCCACAGCTGACATCAGTGTCCCGCGCTGCGGTGGTTCTCCGTGAGCTTTGAAGCGCAGTGGGTAGCTCCTCCCCCGCCGACTGCAAGGGGTTCTGGGGCAGTAGTCCCTCCACTGGCCCACACTCGACATCAGCATCCCGTGCTGTGATGGTCCTCCATGCGCTTTGTAGCACGCAGTGAGTAGCTCCTCCCCGTAGACTGCAAGGTTTTCTGGGGTCAGTAGTCCCTTCACTGGCCCACACTCGACATCAGCGTCCCCAGTTAAATATCTTAGTGCTTCAATTCTTCACCTCTGTGGCCTGGGTCATAAATCTGACTCCAGCGCTGCTCCTTATAAAGCCCTTCTATCTGCAGCCTGGTGATATTATGTAAAATAAACACAGTCTTCCCTTCACTTTAAAAGGAAAAATGTGACCCTGTGCTTATTTAAAAATTAACTTCCGGCTTTGAGCTACTCTGAAGAGGTCAGGGAGCTTCTGGTAGCTCAATCAATTGGTTGGAGACACCTCCCCTATACCAACCAAACCCAGCATGACCCCACCAAGCCAAGCTCAGCCACTGGGACCCACATACCAGGCCTACATTTTATTTTTGGGGGGAGATGGCTCCCCCAGACCAATCTCGGCCCCAAGGATCCCATCCCATGAGGAGGCTTGGTCTAAACATTTATGGAGTCATGGTGGCGGTCGGACCGCTGCGGTGGTGGCGGTCCGACCGCACATTAAGATCATGGCAGAGCAGCCACAGTACAACCGCGGACACCTCCAGGCTGCCGCCAGCCTGCAGCCTAGCAGTCCGAGCAGTTGTAATCCTCTAGGGCAGCGCTGCAAGCAGTGCTGCCCTGGGGATTACGAGTCCCCATCCTCCAGCTTGTCCATGGCGGTAAACACCGCCATGGGAAGGCTGGCAGAATGGGAGACTCGGGGGGCCTCTGGGAGCCCTGCACTGCCCATGCACTTGGCATGGGCAGTGCAGGGGCCCCCATGCACAGCCCCATCGCGCATTACACTGCCCGAATTACTGGCAGTGGAATGCGCGATGGGTGCTGCGGCACCCGCTGCACCCCCACATTGCAGCCAGCTCCATTAGGAGCCGGCTGCAATGTTGAGGCCCTGTTCCCCGCAGGGCCGACGGGCAGAAACACTGATGCATTTAGTACCACTTAGACCGCCACATTGGGAGGGGACATGTTACTACACTCGTTTTGACAGCGTATGCATGCACCCTCATGCAGTGGCCGCAGTTCTCTTCAAGTACTTATCTTCCCTTTCTCCGCTGCCACATTACCTTGTGAATTGCAGAGGAGACACCACACATCCCACACTTAAGGCTTAAGGTGAGTGACATGTTACTAATGAAATGTGACAATTGTGTGTGACTGCCCCTAGCAAAAAGTAGTTCTACACTCACGCTATTTCCTATAGACAGGGCTACTAGAATTATGCGGCACAAGAGGGCCAAATTATGCAGCAGGGTTTAGTAAATTATGTGGCAGCAAAAGACAAATTACGCAGCATAATGTGGCACACTTTATAATAATATTACTTCATTATGTCAACATTTTTAAACTTGATAACACTGTCTGGGTATTGGTTTCACATCATTAGTACCATTTTAATACCAAAATGTAGCAATAAGCAACAAAAATGTGACCAGTCCAGTTTTTCAAAGGGCCTTTCTGTGCAGGAGCACCATGTGTCGCTGCACTTTTAGTAACTTCTGAACCTTTTGAGCTAGAAACATTTTTTTTGTTAAAATTTGCAGATTATGCGGCAGGTGATAGATTATGTGGCAAATGCGGCAAATCTGTAATTATGCGAAAATTGCTGTACAGTCACATAATTCCAGTGACCCTGCCTATAGAGGCATTGCCTTACATTCAGTTATTAATCTTTCCACAGAAAATCCCACGGGATCTCACCAGAGTATAGCACTTATCGCAATCTCTTTGCAACCAAGAGATATTGGTCCATCATCCAGCGGTCAAATGTAGGTAAGAGCCCTTCACCATAGCACTGTCTTTTTGCAACTGATATTGCAACCTACTCTTTTTAATTCTAATTCACATGCTTCTATGCACGATTGTCAATACGGCCATTTTCTCTTGTGGAAACGCTTGATCCATTTTTGTACTTCATCCCGGTTGGAAGGTGAGAGGGCACGAATTGAGTTTTACTATTACCCCTCCATATAGTGTATATTTTGGCCACTGATAATGACATGTTTCATTACAGGAGTTACATTGCAGGGGAACATTAAGCAACACGTTGTTCTAAATTTATCCAGGTGAGTTTATCTCTCACTCCCCTTGATATTTTTCTCACTAAGTACAACACACAGTCTGATATCAAATATATATTTTGTCATGCAGGCTGTTTACACCTTTGTAGTCCTAAGGAAGATCCGTTGTGATAGTTAAATGGGTATATGCACCATTAGGGTCAAAACGTCAACAATATTTTTGTTAAAGGTTCCGTATCCTCGACCAACAAGTTTAAAGTACCCACAAATAATACAATAGGCACTGTGTTTTGGGCTGAAGTGGAAAAAGGAAACAGACACCATATCACATCATTTGTTCACACATTTTGTTTGTCATTTGTTGTTTTTGCTGTCTGATCCACATGATCACATTGGGGGTCATTCTGACCCTGGCGGTCATGGACCACCAGGGCCAACGACCGCGGGAGCACCGCCAACAGGCTGGCGGTGCTCCCATTGGCATTCTGACCGCGGCGCTACAGCCGCGGTCAGAAACGGGAAACCGGCGGTGTCCCGCCGGTTTCCCGCTGCCCAAGAGAATCCTCCATGGCGGCGCTGCAAGCAGCGCCGCCATGGGGATTCCGACCCCCTTACCGCCAGCCTGGTTCTGGCGGTTTTGACCGCCAGAACCTGGCTGGCGGTAACGAGTGTCGTGGGGCCCCTGGGGGCCCCTGCAGTGCCCATGCCATTGGCATTAGCACTGCAGGGGCCCCCTAACAGGGCCCCACCAAGATTTTCAGTGTCTGCCAAGCAGACACTGAAAATCGCGACGGGTGCAACTGCACCCGTCGCACCCCTTCCACTCCGCCGGCTCCATTCGGAGCCGGCATCCTCATGGAAGGGGGTTTCCCGCTGGGCTGGCGGGCGGCCTTCTGGCGGTCGCCAGCCAGCCCAGTGAGAAACTCAGAATAACCGCAGCGGTCTTTTGACCGCGCAGCGGTATTCTGACGGTTCCCGCTTGGCGGGCGGCGGGATTGTGTCATGCAATCACTTGTATGTCACTTTTATATCACAGCCATGTTTGAGACTTCAATTCTTATACTATTGCATAACTTACGTATATGAATGTGAATATACTGAATAACTACAGACTCATGCTTGTTGGGTTAACCATTTACTGATTTGTTCAAGCTATTTGACATAAGCTGTACACAACACAGGGCAACCCCATTGTTATTAATGACATTTAAAAGGTGGAACTTTCTCTGCTCTTATATCTCTATGTGCCTGCGGCCTGTCTCCAGTATTAATATTGTGCATTCCCTTTAGACAGCCACAAATACAGGAAGATTAGATGTGTATGAGCACTCATCTGCATTCTGATGGTTCTTCTTGTGCAGAAAGGGTGAGGAGGGTTGACACACCTCAATAGGCAGTGTCTGTCCTCACACACAGGGCTGATTACCCTGTATTGATAGTCTGGAGACAGGGCTGGGGAGAAAGGACCTCTGTGCACTTCAAAGATCCTGCTTTGAAGTCACCCCACTTCAAAGGCACAACTGGGTATAAGTACTTGGTCTCAGACCCAATCAGTATACTTCTGGATCTGTGAAGACTGTACCAGGAAGAAGGACTGCTGTGCTGCTTAAAGAACTGCTACTGTGCTGGATCCCTGACTTGTTGTACTCTTGCCTTGCTGAACTGCCCTGCTGCATGCTGTTCCCCTGCCCGAGTGAGAAGGACTGGACCTGCATCACTTGAACCCAGAGTGACTCCATTAGCCTGCTGGTTTGCCTCCTGTTATCTGAAGTCTTAGGGACACAAAAGACTTCCAACAATCCTTCTACAGCCTGTGGACTCTGCCAACTGTGGGTTCTGCCCTGCCAAGTGGTGCCAACCCAGTCCGGGGGCCTTGGAACTGGGTTTTCTGGCTGCTCCTGCAAGGAACAGGGCATTGACCTTCCTGCACCAATCAAAACCAATGCATTGCATTTGCTGTGGATGCTTGACTACTGCATTGCCGCTGCTGCGAGGATTGAGGACACTGCATCGGCGTTGACAACAGCATGCTGTGAGAATCAGAGCACCGCATTACCGACTGCTCAACAAATTGTCCCCTCTGTGTGGCTTGGTATTGATACATAGCCTTCATCTTCCGGACCAACGCTGATGCATCGCTTCACTGCTTTCTTCAGTGCAAACCCAGAACTGACCCATCAATATTGGAACCAATGCATCTTAAGGGCCAAAATGCTCTTGCTCAGCAGGCCCTGTGTGGGTCTTTTAGCAGGCCTGAGCTCCAACTTGGTCGGCCTGAATTTTTGACTTTGTCCCAGTATAGTGTGACCAGATAGCCCTGGTTGGCGCTTTCTGCTTTTAAGCACTACGGTTTCATTTTTGCTTTAAAAAGTCATGTCTTGACTTCTGTCGCATAGGCTCTCCTTATTCTAATGAGACTACAGGATTTTGAGTGGCAGAATCACCTGCTGTGTGGAGACTAGGGCCCTCATTACAACCCTGGCTGTAAATCCGGCTGACCGCCATGCCGACGGCCGCCAATATACCGTGTCCGCAGCGGAAATCCGCTATGGGTATTGTGACCACTATACAGACACTCACACAAGTCCGCCACACCAAAGGTCAGTGATAAACTGGTGATAGCAAAACACACACTGTTACGCCAACAGGAATACGCCCACAGTATCACGACCCACAAATCAACGCAGCGGTTTTTCAACCGCGGTAAACCATTGGCGGTATGCACTGCTGTGCTCAAAATATACACACACTCACAAAACTACAACACATTGGACAATTCAAAATACACACACCTGACACACATACACACACCACACCCACATTACCCACAACCCCTTGCAATGAAAAAGTTTGAAGAAGCAGAGAGAGAGGAAAGCAAAGACCACACCAGCATCCAGAGGCACACAACACCACCACTCATACACCATCCACGCACATCACACCACACACCCCAACACATCACCCCACACATCACATCAACTATCACCTCACACATCACTCACACCACATCATGGCACCTCAAAGACACCCCAGGTTTTCTGAGGAGGAGCTCAGGGTCTTGGTGGAGGAAATCATCTGGGTAGACCCACAGTTATTCGGATCACAGGTGCAGCAGACGTCCATCGCTAGGAAGATGGAGCGATGGCGCAGAATTGTCAACAGGGTCAATGCAGTGGGACAGCATCCAAGAACAAGGGATGACATCAGGAAGAGGTGGAATGACCTACGGGGGAAGGTACGGTCCGTGTTATCCAGGCACCAGGTAGCCGTACAGAGGACTGGCGGTGGACCCCCACCTCGTCTCCCACAAGTAACAACATGGGAGGAGCAAGTCTTGGTGATCATGCATCCTGAGGGCCTCACAGGAGTAGCAGGAGGAATGGACTCTGGTAAGTCAAATCTTAACTATTATATCCCCCCCACCCTACCTGCATGCCATCACATACTCCCACCCTCACCCTCACTCCCATGACTCCACCATCTCCCACACACCCCACCATCACGACCCACCACTCCCACAACCAAGCCCTGCATGCAACAACAATGCATGAACACCCATCACAGACATGCATGGACACCCATCACCAAAGCATGTCCAATAGAGAGACTCACCCACGGCACACAATCACCACTCACACAAGGGCCAAGGCGATAGTGCAAGCACAGTAATAGAGGAAAACACACCAATTGTACAAGATGGCACACACAGATAAACTAACAATGCATTTACACCCCAACAGGACCCCTACCCAACGTCACCGGACAGGAGGTGCCAGCCATAACCAGTCCCCCCACAGAAAAGGCCCACAGTGACGACAACAGCTCTGCACGCCTGGATCAAGATGACCAGCCTGGCCCATCAGGGACATCTGGACAATCGGTTCCCCTGCCACAGTCCCAACCCACCACAGAACCTCCCCCCTCAGGAAACACCAGCAAAGCACCCACCAAGTGGGCCCATGCCACTGTCCCCAGGACACATCAATCAGCAGTGTGTCCACCACTATAGGGACCCCAGGCAACCCCACTAACACAGGATGATCAGGGTCAGTGACAGTGGACAACAGGGAAGCTGGGAGGACTGCTGTGCGACAGGGGGAGGACAGGCCCAGGGAACCGACCCTCCACGAGGCACTATTAAATATCATGGGAGCATACCACCATTCCCAGGAAACCATGGGCACGGTACTGGCCAAGTTGCAGAAGACCCAGCGGCTGCAGGAGGGACAGTACCTGGGGATCAGGGAGGACTTGAAGGACATCAACACCACCCTGGTCTCCATTTCAGGGGTGCTGGCTGACATGGCCACCACCTTGAGGGAGGCAGTGACACAACAAAGGGCCCCTGACATTAGCCAAATCGATGAACAGCCTTCCACCTTTGCCAGCACTAGTGGACAGGAGGCCCCACCACAGGACCAACAGGCCACCAGCACCCCACCCCCTGCTGAAGGAGAACCACCCTGCAAACGGTCCCTGCAAACCAGACACAAGACAGAGAACATTGCCAAGACCCCCGCCTGGAAATAGGATCCTCCTGATTGTCACCCTTCTGTCCCACTAGGTCACCCTGTCCACCTTGAACTGTCATTACTCCCCTTCCTATGCCCCATTGGACAATGCACCTGTGATACCAAGAGACTGGACTCTACTATGGACTTTCCTCCACCATCACCCCAGCCCCTTCCACATACCCCTATACACATTAGCCTCTAAATAAACACCCTTGAATCACAAACCAATCTGGAGTCAGTCTAATCTTTCACAAATGTATTATTACAACATCACCAACAAATATCAATGTAAATGTTCATTTGCTCATACCAATGTTTGACAGGTGTTGGGCAGCAGTACATATAGCAGAAGGCAGAATGAGGTACCCAGATCTGAAAAATTGAAAGGCAAATTGCACTGTCAGTGTCCATAGACAGAGGTGAAGAGACTGACCTATACAATGTCCTATTCAGAAATGTGAGGAGCACTTACAGTCTCTTACCTGTGTGTCACTGGAAGTACTGCATGATGATGTTCGTTCGGTTGTCAATATCTTCTTCCTCTGCCTCATCTTCCTCACTGTCCACAGGCTCCACCGCTGCCACAAGACCATCATCAGGCCCATCCTCCTGCAGAAAAGGCACCTGGAGTTGCAATGCCAGTTTGTGCAACATGCAGCATGCCACGATTATCTGGCACACCTTCCTCAGTGAGTAGTATAGGGAACCACCTGTTAGATGGAGGCACCGGAATCGGGCCTTCAGGAGGCCGAACGTCCTCTCAATAATCCGCCTAGTTCACCGATGTGCCTCATTGTAGCGTTCCTCTGCCCTTGTCCTGGCATTCCTCACTGGGGTCAGTAGCCCTGAGAGGTTGGGGCAACCAGAGTCACCTCCAAATGTCGAGGGATAACTGTTAGACACTCACTTGGAGGATAACTGTTAGACACACACTAACCCTTAGGGACTACCCCATACCCAGACACCTACTCATACTGTGTGGGGACCTTGGGCTCACCTATTAGCCACACACGGTGCCTCTGGAGTTCGGCCATCACATAAGGGATACTGCTATTCCTCAAAATGTAGGCGTCATGGACAGAACCAGGATACTTGGCATTCACATGAGAGATGTACTGGTCCACCAAATACACCATCTGCACATTCCTTGAATGGTAGCTTTTTTGGTTTCTGTACACTTGTTTAGTTCTGCGGGGGGACAACAAATGCCACATGTGTACCATCAATGGCACCAATCATGTTGGGGATATGTCCCAGGGCATAAAAGTCAGCTTTCACTGTGGGCAAATCCTCCACCTGGGGAAACATGATGTAGCTGTGCATGTGTTTCAGCAGGGCAGACAACACTCTGGTCAACACGTTAGAAAACATTGGCTGAGACATCCCAGATGCCATGGCCACTGTAGTTTGAAAGGAGCCACTTGCCAGGAAATGGAGAACTGACAGGACCTGCACTAGAGGGGGGATTCCTGTGGGCTGGCGGATAGCTGACATCAGGTCTGGCTCCAATTGGGCACACAGGTTTTGGATTGTGGCACGATCAAGTCTGTAGGTGATAATGATGTGTCTGTGTTCCATTGTCGCTAGGTCCACCAGGGGTCTGTACACCGGAGGGTGATGCCATCTCATCATGTGGCCCAGCAAATGTGCCCTATGGAGGAGAATGGTGAGCAGAGGGTCATGTACCACATAGGTTGTACAAGTGTGTTTGCAGTAATGTGAGTAAATCCGTGTGTGGCGTAGTTTGTCCGTATAGCTTCCAAATTGTGCTGTGAAGCAGTTAGGTGCCATGCCATGTGCCCCTCTGAAATGGCGGCTGCCTGACTTATGTGGAGGGACAAGGGGAAATGAGGTAAGTGTGCTGGTGTTGTGCAGCGTCGCGGTAGGTGGTCAAAGACCGCCGCGCAATCCAGTATTGGTTATCATTGGGCCCTATGGGTTCCAGGAGCCAATGATGATGTACGCCGGCGGTGATGGTACGCAACGCCGCCGACGTGACCACCATTTTCTATCTGTTCACTCGCTTGATACCTGGCCTTCAACAGGAGAGGACCTACACTGCAAGTGCTGCTGTGACCTGAGTCTGGAAGCGACAATGGCTCGAGCGTCTGGGAAAAGGGCCCCTGCCTTCACTGCGGACGAGTTGGACAAACTGGTGGATGGGGTCCTCCCCCAGTATACGCTCCTCTACGGTCCACCAGGCAAACAAGAGAGTACACTGTGAGCATGATGCGTGGGCAATGCCTGTTTGGAGTGGTGTGGATGGAAGATACATGGCGGGGGAGGGCTGAGGCCTGCATGTGAGGATGGGGAGTGTATGTGCGTCAGGCCATGGGTGGGAACTGGTGGGCAATGAGTATGACGGTCTGGACGGGTGAGTAATTTCCTTTCCTCCTGTACCTTTTCTCTAGGTCAGCGCCCACCAGAAGAAGGGTATCTGGTGTGCCATCGCAAAGGAAGTGTGGACCCTGGGGGTCTATCATAGACGGAGCACCCACTGCCGCAAGAGATGGGAGGACCTGTGCCGCTGGAGCAAGAAGACGGCAGAGGCCCAGCTAGTGCTGGCCTCCCAACGTGGAAGGGGTGCCGTCGCACCATGACCCCCCTGATGTTCCGGATCCTGGCGGTAGCATATCTGGAGTTGGATGGGCTCTGGAGGCCATCACAGCAGCCACAAGGGGGTGAGTACAGTGTCAGTAAGCTGACTCTGCTTGCTGTACGAAGTGTCTGGGTGGGGGATGTGGGCTGTGGGCTCCCCTTAGACCAGGGCACACTTGGTAGGGTAAGTCCCTTGTTGGGCAGGCTCGCAGGCACTTCAACCCCAATATTTTGAGTGGGCATCTACAACTGGGCAGGCTCCTGTGGGTTCAGGTGTGCAGCAAATGGTGTGAGGCATTGTACCCCATGGCCTGGTGAATTTCCTACAAACTTTTAGTGCATAGCCTAGTGCATAGGGCTGCTCCCTGTGTGTTGTGTCCGCCAACGGTGGTGGTGTTGCTGGCATTGACCATATGTGTTTTCTGTCTTCCCCCGCTTTCTTGTTTTGTCACCCTGTCCTTGTGTGCATTAGCATCATCTGGCGGACGAGCAGAGGCACCGGCGACAGAGGGAGCTGCATCCCACATGGCCCTGGAGGGTGAATACACAGACGGTGAAGGCACCAGTGGGACAGAGGGCGAGGGGAGCTCCACGACAGGGACAGGAGGGGATACCAGCGACAGCGACTCCTCCTTTGATGGAAGCTCCCTGTGCCAACCCCAACAACAGGTACAGCCGGCACCCCCGCTACCAGCACCGCCCTCCCAGCAACCCCTCAGCATGTTTCCGGTGCCCGCTCACCCAGGAGGGTGGAAATCTCCTTCTCCCCAGGCACCTCAGGCCCTGCCCCTGTCAGCCCTGCTGCCCTCAGTGAAGAGGCTATTGACCTCCTGAGATCCCTCACTGTTGGGAAGTCAACCATTCTGAATGCCATCCAGGGTGTCGTGAGGCATTTCAGCAAACAAATGCATACCTGGAGGGCATTCATTCTGACGTGACGGCCCAACAGAGAGCATTTCAGGCTCTGGCCTCAGCAATGATGGCAGCCATTGTCCCTGTGTCCAGCCTCCCCCCTCCAACTTCCACTACCCCGACCCAATCCCCTCTACCTCAACCTATCCCAAGCACACCATTAGACCAGCATGCACACATATCAATACACAAAAGTGTCTCAGGCAAACATAAGCACCACACATCCCACAGGCACTCACACAAGCACCATACCCATGCACACATACCAACATCCACTTCCTCCACTGTGTCCCTCTCCTCCACATCCTCCACCTCCCTCCCAGTCTTGTCTCCACTCACATCTGCATGCACTACCTCATAAGCTACTGCCTCCATCAGCAGCACGCCCATCACTACACACCGCCCACATGCAATCACCACCCCACTACCATTTACACATCCCCTGTGTCCTCTCCCAGTGTGTCTGTGAGCCCTCTTCCCAAAGTACACAAACGCAGGCACACACCCACTCAACAGCCATCCACCTCACAACAGCACCCAACCCATGCACCTTCACCCAAACTCAGCAGACGTACACCTCCTACAACCATTACCTCTTCCTCCACTCCCACACCCCCTCCATCTTCCCATCCCAGTTTGTCAAAAAAACTTTTCCTAGTTAACATTGATATCTTACCTACACCTTCCCCCGTCCTTCCCCTAGGGCCAGGATGTCTAGATACCAGCCCAGCACCTCTGCCACCAAATCTTCATCCGCTGTGGTCCCTGCTACACCAGTATGGGCTAAGGGGGCACCCGTCAGAGCTGCCAGTGTGCCACCGACAGAAAAGAAGGACCACCCTATCCCACCACCTGCAAAGGTCAAAAAGGGGTCAGCTTCCAGCAGGGGACAGTTACACCACCCACCCATCAAGGCCTTGCCCAAACCCCGAGTGGACAGTGCCAAAGTCCCTGCAGCGACTGTCAAGATGGGGAAGGGCCACAAGCCAAAGGGCACATTACCTCTGGGCACAATGTCTCCTGGTGAGGGGCTGGTGACCACCAAATCATAAGGGATGGCAGCCACATGCACCACAGTCACCACCGCCGCTCCGACCACCACCTGCACCAATGCTGCCACAACATCAGTCAGCAGCATCCTCCCCAAGGATCAGCCATCCGAGGCTGCCGGAGACGGTATGGTGTCTCCATCCACCACAAAAGTCACTTGCACCACGGCCAGCACTGGCAGCATCTTTGCAGCAGACACCGCCACCTGCACCACCATCAGCACCGCCACGTGCACAGCCGATGCCACTATGTCGGATGTCAGCCCCATCCCCAGTGTGCAGCCGTTAGAGTCCTGGACCCTGGACACGCCACTTGAGACACCACCTCCAGAACTGACACGAACCAGCAATTGGCAGCCTAAGTCGCCACAGGATGGCTTGTGGCTCTGCCTCCATGGAGTATCATGCTACCTGTTCTAGGTACATCGCGTTGCTAAGGCACCCAGGTGAGATGAAGTCAACTGCCACACCCCAGGTGCAGCATCACTGGGCACAAAGGCCCCTCCAGAAGCAGTGGAGAAAGGCATCCACTCACCCAGTCCTTGGCAGGATGAAGCACTCTGGGAACAAAGCCCCCTCCAGAACCAGAGGAGAAAGGCATCCATTTGAGAGACTGTGGCTTTGCACTCCCCAGGACCAGGCATTGGGTGGTGAACCCACTTGAGAGACTTGTGAGACTGTGGTTTGAACTCCCCAGGACCAGACAGTGGGTGGTGAACCCACTTGAGAGACTGTGGCTTTGCACTCCCCAGGACCAGGCAGTGGGCAGTCAACCATATTGAGAGACTTGTGAGACTGTGGCTTTGCACTCCCCAGGACCAAGCAGTGGGCAAACCACCCAATTTAGAGACTGTGGCTTTGCACTCCCTAGGACATCGCTGTGAGCAGGGAGGCCCCTCGAAGAGCAGTGGCATCGTACCATCTTCTGGCTGAGGTGCCCCCCCTCCCCTTCCCCCTGAGGTGCCTGTGTTGTTTTCAACCTGATGCCCCTGCAGTGTTCTCTCCGTTTTGAGGCAGGTGTCATGTGTGGGCTTGGCCCATGCTTTTTGGGACCACTGGTCCATGGATATTTCATGGGACAGTGTTCGGACTTGTGTACTTGCTGTAAATATTTGTGTATACTGATTATTTGCTGTTCTCTTGATCTATCTGTTTGTTCCAATATTACACTAGTTAAACTCATTTTGTTTGGTCCTTGTGTTCTTCCAGGGGGTGACAGGGTGTATCTGTGATGTTATTGGAGATGTGTGTGTGTATGTTGTTGTGGATGGGGGGTGGAGGTGTTGCGTGTCGCATGTGTGTGCCACTCTCTTTTCCCTCCTCACCTCTCCTGTGTACTAGGTGCAGTACTCATCGTCGTCGTCACTGCCGCCACCTTCTTTCCACTTCGTGGTGTATTAATAGATACAGCAACATGGGTAGGATCTGCAATTCGGGCTCCATGACGTCCTGGTTCTTCCTTGGGTGTCGAGAGGTGAGTGGTTTCCTTTCTGTGTTCTGTTTCCGCCGTGCTTTTGATGGCGTGGGTACCACCCCGGAAAAGCTGGCGGATTGGTGCCTTGTAATACTGTGGGCAGTACATTGTCTTCCACCTGGCTGTTGGCGGTAACCGCTGTGTTGTTTGTTGCTCCCGCCCTGGTGGTCGGAGTGTTAAAGTGGCTGTCTATGCTGGCGTCTTCCGCCATGGTCGTGATCCCATTTTTTTTACCGCCGGCCTGTTGGCGGTTTTACTGCTGCTTTAACACCAACCGCCAGGGTTGTAATGAGGGCCTAAGTCTAGCCCACTGCGGGTGACACCTGTCGTTTTAATCCGGGTTTTGCTCCGGCTAACTAGCAGTGCCTCATCTCTACCCAAGGATAGGGATGACTGGGCAGCCGAGCGCATGACATAATTGGTTTCTCAGGGAGGCCGTGGTCACTCAGGTCTCATCCGGTTCTCTCAGTTACATTTAGTCTCATATATAAATGACAAACAGAGGCAATATGGGCCATATTTATACTTTTTGACGCCAAACTGCACTAACGCAGTTTTGCGCCAAAAAAATTAGCGCCGGCTAACGCCATTCTGAAGCGCCATGCGGGCGCCGTATTTATTCAATGACGTTAGCCGGCGTTAGCCGCCGGCGCTGTCTGGTGTGCGTTAAAAAAAACGACGTACACCAGGCAGCGCCGGCGTAGGGGGAAAATGGCGTATGGGCGTCCACAAATGGTGCAAGTCAGGCTGAGGCAAAAAAATCGCCACAACCCGATTTGCTCCATTTTTTTACGACGCCCATCCCCCATTGAAATGACTCCTGTCTTAGCAAAGACAGGAGTCATGCCCCCTTGCCCAATGGCCATGCCCAGGGGACTTCTGTCCCCTGGGCATGGTCATTGGGCATAGTGGCATGTAGGGGGGCACAAATCAGGTCCCCCTATGCCACAAACAAAAATAAAAAAAAATACTTACCTGGACTTACCTTAATGTCCCTGGGGTGGGTCCCTCCATCCTTGGGTGTCCTCCTGGGGTGGGCAAGGGTGGCAGGGGGTGTCCCTGGGGGCAGGGGAGGGCACCTCTGGGCTCATTCTGAGCCCACAGGTCCCTTAACGCCTGCCCTGACCCAGGCGCTAAAATCCGGCGCTAATGCGGGTTTTTTAGACCCGCCCACTCGCGGGCGTCATTTTTGCCCGGGAGTATAAATACGACGCATATGCATCAGAGTCATTTTTTAAGACGGGAACGCCTACCTTGCATATCATTAACGCAAGGAAGGTGTTCACGCAAAAAAATGACGCTAACTCCATGAACTTTGGCGCTAGACGTGTCTAACGCCAAAGTATAAATATGGAGTTAGTTTTGCGTCGAATTTGCGTCTAAAAAAACGATGCAAATTCGGCGCAAACGGAGTATAAATATGCCCTTATATGTTTCAATAATGAGTTTAATAAAACGACTGCATCTTAGATAGCAAAGCATGAGCTGCAATAACCAGGACGACACAACATGACAGTATTAAAATTGTGATGATAAGAGTGAAGCATAAAAATAACGCTATCATATTGTCACTATTGTCAATAGACTAACACCTACCTAGGCTATGATAGAGCACAGCATGTTAAGCTCTAATTCTGCCCTTCAGGTTCCCCTGGGAGGACATCATCCCCCATACCTGAGCAAAGGCCTGCGGTCTACGTTAGCATCTGTAGTGAAGCATTCGGCAATCAGCATACAGTCATGGTTCTCTGGCTTGAATCTCCCTCTAATGTGTAAGGGACAAGGAAGTGTTTTTATAACAACATAGCTGATGTTCTGGGGAAATGTTCCTACGTAAGGATTTGTGTATTCTACGAATGTTGGAGACTAAACTCCTACCACGTACACCGGCAATGTACCGTGCTGTAGCCTTGGAAGAAGCACCGAGTGATCAAGAATGTCTTGTTAGAGAACAGAGTGCTGGCCTAGCCAAAACAGTTAGATAAACAGAAAATAAAACAAGACCGTAAAAGTGGCTATTGTAACAATAATAAATTGAAGCCAAATAAAATATATCTAGGTTAAGGTGCATGGAGCTATGGCTAAAATGGCTACACAACACCCTCCCCTTGTCAGTTGAAGGTAGTTCAAAGCCTAAGGAAAAAATTAAATTGCTACTAGAAAGCTCAACCTAAGATATATATGTAAAACCAATGTCAATAATGACAAATCGAAGGGACACGTGAGCACGTAGAAGGACAATTTAAAACATGAACATGTGGCATAAAACTGAATTTCAAAAGGCAAAGTTATTTTTGAAAAGTTCCAATTGATTCCGGGACCATAGAGGACAGGAAATCTTTCACTTCGGTCGATGTTAAAGTTGGAAAGTCATCGCCAAGAAGGATCAAGGAGCAGGTGTGTTCCATAGCCTCAGCCAAGGCGGCATTCTGTGGTGTGCCCAATGATGAGTCATGAGCCACATCTTCCAGGAAGGGCAACTCATGAGTATCCTCCCGTAGCAAACGCAACCTCAACGCGCATGTCTGGTGATAAATCCTTAGCGAGAACATCAACAGATCAGCGCCCAATGAAAGAAAGCGCTGTGTAGAAAGACAGACTTCCAGTGCGTGTTTGAAAAGAAAGAGCACCAGAGGCACCAAAACACGGGCTGCACACAATGTAAAACCGGTCTGAATGACAAAGGCCAGCCACACTCCAAATTGCTCCAGGAGTGTTGCTCCAAAATACTGCATCATGCATTCACGACACAGCTGCACACATGGGAGCACTTTCATCCTCCTTGTTGCGGCGGGACAGCCATTGCTCATAAAAAATAGCAACAGCAAGAGGCTAGCTAATAAAGCCAAAGTTATTGGAAATCCCCTGAAAATACTAGACAAAATTGAGTGGATGGCTAATGGTATTAAACAAATATGGAGAAGGAGACGGTGTGAATGAAACCAGAACCAACAGCTTTAAAGAAATGCACGATTTCAGTTGTACTGGACGCATTAAGTATCCGTCCCACGAGTTCACCAAAGAGTCTCGGAAAGTTTGGACTTAAAAGAGACTATATTTCTGCTGACGACCTTACCACCTGAAGTGCGTAGGTCTCGCGTGCAGATGTAAGGGCCACATGCTTTTGAAACAATAAAGCCTTGAGTCTGCTCAACTTGTCAAAATTCACATTTGAAGTAGCAACGTGAGGCCAAATGTCAACTACTTCTTTCATCTTAGTGGGGGGAAAAAGTACGTTCCCGCAGCATGTAACAACCTTAGAGACCAAAACAACATAAACTATTCCGGCCCGCATCCCACAACAGTCTTCACCATTGAGTGCTGCCGTTTGAAAGCACCTGGATCATAGGTCAAATCAAGGAGACTGGAACTCCCTTCAGATAACAAGCTAAGATTGCTGCAGACGTGTTACATGCCCCATGCAAGGACAGCTGTTGACAAACCATCGAATGGCTGACAGAAGTCTCACATTCACTACCGCTAAGAAAGACTTCTTTCATGCCACTAAGACATTTGTATGAGAAGCAAAGCTCCCACACCTCATGGATGTAACTATCTCCCAGCTTTTCATATCTGCTTACCGGAATGTGTTTTAAACAGGAGGTGAATTGTAGTGTAGAAATAGGCAGATTGATAACCCCGTGTATTAGCCACTCATCAGATGGTATTTCAGCCACAGAAAAAGGCAACTTTTCTAATTTCTCGATGTTTAGCATGACATAAGTTGCTTCCTCCTTCGCCATTAGTTGTTGTTGTCGCGTTAGATTAAAGGAAGAAAATATTTCCCTTGCACTGACATGCTGCCAGGGAACCTGACCTCCCTTCAATGTTTGAAGTGTCCAACCCAACTGCATAATGGACCTTAGCTGACTCTGTCCATGGTGTAATGAAGACATATCTGTTTGTATGATGTCTATAGCAGAAGAGATGATGTTATTTAAGGTGTATATCCGGTCGGACAGGGTATTAATCCCATTATCTACAACAGCCAATGTTTTTTTTTGTAGATATTCCTGGTCTATTTGCCTTAACCGGGCAGCTGCTTCTTGTTGGGAAAGCTTCCAAATTTCATTATATACTTCATATAAGAAACGATTTCTACGGTGTTTTCTGGGGCCTAACAGGAAGTCCTGTAAGTCAGTATTATTAAATAGGAGATTGAGGTGTTCTCTAACCGCATCTAGTGTGGAAGTTTTCAACCATTGCTGGCATAGTTTCCCTACACTATGGGGGTGATTCCTAGTTTGGCGGGCGGCGGTCGCCGCCCGCCAAGCGGGAACCGCCAGAAGACCGTACCGCGGTCAAAAGACCACGGCGGTCATTCTGGCTTTTCCGCTGGGCGGGCGGGTGACCGCCAAAAGGCCGCCCGCCTGCCCAGCGGGAAACCCACAGCAACGATGAAGCCGGCTCCAAATGGAGCCGGCGGAGTTGCTTTTGTGCGACGGGTGCAGTTGCACCCGTCGCGATTTCCAGTGTCTGCTATGCAGACACTGGAAATCAATGTGGGGCCCTGTTAGGGGGCCCCTGCAGTGCCCATGCCATTGGCATGGGCACTGCAGGGGCCCCCAGGGGCCCCACGACACCCGTTCCCGCCAGCCTGGTTCTGGCGGTCAAAACCGCCAGAACCAGGCTGGCGGGAAGGGGGTCAGAATCCCCATGGCGGCGCTGCCTGCAGCGCCGCCATGGAGGATTCTGCAGCCCAGGGGAAAACCGGCGGGAAACCGCCGGTTTCCCTTTTCTGACCGCGGCTTTACCGCCGCGGTCAGAATGGGCCTGGATGCACCGCCAGCCTGTTGGCGGTGCATCCGCGGTCCCCTACCCTGGCGGTCTCGGACCGCCAGGGTAGGAATGACCCCCTATATGTTGAAACTATACCCGCATGTTCTTATGATATATAGCGAGGGTCCTGCCTATTACTTCTAAAACCCCCCGAAGAGTTGATAAAACGTTGGTGACACCCATTGGTATCTACTGGCCACAATAACCACCCGCCAGGACATGTCAGTGAAACATTAAATGTACCATTCTGGACCCATTCATCGAGCTGATCTTCAGTTGCATTTATATTTTTTTGCCATTTATCTATCTTTGCAGGGGCAGGTATACTGGGCATATTTAGGCCCTCATTACAACTTCAGCGGTCTTTTCCAAAGCCCGCCAAGGCTGCAGGCGCCAAAATCCCACCAGTGCTGGCGGTATTTCTGGCTCCCTATTAAGACTTTTCTGCTGGGCCAGTGAACGGTAACAGTGTTATCATCCGCTGGCCCAGCGGAAAAGTCACATCAACATTGCAGCCGGCTCGTAATAGAGCAGACGGCCATGCTGATGTGCAGTGGGTGCAGTAGCACCCGTCGCACATTTCACTGCCCGAAATTCGGGCAGTGAAATTCGTGACGAAGCTATGCCAAGTGCATGGGCAGAGCAGGGGCCCCCAGAGGCACCCCGAGTCCCCTTATAGCCAGCCTTTCCATGGCGGTGTCTACCGCCATGGACATGCTGGCGTTAAGGGGAGTTGAAATCCCCTGGCGGATTACGACAGCCGGGACCGCCATGGTGGTATATCGCCGGTCCCGGAGGTGTTACCACAGTGGTACCGCCGCAGTCAAAAGGAGGTGACGAGTACCGGCAGCCTCTTGGCAGTACTATTGCCACTGTAGCCCTGGCAGGCACCGACTGCCAGGGTTATAATGAGGTCTGTAATTCTTTGATCTTTGCTAAGCCTAGACAACTTGTTTGTTGTACTGTTTCATTTGAGAATATCATTAGTACAAGTATCAGGCATGCTCTAATAAAGCCTCCTTCCCCTTTATTTGCCAATGTCTAGTTCCCCATCCACTTTTCAAGTCAATCGACTTCAGCCAATATATTCATAGCCGTCTATAGACAACCGGGAAACAAAGGATTCCGAATATATAAATTTTGTATTCGTCAATAACAAATGTATATCTTTAGTAGGTGGCAATTTAAAATAATACGACTCAGCATTTTTTACATTATGCCCAGAAAAATATGTAAACTTTTCAGAATATATTTTGGAACTCCCTTGTGGTGGATTTGGACAATGTTCCCATTGTGTATAATTAAATACAGTTTTGGAGCTGCTTGTTCCATGTATGAAATGGTGCCCATAATAATTATAGCAAAACATATCACTATAATTTTCTTTAAATTGATAAACATCTTCGTTTTCAAATACAGTATAATATTGCAATTCAGTCATCAAAGAATCAACTGTTTTCACATCCCAATCATCAGAAACAATGCCTGGTATGATTATATCATTCATTGATTGTTTGAGCACATATGGTATTTGAATAACTTCCGTGGGACGGTATATATCAAATAATACTTTAGCCCAAACAATCCCATCAGGAATTGGTATTGTGGAAATGTTCACAAAATATAAGTCTCGCCGGACCTTATGTGATGAAAAATGTGGTTTTAGGACCTCATCCACCAGTTCAACTGTTGATTTTTCAGGAAGAAAATGACCATGTATTAATAAAAAGAAAGTGATAACAAAACCAATCCAAAGTAGGAAAGCTAGTACAGTCAAGGAAAGGCATAGATAGTTCCATGGAAAAACAAAAAGCCAGTTCATTAGCTTACGTGTGTTTGACAGTTCGGGTGTTGAAGAGTCAAATGAGTCTGAGACGTCATCATTGATGTCGGCAAAATATCCAGAAGCAGGTCGTGCAAAAGCTGGAGTAGTGTTCATTGGTGGAGTTGGTGTTTCTCGCGGTGGCACAGAATAAATTGGACCATCCTTTTGTGTTGAAGTTGTATCGAAGCAATCAACTATTTCTGTATTATTTGATGTTTGTGGAACCAATGCAAGATCATTTTCCACCCTCCCTAAGCTCAGAGAGGTGTTGGTGTTGTGGCTTACAACTTGTAGAGGAACGTCTTGACCACTAGTGAGAGGGATTCAGGAACTACCGGGTGTTCCTCTTGGTCTGCTGTGCAGGATCAGCCACATGGTGAAGTTTGACATTGTCGATGGAGACAAAACGATTTTCTTTGGCACCTGCCAACGGCGGTAGAATTACAGTTCTGATACTGTGTATTCCCAAGACTGGGACCGTTGCTCAATAGGAAGGACCAAATTCCTTTTTCACAGTGTCCTTTTCACGTACTAGATCCTCAATTCTGGGAATCCAGCCGGTGGGCATTACAGGTACATCCTTTATTTCTGTGGAGGCAGCACTGATGGAAGAATTGTCATCATGGAACTGTTGCAAATCCTGTAAGACAGGGACACGTTCATTTATGTCAAAAGGTGTTTCTGCTGCCTCCACGCCAGGACCATCAAGATCAGGAACATACATTCGAGTTCCGAACAGGCACTCATATGAAGTACGACCCCTATGGGCCTTCTAGGCAGATTGTTAAGTGCTCTCAGAACTCCATACAGGTGATTAAGCCAACTACAACCTGTACCTAAGACTCTGGCTGTTAAGGATTGCTTTAAATCACGGTTTAATCGCTCCATGACACTATTTCCGTCTGGATGAAATGAAGACGAGTACTGGAGTTGGACCCCCAATGAAGCCATGGCGTCCCTGAATGCCCTTGAGGGGAAAGCAGGGCTCTGGTCCGAGTGGAAAGCCGCAACCGCATATGTACTGATAAAGACTTGCAAATCTTTATTAACTGTCCGAGCATCAGCCGAGCGTTGTGGCCACATCCATAAAAATCTGGAGCAAGAATCAACAGCGACTAATATATATTTGTATGCACTATCCAGTGTTAGGGGACCACAATCATCCAAGCACACACATTGTAATGTTTCATTTGAAATCAAGAGGAATGTCTGTAGCGGGCGTTTGGCAGCGGAAACTTTGATTTGTTGGCAGATGTCACAGCAAAGGACATACTGCTTGGTCTTCTTGTAGAGGCCTGGCCACCAATAGCGGACTGGTAAGATTGAAATTGTCGCCACCACACCAGCATGGCCAAATGCCACCCCTTCGTGCGCTGCTTTACTTAATTTCGATCCTATATCTCTGTTGGGAATATCTCGTACCCCTACGTGTGGTATCTTAACCTCAGTGTTCAGCGTACTTCCCATGCGGTAGGAATATTTGTCAGAAAGTACTTTTTCGATAGGGCGTCCCATCCGCCGTAGCTGTCACGGCAGCCCATATGTCTGCGTCCGGTTTAGAACTCAAGCGAATTACTACAGCAACAGCAACTACAGCCACTGCTGACTTTGCAGCTTCATCAGCCAATGTATTTGCAGCAACGTGTATTCCAATGCGATGGTGTCCAAGTGTGTGTACAACATAGACATTTGATAGCATCTCTTTTAGATCTGCTACTTTTCCCAACAGAAGTCTGTGTTAAATGGTGCTGCCTTTAGAATCTCTGAACCCATTCTGGTGCCAATTATGCAAGTATGCATTGAAGGACTGTACAGAATAATATAAATCACAAACAATCAGTGTTGGCTGTGCAGGATCCGTATGTTCCAGTGCCATCAATAGCGCTTTTAGCTCTGCCAATTGTGCTGTGCTATCCCCTAGGGTTTGCGTAACTGTATGTAGGGGACAGAATTTATTGTCCTCCATATAGCTGTTTACGACAGCGCAAGCAGCAGAATATTTGTGTTTTGTGCTAATTGCAGGTTGTGCAGAGCCATCGGTGTTCATTACTCTCTGATATTGTTCGATAGGCAGTGTATTTGCTGGAACTGGGTATTCTAGTTCATACTGCAAAAATTCTTGAGTTTGTAATTTTGGGTAAAAAATGTAGTCTACATCCGTGGCTGTCAGAGATGTGGCCCACTGAATCCAACGTGGATGTAATGCTTTTTCCGTTTTGAACACTGGCTTTTGTAACAGCCTCCAGAGCTGGGATTGGAGAAACAACAATAATGCGTTTACCTTGGGCTAGAGGTTTTTCTTTAACGACAGCCATTTGTACAGCACTGAGAATATTCTTCGTGGGAGCAAAGCGTTGTTCTGCTGCTTAGAATAAGTGTGATTTGTATGCAATCGGGACTGTCTCACCTTCATTAAATGTCACATAGGTGAAACCGATGGCACCAGCAATTACTCTGATGACCAAATGTGTTTTGTTGTCCCTTGTGTGTAAATGTTGTGCTGCAAGCATATCTGTCTGCAGTTCTCTAAGAATTTGTGTATGTTCAATTGTCCAAAATTTACTTGAGAAATCAGGATGTATCAAATCATATTAAGGTTTTATGTGTATGGCATAATCTGGAATGTAAGTTCTGCCAAAATTTAGAAAACCCAATAGTGATTGGAGTTTTTTACTCGTATTTAGAGGTTGTAGTTGTGCGTATTTTTCAAAAAATTGTGGCGCTAGGCTCTTTCCTTCACTTGACAGCTCATATCCCAGAAACAGCACGCTGAGGAAGGCAATTTCTGTTTTTTTGAAGTTGAATTTGTAACCAAATTCAGCAAATCTGACAACAATGCGGGCTACCAGTCTTAAATGTTGTAGCAATTCATCATCTGTAAGAGAAATATCATCTACATAGGACAATGCTTCAGGGTCAATCTCATGAAAAATTGCAGTAACACAAGCTGCAAACAGTCCTGGGCTGTTCTTATACCCCTGAGGTAAACAACAGAATTTTTTCTGAGAGTCTAGTGCATTGAAACTTGTTAAGTCTCTACTCTCAGGCGCTATATTCTGGCAGAAGAGACCATTGGAAATGTCTAGCGTTGTTTTGTATTTTTTACGCACTATGTTGTTCATTCGTGCTTTGCTATGTGAGTTTTGTATAGCATATGTGTGTGTGTGACTGTTTAAGTGTTTGTAGTCTAAGACTATTCTGTATGAATGGTCTGGTTTAGCTACTGGGAATAATGGATTATTCATTGGGGAGACACAGGGTTCAATTACGCCCTGGTACTGTAATTGTGTGAGTATTTCCCTCACGGGTGCCTTTGCATCATGTTTTATTGGCTACTCAGGTTGTGGTTGGGGTTGATTTTTAATAGGAATTACATGGTACAGGGATTCTTTGTCCCATCGTACGTGATTGCGGTATAACGCAGGTGCCTGTGTCAAAGCCCAATCAATGGCATAGGATTCAGCGAGTTCCTCTGGAACAGGGGGTGAGAAAGAACGTTTAATAACCATCTGGGCAGGTACAGACAAATTCAGGTGGCCAATCTTGTTCAGCCAACAAAATATCATATATGTTCACTAGGAGATCCCGAACTATTACGTCTATTATGCGCTCAGTGTGTCCTTCTAACTGTAGCGTTACTTTATACACCCTATCAGTTGTGGAGACATGCATGTCCGCAGTTTCTACTTGCATGAAGTCATCAGTTGCTTTCACCTTCAGATGCTCTAGAAGACTCCGGCGAACTACTGTGACCTCTGCCGCACTGTCTAGCAGTGCTAGTGCCCACTTCCTGTTCTTCAAGAGGACCCTCTTCCTGTGTGGCATGTCAGACTGCGACTGCTGCCACTTTTTTCTTTTTAAATTGGGGTTTTTGTTGGGCAGGTTTCTCTTCCTTTTTAACAGAAACCTCTGATGATCGTTGTGATTCCTGTTTCGGTTTCACGTACTCTGAGCTTCGCTCTGATCGCCCACCTCTCTCATTTCGTTTTTCCGATAAGTCCTGAAAGGAACAAGATTGGCGTGTACCAGTATATTGATATCTATCAGCCGATTTTTATATTATATCTAGTTCTGAGATTATATTTATTCTGTGGGGTCTCCATACGTGGAGATTCTCCCCTCTCTTTCTTGGGAGTTTGTTGTTTTTTATCCCAGCGTTTCTTATTACCCTCAGGGACTTGGTTGGAAAAGATCTTTATTAGATTTGCCCTGGAATTGTGGTTTAGATGGTATGGCCCCTAAACTATCTCGACCAATGCTAGAATAGGTCTCTGCGATAATCTTAGGCAGCTCGCATTCCTGATCCTCTGGAGGAACGTCACAGAGCTGCATGCACACAGCTAGTGCGACCGCTTCCCCTTTAAGATTACTCCAAAAATTGCCTATTAGTTGCATCCCCAAGTCCAGGGCCGGGGCAGCCCTGTATTCATCTTGAATTTGTTTCAAAACTTCCGGCAAATTGACACGTGTCGGTGTACTGTGTGCGGTTGTATAGAGCGCGGCAAAACCGTGCCCCAAGTATTGAGGTTATCTACTGTAGGGACCATCCCAAATGGCAAGCAGATCCTTAGAATTCTCGGTTTATCCTGAGGTCCCATATGGGGAAATACTGCTTCCAGCGCATTTATTTTTTTGTGCTAACCAAAACAGAGTTTTCTCTCGTTTGGAGGGTACCTTACCCATGATCGAATGTACAGTCGCAGGGTTTATACCTGGCGTTACTACATGTGGTTGTGCTGGAGCAGCACATGCTCGGTTTGTATTTAATGTTTGCATCACAAACTGTATCAATCATCTATATGTTGCTGTTAATTCAGTATATAAGAGACGAAACTCAGCTACTGCTAAATTCGCTACTGCATGATGTGGTGTATAAGTGGCCAATAAAGGCCAGGTAGGACCATTGTTACTTAGAGGACCTAACCTTACTGGTAATATTGTGTGGGGTAGGATGCCATCAAGCCAATTATTATGTTCTTGATAAGATAATTGTATTTCTAAATATGCATATGCCCTGTATTGTCCAGCTGCGTTTGTGTGTGTGTAGTAATCACATGTATTTGTGTTCCCATCAACTGCTGGAAATGTAGCCCAAGAATAGAAGAGTTCTGTTCTATAAGCTGGATGGGCGTCCACCACAAATGTGACTGGACCCCTCTGGGCCGTTAGGCCGTTTGCTAATAAGTGTGCAATCAGAAGTTGTCTCATATTGACTGATATTACTATCTGCTGTGGATTCGCCATACTAGATAAAAAAAAAATTCAGAGAAGGCACACCAAATAGGCATTTCCTTTTAAAGTTCAAGCTTGAACAACCTCCAGCCCCAAGTAGGATAGCTTGCGTAGCTGGATTGGAAACCCTCTGTACCACAGACGTCTCTGTATATAGTATTGAGGCATCATTGTATATAATGAGACAGAGATACTCCGGAGGACCCGAAAATTAGTGCCTGATCAAACGTTAGCGGCGCCATGTCGGGTAGGCTCTCATTATTCTAATGAGACTACTGGATTTTGAGCAGCAGAATCGCCCGCGGTGTGGGAGACTAAGTCTAACCCAGTGCGGGTGACACCTGTCACTTTAATCCGGGTTTTGCTCCGGCTAACTAGCAGTGCCTCATGTCTACCCAAGGATAGGGATGACTGGGCAGCGCATGACATAATTGGTTTCTCAGGGAAGCCGTGGTCACTCAGGTCCCATCCGGTTCTCTTAGTTACATTTAGTCTCATATATAAATGACAAACAGAGGCAGTATATGTTTCAGTAATGAGTTTAATAAAATGACTGCATCTTAGATAGCAAAGCATGAGCTGCAATAACCAGGATGACACAACATGACAGTATTAAAATTGTGACGATAAGAGTGAAGCATGAAAACAACGCTATCATATTGTTACTATTGTCAATAGACTAACTGCTACTTGGGTTTTGATAGAGCACAACATGTTAAGCTCTAACTCTGCCCTTCAGGTTCCCCTAGGAAGACATCATCTTCTGCGTTAGCATCTGTAGCAAAGCATTCGGCAACCAGCATACAGTTGTGGATCTCTGGTTGGAATCTCCCTCTAATGTGTAAGGGACAAGGAAGTGTTTTTATAACAACACAGCTGATGTTCTGGGGAAATGTCCCTACGTAAGGATTTGTGTATTCTACGAACGTTGGAGACTAAACTTCTACCACGTTCACCGGCAATGTATCCTGCTGTAGCCTTGGAAGAAGCACAGAGTGATCAAGAATGTCTTGTTAGAGAACAGAGTGCTGGCCTAGGCAAAAACAGTTAGATAAACAGAAAATAAAACAAGACTGTAAAAGTGGCTATTGTAACAATAGTAAAATGAAGCCGAATAAAATTTATCTAGGTTAAGGTGCACAGCGGCTTGGCCTAGTGTGTTAAAATAACATGCATTGAGCTATGGATAAAATGGCTACACAACACTTCCACTTATTGCATTTTTGTCATTTTGGTCTTGTTTGGTTATTAAATTAAGCTCTATTTTCCTTATCTGGTGTGGAGTTTTTGGTGCAGTGTTTTCACAGTTTTACTGCATTAGGTGTTGCACAAATACTTTGCACATTGCTTTTTAAGTTAAGCCTGCTCACTCTCTGCCAAGCTACCAGAGGGTGAGCACAGGACAATTAAGAGTGTGTTGTGGCTTACCACTACTGGGATTGCAGTCCCTACTTGGACAGGGTGCATACCTCTGCCAACTAGACACCCAATTTCAAGCTTTGATCTTCTGGCCTCTTGGGGTGCCGCTGATAAAATAAGTCCACATACTTGCAGGGTGATCGTCCTTCACTACTAAATTTCCTCCTTATTTTCTTCCTCTTCCTTTCCTTCCTCTAGCTACTTTTTTCTTTCTACTTCCTTTCCCATTTATCTCCTACTGTTTATTTATAGCTGTTTTCTCCTTTCTCATCTTCTTCTCCTATGTTCCCCCTTCCCCATTCCTTCTGCTCTGTTCTCTCACTATCCCATTCATTTCGTACTTCTCTTACTCTGTCACTTTCATTCCCCTCTTCTACCTCACCTATTCCCTTTCTATCTCTCCTCCATCTTTCTTTCTGTGCTCCTTCTATTTTTCTGCTTTCTTCTCTCCATATTTCCACTCAAGCTCTTTTCTCTCCTCCCTTTTCTCCCTCTCTAATTCTCCTTTCTTCAAAACTTGCCTCCCCCTACTCTTTCCTTGTTCTTATTTGTCTAACTATCATATTCCTTCTCCCCCCTTGCCATGTTCCTCTTAATTTATATGTCTTTTGTAATTTCCATGCTCTCACTTTCTAATTTCTGTGCCTTTTTATCCCTCTTCTCCTTCTTCTCAATTGTCTGTCTTTCCTTTTTCTCCCTTGCCCCACTGGACTATCTTTGGTCTATACTCAATAGTCTTCTTTTCCTCATACTCATTCTCTATTTCTTATGTCTCCTCCTTCCACTCAATGTATCCTTCTTCCTTCTTCTACTCCACCAGATCCCTGTCCTCCTTCTTCAGCTACCCTGATTACTTTTCTGTCTATCTCTGTCTCGCTCTCTCCATCTCCTACATTTTCCTCTTCTTCATCTCCCACTGATGCTTGTTCTCTTGTTTAACTCTTTCCTCTCCTGCTCCTCACTCTCCCGTTCTTCTTTTTCTTTCTACTCCTCTTTCTCCCTTTCTTTCTTCTGCTTCCTCCGTTTAACCCATCCATGCTCTAAAATATCCTTTGCTTAAGTTGAATATTTTCCAGCTCTGTCTTGCTTTCAAAGACACTACGCATCAGAAAATCCTACACACCTTCCTAAATATTAAGGTGGTCATTATAACCCTGGCGGTCCATGTTAAAGCGGTGGTAAGACCGCCAACAGGCCAGCGGAAACAAAAATGGAATTACGACTGTGGCGGAAACCGCCAACAAAGACAGCCACTTTAACACTCCGACCGCCACGGCGGTACAAACAAACAGCATGGTGGTCACCACCAACAGACAGGCGGGAAACAATGTACCGCCCACAGTATCACAACCTACCAATAGGCCACCTTTTCCGGGGCAGAATCACCGCGAACAAAAACACGGCGGAAACAGGACTCCGAAGGGAAAACGCTCACCTCTGCACACCCCACGAGGAACCAGGACACCATGGAAACAGAGCTCCACATTTTACACGCCTTCATCTTCTTGCTCCTCTACCAGGAGCACGAACGCCGGCGGCGAAGACCACGGTGAGTACTGCACCTATGACACAGGGGAGGGGGAGGGAAAAAACAGTGACACACACACGCAACACCCCCACCCCCACCCTCACCCACTACAACACACACACTAATACAGCATGATACATTACAGTTACACCCCCTGACCCCCCTGGAAGAATGCAAAGACAAAAGGAAATGAGCTGAACGATTGTAATATATTCAAATTCAGTAGTCAAATAATATACATACACTATTTACAAATATATACACCAAGAATATTAGTCCAGGGTATCCCACCCTTAAAGTCCGTGGACCACTGGGCCCACACTGCATGGGCGAGGCCCACACAAGATATCCAAACGTGACGGAGAGAACACTGCAGGGGCATCAGATAGAAATAAAACAGGCACCTCAGGGGGAACGGAAGGGGGGCACCTCAGCCGGTTGAGTGCACAACGCCAAATCCACGAGGGGGCCACATGCCCACTGTTCAATCCTGGGGAGTGCAAAGCAACAGTCTCTCAAGTCTCTACAGTGGGTGGTTTGCCCACTGTTCAATCCTGGGGAGTGCAAAGCCACAGTCTCTCAAGTCTCTACAGTGGGTGGTTTGCCCACTGTTCAATCCTGGGGAGTGCAAAGCCACAGTCTCTCAAGTATCTACTGTGGGTGGTTTGTCCACTGCTATATCCTGGGGAGTGCAAAGCCACAGTCTCTCAAGTCTCTACAGTGGGTGGTTTGCCCACTGTTCAATCCTGGGGAGTGCAAAGCCACAGTCTCTCAAGTGGATAACAGTCTCCACTGGTTCTAGAGGGGGCTTGGTGCCCAGAGTGCTTCATCCTGCCAAGGACAGAGGTAGTGGATGTGATACTCCACTGGTTCTGGAGGGGGCTTGAAGCCCAGAGTGCTTCATCCTGCCAAGGACAGAGGTAGTGGATGTCTTTTTCCACTGGTTCTGGAGGGGGCTTGGTGCCCAGAGTGCTTCATCCTGCCAAGGACAGAGGTAGTGGATGTGATACTCCACTGGTTCTGGAGGGGGCTTGGTGCCCAGAGTGCTTCATCCTGCCAAGGACAGAGGTAGTGGATGTGATACTCCACTGGTTCTGGAGGGGGCTTGGTGCCTAGAGTGGTTTATCCTGTCAAGGACAGAGGTAGTGGATGTAACTCTCCACTGGTTCTGGAGGGGGCTCGGTGCCCAGAGTGCTTCATCCTGCTCGTGGCGGCCTCAGTAGCGTCAGTGCATTTGGCGCTCATGGACCTGCGGTTCTTGTGGCGGTCCTGTCTTTGGCAGCGGTGCTTGTGGTGGTCCTGTCTTTGGTAGCAGTGCTTGTGGCGGTCCTGTCTTGGGCAGCGGTGCTTGTGGCAGTCCTGGCTTGGGCAGTGGTGCTTTTGGCGGTCCTGTCTTTTGCAGCAGTGCTTGTGGTGGTCCTGTCTTTGGCAGCGGTGCTTGTGGCGGTCCTGTCTTGGGCAGTGGTGCTTGTGGCGGTCCTGTCTTTGGCAGCAGTGCTTGTGGTGGTCCTGTCTTTGGCAGCGGTGCTTGTGGCGGTCCTGTGTTGGGCAGCGGTTCAGGTGCTTGTGGCGGTCCTGTCTGGGCCAGCAGGGCTGATGCTGGCGGTCCTCTCTGGGCCAGCGGGGCTGATGCTGGCGGTCCTCTCTGAGCCAGCGGGGCTGATGCTGGCAGTCCTCTCGGGGCCAGTGGGGCTGATGCTGGTGGTCCTCTATGGGCCAGCGGGGCTGCTGGCGGTTCTGTCTGGACCAGTGGGGCTGATGCTGGCGGTCCTCTCTGGGCCAGCGGGGCAGCTGGCGGTCTTCTCCGCCGTGGTGATCTTCCCAGACTTGCCGGGTTTCTTGTGCCCCTTCCCCACCTTGGAAGGTGTCGCTGCTGACTCCACACTCCCACCTGTGCCCCTGGGAGCTGCTTTGCTGGCTGTTGTCTTCCCCCTCTCCTGCCGGGCACTGGCCAACTTTTGATGCTTGACAGGTGGGGGACTGTCCGTGCTGTGGCTCCTTGCCACACTGGCTGCCCTGCTGCCTGGTGCACTCCAGAATCCGGTGACTACTGGCACCACTGGTCCCGGAGATGTTGTGGCTGAGGTGCTAGGTTGGGACCTGGAGAGTCGGGCCCTAGAAGACTGACGGGGTGGGGGAGGTGAGGGAAAGTGGTTAAGGGTGGACAGGAAACGTTTCTTAGGAACACTGGGACGGGTAGCTGGAGGGGGTTTGGGAGTGGAGGTGTACGTTTGGTGACTTTGGGTGAAGGTGCATGTGCTGGAGGCTGTCGTGAGGTGGATGGCTGTTGGGTGGGTGTGTGCCTGCATTTGTGTACCTTGGGAGGTGGCGTCACAGACACAGTGGGAGAGGACACAGGGGATGTGTGAATGGTAGTGGGGGTGCTGACTGCACGTGAGCGGGGTGTGGTGGTGGGTGTGCTGGTGATGGACGTAGTGGCTGTAGATGTAGTGCATGCAGGTGTGAGTGGAGACCAGACTGGGAGAGAGGAGGGAGACAAGGAGGAGGGGGACACAGTGGAGGCAGTGGATGTTGGTATGTCTGCATGTGTTTGATGCTTGCATGAGTGCCTGTGGGATGTGTGGTGCTTATGTTTGCCTGAGCTTCCCTTGTGTGTTGAGGTGTGTGCATGCTGGTCTGATTGTGTGCTTGGGGTAGGCTGAGGTACAGGGGATTGGGTCTGGGTGGAGGAAGTTGGAGGGTGAGGCTAGAGGCAGGGACAATGGCTGCCATCAGTGCCGAGGCCAGAGTCTGAAAAGCTCGCTGAAGGGCTGCCTGACCAGAATGAATGCCCTCCAGGAATGCATTGGTTTGTTGCAACTGTCTCTCTACACCCTGGATGGCATTCAAAATGGTAGACTGCCCAACAGTGAGGGACCTGAGGAGGTCAATGGCCTCCTCACTGAGGCCAGCAGGGGTGACTGGGGCAGGGGCTGAGGTGCCTGGGGCGAAGGAGATGCCCACCCTCCTGGGTGAGCGGGCACGGGGCAAAGGCTGAGGGGCTGCTGGGAGGGTGGTGCTCGGGGGGGGAGTGGCAGCTGTACCTGTAGATGCGGGGGCACAGATGGGGCCGCCACCACAAGGGAGCTCCCATCAGAGGATGAGTCCGTATCGCTGGTGTCAGCTCCTGTCCCTGCCGTGGAGCTCCCCTCGCCCTCCGTCCCACCGGTGAAATCAGAGTCCGTAGTGTCGCCCTCCAGGGCCATGTGAGATGCAGCTCCCTCCTGCTCCGGTGCCACTGCTCCTCAGCCTGATGATGCTAATGCACACATGTACAGGGAGACCACAAAAAGGGGGGGGAGACAGAAGAAAGACGAGTTGAGTGCGTGTATTACCGCTACCGTTGGCGGACACGACAGACACAGAAGCCCCCGGCACTACGCCGCGCACTTGGGGTCCTCTATTAAATGCCTGGTAAATGGCCTACAAGGCTATGGCCGACATCTGCACACATGGATGTCACAGGAGCCAGACTAGGTGTAGTTGGCACTGTACCCAGGTGGGGAAGGTGCCACAGGGTCTGCCTGAAAAAGGGGACTTAACTAGCACACTCGCCCTGGCCTAGGGAAACCCACAGCCCACCTCCCCCACCCAGACATTTCCACTGCACACTGAATCAGCAGAATGAGAGTGTACTCACCCCCTTGTGTCTGCTGTGATGCCCTCAAGCGCCCATCCAACTCCGGGTATGCCACCACCAGGATACTGAACATCAGGGGGGTCATGGTGCGACGGGCACCCCTCCCAAGTTGGGAGGCCATCCCCAGCTGGGCCTCCGCCGTCTTCTTGCTCCAGCGGGGAATGTCCTCCCATCTTTTACGGCAGTGGGTGTTCCGTCTGTGATAGACCCCCAGGGTGCGGACGTCCTTGGCGATGGCACGCCAAATATCTTTCTTCTGATGGGCGCTGACCTACAGGAATTGTACAGGGGAAAAAGAGAAGTTATTACCAACTGCACCGTCACAGTCATTGGCCCGCATCCCTACCCTTGCCATGTGGCACATGCACTCACAGTTGTTTCATGCACGCCTCATTCTCCCCCCCCCTTTCATCCACCACACTCCACACAGGCATGCTCCCAGTGTACTTACCTGTTTGTCTGGAGGACCGTAGAGTAGCGTGTACTGGGGGAGGACCCCATCCACGAGTTTCTCCAACTCCTTCGTGCTGAAGGCAGGGGCCCGTCCCCAGATGCACGAGCCATTGTCTCTTCCAGTCTGAGGTCACAGCAGCACTTGCAGTGTAGGTCCTCTCCTGTCGAAGATCAGGTATCGAGTGATTGATCAGATAGAAAATGTCAGTCACGTCAGCGGCTGTGCGTACCGTCACCACCGGCGTACATCGTCATTGGCTCATGGGACCCATAGGGTCCAATGTTAACCAATGCAGAATTGCGCCGCGGTCTTCGACCGCCTACCGCAACGGTTGTCATGACCACACAAACTTGCCAAATCAAATCAAAGAAATGCTTGAGAAAAGCAAAGAGATATCCTCAGTGGAGACAGCAAAGCCCAAACTGGAAAAAGGTTTGCAGAGTGATCTTGCGCTTATTTCAAAGGAAGAATCAAGAAGAGAAGATTCAAGATGGCCGTCAAGAGTCCTGAAGGTTAGTTACAGTTCTAGTCTTGCAATCGGTTGGTTGCTAGGTTATGAGCTCACCAGTTGGAAGCTTTGCACTTCAACTGAGGTCTGACAGGACTTAGCTGTGTGGAGAGAGAGCGCGTTTCAGAGCAGAAACTCCTGTGAGGTAAAATTACCCTTGAAGACTATTTTACAGAAAACGTGATAAATATTGTCAAGGTTTATTCGAGGAGTTTGAAAGTAGACCGTTCCAGTGGAGAGTTGGCAAGGCTACAGAGTTTAATGTATGAATAAACCTTATGTTTACAAGGTTCCTGTTTAAGATACCAAAGTCAAAAGAAAAACGAACTTTAACAAGCAAGTATTTACAAATACCAAGGTTATAAATGAAGGCTGAGTTTAACGGAGAAATGAATGTTAACAAGTAAGCATTTACAAATGCAACGGTAATAAACCAAAGTAGAGTTTAAAAGAGAAACAAACTTTAATAAACAAGCATTTACAAATACAAGTTATCAATAGATGTCGAAGTAAGAAAGGAGAAACTAACTTTAACAAACAAGCATTTACAAATACAAGTTATCAACAGATGTCGAAGTAAGAAAGAAGAAACGAACGTTAATAAACAAGCATTTACAAATACAAGTATTGACAGAAGTCAAACTAAGACAGGAGAAACAAACTTTCACAAGCAAGAATTACCAATGCAATAAACGTAATTGAACTCTCTAATGTAAAGTAGAAACCAACTAACATCAGCTGATTTGGAGAATGCATTATCACCAACTATATATATATATACATATATATATAGCAACATAAAACCAATCTCTAACAAAGGTTGAGAAGTTCTTCCAGAATCAGTAATAAGCATTTTTAAGAAGAGCGTATCATTCATAGAGAGAAGCAAGGCTACAGAGAACTCAGGGTAAGTGAAGAAATAATAGAATTAAGGAGAATGAAGTGTTAAGAGTAGAAAGTGTAAAACTGACGTTGTATGTCCCTAGTATTTGCGACTGTGACTCTTGCAGGTGCTGCATCCAATCTTAGACGTGAAGAGGCAGACTGAGTACTGACATTCATTATCTCTGTGGCAGTCTCTCTACAATCCCATTCCCCTTTTCTCCTCTGGGGTACTCAGCACGAAGGATTAAAATTTGTTGTGAGTAGCTCAGGTCGGGACTGAGGAGTTATCTTCTGCTTCTGAGGAAATCGAATTGAAGTATCCTGACAACGGTGTACAACGGCAGCGCAGTTACCTCACATCCCATTGTCCCACTTTACAAGTCAGGAAGCCGCCATTTCAGGGTCCCACATGGCTTGATTTATAACTGCGTCACACATACCTAGGCCTTGGCTCAACACTCATACAGGCAAAATTTGGGTTATGAATGGTTTTCTGAGTAAGCTATGTTTACGTACCTCTGAGTTGGTTGACTCTGTGCTCGCTGTTGTCCTTCATAGGCACCGTCCGCTGGGACATGTGAGGAGATGGCGGCATCCTCCGGTGTACAGACCACTGGTGGACCTGTCGACAATGGAGGAAAGACATGTAATCATCACCTACAGGCTTGATCGTGCCACAATCCTGGAACTGTGTGCCCAGTTGGAGCCAGACTTGATGTCAGCTATCAGCCATCCCACAGGAATCCCCCCTCAAGTGCAGGTGCTGTCAGTACTCCATTTCCTTGCAAGTGGGTCATTTCAATCTACAGTGGCAATAGCATCAGGGATGTCCTAGCCTATGTTTTTCAACGTGTTGTCCAGAGTGTTGTCTGCCCTGCTGAAACACATGCGGAGCTACATCGTGTTCCCTCAAGTGGAGGATTTGCCTACAGTGAAAGGTGACTTCTATGCCCTTGGACATATCCCCAACATCATAGGTGCCATTGATGGGACACATGTGGCCTTGGTCCCCCCGCAGGAGTGAACAGGTGTACAGAAACGGGAAGAGTTACAATTCGATGAATTTGCAGATGGTGTGTTTGGCAGACCAGTACATCTCCCATGTTAATGCCAAATTCCCTGGCTCAGTGCATGATACTTACATCCTGCGGAATAGCAGCATCCCTTAGGTGATGGGGCAACTCCAGAGGCACCGTGTGTGGCTATTAGGTGAGCACCTGGAACCAAATCGTTGGCAATAGTTGTCTGGGTCTGGGGATATCCCTACAGGTTAGTGTGTGTCTAACAGTTGTCCCTCGCCATTTACAGGTGACTCTGGTTACCCCAACCTGTCATGGCTACTGACCCCAGGGAGGAATCCCAGGACAAGGGCAGAGGAACGCTACAATGAGGCCCATGCGCGAACTAGGAGGATTACAGAGTGGACCTTCGGCCTCCTGAAGGCCAGGTTCAGGTGCCTCCATATGACAGGTGGTTCCCTATTCTACTCACCAAAGAAGGTGTGCCAGGTCTGCAGGAGGATGGTCCAGATGGAGGTGTTGTGGCAGCTGTGGACCCTGTGGACAGCAAAGACGAGGAAGCAGAAGAAGAGGACATCGACAACAGGGACTCTGTGATCCTGCAATACTTCCAGTGAGACACAGGTAAGAATACAAACCTGCCTACTACATGTACTTTAACACTACTACCTCTCTACTGTTTTCACCCAGTGTATGGTCACTGAGTTGTCACTTTCCCTTACGATTTCACAGATGTGGGTCCTACAGTGTGACATCTGCTTTGTTTCCTCATGGACTAGAGCTGTGTGACATAGGTATGTTGACATTACAATTGAAAGAGCATTTTGTCACTGTAATTGCTAATACACTATTTCGAAATCACAGACTGACTCCAGATTGTTTTGTGCTTCAAGGGTGTTTATTTAAGTGCTAAATAGTGGAGGGGGTTGTAAAATGGTGAGAGGTGATGGTGGAGGAATGTCCATGGCAGAGTCCAGTCTATTAGTCTCACAGGTGCATTGTCCAAAGGGGCATAGGAAGTGGAGCTGGGGCAGTTTGAGGATGGACAGGGTGACAAGGTGGGACACAGGATGACATTCAGGGCAGTCTCATTTCTTGGCGGGGGTCTTGGCATTGTTCTCTGTCTTTGTCCTGGATCTCAGGGACCGTTTGCGGGGTGGTTCTCCCTCTGCAGGCGGTGGGGTGCTGGTGTGGTGGTCCTGTGGCGGTGCCTCCTGTCCACTAGCGCCGGCGGAGGTGGTGGGCAGTTCATCGTCCATGCTAGTATCAGGGGCCCCTTGCTGTGCCACAGTGTCCCTCCTGGTGTTGAGGACTTCCTTCAGCACCCCTACGATGGTGCCCAGGGTGGAATTGATGGATCTGAGTTCCTCCCTGAACCCCAAATACTGTTCCTCCTGCAGCCGCTGGGTCTCCTGAAACTTGGCCAGTACCGTTGCCATCATCTCCTGGGAATGGTGGTAGGCTCCCATGATGTTGGAGAGGGCCTCGTGGAGAGTGGGTTCCCTGGGCCTGTCCTTCCCCTGTCGCACAGCAGCTCTCCCAGTTCCCCTGTTTCCCTGGGCCTCTGTCCCCTGGACCGTGTGCCCACTGCCACTGCCACTGCCCCCAGGTCCTTGTTGTTGTTGGGGTGGTGGGTTAGCCTGGGTTCCCTGTAGTGGTGGACACACTGCTGATTGACATGTCCTGGGGACAGAGGTATGGGCCCACTGGGTGGGTGCTGTGCTGGTTTTTCCAGAGGGGGGAAGCTCTGTGATGGCCTGTGACTGTGTGAGGAGAACCGACTGTCGCGAGGTCCCAGATGGGCCGGGCTGGTCATCTGGATCCAGTTGGACAGAGCTGCTGTCATCACTGTGGGCCTCTTCTGTTGGTGGTGTGGACATGTCTGGACCCTCCTGTGCGGTGACGTTGGGTAGGGGTCCTGCAGGGGTATAAAAGAATGATTATTGCATCTGTGTGTGCCATGGTGTGCAATGGGTGGGTGACCGTGTACCCCAGTGCTTGCATTCCTGTGTGGGACCTTGTGTGATGATGGTTTAAGGGGGGGTATGTGCAGTGGCCATGCTTTGGTGATGGGTGTCCATGCTTTGTTGTTGCATGCAGGGCTTGGTGTTGGGATGTGTGGTTTGTGATATTGGGACATTTGTGAGGAGTTGGAGTGATGGGGGTGAGGGCGAAGGTGGGGGTATGTGATGGCATGCAGGTAGGGTGGGGGATATAGTAGTAAAGAATTGCCTTTCCAGAGTCCATTCCTCCAACTACTCATGCGAGGCCCTCAGGATGCAGAATAGCCAAGACTTGCTCCTCCCATGTTGTTAGTTGTGGGGTAGGAGGTGGGGGTCCGCCGCCAGTCCTCTGAACCGCAAGATGGTGTCTTGATACCACGGAACGCACCTTCCCCCGTAGGTCATTCCACCTCTTCCTGAGGTCATCCCTATTTTTTGGGTGCTGTCCCACTGCGTTGACCCTGTCCACTATTCTTCCCCATAGCTCCATCTTCCTAGCTATGGAGGTGTGCTGCACCTGTGATCCGAATAGCTGTGGCTCTACCCGGACGATTTCCTCCACCATGACCCTGAGCATCTCCTCAGAGAACCTGGGGTGTCTTTTCCGTTCCATGGGGTGGTGTGGGTGATGTGTGGGGTGGTGTGTGTTGTGATGTGTGGGGTGATATTTAGTGGTGTGTTGTGTGAGGTGCGTGGAAGTTATGTGGGTGATGGTATGTGTGCCTGTGGATGCTTGGTTGTTATTTGTAGTGTCTGTCTCTGACCTTCTTTCGGGATTTTGGTCGTAGGGGTTTGTGGGTGATGTGGGTGTGTGTTTTATATTGTATTGGGTGTGTGGGAGTGGTGTGTGTATGTGTATCAGGTGTGTGTATTTGTAATTGTCCAATGTGGTAGTGTTTTGTAAATGTGTGTGTATTTTGAGCGCAGCGGTGTTTACCGCTAATGGAATACCGAGGTTAAAAGACCACCGTGTGGATTCGTGGGTTGTGATAGTGTGGGCGTATTTCGGTTGGCGTGACGGTGGAGGTTTTGTTTTCGCCAGTTTATCACTGACCTTTGGTGTGGCGGACTTGTGTGGGTGTCTCAATTTTGCCGGATTATGAGCTGTGGGTCATAATGACCGTGGCGGAATTCTGCTGCTGCGGCGGTGTGTTGGCAGTCTTCTGCACGGCGGTAAGCGGCTTTTACCGCCAATGTTGTGATGAGGGCCTAAGTCTTGTGCGGAATTTCAATCACACCGGAGTAATTGGAGTGATTTTGGTAATTCCACATTATTTCTTGATGAAAAATTACCAATAACAACATGATTACGTCTGCTCACGTAATTAATAATAATTTTGGGGAAAACTTCAAATTCCCATTTAGCAAATGTGAGTGGCTGCTCATGCTCGTAATTAATCTTCTGTTGCACTTAGTGCTATTTCTTAGTGCAAAATAGATCGTAGCATCCACTGGAGATAAATAGAAAATTTCTCTTCTTGTGTAATTCCACGTAATCTTACTGAATTTTTGGGTAATTACAAGTTACCCTACACAACACAGAATTACGCGAATTACATCCACCCCTACTATATACCTCTTCATGTACATATAAAAAGCACAATATTACAGCTCAGTGTTCTCTTTCTTTCAAGCCAGAACAGCCAGTGAGTCCTGCATTTTTGTTTGTTCAATTTATTAGCTAAGGATATTCTCAGTTGGTCAAACCCTCTCCTTGGTTGCTTCTGTGGATGATTAAATTCATAAAATATCCTTTCTTTCCCAGCTCCAGCACACGTTACACATTGATAACTCCAATATTTTTAAGTAACTGACAGTAATCATTATTTCGATGGGTGGGTCATGCTTACCCAGCATTAGAGGGCCATCGTTCACTTGCTCAGCCAGTACCTAAGGACAACGTTTGGGAGTAACATCTAGGTGTCATCTATTCTTAAGAACCATGGACATAATGTCCCTCCAGCAAAAATACATATATTTCAGATTGTTGTATAACCATTTGAGGATTTATTCAGGCTTTTTTTTTCAGGATACTCTCCTTTCCCACCTTAGAGACTCCCAAACGTCTTCAGTTATTCCTTAGAGTGAGGATATTCAAAATATTCCAGTGTATGTTGTTACTTTGGCTAATAGTGTACATAGATATTGTAACAAAGACAGAGGGGGTAGTACCTAACAATGGCTATACTGTATATATGTATGTGTCTCAGTTTATGACCTGTTTCCAATTACATGAGGCATTACCCAGTTACCGGCCAAACTAAGATGACTGGTCTATGGATTTATGGATGACAATGTAACACATTCCTAGTGCCAACCATTGAGGCCCTGGTAGAAAGTTTCATTGTAATACCAATTTGGGTTGCAGCTAAAGTTACAGCTTCAGTCGGTATTACAAAAAGAGCTGTAGTTTACTATGTTGTAATAAAGGAAGAGGTGAAACGTGGAACTTGTCAGAATTCAGAATGTAGATGTGGGAATCCATGCAGTTACATTACTGTCCACGAACATTCTCCATTCTAAAGGGAAAACGTGGTAGTACCACAATTATGTTTCAGTCCGTGGTGTTGGTAATTTGAATGTGACATAATTACATGGGAGTGCCAAGAGCATTCATTCCAGATGTCCATTGAGAATTCCAGCCCAAGGATAACAGCCTTTATTATATTGCATTATTTTTAATAACATTGCATGAAGAACACTTTCTTATCACAAATGTTGCAAATTATTTAGCTTATTGATATGTGACTGCTTCTTTCACCTCACACCCCTTTCCTCCGTAATGTCCATCACCAGTGCAGTACATGGGTTTGACTGTTCGTTTTCATTTTAAACATTTATCAGCTATTTACAATGTATTGCATTTTAGATTTCCTTTTTAAAAATAACAACTCAAATAAAAACATTTACAAATTCTAATTCAAGAAAATCTTTCTCATTCTCATACACTTGAGAATTGGGCTTATCTATTTCCATTCATGTTTTCACAAACTAACTCCTGTTTCCCCTTAGAAACTGTGCAATATTTTGTATCTAAATAAACTATGCCTATTTTAAACATTAAAGAGCTACATTAAAAGTTATCCATTGTCCAGCTCTGTATTTCCCAGGTTGAAATCCATCTTCCTATCTTCAAGTTCTTTTTCGCAAATGAATTTGTATTTCTTTTCACACCTGTCATCATTCCAGTCCTTCGGAGATCCACAATATTCATAAGAACCCACTGTAGCACAATGTTCTTTTCCTTCGACGTTATCAGGTTGCTCACTGTTCCAAAATCTAAAACATAAGGATTAAGAAATGTATTTCAATTAACTGAATTGTTTATGTACCTGCCAGATAGCTTCAGAAGAATACCTGATGAAGGATGAAGGCTTGAGCTCCAATGAGCATCACCTCTACTGCATCTTAAAGATGGGACTTTCGAGGAGTGCACATCCCTGGTTTTAGATCAGTCAGGCTCATGTTTCCTGTTGTACAATGTATAAGAAGTCACCAACATGGGGTTTCCCCAAAATTATTGCCTCCAGTCAATCTAATGTGATAACACATGCAGCCTCGTAGGCCAGCCAGGTGTGATATGTTTTACAATAACGCTATGTTTTTTTATGTGCTGTGTTTCAATTCAAACTACTGTGTTGCAATTCAAACCTCTTTCCTTTTTCTCTGCAAGTTACATTACCGTTTTATGCCTCTCTAAGGCTATCTTGTATTTTATTAGTCTTGAGTTCAGTCTGAGGATACGTTGATGGGTCCATCATATTTGTATCCTTTCTCTCCCAGTTTCAGAGAATGTGTTTTGTTTTTAACATTCCTCCTTCTTGCTCATATATCCATTCTTCGCCTCCAGGTCTCCCCATCCCTTTTTCCAGTCTATTATTCCATTTAGCTAACTAAGTTGGCACTGATTCCCCTCCTATCTCCCTCATTTCCTCTCTACAATTAATTTCCCTCTTCGTTTGATCCCATATTTTTACTGGACACCTTTCCCTGCTTGTTTTTCCAACTAGGCCCTCGTTCTGTATGAGAGTTTCCCTGAAAGTGATAACTCCAAGTTCAGTTCCAACAACTATGATCACAAATGTCTCTGGGCCCGAATTATTGGACCTGCCAGAGACAACGTAGGCCGAAGGAAGCATCAGCGCCCAGTCCCAGCCCACCCCTTGATAAATACTGGGGAACCGACAGTGATCCGGCATTCCCCGAACCTCCACCCACCAATCCGCTTTTCCCATCGTACCTTCAGAAGACACACTGCCTCTTCTCAAGGCAGGCAGAGAATGTACGCAGGTTCACCCCCGAAACTGAGGTAAAACCCAGCCTAAAGCGCCAGGTATCGCCAGTCTATGTTGATATTCCCCGCTCAAGAGTGAAAACTTGTAATTGCGGATTGTTTGTGTGAATACTAAACTGAATAGAGATTCCAGCCCACCTTTATAATTAGGGATTCCAGCCCATCTTATAATGAAAGATTTTAGCCCACTTTATAATCAGGTATTCCAGCCCACCTTTATAATTAGGGATTCCACCCACCTTTATAATCAGGGATTCCACCCACCTTTATAATTAGGGATTCCACCCACCTTTATAATCAGGGATTCCAGCCCACCTTTATAATCAGTGATTTAATTCCACCTTTATAATGAAAGATTCTACCCCACCTATATAAATAGGGGTCCATCCCACATTTATAATTAGGGATTCCAGACCACCTTCATAATTAGGGACTCCAGCCCACCTTTATAATGAAAGATTCCAGCCCACCTTTATAAGCAGGGATTCTAGCCGACCTTTATAATCAGGGATTCCAGCCCACCTTATAATCAGGGATTCCAGCCCACCTTTATAATCAGGGATTCCAGCCCACCTTATAATCAGGGATTCCATTCCATCTTTACAATCAGGGATTCTAGCCCACCTTTATAATCAGTGATTCCAGCCCACATTTATAATCAGTGATTCCAGCCCACATTGATAATGAAAGATTCCAGCCCACCTTTATAATCTGTGATTCCAGCCCACCTTTACAATCAGTGATTCAAGCCCACATTGATAATGAAAGATTCTAGCCCACCTTTATTCCTGCACCAAAATCCAACACACTTACAATATGGGCCTGTGTGGCGTTCACTCTTACTCTACATTTTATCTCTAGGGTGTCCAATCTTCTTCCTACTCTATTATTCCATTAAGGTCGAATGCTCAAATCCCCATCTATTCTTCTACCTAAACATTTCTGTCCCAAAAACACTCCACTAAATCATTTAGACGGTGGTCTGACTAGTGTTATCAATGATTTTATCTTTATTTGCTTTGGATACAAATTCTGTTAACTCAGGTAAATAAACAGAAGATTATGAACCCTGTTATGTAGATTCGGAATAGATAAATTGTAAAGGTATATTGTTTTGCGGCTGACTTACGCCTCTTGCTGCTGTAACATACAGCCATTCACCCACTTCCAGCCATTTTCTCGATCCTGATCTGTCAGGCCAATCCAGTAGAAGGAAGCCTTTCTTGAGCTTCTGATAAACAGCTGTAGGAGAGCAAAGGTAAGAGATGTTGTAAGAGAGCACAAAGACGAGAGTACTTTGAATGTTTGTGCTGTAGCTTAGACACAGGCAGTTCCTTTATCTGGCAGACTTCTCATAAATATGCATGAAATGGGTTCATGCACAGATGCTGCAATTCATAGCCAACACTGCCTCCATTTACTCTTTATCCTATTGTAAATCATGGATTTCATTTCATGCTCCCTCTACATAATCTCCATTAACCATGTGCAAACACAGTTTCTAAGTTGTGCACATTTTGGCCCATGCACCTTTGAGTATGCATGTTCATTTTTTTGTACAAACTGATGTACATTGCAGGTCTGCACATTGTGCACTTGTGGGGTCTCATTTAATATTTCCAACCTGCAAGTCCTTAGTAAATGCAGCCAAGAGAATTTTACAATAAAAAAGTCTACAAATCTACTTCTGGAAAAGGAAAAATTCTCATTGGCCAGCTCACGCCAGATATGCAACATCTACATTAGTTGCACTAAAGTTAGCACATTGCTCGGAATTTACACTGAGACATCTTCTTTGTAGTCACCTAGAGATGTGCCACGTTTGACTATTTTAAGAGAACTGTACACAGATATGTTTTGAGAAAAGGAACACCCCACCACTCGCTTTGTTACATTTGGGTGTAGTGTGTTTCAGCACATCTCTGGTAGTAGGTGACTATCATGGCCATTTGGCCATCCTGACAAGATCAGTGACGACTACCATGATCCAACTGGGCCCCCATAGCTTCAGTCTAGTAGCATCCTACTGCAGTGTAGACATGTTTAAAACATTTTGGCTTCCAATCCGACCCTGGGAACTACAGAATCAATGATAAAAGTAAATATGGAGCAGGTCAGGAATCTAGAGAAGCTTCACATAATAATCATAGGCCAAAGAAGTTCTTACACTGCTGTGCATTCATGATGAGGTGTTCATTCATTGTAAGTGTGGCCCAGTGATCCTCTTTATACAGAGGGATACGTTACCACCCTGCAACGGAAGGCACTCCATTTTGTAACACAAAAGTGAAACTTGTAGTCTTTCTTCTAAGTCAGGACCTTCTCAAGACAGTGGGTACAGGATTGGATGGATGTTATGGCTATGAATGGGTCTATGACCTAGCACACACTACACCGAGCCCTGCTCCACCCAACTCCATGTAGTCTAGCTTGCTGCACAGTTTTGTTAAGTCATTGGTCCTCCACCTCAACTACTGCTGCTTGTGTCAGCCTGTCAGAGAATATACAGTGCCATGGGACGTAGTGCTCACTTTCCTCGTCAAGATCTCAGAGCTCTATCAGAGAGGTTAGACTGTGTGGAAAGGAAGATACAGTTCAGAGCCTACTGTTCATGAAAGAGCAAAGGTTGTAACTTCAGGCTGAATGGTGGTGCACATTTTCTCAAAGTGCTGGGTCCAACCTAGGAGGTGGCTTTGCTGTGGAGCCTTAATAACAAAAGCTGATACATTAACGTGCAGCAGTCCCAGGTTGCAAGAACCATAATATAATAATCAAACTTCTTCCAATCTAATCAATTGTATTCGACTTCTTCAATTTGTATTCATTCATCATGACTCCAATGTTCAAATGCATGTAAAATGCCCATCCATCAGTCACCTGCCTAGCCGGTAAGTGGGACATTTTCCTAAGTTCAGGGAAGGGATATAGCACCCTGTCTACATGCAAGTTCCCTATCCAAGTCACTCCCTCTTCTTTGCAACTATTTGTATTGTGAACTCGTAGAAAATCTTGCAGAGCCGGCATCTGCCACAGAGGTGTCAGTGGTTAGTACAGAGGGGAACATCTGCATACTATTGCTGGAATGTGGTGTATTAGTAAGGTTGATAGGTACCAACAACTAGTAATAAGGCCACAATCAGAATATAAGGCCCAGTCAAGGTCTCAATAAAATAATTCCTTGCTCAACCCTTGGTAGCTGGCTGGCAAGGAGCATGAGACAGGTGTGTAAATCATTTAAAAATACCAATACATTAAGTACGTAAGATACAACACACAATAAAAATCCAACACCAATTTATAAAACAAAGAATTATTTTTATGATTTAAGGAACACCAAAACAACAAAATTGCAATGTAGGGAACCAGACATATGTATTTTTAAAGAATAAATAAAAAAAATGTACTTTCCAGTGCTTAAAAACCTATAGAGCCAACATGGCACATCTGGTTGTCCTTGACAAGGACCAAGTCAAAGTTTGAAGCTGACTGCACAGGAGCCCAAGTTTGATACACTGAGCAAGAGGCCTTGGCCAAAGTTTTACCTTCAGACTTAGTCGTTTTTCTGAAGCTTTTTTCTCTTGTCGTCAGGTGAGGCTCCTCATCAGGCCAGGTTGCCAGTCGAAGATGAAGGCTTCATCCAGTGTAATTCTTCGGTCAACTCCTTGAAGCCTCGTTGATGGTCAAAAACTCTGGTACTTCAGCGGGGCAAACCTGGATTTCAGGCCAGGTCACAGTTCGATGTTGCCGGCTTGACTCTCGTCGACTGGTCAGTCACCTTTTGGGGCTTTTTACCAGATGTTCTCCAATCCTCTCCAAACTACTGGATCTTCTTCCAGAAGCCAGAAGTTATCCTTTGGGTCTCGAAGGGTCACAACAGAAATCCAAGGGTCTAGAAGCTCCGAGATGGTCGTTGGGATGTTGGGACTACAGTTTAACTTTTAAAGAGCATTTACCGCAAATACGAGGGGTGGCTCATAAACTACGCTTTGCCTTCTTACAGCTCCAAAAAAAAGTCAGGCAGTACATCGCAGATTTACCTTTTGCAGGTCGTCAGAGCACAATTCCTTCCATCACAAACCTATGGTTTGGAGTTACTTGAAGTGTGTGATGCCCCTCTGCTTGACTGGCTTCAGTCAAATATGTTTAAGTTCATTTACTATCCACCGAAGTATTTACCACAAGCTCAAGTGAGGCTGGAGTTTGGGTTGTTCCATCAAGCTCTGTTTCGTTGGGGGGCAATGATAAAAATGTGCTGGAAATTAAGCTGCCCCTGTGGATACCCTACTTGCTCTATGTTGGATGGAAATGGGGCTGCATCCTGATGATAGATCATGTTGGTAATCGGTACTCAGGCAAGCTTTGACCAATTTATACTTACAAGTAGCATGGGACACTAATATTGCTTACCCTTTGCTTAAAACATTATCAATAAGGCTTCTAAACTTTATTCTTGGACATCTGATAAAGCAGACATGGCGAGGCAACACCACAGCTGGTTTGTCTTACATACATATACTGCCTGGCATCCTTAACCTTTACTTATGACTCACCTTGCAGGCACCATCCAGCTTTTTTTTCTCCAAATCCGCATGGGTGTTTTTCCATCCAAGGATCTGGTCCCATCGTGGAAGCAAACTTGGTCATATTTTTCTTGCCGTCTTTGCGGTTTGTCAACTGAAAGCATTCTACATTTCTTCTGTATTTGTCCAGCAGTTACGCCAATGAGAAATACATTTTTAATTCCCCCATTGAAAGCTGTACAAATTAGATATTGCCATACAGCCGTGATGGTGCTTCTAAATGGGTATAATGTCCAGTTAGTGGCTAGAGCTACCAAATTTCTACTGCATGTTAAAAAGTTGCTCACCCAATTGGTTGAGACCTCGGAAGGTCTTCCCTGTGTTGTTCTTTACCAAAGGCTCATACTGGGGTTTTCACCCATGGATTGAAAGATTCTTGCGTTTGCCCTGAATAACCACGACTGACTTTTGCTTTCCTTGACATTTAAGTGTCCGGCTAGCTTCGGTCACCTGACTATCTTGTTTTAGCTTACCTTGGCACTTTGGTGACCGGTTAGCCCTGGTCACCCCACCATCTTGTTTTAGCTGGCGCTTTTAAGTTAGTAGTCTAAATATTATGAAAGCATAATTTTGCATTGGTGCCCCTGGTTCAAATTAACCCATTCAAGTTTAGCAAACCGTAGTACCCCACATGCTCAAGTTATGATATGCTGCTAGCCCTTGGCTAGCATATGCACAGGTTGGGTTTCCCAAAGGTCTAGGTCGTTAACACATTGGGTTACCGTGAATACGTCTAGATCTAATTTTCTTGTTAAGGAGGACAATTTTAAAACAAAACAAAACCTTTTTTTTAACATAGCACAGTGGTTACATTGTGTAAGCATGGTAATATTTCAATTGTTTTCTTTAGGCATTTGTAACATGTAATGGTTTTAATTAACTATGCATTCATCAACTTACTTACATGTCCTACCATATATTAATGACTTACAGGTAGGCTGTAATGACAATTGTAATTATGCTGAATTACCATGTAACTTTTAAACTGAACAGTGGCCCCTGGTCTGGTTAGCAGTGCCCAGGACACAGTCAGAAAATGGGGGTAATCAGGGCAAAAAGGATGACTTTCTCACAACTATCATCAGTTGCTGAGTCTCCCGGTAGCGCTGGGCTGGGGGACAAGAGCCAGGTGTATATGGAGATCCCCAAAAGGCAGTGCGTTACCTATGGTCTTTCACTGATGCTTGTCTTGTACATATTTCTGCGTGATGAAATGTTCTCTTGCTGCTGACAGAAGTATTTCCTACTGCTCCATGGGCTGCACTTATTGTATATGTGCAAGGGAGTTTGCACTATTTCTGTTAATATTGAAGCTGTTAGTTGTTGGAAGCGAGGCTGTCTGACATCATAGTTACTATTGTGTGTGGGGGAGAGTCAGCACTTCTGTAGCTGCTTATGGTGTGTGCTTTCATGCTTGTGTGTGTGGGTGCGTGTGCATGTGTGTGTGGGTGTGTGTGTTTATGTGTGTGTGCTAGGAAATCTCACACTCCTGTTGCCAATGTTGTACCTGTCATGTGCGGAAGGAACATAGGGGGTCATTACAACCCTGGCGGACGGTGTTAAAGCGGCAGTAAGACCGCCAACAGGCTGGTGGTCTTTTTTTGAGGATTATGACCATGGCGGTTACTGCCATGGTCATCCGCCGCTTCTCCGTTCCGCCCGCCAAGGCAGAGACGATCGCTGGGCTGGAGACCTGGGTCTCCAGCCCGGCGGCCGTGACAATACCGCCGCCGGTATTTTGACCCGGCTTACCGCCGTGGATTTCCAGCGGTAGGAACCGCCATGAAATCCATGGCGGTAAGCACTATCAGGGGCCAGGGAATGTCTTCCCTGGCACTGATAGGGGTCTCCCCCACGCCCCACCCCCACCCAGACTCCCTCCCCTACACCCCCACCACTCCTGCCACCCCCCAATGGTGGGAGGACCCCCCTCCCCGACCCCCGACATTACCTTACACATACACACCTGACATGCACGCAGGCACCACCAACACACATACACGCACACACACCGACATACATGCCAACATCCACACACACAGTCAGACACGCACACCCACATTCAAACATGTACGCACACATCCATACAGACATACCTACAGACATACACGCACTCATTCCCAAAACACGCAACACCCCCGCAAGCATACACGCACTCACACACCCCCTCTACATACACCCATGCACACCCCCATGCACCCACACAACACCCCTCCACCCCCCTCCCCTAACGGACGATCGACTTACCTGTTCCGTCGATCCTCCGGGAGGGGAAGGGAGCCATGGGGGCAGCTCCGCCGACACCACACCGCCAACAGAACACCGCCGCGCCGAATCACAGGACGTGATTCGCTGGGCGGTGTTCTGCTGGCGTGGCGGTGGAGGTGGAGCAACCTCCACTTCCCCGCCGCCCGTCACTATGGCTGTTGGCGGCTCTCCATCGAAAAAACGACGGAGAGCTGCCAACAGTCATAATACGCCGAGCGGAAAACCGCCACCACTGGCGGTCTTCAGCATGGGGGTCCCTCTGTGGTCTTGTAAAAAGACCGCCGAGGTTGTAATGACCCCCATACTCTCTGTCTGTTTCTGGTGTTGTACATGATTTCGATAAGAATGGAAGTCTAGGCTATGGGTGCTGTACCTTTCATGTGTGAAGGGAACGTCTGTCGCTGATTTCTGTAAGGTTCCCATTCTGCAACTTTAAGGAAAGCTTCTTCTACTACTGCTTGCACTGCGACTATTCTGTAAGTAAAGGAGGCTTTAACTGCTGCAGCATGTGTGTGTGGGTATCTGTGTGTGTCAACTTTAAAAACCTGCTTTCATTTATTTTGTAACACTGCATCATGCACTACAGCCATTGCTGATGCAACTATACTGTGCAATGGAAGTTTGTGCTGCTGTTACTGGTTTGGATCTGCTCTGACTTTCTGTGAGAGCAGCTTCCACTGCTGCTGTTCACTCGGTGTGCAAGAATTCTCATTGCGGAGATTTCACCCCAAGTGCAGAGACTCCCCCAGGACTGCGAAGCCCCTGCCACGAGTGCGGAGGCCCTTTGTGAATCAGGCCCAAGGTCTTCTATTTCAACAGTATCTGTATGGGTATAGCTATATAAATAGACAACCAAGCTGGTAAACAAACATGGAGATTGACAATTGACATATAGATTGATACTGATTAAAAAATCACTTTGAAGGCAAGTAAGATTACAATGGTGCACACTAAAACACTTTCAAAGTAGAAATATATCTGGGAAGATGCTTTATACCCATCACGTTATAACATTATACAAATTCTTAACTTACCTGCTCCTTCATGTTAGAGATGATGACCAGGTCGGCCTGACTTGCCTGGCAGCTGGATCTGCTATTTGCCCATGATAGCGTGGTTTGAGAAAAGAAATAGCAATTTCCATTGTACAGCTGCCAATTTATGGGACAATCCTTATAGAAGAACTCTGAAAGAGGAAGGGCAATCCATATAGAAAGAACATACAATGAGAACCAACAAGAATACGCCCGTGATCTTAAGCAAAGGAGCTTCTAACCTCATCATCCAGTGGCCTGAATGTAAATTTTAGGCAGTTACTCTCTAAAAGGGCCCCTCAAGTTCAGAGACCTGCCCCTGCATAACTGGTTTAGCTTTTTAAGATTGGTTTTGCCCAAAAGGCCATCAAACATTGCCAAAGGTCTCTGATTCTTTCTCCCGGTACTCAGTAAAAATAACATCAACATGTACCAGGAGCTGTGCCAAACCCACGGCTCCTTAACAAGGACATCACAAGACCCATCCCAGTGAAACCTAAAGTTAATCGAGACAGCAGTGAAAACAATCACCCCTTCTGGGGCCAACCTTTCATTGCCAAGATTATGGGACAACATGTAGGGAATTAATTAACCTGACAAGTTAAAGGAAATGAAACACTGAACACATTTCAGTCAGTTTCAAATCAGGGCCCTGTGTTGAAACTCAAAGGCCTTTGTTAAACAGTGTTAATGATGCTATCGAATGCACAGAAAAGGTAAAGCATATCTTCTAATCCGATTGGATGTCTCAGGTACAGTTGATGCAGCAAATTTCTTCTTAGCACATTATCCTTCCACTTCAGTATTGCAGAAAGAGTGCGAAAATGGTTCAGATGGTAACTGGAATGATGAGAGAACTTCCTAACTTTCCTTGGCCTGGCATCTCAACAATACGCTGAGACTACAACAATATATGTAATATTCAATGACCTATCTATTGACTACATTAACAAGTGTATATCTAAAATAAAAACTGGATATCCACTCTGCAACTCAAGCTAAACCAGAATAAGACACTGTCAGTATTTATCACTTGTGGCCCAAGCAGTAACACTGCAAAGGAGTTACATTTCAAAGTACTGGAAGCTAACCCATGTCCCAAACAGTTCACAAGACAAAATCACTTGGTAATACAATCAAAAGTGAACTCAACATAAATACACAGATAACAATTAAGGGAACATTTGTAAACTACAACCTAAAGCTCTTGCTAAATGTCTGAAAGAGGTTGTAGAAGCAATCCTTATATCATGACTGGAATATAGATTAGCCAGCTGACCAGGTTAGGCTTCGATTATGACAGCCCTTCTAAAATTTATCCTACGCACTGCCGTGAGATCAGTTTCCAACACACAATAAAGTATGAGCTTATTGTGCTACCACTAATACAACTTGAATGGCTCCCTCTCCAAGACTGCTGCACACTTAGACCAGTCAGCTTTAAAGAACTGAAACTTAACACAGCACACTACCTAATGAAGGAGCTTAAAACATCAGAGAAGAATAACCATATCCAGAGTACAAATAATCTCCTCATTACTAAATGGTGCAACATTACGTCAACCTTTATTCTTTTCCTTTTGTATCTGCTCCCAAAATATAGCAGGGGTTATATCCATTCATGCATTTCTCCATCACTCGTAAAATCCTGGAAACCAAACTAACGTCCTTGGCCTTTCTTTAGTCTTGAACATATCTTTGTGCCCATGACAGCCAGATGCTGTTACCTCTTAGTACAAACCATCTTTCAGTGGCACACACTTCATATTAGGTCTGCCATGGAATCTGGAGAGATGTTTGTATTTCACTATATTTATGTCAATGTCCATCTATGACATTTTGCCAAAAAGTCAATGTCCATCTAGGACATTTTTCCAACAGATTCATTACACTGCAGTGGCAGCTTTTATCTTTCAGAAAGGCATTTTTAACTTACTCTATACTCAAACCCTTAAAGCACGATTCCTGGGCTACCCAAAAAATAGGTGATTCTTTTTTATATGCTGCTTTCAGTTTTCATTGACATACCAGGGTACAGAGAGAGCTAATCAGTGGAGTTCTGACTCTCAAAAGATATTGGTTAAGCTGAAGAGCCCACTTTTTGATATGCGGTACATGGTTAAGCGCAGTTCCTCGTGAACAATCAGATCAGTGATTTGTGATCTGTGACTACTCTGAAGTTATTCACATATACAGACATATGGAAACCTTGACAACACCTTTATGATTTCTAACGCACCTCTTTCAATTTTTAAACACCTGGATTCTGTGTACAAGGTGGCCCGACTGCCATATACAATAAAAGGCCACGACTTCTTTGCTGTTCCTCTAATAGCACCAACTACCAGTTCAGCGGCTTTAGTAGGATCAAAACAATATATTACTGTGTCCGGTAGTAAGGCTTTATTAGTATCTTTCAATGCCCAAGAAGAATTACATTTACCTTTGTTAGAGCACATAGTGGCTTTGTGATAGTGGTTAGGTTAGTAATAAATCTACCATTGTTTAGAGCGGTGCAACATTTGCATAATTTGCTTTTGCATTATTATGCAAAATCTTGGAAAAATAAAATGCAAATCCATCATTTAGTGATTTTGTTTTATCTCAAATGCGTTCTTTATCTATTTTTGCTGCAACAATGCATTTTGTGCTTAAAAAAAGCACAAAAACACAATTGTTGCAAACAACAGTGGATCACGTTCTAGTTGCTTACAATGTTCCTCCACTCTTGCCATATAATTTTGCCGCAAATAGTGGGCTGATTACATAACGTGGCATAATGGAATAATTTCAGAAATTTTTCATAACAAGCTTAATGTGAAATTTATGCAATTCATTGAATTACACCAGTGTAATTTACATTTCGTCTGGGCCCCATCTTTGTGTTAGAAAACATGTTGTTTTGAAGTATTCTGAGGTGGCTATAGCAACTTGATATCTGAATTCTCCTTGGAATCCCTTATAAAACCTAAAAGCTATCTTTTAAGAAATCTCATTTCTTCTTGTGAAGGCCCAGTCCACACTCAATTATTTGTTGTAGTACAGCTCTTAGCGGTCCTTAGAGTTAATACACTCCTGTGGTGTACACAAAAATATAATCACTGACATTCATAACTTCTATGATTGATGCAAGGGATTCCCAAAATAGTTTTTTTAGGTTCTCACAAAAACATATTGCATTCTTTAGATCAGCCAAAATGTCATCTATTGTGCAGGTCAAGTCATCTCAGTTTGGGTTGAGTGGGAAGTCTTATGTCCTTGCATATTCTGAAAGCTGCCCACTGTTTTGGTTTTGTGGAAACAATCATTGCAGACACTTCGGTTGCAGTGCCTGTCACTTTCTTTATACTCCATCCTTTTGAAGCATACAAAACTTTTCTCTTACCTTCGAGTGGCTATGAAAAGATAGAAGTCCATTGGTTGGTGGTACCAGCTTGATAGTTGGGTCACTGAGCTGTTTCAGTTGGTCTGGTGTTCTGAGACCCGAGTCCATCTAATACATTTTTAAACTCCTTTAGAATATCTTAAACTCCAAGTGTGTTTATGCTACTTGAAAAATAAATCATCCCAAACTCTTCAGCTGATTAACAGCCTAGCTGTGATTCAGTACCTTTCTATGCATGATAAAATGTAGTTTTTAGTTTCTTATCTTCATGTTAAACAATGGTCTCAAGAGTGGTAGTGGTTGGGACCATGCTAACTATTAGGTGTACAGGCAGGTCATTGTTTGCCTTAAATTTGTGCATTGACCCTCGAGCATATTCATATCATTCAGACATGCTTAAGTGTTAATTCAAGCTGTTATTTGCAAGATTGGGACTTTCACACCACTTTTGGTATAAGTTCTTCACAGCTTTGCAGTGTGATCTACGAAGCATCGTATGAATACATTTTAATTTTCCTTAGTTGGATTCACTGGTTGAGTCTTGGCCCAGTTGTACTCTTGAATGGTCTTGGCTCTTATTTGCTTAGTTTGCAGCCCCAATTGATTGGCACAACAGGAGTGAGGTGTACAAGTGCACAACAGTTTGCATGACCCCAGTGGAGCATAGTTTTCGCTGGTCAAGGAGGAATTGTAATGTTTGTCAAGGAATGTGTGTGTAAAAGAGCAGTGTGTAGACGTATGGGACAGAATAAGGGCTTCAGTCATGTTTCTAAGTACTTTGCCGTAGGGTGAATAAAGAACAATGCTTGCAGCATGAAAAACAACTGCTTGGAATGGTAGTGTTGCACTGTCCCTGTGGTATGGGGTTTGGGATAATCTAAAGTCATGCTTCCAGTGGATGTGAGAATATTTCTCGTATACAATGCACACAGAGAGTGGTTGATATAAGAATACATCTAGTTTGCCAGGGATATTTCTTGGATATCAAAGGTATCTCAACATGACATGAGTCTAACTGAAACATACCTTAGCTGTCACCTGGGTCATTCTTCTGCATCAACAGATAACTCTTCATTAAGGTTTCATTGTTGCTGTAATTAATGAACACATCCAAACAAGAAGGACAGAATTCAGACATTTCTAACACTTGAAAATATTGGCCAGTGCAGCACATGCCAAAACAACACAAACTCAAGTCACCCAAATGTATGGTAGATTTGAGTTTTGCCACAGGCCCTCTATTTTTAGAGTTCAGAAGAGGTGCTTAGCAGCACAGGTCTGACTGAGAGCCTCCCAGCGTGGAGTATTTTCCAAGGAGCTGTGACCATGAACATTTGCTACAACAAATCAAGGCTCACTATAATTGACATTACTGGACTGGAGTAACATGTGACATTATCATTTAGGTGACTCAACAACATTTGTGGCTGAATAGATACAGTTAAAATATTGACCTACACATATATCAGAATCATAATACCTACTACCAACTTATCATCAGTTTACTTCACGAGTTTCGTTCAGAGATCAAAAAAGCAACATAATAAATATACAGTAGGTAGCATAATCACAAAACACAACAAATATAAAAAACAATAATATCAGGATACAGTGTATAAAACTACGAATAAAAACAAAAAACTAGTGCTTTAAAAATCAGTAAAACCACATAGCAAAGTAGAATGCACAAGCTCTCTGGGGACATCAACCAAAAATTACAATCTTTAATCGTTTTTAAAGCGGTACCCTCTGCAACTGTGCAACTTCCTGCCCAGTAGACCTTAGATTTCTCCTGGATAAAGCCTATGTTACTAAGAATCAGTAGATTTGTTAACTGGATCTAGAAGATTCTAAGGGAGCTGGATGGGAAAGACTCTTCATTCATATAGGCCAGATACTCTCTAACAATGTAGAAATTAAAAACACAATAAAAGGGGTGGTATCAGACCTACAGATTTTAAGGGTGACCTACAGCTGGCCCATACCCAGAGAGTGACATAAGGGAGCAATCCATTGCCTTCGCTGCTTAGAGTAATGGGGACGAAAAAAACAAGAAATGATCATCAGTTTTGCCAGTTACTCTGCAAGCTGGGCAAATTTTACTGCTTTGGAGTGGACCCTTCCCGTTGGCAGGAAAAGTAGCAAGAGGAAGAGAACCCTGTCTGAAACTTATATAAAGGTCTTTTGTAAAAGGAGGATCAATCTATTTGTTTGTTAAGGATCCCAGACATGAAAACTGATTCAACTTCCACTCCTCTGACTCCCAAAAGAGGGAATTCATCTTTTTGATGGAAGAAGATGTGATTACTGTTGGATCTGACCAGTACTCTCACAAGTACAGGTAATCAAAAGCCTCACACTGCCCCCACTGTTGCATGCAGTTGCCATGGAATCGTTGGCTGAGTGCCTCCACATTGACGTGCAGATAAAGGGGTTTGAGTGGGGGCAGGTGCCTCAGACAGGGTGGCCTTATGCACAGATGATGTCCTGATCTTTCTGGCAAAACCGGAGAGCTCTGGTTAATGGACACTTCAAATCCTCCAAATCTTTGGTGAGACATCAGGCCTCTACATCAATCTGGTCAAGTCTCCAATCTTTCCACTCCCCTTCTACCCCTAGGGACTGGGATGGGCACCCAAACTGCAGGATGTCACTCACAGCTTCAAATATTTAGGAGTATACATTACCCCAACCACCACCACAGCATAGGAAACGAACAGCCAACCACTAAGGTACGCACTCACAGCAGATATCAAGACGTGGTTCACCCTTCCTCTGTCCCTGATGGGTTCTTCAGCTATTCCGAAATGTTCTCACTGCCCTGTTTTGTTCATATCAACTGCAAAAGTACCCATACAACCTACCCCATTCTTTTTTCCAAAAGAAGCAATGTGAACTTCACAGATTCCTGTGGGACCGAAGCTTCCCCCGGTATTGCTCTCAATAAATGCTTTAAAACCATATACAATGGAGGCACTGTAGTAGCCAAAATCGATTCATACTATATGTCCTCACAGCTAGTAATAGTTAATGAATAGTGGTAACACTCCCCAGAGGACCGACCAACGCAACTGATAAACAGGCGCTCCAAGGAACCCATATATAGCACCTCTTCTATGGAGGCCAGAATCAGCAAGCCACAGCTACAGTGGAGGAGGAGAGTACATGTCCCTGATCACCTAGGGCCTCAGGAACTGGCCCTTGGACTACCCACACCTGTTCCACATGCCGAGCGCTAAACAGTGTGTTTTATCTCCTGCTGCACAGGGCATACGAGGGCTGTGCCCTGTCCAAGGGCAGGACCATCCTGGCGTGTTAGAAACTCTAGCTTGCTCTGTAATTTTTATCTACCGCAAAGGGGAAAAGGAAGAGCACTGGTAGCCCTAATGGAAAACCAACAGGGAAAAAAGCCATTAGGTCCAACTTCGGCAGTAATATCCTTTGAGGCATCGATAACCTCATGGAAGTGGTTGAACACATACTGCACCAGAGGGAACTCATAAAACTGGTTCCAGGCCAAAGAAGCCCCTGTGTAAAAAAGGCAGGTTTGGACTCTAGTATTATAACAAGAGAGAGAGTAGAACCCACAGAAGAAACCTCTAATTGGCCATTGTGTCCAAACCACCAATTCCCTTACAACCTGCAATTCTATGTTCAAATTACTTTTCCCCATTGATTTCTGATGCACTGCTTCTAAATGAATCTGAAACACATGCTACTTCGGCCCAGCAGCCTGCTGAATAAGTCTCTATTTGTGCCCAGTTAGGTAAGCTCTGGATGTTTATTCCCTCATAAAAAGCAGAGGTACTGGATTTAAGAGCAAAGCTTCAATTCCTTAAGGATACCAAACAGCCAGGGCCTCGGCCAGCGGGTCGTGGGGAGGGTAGAGCCCCCTCTATTCAGGGAAGAAATCCATCCTGCCCAGAGCCACAGAAGGAACTTTCACTAACCAAAGGCTGTAAGTTGATGCCTTTAGGTCCCGCAGCAACCTCTGTGACTCCAGCATGTAATCTCTGATCACTTTTTCTCACGGGTGGTTTCCAGAAAATACCTAGTATTGGCTATGCTTATTACTCTGGTCAGACATGACAGTGATGAGTTCAATGCAGCCACGCTGATCACAAGTCCAGTTTCTGCCAGCCTTTTCATGGCGGGCCCCTGCCAATAAAATGCTGGCAGAAACACAGTGCAGAGGGGCCCCCATTGCCCATGCCCTCATTGGGGGAAGTGCTTTGCAGACAGTGCACATTCTGAGGGTGCTGGTGTGCTACGGTATTGGTCTTGGCTCCCTTAAGGGAGCTGAGACCAATACCGTAGCACTGTTCCCACCGGGCTGACCAGCATGAATGTCATAATACGATGTTTGTGCCAGCCAGCCCGGAGGGAACATCGTAATGCGATGGGGGGTGAGGAGGCCAGGTTGAATGCCACCACATCCGTGCGACTTTGGCAGTCAGCTCGTCCAACCGCCAAACTCATAATAAGCCCCTAAGTCTGGTAGACCGTCTGGTGGTTTAGCCATTTGGGTAAAGGTTACCCTAGATAGATTTGTCAAACAGTTACCTATCTACTCACTTGATTTGTTCGGTCTCTAGGTTGCCCCGTGGAAAAATGCAAAATGATTCCTTTTTGATGTTTATAACACAAGTGTTCCCAGAGTCCACCGTTCTACATGAATTGAGCGATTACATAAATATGATGATTAGGGGGGAGGCTGCTCTGATTGTGGCAGGGGACTTCAATGTGTGTTTTGAACCTTTTACATTCCAATGGGAAATAATGGGGAAAAAGATTCATTTTGAGTTATTCCCCAAACTGCTGGCCCCTCCCTAAAGTAGTTCCCAAAGTAGTTCCCAAAGGTAGCTTTGCAATTGTTGAATCTTTGTTTATGTTGTAATCTTAGAGCTTGCAATGGCAGAAGAAAATCAGATGAAGATAGGCATCACACTTTCAAAAGGAGTGCCCATCAGAGTCGCATTGATTATATTCTTTTAGATTTGCACTCTTAGGAGAGCCTAGTAGATATGGATGTTATTGTGCGAACCATTTCACTTTGCTACTCACCCTTCAAGGAATTATAAAGTGAGTGAATAGAGCTCCCCGATCGCATTATGGAGAAATGTCTCTTAGTAATAATCGTAGGAAGATCAGGTGGAACTTTGTTGTGGAGAATGAGAACTTACATGCCTGTCTGTACCAGGAGGTGGCCTCTATTTTACCTTTAATAGCTGATCCAGAGGCTGCCACAATAAGATCTTGGAAGTACATTCCAACTGGTTTGACGATTGAAATGAAGGCCCATATTTATGGAATCTTAGAGTTACCTTAGCGCCATTTATTTTGGCACTAAAGCAGCTCTAACCTAACTCCATATTTATATTTTGATGCTAGACCCGTCTAGCGTCAAAATATTGGAGTTAGGCCATGTTCAGGATGCACAAACCCACCTTGCATCAATGAGATGTAAGGTAGGCGTTTCAGTCCTAAACATGACCCTAGCCCCTCAGCAGCATACTTACCTCCCGACGCAGAAACGACGCACATGTGGGAGGCAGACCTAAACAATGGCGCTAAGCCAACTTAGTGCCATTATTTAACGCCTGGGTCAGACCAGGGGTTAGAGTGCAGGTAGGCCCATTTCCATGGTGAAACACCATGAAATGGGCACAATGATGCCCACCCCAAGCCCCAGCAACACCACCACCCACTCCACAGGGACACTACAAGAGGAGGGAGCCCATCCCAGGTAAGTTGCAGATGAGTGTTTGTGTATGTGAGTAGTGTGCCATTGGGTGCCCTTCACATGGGGCCCCCTGCCTGGCAATGGGAATGTAGGGCTTTCCCAGGGGACATTGGTCCCCTGTGGTGGGCATTGGGGTGGTGGTGGGCATGACTCCTGTCTAAACTTAGACAGGAGTAATTTTTTGACAGCTTGTGCATCAGAAAGTGATGCTAGGCTGACTAGTGGCAGAATTTTGCTGCTAACCAGCCAAATGTCATTTCTGACCCACTAGCGCCATTCTCCCTAACACCGTTCCTCACACCCCACTCCCCCGGCTAGCGTTTTTTTTTTTTGGATGCTAGCCATTCCCTAGCACCATCGTGCATCATTTCATGAATGTGGTGCTTGGATGGCATTACGGAATGGTGTTAGCTCACGGTAAGAAAAAAGAAGCAATAAATATGGAACTAAGTTTTTTCACCAAACCTGTGCCCAAAAAGAATTCTATTCCCCTATCGGATCCCACATGGTACAACAAGGACTACAAAGTAGCAAAGAGAAATCTACTTAATGTGCTTAAGGGAGGGTGTACACAAGAGATTCAGATTGATGAGCCCTAAAGTGTGTTAAAGCAGCTCAGAATACAGCCGTCTGAAGTGATATTCTACAAGGTGTCCATACGGGGGACCATTCAGCCTCTTGGCATGTAATTTCACATGGCACCAAGCCAATTAAAATGCGGGCTGAACTTCACATTTTACCACATGACTGGGTGACTCATTTTAAATTCTTATGTCTCCCGTCCCCCCCATTACCACTGTTACACCAAGCCCTGCACTAGATTTTGTGCTTCCTTTGATCCCGAATATTCCTGATGTTAGCAAAGTTAACAAATACTTTTCTTTGGCTGAAATCACTTTAGAAATTAGAACACAGAAGTCAGGGAAAGCTCCTGGGTTAGATCTAATCCTACCCGATCTGTTTAAATCTGAACCTACTGTCTGGGCACCTTATCTTGCATTGCCAATTGCATTATGGCAGGTGCGGAGATTCCTTTAGCATGTAAAGGTGCGGAGATTTAACCCATATGCAAAAAAGGCTCAAAATCAAACCTAGCAAACTATTGCCGATTAGTCTTATTGACTGTACCCAAAAACTCGGTAGCAAGTTGATTCTGGACGTACTGGTCTCCTGAATTGACGACAACAGCACCTTGATCCAATTCCAGGGCAGCTTTCGCTCCAGAACCAGAACGATTGATCAGGTTTTTAGATTTTCACTGCTAATATAGAAAGAGGTGGATGTAAGAAGAGGTAGTTTATATGTCACCTTTGTGGACTTAAATGCTGCTTTTGACATGGTGCCTAGAGCTAAGCTGTGGTGTACTCTCAAAGATTTAGGGCTTTCTGGTACCCTCCTCAACATCATTATCAGGTTTCATTGTGATAACTTTGCCCACCTCGCTGAGGGGCCCAGGGTAAAATTACTGACCCCATCAGGGTTGATAAAGGTGTAAGAAAAGGCTGTGTGCTTGCCCCCACATAGTTCCTGTTATATATCAATGAATGTATTGGTTATTTAATGGCTTGTGACAAGGATTCACATGTTCTGGGGTGGGGGATTCTACAGTGTCTGCACTTTTGTTTGCTGATGACAACCTGCTGGTCTCCAGGACACCTGGAGGCCTTGAATTACTATTGGAAAACTTTAATTGATTCTGTACTGATCTTGACCTTGTAATTAATGCAAACAAAACAAAGTGTATGGCCATACATCAACATAAAGGTTTTAGAGGCATAAGGCTAGATGGGTCGGCCCTCGAGAGAGTGCATGACTGATTATCTTGGAATCCGTTTGTCCTGCTCTAACTCTTGGGCAGACCAGGTTATAAAATCACCCTCATACCGAACCACACGTCAGCTGCTATCTTAAAATTTGCTAGTAACACTACCCTGCACTCTATATCCCCCCTTCTTACAGTCTGGAGGGCCCAAGAGGTTTCTGCTGCTACTCATGGAGCAGAAATGTGGGGATATGACACCATAAACACTCTGGGAATATCGGAAAACAAATTTCTGAGAGCAGCACTTAAAATCCCACAAAGCTCTCCATTAGTCTTTAAACAAGACCTTGGCATGCAATCAGTTATCTCTCTAATCCGCCTTAAACCTATTTTAGTTGCGTTTATGGGTCATCCCAGAGCTGGTGAATTACAGAATGGCCTAAGGGTAGTCTTGGCTAGACCATAGAGTGGGGTTAGGTTGCACTGTCTGACTTTCATTAAACAGTTTTTTCATTCCATAGGTATGTATGAGTGCAGGATAGACCCAGATTCTATCACATTAACAACAGTTAATAAGGTGAAGACCGCTTTCTGGGAAAGTGAGGAAGCCAAATTGTGCAAATAGGCAAACTTGGGGCACCTGACAGAATGCATTATAGAGTTTAAGCTTTTCTCTGCCTTTAAAATCCTTCTTAGATAAGATCGAAGCCCCTTCCACAGAGTCATTATATGTAAGGTGTAGATTGGGTTCGCTTCCCCTTGCCAAGCACACAGTTAAATGGAAAGATTCTTGTGGGATTAGTAGGATTTGCCCAACCTGTAGTATGGATGAGAAAACTGATGACCATCTATTGTTTTTCCCCCAGCTATTACAAATAGCATAGGCGCTAGATTGTCCCATTATGCCGTCACCTAGGAGTTTGTCAGTTCAAGGTAGCCCTAACAATACGTAGAGCTGACATGTCCCCTGTTATGGTGTTTTCCATTATCAAGTTCCTGGAGAGCATTTGGCCAATTCGTCGTACATTTATATCCAGCCCAGTTGCTAAAGTGATTGCACTACCATAATCACACATATTTGGGTTGCACGTTTAATACATTTTTTTACTTAGTATTTATTGCATAATGAGTTGTATTTTAGTTTTTTTTGTTCACTTGATCATGTTTTTAAAATTCTGTTTCTTTGAAATGCTTTGAAACAGTATTATTCTGTTGTTACTTTAATGGGCTGTGGCCAAAATAAAGTTAAGATTGATCTCTTCTATGGGGGAAACACATGACTGCCACTCCCCCAGGCAACCAGGCAGAGGAAACACATGACTGCCACTCGCCCAGGCAACCAGGCAGGGGTGGCTCCTCCATTAGGGCAGAGGAGCATAAAAGGGATGGGGACACAGTAGTGACGTGCACTGAGGTGCAGTGCACAGCACTCCCCCTCACTGCGCATGTATGTTTGGCCGGCCGTCTCGGGCCAGCCAAACACATAAGTGCTACAGGGTCTCTCCAGCCCGGCAACACAGTTACCAGACTGGAGAGAGCCTGCACAGGCTCCCAGTCTACCTGGGAGCACTCTGGCTGGGTGCTCCCGGCCAATCCCGACGCTGTTCTGATTGGCTGCAGGGCAGGCTGGGTGCCTGTGCCTGCAGGCTGTTGGCAGAGAAGAGAAGAGGAGAAGAGCAGTGCAGTCGTGAAGGCAGTGGCGGCACAAGTAACTTTTTTTTTTTTAATTATTCACCCCCCACCCACCCGTACACCACTCCGCCCCTTTTCAGTACCGCAAGCCGCTCCTGCAACCAGGGAAGTTATTCAAACATTGAGAGCCACTCTGAGGTATATGGTAGGGGCAGGGAGGCTCACAGAACAAACACAGCTCAGGGAGGGATCTGAGATGCCACGTGTGGCAGCACAGGGTGAATTTAGAAAATGGTACACAATAGACATTTCCACCTTTGGGAATATGATGGGGGAGACATTACTTAAATCAGATAAGACTCTACAAATGAGCCATTTCTACTTACAACTACGGCATGCATTATCGCCCAACGTATTACATCTTGAAGAGCTCCCGGAGAATAACCCTGGAAGCAAAGATACTCATGTGCAGGGCCACTGGAATTATGCATCAGAGGAGGGCAAAATTATGCGGCAGGGTTGACTCAATAATGCAGCAAGAAAGGGCAAATTGTGTGGCATAATGTAGCACATTTTGTGATAGTATTATTCCAATATTTTTTCATTTTTGCTCTTGTTAACTCTCGCTGGGCACAGGTTGCACCTTATTGGTACCAGTTTAACACCTAAATATGTGACTAAGCAACAGAAAAGTGACCAGTCAACCTTTGCAAAGGGCTTTACTCTGTCTGGCACTATATGTTGCTGTGTTTTAAGTAACTTCTGAACCGTTCGAGCTAGAAACGGCCGTCAAGATACCGTGGCTGCGGCAGAAATCCGCTAAAGATATTACGACCCACATCTCGTAATCCGCCACAATACAGACACCCACACAAGTCTGCCACACCAAAGGTCAGTGATAAACTGTCGATACCAAAACCTACACTGTCACGGCAACAGGAATACGCCCACACTATCACGACCCACGAATCAACGCAGCAGTCTTTCAACTGTTGTAATCCATTGGCACTACACACCACCACGCTCAAAATACACACACACTTACAAAACACAACCACATTTGACAGTTCCAAATACACACACCTGATACACATACACACACCACACCCACACACTCACACCACTATGAAATACCCACCCACATTACCCACAACCACTTACAACACATTTTTTTGAAGACACAGAGAGAGAGAGAATAGCAAACACAACACCAGCATCCACAGGCACACAACACCATCACTCATACAACATCCATGCACCTCAAGGAACACACCTCAACACAACACATAACACAGCACAACAAACATCACCTCACACATCATCCACACCACATTATGGCACCTCAAAGACACCCCAGGTTTTCTGAGGAGGAACTCAGGGTCATGGTGGAGGAAATCATCCGGGTAGAGCCACAGCTTTTTAGATCACAGGTGCAGCAGACCTCCATTGCTAGGAAGATGGAGCTATGGTGGAGAATTGTCGATAGGGTCAATGCAGTGGGACAGCACCCCAGAAAACGGGATGACATCAGGAAGAGGTGGAATGACCTACGGGGGAAGGTGCGTTCCGTGGTATCCAGACACCAAGTAGCAGTAGAGAGGACTGGCGGAGGACCCCCACCTCCTCCCCCACAATTAACAACATGGGAGGAGCAAGTCTTGGCAATCTTGCATCCTGAGGGCCTTGCAGGAGTAGCAGGAGGACTGGACTCTGGTAAGTCAAATCTTTACTACTACATCCCCCACCCTACCTGCATGCCATCACAAACTCCTACCCCTACACTCACCCCCATCACTCCACCACCTCACATATGCCCCACCATCACAACCCACCCATCCCAATACCAAGCCCTGCATGCAACACCTATGCATGGACCCCCATCACCAAAGCATGTCCAGTACAGATACCCACCCAGGCCCAAAAATCACTAATCACACAAGGACAAACACAATAATGCAAGCACAGGAGTAGAGGGTGACTCACCCATTGCACAAGATGGCACACAGAGATACAATAACTATGCATTCACACCCCAACAGAACCCATACTCAACGTCACCAGACAGGAGGTGCCAGACATATCCAGTCCCCCCACAGAAGAGGCCCACAGTGATGACAGCAGCTCCGCACGCCTGGATCAATATGACCAGCCTGGCCCATCAGGGGCCTCTGGACAGTCGGTTCCCCTGCCACAGTCACAAACCACCACTGAACCTCCCCCCTCAGGAAACACCACCACACACCCACCCAGTGGGCCCATCCCTCTGTCCCCAAGACACGTCAATCAGCAAAGTGACCACCACTACAGGGACCTCAGGCAAGCCCACCAACCCAAGACAATCAGGGACCTGGGGTCAGTGGCAGTGGGCACATGGTTCAAGGGACAGAGGCACAGAAAAACAGGGAAACTGGGAGGACTGCTGTGCGACAGGAGGAGGACAGGCCCAGGGAACCTACTCTCCACGAGGCACTCTCCAAAATCATGGGAGCATATCATCATTCCGAGGAGACCATGGGCACGGTACTGGCCAAGTTTCAGGAGACACAGCGGCTGCAAGAGAAACACTACCTGGGGATCAGGGGGGACTTGAAGTCCATCAACACCACCCTGGTCACCATTGCAAGGGTGCTGGCAGACATGGCCAACACCATGAGGGACACAGTGGCACACAAACGGGCCCCTGACACTAGCCTGAATGATGAACAGCCCTCCACCTCCGCCGGCGCTAGTGGACAGGAGGTCCCACCACAGGACCAACAGGCCACCAGAACCCCACACCCTGCAGAAGGAGAACCAGCCCACAAATGGTCCCTGAGATCCAGGAACAAGACAGAGAACATTGCCAAGACCCCCACCAGGAAATAAGACTCTCCTGATTGTCACCCTTTTGTCCCACTATGTCACCCTGACAGCTTTGAACTGCCATTAATCCACTTCCTGTGCCCCCCTGGACAATGCACCTGTGATACCAAGAGACTGGACTCTACCATGGACATTCCTCCACCATCACCCCAGCACATTGCACAGCACCCTCCACTTATTAGCACAGAAATAAACACCCTTGAATCACAAACCAATCTGGAGTTAGTCTGTACTTTCACAAATGTGTAATTGCAACCTTTACGAAAAATATCAATGTCAATGTTAATTTTCACATACCAATGTTCGACAGTTGTTGGGCATCAGTAAACATAGCAGAAGGCAGAAAGTGGGACCCAGATCTGTGAAATGGAAAGCCAAAGTGACATGTCATGGTCCATACACAGAGGTAAAAAGGCAGATTCATGCAATGTCCAACAGTAGTATGATATGCGAGGAGCAGTGCCAGTCTCTTACCTGTGTCTCACTGGAAGTATTGCATGATGATGTTGTTTTGGTTGTCTATATCTTCTTCTTCTGCCTCCTCTGCTTCACTGTCCACAGGCTCCACAGCTGCCACAAGACCAACATCAGGCCCATCCTCCTGCAGAAAAGGCACCTGGCGTCGCAAAGCCAGGTTGTGCAACATACAGCATCCCATGATGATCTGGCACACCTTCTTGGGGGCGTAGTATAGGGAGCCACCTGTCAGATGGAGGCACCAGAATCTGGCCTTCAGGAGACCGAAGGTCAGCTCAATTATCCACCTAGTTCAGCCATGTGCCTCATTGTAGCGTTTCTCTGCCCTTGTCCTGGGATTCCTCACTGGGGTCAGTAGCCATGACAGGTTGGGGTAACCAGACTCACCTGCAAATATCGAGGGACAACTGTTAGACATACACCAACCCTTAGGGACTCACCCAGACACCTATGTAAACTGTGTTGGGACCTTGGGCTCACCTATTAGCCACACATGGTACCTCTGGAGTTGCCCCATCACATAAGGGATGCTGCTATTCATCAAAATGTAAGCGTCATGCACTGAGCCAGGATACTTGGCATTCACGTGGGAGATGTACTGGTCTGCCAAACACACCATCTGCATATTCATGGAATGGTAGCTTTTGCGGTTTCTGTACACCTGTTCATTCCTGTGGGGGGGGGACAAATGCCACATGTGTACCATCAATGGCACCAATGATGTTGGGGTTATGTCCCAGGGCATAGAAGTCACCTTTAACTGTGGGCAAATCCTCCGATGTACGATGTAGCTGCGCATGTGTTTCAACAGGGCAGACAACACTGGACAACATGTTAGAGAACATTGGCTGTGACATCCCTGATGCCATGGCCACTGTTGTTTGAAAGGACACACTGCCCAGGAAATGGAGTACTGACAGGACCTGCACTAGAGGGGGGATTCGTGTGGGATGGCGGATAGCTGACATCAGGTCTGGCTCCAACTGGGCACACAGTTCATGGATTGTGGCACAAACAAGTCTGTAGGTGATAATGATGTGTCTGTCTTCCATTGTCGCCAGGTCCACCAGGGGTCTGTATACTGGAGGGTGAGGCCATCTCCTCACCTGCCCCAGCGGACGTGCCCTATGGAGGAGAAGGGTGAGCAAAGGGTTATACACCACATAGGTTTCACAAGGGTGTTTAGAACAATCCTGATGTAATCGGTGTGTGGTACTGTCTGTCCGTATTCCTTGCCAAAAGTGGTGTGACACAGTTAGTTGCTCTGCCATGTGGCCCCCTGAAATGGCGGCTGACTGACCTGTATGGAGGGACAAGGGGAAATTAGGTAACTGCGCTGGCGTTGTGCTGTGTTGCGGTAGGCGGTCGAAGACCGCAGCGCAAGTCAGCATTGGTTATCATTGGGCCCTATGGGTTCCAGGAGCCAATGAGGATGTATGCCGGCGGTGACGGTACGCACCGCCGCGGACGTGACCGCCATTTTCTATCTGTTCACTCACTTGATACCTGACCTTCAACAGGAGAGGAGCTACACTGCAAGTGCTGCTGTGACCTGAGTCTGGAAGCGACAATGGCTACAGTGTCTGGGGAAAGAGCTCCTGCCTTCACCGCGGAGGAGGTGGACAACCTGGTAGCTGGGGTCCTCCCCCAGTACACGCTACTCTACGGTCCTCCAGACAAACAGGTGAGTACACTGTGAGCATGATGAATGGGACATGAATGTATGAAGTGGCGTGGATGGAAGATACGGGGGGGGCAGAAGCCAGCATGTGAGGATGGTCAGTGTATGTTTTTCTGGGCCAGGGTGGGAGGTTTGTGGCCAATGAGTAAGAAGAACCAGACAGGGGAGTAAAATCCATTCTTACTTCACTTTTCCTCTGGGTCAGTGCCCACCAGAAGAAGGTTATTTTGCGTGCCATCACCAAGGAAGTGCGGACCCTAGGGGTCTACCATAGACGGAGCACCCACTGCTGCAAAAGATGGGAGGACCTGCTCCGCTGGAGCAAGAAGACGGCGGAGGCCCTGCTGGGGATGGCCTCCTAACATGGAAGGGGTGCCCGTCACACCATAACCCTCCTGATGTACCGGATCCTGGTGGTGGCATATTCTGAGTTGGATGGGCGCTTGAGGGCATCACATCAGCCACAAGGGGGTGAGGGCAGTCTCATTCAGCTGACTCTGTGCACTTCGTGAGGTTTCTGGGTGGGGGAAGTGGGCTGTGGGTTCCCCTAGGCCAGGGAAAACGTGCCAGGGTAGATCCATTGTTTGGCAGGCTCAGTGGCACTCCAAACCCAAAAGTGGTAGTGGCCCTCTACACCTAGTCAGGCTCCTGTGGGTTCCGTGTGTGCATCAAATGGATTGAGGCACAGTCCCCCATGGGCATTTGCTTTTCCCCTGAACTGTTGCATGGGCTAGTGCATAGGGCTGCTCCCTATTTGTTGTGTCCACCAACAGTGGTGTTGTTGCAGGCATTGACCATGAGTCTCTTCTGTCTTTTCTCCCCTTTTTGTTTTGTCACCCTGTCCTTGTGTGCATTAGCATCATCTGGCGGAGGAGCATTGGCACCGGAGCAGGAGGGAGCTGCAACCCACATGGCCCAGGAGGGTGAATGTACGGAGTCTGAAGGCACCAGTGGGACGGAGGGCGAGGGGAGCTCCACAATGGAGACAGGAGGAGACATCAGCGACTCCTCTTCTGATGGGAGCTCCTTTGTGATGGCAGGCATCTGTGTGCCCACCGCATCAACAGGTACATCTGCAACCCCCTCTACCAGCACCGCCCTCCCAGCAGCCCCTCAGCGTGTTTCCTGTGCCCGCTCACCCAGGAGGGTGGGCATCTCCTTTGCCCCAGGCACCTCAGGCCCTGCCCCAGTTAGCTCTGCTGCCCTCAGTGAGGAGGCTATTGACCTCCTGAGATCCCTCACTGTTGTGCAATCAACCATTTGGAATGCATCCAGTGTATCGAGAGGCATTTGCAACAAACAAATGTATACCTGGAGGGCATTCATTCTGGCATGGCAGCCCAACAGAGAGCATTTCAGGCTCTGGCCTCAGCACTGATGGCAGCAGCCATTGTCCCTGTGTCAGCCTCCCCCCTCCAACTTCCACTACCCAGACCCAATCCTCTCTGCCTCAGCTTATCCCAAGCACACCATCAGACCAGCATGCACACTCATCAACACACAAGAGTGGACATGGCAAACATAAACACCACACATCCCACAGGCACTCACACAAGCACCATCCCCATACAGACACGCCAACATCCACTGCCTCCTCGGTGTCCCCCTCCTCCCTCCCAGTCTCGTCTCCACTCACACCTGCATGCACTATATCCTCAGCCACTACCTCCATCACCAGCATGCCCTTCCCCACACACCGCTCATGTGCAATTACCACCACCACTACCATTCACACGTCCCTCTTGTCCTCTTCCAGTGCCTGTGAGCCCTCCACCCAAATTACACAAACGCAAGCACACACCCACGCAACAGTCATCCACCTCACAACAACCTCCAGCCCATGCACCCTCACCCAAACTCAGAAGACATACACCTCCTACAACCACTACCTCTTCCTCCAATCCCAAGCCCCCTCTATCTTCCCATCCCAGTGTGTCTAAAAAACGTTTCCTGGCTAACATTGACCTCTTCCCTACACCTCCCCCCGTCCTTCCCCTAGGGCCAGGATGTCCAGATCCCAGCCCAGCACCTCAGCCACGAAATCATCGAGCAGTGTGGTCCCTGCAAGTCCAGTAACAACGTGGGGGGCACCCATCAGGGCTGCCAGTGTGCCACCTAGTGAGGCCAAGGATAACCCTATTCCTCCACCTGCCAAGGTGAAGAAGGGGCCCATATGCCTTAGGGAAAAGCCACACCAACCACCCAGCAAGGCCTCATCCAAGACAAAAGAGGACAGTGCCAAGGTCCCAGCAGCGACTTCCAAGGTGGGGAAGGGACACAATGCTAAAGGGAAGTCAGCTCAGAGCACGGAACCTCTGGGTGAGGGACTGGTGTCACTCCTTCTGCCAAACAGAACAGCAACATGTACGGCGGTGGCCAACGCCGCAACCACCGCCACCTGCACCACCATGTGCACCGCCACCTGCACCACCACCTGCACGTCTGCTGCCTCTGCAACAGTCCCCAGCATCATCCCCAGTGGGCAGCCATCCGAGGCTGCAGGAGACGTCCTGCTGTCTCCCTCCACAGGTGCTGACACATGCACCACCGGCAGCATCTCCGCCACAGACACCGCCGCAACCACCGCCACCTGCCCCGCGACGTGCACAGTGCCACCACAGCCGATATGAACATCATTCCCAGTGGGCAGCTGTCTGAGGCTGCAGGAGACGTCTTGGACCCTGCACAGACTACATGAGGCACCACAACCAGCACAGTTAGTACCAGCAGTTGGAAGGCAAAGTCACCACAGGGTGGAGTGTGTCTCTGCCTCCATGGAGTATCACGCTACCTGTTCCCAGAAAATCACATGGCACACACACCCAGGTGAGGGAATGGGAACTGCCACACACCATGTGCAGCACTCGGTGCACCATGCCCCCCCCAGAGCCAGTGGAGAAAAGCATCCATTACCCCAGCCCTTGGCAGGACGAAGCACTCTGGGCCCCATGCCCCCTCCAGAACCAGTGGAGAAAAGCATCCACTACCCCAGTCCTTGGCAGGATGAAGCACTCTGGGCACAAAGCCTCCACCAGAACCAGTGGAGAAAAGCATCCACTACCCCAGTCCTTGGCAGGATGAAGCACTCTGGGCACCATGCCCCCTCCAGAACCAGTGGAGAAAAGCATCCATTACCCTAGTCCTTGGCATGATGAAGCACTCTGGGCACAAAACCCCCTGCAGAACCAGTGGAGAAAAGCATCCACTGCCCCAGTCCTTGGCAGGATGAAGCACCCTGGGCACCATGCCCCCTCCAGAACCAGTGGAGAACAGCATCCACTACCCCAGTCCTTGGCAGGATGAAGCACTCTGGGCACAAAGCCTCCACCAGAACCAGTGGAGAAAAGCATCCACTACCCCAGTCCTTGGCAGGATGAAGCACTCTGGTCACCATGCCCCCTCCAGAACCAGTGGAGAAAAGCATCCATTACCCTAGTCCTTGGCATGATGAAGCACTCTGGGCACAAAACCCCCTGCAGAACCAGTGGAGAAAAGCATCCACTGCCCCAGTCCTTGGCAGGATGAAGCACCCTGGGCACCATGCCCCCTCCAGAACCAGTGGAGAACAGCATCCACTACCCCAGTCCTTGGCAGGACGAAGCACTCTGGGCCCCATGCCCCCTCCAGAACCAGTGGAGAAAAGCATCCACTACCCCAGTCCTTGGCAGGATGAAGCACTCTGGGCACAAAGCCTCCACCAGAACCAGTGGAGAAAAGCATCCACTACCCCAGTCCTTGGCAGGATGAAGCACTCTGGGCACCATGCCCCCTCCAGAACCAGTGGAGAAAAGCATCCATTACCCTAGTCCTTGGCATGATGAAGCACTCTGGGCACAAAACCCCCGGCAGAACCAGTGGAGAAAAGCATCCACTGCCCCAGTCCTTGGCAGGATGAAGCACCCTGGGTACCATGCCCCCTCCAGAACCAGTGGAGAACAGCATCCACTACCCCAGTCCTTGGCAGGATGAAGCACTCTGGGCACAAAGCCCCCTCCAGCACCAGTGGAGAACAGCATCCACTAGAGAGACTGTGGCTTTGCACTCTCCAGGACCGATCAGTGGGCAAACCACACACTTGAGAAACTTGTGAGACTGTGGCTTTGCACTCCCCAGGACCAATCAGGGGCAAACCACCCACTTGAGAAACTTGTGAGACTGTGGCTTTGCACTCCCCAGGACCAATCAGTGGGCATGGAGCCCCCTCGTGGAGCAGGGGCGTTGTCCCTTCATCTGGCTGAGGTGCCCCCCTCCCCTTCCCCCTGAGGTGCCTGTTTATTTTCGACCTGATGCCCCTGCAGTGTTCTCTTCGTTTTGAGTCAGGTATCATGTGTGGGTTTTGCCCATGCATTTTGGGATCACTGGTCCACGGACAATGAATGGAACACTATACGGACTTGTGTTGTTGCTGTACATATGTGTATATTTTGATCTTTTACAGACCTGTTTCTCTATCTGGATTTTTGATGATTACACTTGTTACAATCATTTCATTTGGTCCTTGCGTTCTTCCAGGGGATGATGGGGTGTAAATGTAATGTTGATGCATGTATTTGTGTGTCTGGTGTTGGGGGTGAGGGTGGGGGTGGGGGTGTTGTGTGTTGCATGTGTGTGTCACTCTCTTTTTCCTCCCCCCTCCCCTGTGTGCTAGGTGCAGTACGTCTTTGATGTTCCTGGTAGAAGAGGAGGTAAACCAACATTGGTAACACCTGTAACTCAGGCTCCATGGCGTCCTGGTTCCTTGTTGGGTGTCGAAAGATGAGTGGTTTCCCTTCTGTGTACTGTTTCCGCCGTGCTTTTGATGGCGTTGGTACCGCCCTGGAAAATCTGGGGGGATTGGTGCCTTATAATACAGTGAGCGGTACATTGTCTTCCGCCTGTCTGTTGGTGGTTACCGCTGCGGTGTTTGTTTCTACCGCCGTGGCGGTCGGAGTGTTAAAGTGGCTGTCTGTGTTGGTGGTTTCCGGCATGGTCGTGATTCCATTTTTTTTTTCCGCCGGGCTTTTGGGGGTATTACCGCCGCTTTAATACCGACCGCCAGGGTTGTAATGAGGGCCATTGTGTTTTATGTTTAAATCATCTTTATTAAACACATCTGAAACACAACTCATTGCAAAAGAATAAAGCAACACATCAGCATGGTCTCACCTTAGTTCAATGCAAGCTATTGTTTTAATGAAATCAAAATGCTAACCATTATTAAAAAAACTCCCCACCCCAAAATGAACCGAAAGAAGGGAAACAAGTGACAGCAGACAGATGCAGAATGAGTTCAAATGGGTAAAAAACATGACCAATTTATGTTTGTTCTTAATAGCCACCACCCTCAAGATGACTGCATTTTCTGAATGTTAAGTGCATCCGTTTCACTCCATATTAGTTGAGCCAGGGTGCCTTGCTATCTAATGAGCTCCGTTGTGTTCTACTTTCAGAGGTATCACAAAGAGATGGCTTTCCAACAGCAGAGGAGACTTTTAGAAGTGGCCATACTATGCTTTTTTGTACTACTTGTGAGAGTGTGCCTCTTTTGACATGGTTAGCCCCCCACATTTTGCCTGGTATATGATGTGATTTCAAAGTTGTAAGTGCCCTTAGCCCCTCCTAAATAGTTTCCCAGGACCAGATCTCTTTCCCAAAACTGTTGTGACCCACTGGCACAATTGGCAATACCTTTAGATGCCACTATAAGTCCCTAGTAAATGACACTTAGGTACCTAGGGCATGGGGTACTAAGGGTAGGCCCCTGAGGACAGCTGCACAGATTGTGCCATCCTCAGTGATCCAGGGACCCAGGTGCACCCAGCACTGCCATTGCAGTCAGAGTGTCATGGTACAATCCTAAAATGCAAAACTGACAGGACACACAGTCTATGTGCAAATATAAAGTGGTACACTGTTCCGAATAAGAGGAAAGAAAAGGAGTCCTGAAATTCAGGAGCAATGGTCCTCACACACCTTAGTTGGTGTCATGCTTCATCATCGGACAGCTCCTCGTCAGACCGGCGCTGCAATGTCTGACGGGCACCCCCCGAAGGGGGGCTCTTTGCCGGAGATCTTTTTATATATTCGATGATGCCGTGGGACCTAATATGGATCTGAGAAAAGGACAAATCCACAAGAGAGAGAAAGATAAGGATAAAATTGGCTCAAATCCCTCACTCAATGATTTATTGCTTGCTATTGGGAGATGGTCAAGATTAAAAAAAATGTAGGGAGTGGAAACAGAGGTAATGCTCGGACACACACAAAACATTTAAGAAAAGAGGATGGTGGAAATAATCCACTCCTCATTAGTATGCGGTCGACATGTTTCGCGTCTATGATGGTCCCACAGGATCCAGTGACGCTTCTTCAGGACCTACTAAATCAAGAAATCACTCTCAAAATATCAATATACCTATACTCCTGCTGACTATCGTTCACAGTCAAGGCGTCATCAGTCACTTACTGAGGTCAAACCGGACTGGCTTCTCTTTCCTACTAGTCACCCTAAATCAGGGGAAAAAAAGGGCTCAAATTAGCACTGTAAAAAATCACTCCATCAGTACTAGAGAGTGATAGATTTGTGATGAAGAAAACAAATTGTGACAAACTGTGCAACACTCAGTGACCAGGTGGGTGCAAAGCAAGCCATGCTAATAACACATAGGGAGGCTTACCCTCTTTACTGAAAGAACAGGTTCCATGGGATCACGCTGGCCTCTTGCCTGGCTTACCGAAAATCTGGTTGGTAAGAAAACATATACCGAATGGGGGACCACATGTTATAGTCCAACATTAGTCCAAGGGATATTCCGCAAAGTAGCTGGGTATCAGTAAACCATAGCGTGGAAACAAAATTCAAAAGTAATACTTCACAACTGTGTGTAGGTATCTCATAAACACACACAAATAACAATATCCACACAGCAGAAAAAGATAATGCATAGTTTATTACTGGTACGTCACCCTTAGAAACGAATATGAAGTAGGGTGTTCAGTACAACCATATTTAGGTAGAAAAAAATGATCGTTTACTCTAATAGGTAATGCGATGTGGCACACATCAAAAAGTAATTCGCCCATGCGAGGAAAATGAAGTTACGGCACCGATACATCTAAGAATGGTATACACATTCTGAAAGTCACCTCTTGAAAGTAAGGCGTCTCATTTGGCCAAAAATAGAGTACATAACAGAACCGGGTACGAGGAAAACAAATTGCTCTTTTTTATATCACTCGCCCAGAAAGAAAACGTCCCATAGACTTGTGGATACAGGCACCGTCTATCAAGATTGAGTACGTCTTCAAAGACACTCGAAAGAATCTATCAAGAGAGGCTGGGTCAGGGCACTTACTTTTCAAGTAGCCGAGGTCCTCCGTAACACCTACCCTGGGGTTCGCGGTCCCGGATGTGATCGTAGCCCAGGGACCGGCGAGTTTAAATATAACGCGTGATAGGCGCGTATGTCTTAATTAGGGGAATCGGTATCCTAGCAACCTCCTAGTGAGTTGCAACCATATCTGGAAATAGACGATGGACTATAAAAATCCACTGCTCATTAGTATGCGGTCGACATGTTTCGCGTCTATGATGGTCCCACAGGATCCAGTGACGCTTCTTCAGGACCTACTAAATCAAGAAATCACTCTCAAAATATCAATATACCTATACTCCTGCTGACTATCGTTCACAGTCAAGGCGTCATCAGTCACTTACTGAGGTCAAACCGGACTGGCTTCTCTTTCCTACTAGTCACCCTAAATCAGGGGAAAAAAAGGGCTCAAATTAGCACTGTAAAAAATCACTCCATCAGTACTAGAGAGTGATAGATTTGTGATGAAGAAAACAAATTGTGACAAACTGTGCAACACTCAGTGACCAGGTGGGTGCAAAGCAAGCCATGCTAATAACACATAGGGAGGCTTACCCTCTTTACTGAAAGAACAGGTTCCATGGGATCACGCTGGCCTCTTGCCTGGCTTACCGAAAATCTGGTTGGAAAGAAAACATATACCGAATGGGGGACCACATGTTATAGTCCAACATTAGTCTAAGGGATATTCCGCAAAGTAGCTGGGTATCAGTAAACCATAGCGTGGAAACAAAATTCAAAAGTAATACTTCACAACTGTGTGTAGGTATCTCATAAACACACACAAATAACAATATCCACACAGCAGAAAAAGATAATGCATAGTTTATTACTGGTACGTCACCCTTAGAAACGAATATGAAGTAGGGTGTTCAGTACAACCATATTTAGGTAGAAAAAAATGATTGTTTACTCTAATAGGTAATGCGATGTGGCACACATCAAAAAGTAATTCGCCCATGCGAGGAAAATGAAGTTATGGCACCGATACATCTAAGAATGGTATACACATTCTGAAAGTCACCTCTTGAAAGTAAGGCGTCTCATTTGGCCAAAAATAGAGTACATAACAGAACCGGGTACGAGGAAAACAAATTGCTCTTTTTTATATCACTCGCCCAGAAAGAAAACGTCCCATAGACTTGTGGATACAGACACCGTCTATCAAGATTGAGTACGTCTTCAAAGACACTCGAAAGAATCTATCAAGAGAGGCTGGGTCAGGGCACTTACTTTTCAAGTAGCCGAGGTCCTCCGTAACACCTACCCTGGGGTTCGCGGTCCCGGATGTGATCGTAGCCCAGGGACCGGCGAGTTTAAATATAACGCGTGATAGGCGCGTATGTCTTAATTAGGGGAATCGGTATCCTAGCAACCTCCTAGTGAGTTGCAACCATATCTGGAAATAGACGATGGACTATAAAAACGAGGTGGTGAGAACCCCTCGTTCGTGTCGGCCATCTTAAAATGGTAAATGGCCACAAATAGTGAGCCTAGTCTGCAGTGATTGACCAGACATAGGACAGGTCATTTAGAAATGCCAATGATATCGATCGTGGCATTCATCAAATCACACAGTCTGATAATTTTGTACATCGTATGGTGAAAAACGGGGGTGACAAAGTTGAAGACTGACATGAAAGGTGTCGTCATAGGGAATCTATCCAAACAAAAAAGGTTATATATAGGGGGGTTACGTAGTCAGAATGAACATACTGTCTATTCGGATAGGTGGAACCAAGGGATGTCATCATTGAGTCCCTGACGGTGGGTATTCAAACGATACACCCAGCGTTGTTCCAATTCAAAAAGTGAATGTGTGCCTGTCGAGTTACAAGTCTGTAGCACCACCCACCACATGTCATCTGGTGTATGTTTAAGTTCAATGAAATGGATGCTGAGTTTGGTAGTGGCGCGTCCACATCGGATATTACTCCGATGTTCATTTATCCTGATTTTCACAGGTCGTGTAGTCATCCCTACGTATCGTAGCTCACACGGGCAAGTAATCAAATACACACAATTCCGAGTATTGCAGTTAGTGTGTTTCCTCAATTGCCAAGTGAGGAAGGGTTCAAGGTCTAGAGTGTCTGTACGCTTGGTGAGTGAACAGATGTTGCAATTTCCACACGGAAAATGGCCCACGACTGGGGGAAGGTCCCATAAAGTCCTCTGTCTAGGAGGGGTGATGGTAGGTTTTGGTCGGGTATGTACCAACATGTCTTTAATGTTGGTGGTCCTCTTAAACGCAAACACAGGTTTGGGAATGTCTTCACCACCACTGCAGAGGACTGACCATCTCTTATTGATTATCTTCTTCACCGTATTTGAGAAGGGAGTGAACGTTGATACACAGGTGAGTTTATGGTCTGTGGGTTTTGGAGTTAGTTGTAACAATGACTCTCTATCACTGTACTTAGCTCGTTTGTAAGCTGTATTGATAACTCTCTCTGGGTAATGACGTTCATGTAGTTTGATCTGTAGATCAGCAGCTTGGGTGTTGTATAGTCGTAAATTGCTGCAGTTCCGTCGAAGGCGTAGGAATTGTCCAAATGGTAAGTTTTGTCTGAGTGCCTTAGGATGGTGACTATCATATAATAGTAGGCTATTCCGATCTGTAGCTTTTTGAAAAGTGCGGGTCTCTAATCGACCTTCCTCAATGCTGATTAGCAAATCTAAAAAAGGGACCTCAGTGGTAGAGACAGAGGAGGTAAATTTGAGGAAAGGATCCAGATTGTTTATCCATGTAGAAAAAGAGTCTACCAAGGCTAAAGGTCCGTGCCAAATGACAAGGATGTCGTCAATGTAGCGACGCCGTAGCTTAATATTTGTGAAGAATGGATTAGACTCTGGCAAGATAAAGCGTTTTTCAAAATTGTACATGTACAAGCATGCTAAGCTAGGGGCGAATGTACTGCCCATCGAGGTGCCATGAATCTGGTGGAAGAGTTTATCCTCGAACTGGAAAAAATTCCTAGTCAGGGCCAAACTGGCACAGTGCATGATAAAGTGAACAGGTGTCGTTGATTCTAGGTTGGTAGATGTAAGAGCTGACTCAACTACATCCAGTGTGGCTGCTTGTGGGATGTTGGTGTATAAAGCCTCAACATCAAGGGTGATCAGGGCATCAACAAACACTGTTGAGTTTATGGTTTTGATCAGATTGAGGACGTCTTTAGTGTCTCTAAGGTAAGTAGAGGACCGTTGTACAAGAGGTCGTAAAAAGTGGTCACAAAATACAGAAAGTGGTTCAAGAACAGACCCAATGCCAGAGACTATCGGGCGTCCTGGTGGAGGTAGAATACCCTTGTGAATTTTGGGAAGACAATAAAAATAAGGAATACGGGGATCTTCCGTATTCAAAAAATCCGCTTCTTTTTGTGATATCCAAGTATTGTTAACAGCTTCTTCTAACATGCCCCGTATCTCAGTTTGCAAACAGGCCGTAGGGTCCTGATCAATTTGGGCATAATAGGTAGCATCGTCAAGGAGGCGAAGACACTCTTGTCTATACTCCTCTGTGTTCAAAACAACGATGGCGCCTCCCTTGTCTGCTGGTTTAATAGTGATATTAGTTTCAGCTGCCAGAGTTCGAAGTGCCTCATTCTCAATTTTAGACAGGTTAGTAAATCTGCGTTGTGGACGTATATTTAATATGTCGGAGGTGACTGCTTTCTCGAAAGCCAGGACCTCGCAAGGCATTGATGTATGTGAGGGTATGAACTTGGAAGGTTTTCTAAGGCCGGAGTCCTCAGGGGAATCAGTGGTAGGTCTGTCTTTAAAGAAGAATTGCAAGCGTATTTTTCTGAAGAACCGAGAAAGTTCGCATTGTAAGCGAAAAGGATCCTCCTTAGGAGTGGGGACATATCCCAAACCTTTGTTCAGTACCTTAGTTTCATCGGAGGACAAAGGCCTAGAGGACAGATTTACCACTAGATCTTTGCTGGAGGGGTTTTGCCCTGGCTCCGTGTGACCATCTGTGGTTCCTCCTGTGACCAATGGACTCGTCTTCCTCTTCCTCGTCTTCTGCCTCTTCCTCTGCCCCTGCCTTGGCCTAAAAAAGGCCCAAAAGGTGGCATTGGTCGGGGTTGGTAAAAGGGGAAGGGGTGTTGCCATGCCATCGGGGGACCCTGGTGGTATTGTGGGAAGTTGTAATAAGGTTGGGGTCTTTCGTCTTCCGTGCTCCATCCATCAGAGGATGAGCTATGGCTATATTTGCGAGGTTTTCGACCAGATATAGAGGAATCATCTGATGAAACGGAAGGTATATCACCTGTGTAATCTTCTTTGACATAGGGATAGACCTTCTCTCTATTGAATCTATTAATGTCTTTCTGTAGCTTAGTGATCTTCTGTTGTGTTAGGAACTCTTTGGTATTATTAAGGTCAGCGGTAATTTCTGCTAATCGGCTTTTGAATGCTGTTATGGAGATAGTGGTTTTGAGTGTGTTCTCCATAAGGGTAATCTGTATGGCTAAGGATTCCGCTAATCGTCTGGAAGTATTGATGATAAGGACCAGCCAGTCCCGGGTGCACTTCCATGCAATCTGGGCCCAGTCCTTCCTAAAGGCCAGGTCTTGTAGGAAGATCCTGGGCATATTGGACACAAGTAGTCCATTAGGGGCTATATTAGCCCTGAGGTATTCGGTCATAATAGTCCCATGGAGGACTGTTTTAACCAAGTCACGTTTGAGTGAGGACAGTTTATCCCATTCCTCTTTGGTGGGGCCAGATGGTCCCGCTCCATCATTAGTCAGAATGGAGGGAGTCTGCAAAATAGCTGACACTATATCTTCATCAAAGCTGAGACCTTGAAAATTATCCATGTTAGAAATCTCAGTGAAATTCTCAAATTGACACCCCACAGCGAAACCGCTGTACTAAATACTTTAAAACACAAGGGGGGGGGAAGGAGAATTGGGCGGTCCAGTGTACGTTCTCCCAATAATATGCAAATATAAAGTGGTACACTGTTCCGAATAAGAGGAAAGAAAAGGAGTCCTGAAATTCAGGAGCAATGGTCCTCACACACCTTAGTTGGTGTCATGCTTCATCATCGGACAGCTCCTCGTCAGACCGGCGCTGCAATGTCTGACGGGCACCCCCCGAAGGGGGGCTCTTTGCCGGAGATCTTTTTATATATTCGATGATGCCGTGGGACCTAATATGGATCTGAGAAAAGGACAAATCCACAAGAGAGAGAAAGATAAGGATAAAATTGGCTCAAATCCCTCACTCAATGATTTATTGCTTGCTATTGGGAGATGGTCAAGATTAAAAAAAATGTAGGGAGTGGAAACAGAGGTAATGCTCGGACACTCACACAAAACATTTAAGAAAAGAGGATGGTGGAAATAATCCACTGCTCATTAGTATGCGGTCGACATGTTTCGCGTCTATGATGGTCCCACAGGATCCAGTGACGCTTCTTCAGGACCTACTAAATCAAGAAATCACTCTCAAAATATCAATATACCTATACTCCTGCTGACTATCGTTCACAGTCAAGGCGTCATCAGTCACTTACTGAGGTCAAACCGGACTGGCTTCTCTTTCCTACTAGTCACCCTAAATCAGGGGAAAAAAAGGGCTCAAATTAGCACTGTAAAAAATCACTCCATCAGTACTAGAGAGTGATAGATTTGTGATGAAGAAAACAAATTGTGACAAACTGTGCAACACTCAGTGACCAGGTGGGTGCAAAGCAAGCCATGCTAATAACACATAGGGAGGCTTACCCTCTTTACTGAAAGAACAGGTTCCATGGGATCACGCTGGCCTCTTGCCTGGCTTACCGAAAATCTGGTTGGAAAGAAAACATATACCGAATGGGGGACCACATGTTATAGTCCAACATTAGTCTAAGGGATATTCCGCAAAGTAGCTGGGTATCAGTAAACCATAGCGTGGAAACAAAATTCAAAAGTAATACTTCACAACTGTGTGTAGGTATCTCATAAACACACACAAATAACAATATCCACACAGCAGAAAAAGATAATGCATAGTTTATTACTGGTACGTCACCCTTAGAAACGAATATGAAGTAGGGTGTTCAGTACAACCATATTTAGGTAGAAAAAAATGATTGTTTACTCTAATAGGTAATGCGATGTGGCACACATCAAAAAGTAATTCGCCCATGCGAGGAAAATGAAGTTATGGCACCGATACATCTAAGAATGGTATACACATTCTGAAAGTCACCTCTTGAAAGTAAGGCGTCTCATTTGGCCAAAAATAGAGTACATAACAGAACCGGGTACGAGGAAAACAAATTGCTCTTTTTTATATCACTCGCCCAGAAAGAAAACGTCCCATAGACTTGTGGATACAGACACCGTCTATCAAGATTGAGTACGTCTTCAAAGACACTCGAAAGAATCTATCAAGAGAGGCTGGGTCAGGGCACTTACTTTTCAAGTAGCCGAGGTCCTCCGTAACACCTACCCTGGGGTTCGCGGTCCCGGATGTGATCGTAGCCCAGGGACCGGCGAGTTTAAATATAACGCGTGATAGGCGCGTATGTCTTAATTAGGGGAATCGGTATCCTAGCAACCTCCTAGTGAGTTGCAACCATATCTGGAAATAGACGATGGACTATAAAAACGAGGTGGTGAGAACCCCTCGTTCGTGTCGGCCATCTTAAAATGGTAAATGGCCACAAATAGTGAGCCTAGTCTGCAGTGATTGACCAGACATAGGACAGGTCATTTAGAAATGCCAATGATATCGATCGTGGCATTCATCAAATCACACAGTCTGATAATTTTGTACATCGTATGGTGAAAAACGGGGGTGACAAAGTTGAAGACTGACATGAAAGGTGTCGTCATAGGGAATCTATCCAAACAAAAAAGGTTATATATAGGGGGGTTACGTAGTCAGAATGAACATACTGTCTATTCGGATAGGTGGAACCAAGGGATGTCATCATTGAGTCCCTGACGGTGGGTATTCAAACGATACACCCAGCGTTGTTCCAATTCAAAAAGTGAATGTGTGCCTGTCGAGTTACAAGTCTGTAGCACCACCCACCACATGTCATCTGGTGTATGTTTAAGTTCAATGAAATGGATGCTGAGTTTGGTAGTGGCGCGTCCACATCGGATATTACTCCGATGTTCATTTATCCTGATTTTCACAGGTCGTGTAGTCATCCCTACGTATCGTAGCTCACACGGGCAAGTAATCAAATACACACAATTCCGAGTATTGCAGTTAGTGTGTTTCCTCAATTGCCAAGTGAGGAAGGGTTCAAGGTCTAGAGTGTCTGTACGCTTGGTGAGTGAACAGATGTTGCAATTTCCACACGGAAAATGGCCCACGACTGGGGGAAGGTCCCATAAAGTCCTCTGTCTAGGAGGGGTGATGGTAGGTTTTGGTCGGGTATGTACCAACATGTCTTTAATGTTGGTGGTCCTCTTAAACGCAAACACAGGTTTGGGAATGTCTTCACCACCACTGCAGAGGACTGACCATCTCTTATTGATTATCTTCTTCACCGTATTTGAGAAGGGAGTGAACGTTGATACACAGGTGAGTTTATGGTCTGTGGGTTTTGGAGTTAGTTGTAACAATGACTCTCTATCACTGTACTTAGCTCGTTTGTAAGCTGTATTGATAACTCTCTCTGGGTAATGACGGTCATGTAGTTTGATCTGTTGATCAGCAGCTTGGGTGTTGTATAGTCGTAAATTGCTGCAGTTCCGTCGAAGGCGTAGGAATTGTCCAAATGGTAAGTTTTGTCTGAGTGCCTTAGGATGGTGACTATCATATAATAGTAGGCTATTCCGATCTGTAGCTTTTTGAAAAGTGCGGGTCTCTAATCGACCTTCCTCAATGCTGATTAGCAAATCTAAAAAAGGGACCTCAGTGGTAGAGACAGAGGAGGTAAATTTGAGGAAAGGATCCAGATTGTTTATCCATGTAGAAAAAGAGTCTACCAAGGCTAAAGGTCCGTGCCAAATGACAAGGATGTCGTCAATGTAGCGACGCCATAGCTTAATATTTGTGAAGAATGGATTAGACTCTGGCAAGATAAAGCGTTTTTCAAAATTGTACATGTACAAGCATGCTAAGCTAGGGGCGAATGTACTGCCCATCGAGGTGCCATGAATCTGGTGGAAGAGTTTATCCTCGAACTGGAAAAAATTCCTAGTCAGGGCCAAACTGGCACAGTGCATGATAAAGTGAACAGGTGTCGTTGATTCTAGGTTGGTAGATGTAAGAGCTGACTCAACTACATCCAGTGTGGCTGCTTGTGGGATGTTGGTGTATAAAGCCTCAACATCAAGGGTGATCAGGGCATCAACAAACACTGTTGAGTTTATGGTTTTGATCAGATTGAGGACGTCTTTAGTGTCTCTAAGGTAAGTAGAGGACCGTTGTACAAGAGGTCGTAAAAAGTGGTCACAAAATACAGAAAGTGGTTCAAGAACAGACCCAATGCCAGAGACTATCGGGCGTCCTGGTGGAGGTAGAATACCCTTGTGAATTTTGGGAAGACAGTAAAAATAAGGAATACGGGGATCTTCCGTATTCAAAAAATCCGCTTCTTTTTGTGATATCCAAGTATTGTTAACAGCTTCTTCTAACATGCCCCGTATCTCAGTTTGCAAACAGGCCGTAGGGTCCTGATCAATTTGGGCATAATAGGTAGCATCGTCAAGGAGGCGAAGACACTCTTGTCTGTACTCCTCTGTGTTCAAAACAACGATGGCGCCTCCCTTGTCTGCTGGTTTAATAGTGATATTAGTTTCAGCTGCCAGAGTTCGAAGTGCCTCATTCTCAATTTTAGACAGGTTAGTAAATCTGCGTTGTGGACGTATATTTAATATGTCGGAGGTGACTGCTTTCTCGAAAGCCAGGACCTCGCAAGGCATTGATGTATGTGGGGGTATGAACTTGGAAGGTTTTCTAAGGCCGGAGTCCTCAGGGGAATCAGTGGTAGGTCTGTCTTTAAAGAAGAATTGCAAGCGTATTTTTCTAAAGAACCGAGAAAGTTCGCATTGTAAGCGAAAAGGATCCTCCTTAGGAGTGGGGACATATCCCAAACCTTTGTTCAGTACCTTAGTTTCATCGGAGGACAAAGGCCTAGAGGACAGATTTACCACTAGATCTTTGCTGGAGGGGTTTTGCCCTGGCTCCGTGTGACCATCTGTGGTTCCTCCTGTGACCAATGGACTTGTCTTCCTCTTCCTCGTCTTCTGCCTCTTCCTCTGCCCCTGCCTTGGCCTAAAAAAGGCCCAAAAGGTGGCATTGGTCGGGGTTGGTAAAAGGGGAAGGGGTGTTGCCATGCCATCAGGGGACCCTGGTGGTATTGTGGGAAGTTGTAATAAGGTTGGGATCTTTCGTCTTCCGTGCTCCATCCATCAGAGGATGAGCTATGGCTATATTTGCGAGGTTTTCGACCAGATATAGAGGAATCATCTGATGAAACGGAAGGTATATCACCTGTGTAATCTTCTTTGACATAGGGATAGACCTTCTCTCTATTGAATCTATTAATGTCTTTCTGTAGCTTAGTGATCTTCTGTTGTGTTAGGAACTCTTTGGTATTATTAAGGTCAGCGGTAATTTCTGCTAATCGGCTTTTGAATGCTGTTATGGAGATAGTGGTTTTGAGTGTGTTCTCCATAAGGGTAATCTGTATGGCTAAGGATTCCGCTAATCGTCTGGAAGTATTGATGATAAGGACCAGCCAGTCCCGGGTGCACTTCCATGCAATCTGGGCCCAGTCCTTCCTAAAGGCCAGGTCTTGTAGGAAGATCCTGGGCATATTGGACACAAGTAGTCCATTAGGGGCTATATTAGCCCTGAGGTATTCGGTCATAATAGTCCCATGGAGGACTGTTTTAACCAAGTCACGTTTGAGTGAGGACAGTTTATCCCATTCCTCTTTGGTGGGGCCAGATGGTCCCGCACCATCATTAGTCAGAATGGAGGGAGTCTGCAAAATAGCTGACACTATATCTTCATCAAAGCTGAGACCTTGAAAATTATCCATGTTAGAAATCTCAGTGAAATTCTCAAATTGACACCCCACAGCGAAACCGCTGTACTAAATACTTTAAAACACAAGGGGGGGGAAAGGAGAATTGGGCGGTCCAGTGTACGTTCTCCCAATAATATGCAAATATAAAGTGGTACACTGTTCCGAATAAGAGGAAAGAAAAGGAGTCCTGAAATTCAGGAGCAATGGTCCTCACACACCTTAGTTGGTGTCATGCTTCATCATCGGACAGCTCCTCGTCAGACCGGCGCTGCAATGTCTGACGGGCACCCCCCGAAGGGGGGCTCTTTGCCGGAGATCTTTTTATATATTCGATGATGCCGTGGGACCTAATATCTCCGGCAAAGAGCCCCCCTTCGGGGGGTGCCCGTCAGACATTGCAGCGCCGGTCTGACGAGGAGCTGTCCGATGATGAAGCATGACACCAACTAAGGTGTGTGAGGACCATTGCTCCTGAATTTCAGGACTCCTTTTCTTTCCTCTTATTCGGAACAGTGTACCACTTTATATTTGCATATTATTGGGAGAACGTACACTGGACCGCCCAATTCTCCTTTACCCCCCCCTTGTGTTTTAAAGCACACAGTCTATGTGACCTGTCCACTACCACTACACACTGCATGCAATATAGGTAAACTACCCCTCTTGCAGGCTTTTCAGGCCTGGTCAGTACAAGTTTCACATCTACATGATGGCCACTCTGAACCCTGGGTTGTTTGGTATCAAACAACTCAGAACAATAAATCCAAACTGGTAGCAGTATTTAATTTATTGCAAAATGTACCCAGGGCCCACCGTAGCGGCGAGCTCTGCCAAAGCTAAATAACCCTGGCATAGCTGACCCTGGCATGGCTGCTGGACGGTCACAAACAGCCTGCCACCACCAGACAAGATTCTGGAACCCAGGGGTAGGAGCCTTTGCTCTCTGGGTCCAGAGGACAAAGCCCTTCCTGGGCAGAGGTTTTACCCCTTCCCCCAGGAATGCGCACAGCCCTGCCTGTGAGCTTCAAAGGGCATGCCGCCCTTGAAACTTGACCCCTAGTCCTGCTGCTAGCAGCAGATGGCCACCCTGATCAAAAACCACACTTTTGGCAGGAGCAGGAAAATGCACAAAGGATTGAAGGAGTGGCCATTCCCTGCCTGCACCACCTCTAAGGTGCTGCATGTGAGATGACCCCTCCATTTCATTTTCCTCCATTTTGCATGTTAGGAAAATAGCCAATCAGGAATATGGATGCAACCTCTGCCCACAGGAAGTGGCCACATAGTGGGTATAGCCACCCCAAGGTAGATGGCCCATTGACCACTACTAGGTACTTCTTTAAACACCCACTAAATGCAGTACTTAGTGGGCATACCTAGACCTGCAGATCAGATTCGATAGACTCAAGAAGGCCAGTGACAAAGAGGACCCAAGCCTCGAAAACAGAAGTCCTGCTGCACCAAGAAAAAGGTGACAAACCCTGCCTGCTGCACCCATCACTCAACAATCACTGCTGAAGGGTCGACTGGACAGCAGGTGGACTCTAAGAATCCCCAGGGGACCTCCAATCTTCTAAAAATTGCAAGGACCTCACTCCACAGTGAAGGGATTACTCCCTGCAAGAAAGACGCAGAAACCAGTGAAGTGCAGTTCACTGACTGGCTGCTGACCAATGAACCAGATGCAGCACCCAGACCAAATTCCACCACACAGTCCTGGAGGAAAAACCTTGCAAGTGTGCCAAGTTTTGTGGTACTGCAATCTCCAATGGCCGAGCCGTGCAATAGCCATGGGTACTGGACCCCCAACGTTGGACACCCAGAAGAAAAGTACACTCTGGAATCTCCAAGGACCAGAAGCAAGCACCAGTTGAGGCACTTCAGGATGTGAAAGAATCAAACCCCAGATTGGCCATACTAACCTGCAATCCACCCTCAAAGTAACTTGCCTCCTGCTTCCAAGGGCACCTTTGCACACAGCTCTTGGGTGCACCCAGCCTCCCGTACCTCTGCACCACAGAGCCAGCTATTCCCTAAGAGTCCCCCACCCCTTACAAACTGTACACTCCAAGGAGACCCACCGGACTCACCTTGAAGTTAGCCTGTGTATTGTTTTTCCAAGCGCCCCCACCCCCCATGGTCCTGCACCAGCCCCAAAGACTTTCAGCAGCTGCTTTCACCAAAACCGGGAGCCACCTCAACTTCTCCAGCTGGCCCACAGGACATCTTGATGACCTCGGCCTAAAAAGCCTGATTTTATTTGCATTTTTGAAGATTTCTCCCATTGATTCCTATGGTGCATGATTATGCACAGAAACAGGACATTTTCTAAACTTTGAAAAATCATAACTTAAAAAGTACTTACCCAATTTTGATAATCTTGGTCTTAAAAAGTTTTATAAAAATCTGAAGTATTTTTGTAAATTGGTGTTGAGTAATTATTTTTTGAGTGTGTGTCCACATTTATTCATACTATGAGTACAACAAATGCTTTGCACTTCTCCAAGATTGGCCTCTCTGCATGACCAAGCTACCACAGAAATTAGAGCATTAGGTGGTCTAGTTTTCACCTCTGTAAACTGAGGTGGTGTTGCTTGGACTCTCTGCACAGTGCACATAATGTCTGTACACTATATAGAGAGCCAGCCTCCTATACTACCTCGACAAAGGTGTCTGGGAGCAGGTGCCAATAAGTTCATTGATTTAGATGTTCGAGAACAAATACTGGGTGGTACCACAGGCTGTGCTTTCAGGCCAGGCACGTGTGAGTGATCAGTGCATAAACTGTGATCTAAAGCAAAACCAGTGTCACAGTCCCGTTAAAGCAATGTCAGTCACTGAAATTGTGTACTGGAGGGGTATGCTGGAGAAGTTGGCAGCTGCAGTACCATGTGCCCCACAATCATCAGGTAATTATTCACACACATTTAGATCTCTGGTCCTCTCACTGCATCACAGACCAAGGGAGTGACACACTGTCAATGAAGTGAGGAGCCCTCTGAACTGACAAACTGCAGTGATGCTTTGAGTATTTTGCACTAGGTCCCTCACAGACAAATCTGAGTGTGCTGAGCACGACAGATCAGATTTGTGGAGGTGAAGAGCAAAGAGGAGGTTTTCATGACACTCCCTGATTCCTGCTGAAGTAGTATAAAGAGAGGGAAGAAGATCCTATGAAGAATCCCGATCTTACTAAAGGGAAACAATCTCTGCTAAACTAAGTCACTGCCCTGCATAGATAAGAAAACAAACAAGGTTAAAGATGTATTGGAAACTCTTCATGCCGGTCCATCAATCTCCTACGTACCCTTCACTGCAGGATCATTGAAAACCACTCTTGGAACAACTCCAAGATCACATTAACAGCAACAATCTGCAACACTGCGCCAGCTACCTTAAACATCATCCACAATACCTTCCTGGTCAAAGATAGAGATGGCCCATGTCTCTTCTTATTACTCAACCTTTCATCTGCCTTCCAAACTGTCAACCATCTAACTCTCATCAGCACCCAAAAGTCTTGATTGGTATACACAGGCCACGTTCTTCACTGTTTCTCCTGGTGCAGCTGGTTCATCTGTTCTCCTCCATGTTCCAGAAGCTCCCTATCGCCTGCAATGTGACCTAGGGATTCCTCATTTCAGCCATCATTCTCTACCTCCATATGAGCCCTCAATACCCACTAACTGATAACAGCATCAAGATAAACCAATACGTCAACAACAAATAATTGTGCTTGACACTGTCCTCCACTCCAAACACCCAATGCTTCAAGTTTCTCCTGCACCCCATACAAACCTGGATGTCCAGCACCTCCTTCAAGCTCATGCCCTCCACAACAGAATTCGTATGTGCGCCCGCAACAACTTGCATCCGCTAGTGAAATCCTGGCACAACAACATGACCTTGGACTAGTCAAATCCTGGCACAACAATGTGAACTTGGACTTATTCATGCCACAAGTTTCACCCAATGCCAAGACACTCGGATACACACAGGACACAGAACGTATCCACAAGGAACACATTGCTAGGAATCAAAAAGAACCTGGAACCATCTCTTTCTTCCAAAGAGAGTGAACTATTTCCTCCCAGAGGTTTACTTCAGAGCTGCTGGTCAAGTCCGTGTTCTTTTGTGTCTGGGTGGTGGCAACAATCTCCTACATTGCCCTCCAGGGCATTCTTCACACCATAACATGCATCATCAAGGGTCTTAGGAAATAAGGGCATATCACTCTACACTCATGGAAAGTCTTTCTGAGAAGTTCACCATCCCTAATGCATGCACACCCGAGCCAGAACAATATCAGACTCCAGCCGAAAATTACAAAACTCAAAATCAAAGCAACAGGCCAATTCCATCAAGTCACTATGGACTTGTAAGGACTCTGGCAACAATCAGGACAATCCAAAGGAGCTCTTTAGTCAGTGCGTAGTAGTCTGACAGATGTATGGTTTGCTCCAAATACTTGTACTTGGACTCTGTTTCTTTTCTCAGTCCATGAGCCTTTCACACTCCATGTCAGACCATTTAGCCCTGAAAGCAGCTGTGTGGAATGGTGCACCATTTTTTTAGTAGACAATTATGTGATTTGACATGCAGAGAACAATGAACTTTGGGAGTGTGCAGTATTCTTAAGTATTTTCTGGTGTTTGCATTTTCTGGTGTTTGCATTTTTGAAGGGGTTTGTAGAGAATAATATGCACTCAAACTCATCTTGGAGCTGTTGGATGCACAACACTCAGATTAGCACTATTGGTCTTGAATAATAATTTGGAAATATTTTTAAAGCTTTTCTGAAACAGAACACTCTTGTGTAGTTCATAAATTCCTTTTCAGACATGCCTGAAACAAACCTTTGAATTTTGTCCACTTTTTATGGGGATGTGTGCTACAGACAGTAACAGTAGTCCCATTTTGTAAAGAATGTTCTTTATGGAAGAGTTCAGAGCTGCTGTCTTGTCCATTCAGCATAGGTCTGGCATTCAAAATTTGCAGACCTGCTTGTGACTCTCGTTTGTCTGTAGCACAGTACACATCCTGGTCCATGCTAGAGTACTTACCTCCACAATCAGTGCCAGAAGTTCTATCTTTGCACCTGATGTACTTCATTGCCAGACTGAGATTCTTCTCCAGTTGGGCCAACTTTTCCTGGGTGACCTGGGCTCTTGCAGTAACTACTGAATCTAAGAAGATTGGGGAAAGGAGTATTAGTGCCTTGAACTAAATTTTATTTAAAGGATAATATTTCATGTCAAATAATCTCTGGTTCAAAAATAATAGGTACAGGCACACACTGTCTCCTTAATTGAACTACGAAAGGGATAAAAGGTATTGAATGAAAGTAAAGTAAGAGGGCGACAAAATAGGCAACAAAAGGTGATTTGATGATGCTAATTTGATTACATTGTACTCCAGCATAATCAGCAGGGACTTTGAGAAAGTGTAATTTCCAAGTAATTCATTACATCTCTGTGATATTTTTCAAAGACTGTGAATTTTACTTACAGAGTATTACACGGGCACACAACGTAGCGAGCAGTAGAAGGCTGATCACCAGCCCTAAATCCACCAGATTCTTTGTTGACTGCATCTTCTTTTTCTCGGTCTTTGTCATGGCTAAGAAACAAAACTTTGTGTCCATTACTTGGTCACTGTAGGCCAAATTCACAAAAAAGAAATCCCTTACATTTGTTTCCTTGCATCCAATTCAAGACTCTTCCTTACACTTACACAGGGAACACTTTTACTGTTTGCCTGCTAAGATTTCTTTGTGGAGTGTAAAGTGCTATCAATTACCATTGTTGAGCGTGGGTTGGCGCAGTGGCTCATGGAAAGTAAAGCCCTGATTGGATCCAGGTGTCCCTCCCTTCCACCAGCAAAGGTAACCAATAGGATCTTACCCGCAGTAGAACTGAATGTATGGCTTAAACCACATTATTTATCATGTGTAGACGTTACATATACAGGTATTTCATCACAAGAGGAATACAAGGTGTTAAATACATGAATTGTAATAAAATCAGAATAAAATACTCTGTTGCTAATAGTAGAGTTGTTTTCTCTGTAAAGTCATTAACTAATCCAATCTGTAATTCAGTTAACATGTTTTTCCCACTGTTTAGACTGTACTATGACCTGATATCTGCTTTGTAGTACTAAATGGACGAACATACATTTTTTAGTACACTGGCTGCAAAATGTGTTTTTCGAGTCACATTTATTTTTACGAGCATTGCATACATCTGGATAGTTGTGAGTTATGAATGTGGGTTTGTTACCCACTATTGAAAGCTCCAAAGTTTTAAGGTAGTGTTACTCACTGTTGTTGTAAGTCGTTTATCAACATGCTGGTATTTGTAACTATTCGAAAAATGGCTTTTTATCTCAACTAAATAAAGTCAAACCAACGTTTTTAGAGTTGACTTGAAATGACACTAGTCATATAAATGTAGACCATGCTGACTGGTAAAAGAAGAATGTCCACATGTTCCAGTGTATGCCTTTTTCAAGTGTGAACAGTAAAGCAAGACCTACTCATTATGCCATTAAACATAGAAGAAATACTTTATGTAGTTAGCCATTCTGTTAGAAAGAACAGCTATCATTTGGTCAGTACACCCAGAAGAAGAACAATTGCAACTCATCTTGAATTGTATATCAATATTCCTTTGTTGTTCGAGAAATTCATAATAAAACCACTCTCAATTTTTTCAGATCAAACCTAAATTTGGCCCTTCAGTGGGGTGCAGATTAGTTACAGTCAGATAGCGGCATGGAACTCACGTCTAGGCACACCTATCATACTTAGGAGGTCACAATGACAATACAAAATAGTGATGGATAGGATGCTTGAATTAATGTCAGCCATTGGTAATTACTCTGGGTCGCATCGGAGTGCATCTTTTTTAACTCACCATGCCACAATGGAGTAGACCCAGCCACATTCAAATCAGCCTTGATCTTGCTCCAATAGGAATAGTCCAGATGGAAAAGCCAAGACAGGACCTTTCCAAAGCAGAACACAAGCAGCCGTCGACCCAAAACCCAGGGTGAAACTGATTTCATGCTGCTTGTATTCAGGTTCATGGAGGACCTGGCCCACTCTTTTTTTGTATACTTTGGTTCACAATTGGAGCAAAGTTTAAAAGTATAGCATTTTGCAGTTGTACATGTGTTCTTCTATATTTTGTGTTTTGCAAATTTGAATGTCTCAAGGCTTCTGAGACAGCCAACTCCTTATTTCTCAACATCCCCCCCCAACTACCTCTGAAATCCTTCACCATCTACTCCTCAACCTGACCAAAGGCATGTCTCCACCAGCGGTCACTTTGTTTTCTCTAACCTCTGGCTGAGGGAAGTGCAGAAGTTGTAGTCAGTCACTTGAGAGAGACAAATTTTGCAAGTCAGTTTCTCAATCTGCAATCTCAAATAGAGAGCTGTATAGCAATATGAGGTCTGTGAGTCCTGATCATAAGATTATGGGGAAGATCCAGATATTGAGACTGAGCTATCTCTCTGTCTCTCTCAACCTCTCTCACTCCCCCACCTCCCTCTCCTGATGGTTCCACATTTTCATCCACTTGAGACAGGTATCAAACTCACTTCTCTGATTACTTCCTATATACTATGTCCTGATGCCATTGACAACTAGAACTGCAAAGTGGCTCCTGAATAGACAAGTATGAAATTGGGGGATTCACAGTTTTACCTATTCTATCATATCTGTGAAGTCTGATGCTTGTATTGCAGTTGTATTTGCACCCATATAGCGCTTGCTACTCTTTAGAAGGCAACAAAGGGTTTTACGCAGGCAGCACGCTTCTTCAAAACCTAAGGTTAGTGCTTGATTCAGTGGTTATTGGTCATTGTTGTTTAGTGAGATTATATACACAAAATAAGGAGAGGAACACTAGCTTGCTCATACTTGCTCTCTACAATACAACATTACACATCAGAATGGCTAGGCTTCTACAATCCCATGGTGAGGCGTGTTATGAGCTTTTGTTTAGATCACAACCACTAGTTATTGAAAATAGTAGCCCTCACCCACAATCAGTGGCCTGTGTCATCATAGAGCCCTATGTTCAACATTGTTTCTGTTTGGGATGGTTTCAACCACTCGAATGAGAACACTTACACTTTTGCGTTAGGGATCTGAGGTACCTGAGCTATTGGAAATAAAACTTCCATATGAATTTTATTGCCTTTGGTTTGTCTTCTGCAATTTAAAAAAAATACACATCTAAGTAAATTACTAATTGCATAAAAAGGTAAGTTGACTTTCATCAGGACTGAATTATCCCCTACGTGAGGCAACAATTTGACGTTTTAAGGCAGGGTCAATTTGTTTATTGCAGAGTTTTAGGTATACAGATAAGGGTTTTTGAGATTGCAAGCTATCTGACGGTGCAATCCTGTAGATAGAAACAAAATTATTTGCTGGTAACATAATGCTATATTAGTGACTTTTGGTAAGTACTAGAATTAGGTGAACTGTCTATCCACTACTAAGCTTCCGCTAGTCCACAGTTTCAGCAAGTACAGGTGATCAGCTTAGGGGCTGGAATTGTATAATAAAACCTGGACTCATATTTAGGGAAATTTCAAGAGCTTTAGGCTCTGCTTGAATGAAGCATTTACTTTAACATCATAGCAACTTAAGCGAATATTCAAAGTAAATCATACAAATGTCAGAAAGGAGATTCTTCAAATGCTTGAGTGGATGTTTTCTGATGTTCACTCTTAAAGTTTGTCTCATAGTATTCATTACAAAAGTTAAATGACAGGTGCATGGGCTGGAGGCTGTTGTAAGGTGGAGGGCTGTTAGGTGGGTGTGTGCCTGCGTTTGTGTATCTTCAGAGGGGGCGTCACAGACACACTGGGAGAGGACACAGGGGACGTGGAAATGGTAGTGGGGGTGGTGAGTGCACATGAGTGGGGTGTGGTGGTCGGTGTGCTAGTGCGGGACGTAGTGGCTGTAGTGGTAGTGCATGCAGGTGTGAGTGTAGACGAGACTGGGAGTTAGGAGGGAGACGAGGAGGAGGGGGACACAGTGGAGGCAGTGGATGTTGGTGTGTCTGTATGTGTGAGATGCTTGTGTGAGTGCCTGTGGGATGTGCGGTGCTTATGTTTGCCTGAGCTTCCCTTGTGTGGTAAGGTGTGTGCAGGCTGGTCTGATGGTGTGCTTGGGATAGACAGAGGTACAGGGGATTGGGTCTGGGTGGAGGAAGTTGGAGGGGGGAGGCTAGAGACAGGGACAATGGCTGCCATCAGTGCTGAGGCCAGAGTTTGAAGGGTTCGATGAAGGGAAGCCTGACCAGAATGAATGCCCTCCAGGAATGCATGTTTGTGTTGCAACTCCCTTTCTACACCCTGGATGGCATTCAAAATGGCAGACTGCCCAACAGTGAGGGACCTGAGGAGGTCAATGGCCTCCTCACTGAGGGCAGCAGAGGTGACAGGGGCAGGGGCTGAGGTGCCTGGGGCGAAGGTGATGCCCACCCTCCTGGGTGAAGGGGCACGGGCGAAGGCAGAGGGGCTGTTGGGAAATCGGTGCTGGTAGGGGGGGTGGCGGCTCTACCTCTAGAAGTGGGGGGCACAGATGTTGCAGCCACCACAAGGGAGCTCCCATCGGAGGATGAGTCCGTGTTTCTGGTTGCAGATCTTGTGACCGCCGTGGTGCTCCCCTCGCCCTCCGTCCCACTGGTGTATTCTGAGTCCGTAGTGTGGCCCTCCATGGCCATGTGGGATGCAGCTCCCTCGTGCTCTGGTGCCACTGTACCTCCGTCTGATGATGCTAATGCACACAAGAACAGGGAGACCACAAAAAGGGGGGGGACGACAGAAGAAAGACAGGTTGAGTGCATGGCTTACCGCTACCGTTGGCGGACAATACAGACACAGCAGCCCCCTGCACTACGTCGCGCTGTTGGGCTCTACAGATGCACTTCCTGGGAAATGGCCTACAAGGCTATGGACGACATCTGCATACATAGATGACACAGGGGCATGAATACCTGTACTTGGCACTCTACAGAGGTGGGGTGGGGTGCCACATGGCCTGCCTTACGGAGGGGCCTTGCCTACAGAACTCGCCCTTGTAGGAGGCTGGACTGGCTTCTAGTGAGTACCAAGGGGTACTTACACCTTGCACCAGGCCCAGTTATCCCTTATTAGTGTATAGGGTGTCTAGCAGCATAGGCTGATAGATAATGGTAGCTTAGCAGAGCAGCTTAGGCTGAACTAGGAGACGAGTGAAGTTCCTACAGTACCACAAGTGTCACTTGCACAATATCATAAGAAAACACAATACACAGATATACTAAAAATAAAGGTACTTTATTTTTATGACAATATGCCAAAGTATCTTAGAGTGTACCCTCAGTATGAGGATAGCAAATATACACAAGATATATGTACACAATACCAAAATATGCAGTAATAGTATTAGAAAACAGTGCAAACAATGTATAGTTACAATAGGATGCAATGGGGGCACATAAGGATAGGGGCAACACAAACCATATACTCCAAAAGTGGAATGCGAACCACGAATGGACCCCAAACCTATGTGACCTTGTAGTGGGTAGCTGGGACTATTAGAAAATAGTAAGGGTTAGAAAAATAGCCCACCCCAAGACCCTGAAAAGTGAGTGCAAAGTGCACTAAAGTTCCCCAAAGGACATAGAAGTCGTGATAGGGGAATTCTGCAGGAAAGACACAAACCAGCAATGCAACAACAATGGATTTCCAGTCGAGGGTACCTGTGGAACAAGGGGACCAAGTCCAAAAGTCACAAGCAAGTCGGAGATGGGCAGATGCCCAGGAAATGCCAGCTGTGGGTGCAAGGAAGCTGCTACTGGACAGTAGAAGCTGAGGATTCTGCAGGAACGACAAGGGCTAGAGACTTCCCCTTTGGAGGATGGATCCACCACGCCGTGGAGAGTCGTGCAGAAGTGTTTTCCTGCCGAAAGACCGCCAACAAGCCTTGCTAGCTGCAAATTGTGCAGTTAGGGTTTTTGGATGCTGCTGTGGCCCAGGTGGGACCAGGATGTCGCCAATTGCGTCTGGGGACAGAGGGGGCATGGAGCAAGACAAGGAGCCCTCTTACAAGCAGGCAGCACCCGCAGAAGTGATGGAACAGGCACTACAAAGAAGAGTGAAACGGTGCTCACCCGAAGTTGCGCGAAGGAGTCCCACGTCGCCGGAGGACAACTTAGAAAGTCGTGCAATGCAGGTTAGAATGCCGTGAACCCAGGCTTGGCTGTGCACAAAGGATTTCTGCCGGAAGTGCACAGAGGCCGGAGTAGCTGCAAAAGTTGCGGTTCCCAGCAATGCAGTCTGGCGTGGGAGGCAAGGACTTACCTCCACCAAACTTGGACTGAAGAGTCACTGGACTGTGGGAGTCACTTGGACATAGTTGCTGGATTCAAGGGACCTCGCTCATCGTGCTGAGAGGAGACCCAGGCTACCGGTAATGCAGTTCTTTGGTGCCTGCGGTTGCAGGGGGACGATTCCGTCGGCCCACGGGAGATTTCTTCGGAGCTTCTAGTGCAGAGAGGAGGCAGACTACCCCCACAGCATGCACCACCAGGAAAACAGTCGAGAAGGCGGCAGGATCAGCATTACAGAGTTGCAGTAGTCGTCTTCTCTACTTTGTTGCAGTTTTGCAGGCTTCCAGCGCGGTCAGCAGTCGATTCCTTGGCAGAAGGTGAAGAGAGAGATGCAGAGGAACTCTGATGAGCTCTTGCATTCGTTATCTAAGGAAATCCCCAAAGCAGAGACCCTAAATATCCAGAAAAGAGGGTTTGGCTACTTAGGAGAGAAGATAGGCTAGCAACACCTGAAGGAGCCTATCAGAAGGAGTCTCTGACGTCACCTGCTGGCCCTGGCCACTCAGAGCAGTCCAGTGTGCCAGCAGCACCTCTGTTTCCAAGATGGCAGAGGTTTGGAGCACACTGGAGGAGCTCTGGGCACCTCCCAGGGGAGGTGCAGGTCAGGGGAGTGGTCACTCCCCTTTCCTTTGTCCAGTTTCACGCCAGAGCAGGGCTAAGGGGTCCCTGAACCGGTGTAGACTGGCTTATGCAGAAATGTGCACCATCTGTGCCCATGAAAGCATTTCCAGAGGCTGGGGGAGGCTACTCCTCCCCTGCCTTCACACCATTTTCCAAAGGGAGAGGGTGTAACACCCTCTCTCAGAGGAAGTCCTTTGTTCTGCCATCCTGGGACAAGCCTGGCTGGACCCCAGGAGGGCAGAAACCTGTCTGAGGGGTTGGCAGCAGCAGCAGCTGCAGGGAAACCCCTGAAAAGGCAGTTTGGCAGTACCAGGGTCTGTGCTACAGACCACTGGGATCATGGGATTGTGCCAACTATGCCAGGATGGTATACAGGGGGCAATTCCATGATCATAGACATGTTACATGGCCATATTCGGAGTTACCATTGTGAAGCTACACATAGGTAGTGACCTATGTGTAGTGCACGCGTGTAATGGTGTCCCTGCACTCACAAAGTCCGGGGAATTTGCCCTGAACAATGTGGGGGCACCTTGGCTAGTGCCAGGGTGCCCTCACACTAAGTAACTTTGCACCTAACCTTTACCAGGTAAAGGTTAGACATATAGGTGACTTATAAGTTACTTAAGTGCAGTGGTAAATGGCTGTGAAATAACGTGGACGTTATTTCACTCAGGCTGCAGTGGCAGGCCTGTGTAAGAATTGTCAGAGCTCCCTATGGGTGGCAAAAGAAATGCTGAAGCCCATAGGGATCTCCTGGAACCCCAATACCCTGGGTACCTCAGTACCATATACTAGGGAATTATAAGGGTGTTCCAGTAAGCCAATGTAAATTGGTAAAATTGGTCACTAGCCTGTTAGTGACAATTTGAAAGAAATGAGAGAGCATAACCACTGAGGTTCTGGATAGCAGAGCCTCAGTGAGACAGTTAGTCACTACACAGGTAACACATTCAGGCACACTTATGAGCACTGGGGCCCTGGCTGGCAGGGTCCCAGTGACACATACAACTAAAACAACATATATACCGTGAAAAATGGGGGTAACATGCCAGGCAAGATGGTACTTTCCTACAGCCCTGGCCTAGGGAAACCCACAGCCCTCCTCCCCCACCCAGACACCTTCACTGCGCGCAAAGTCCGCTGAATGATAGTGTACTCACCCCCTTGTGTCTGCTGTGATGCCCCCAAGCGCCCATCCAACTCAGGGTAGGTGACCGCCAGGATCCTGAACATCAGGGGGGTCATGGTTCGACAGGCACCCCTCCCACTTTGGGAGGCCATCCCCAGCTGAGCCTCCGCCATCTTCTTGCTCCAGCGGCGAATGTCCTCCCATCTTTTATGGCAGTGGGTGCTCCGTCTGTGGTGGACCCCCAGGGTCCAGATGTCCTTGGCGATGGCACGCCAAATATCCTTCTTCTGGTGGGCGCTGACCTACATAACATGTACAGAGGAAGAAGAGAAGTCATTACCAACTGCACCGTCAAAGTGAGTGGCCCACATCCCTACCCTTGCCATGTGGCACATGCATTCACAGTCCTTCATGCACACAGAACTGTGCCCCCTTCCTTCTTACAACCAGCCCTCTCCACACAGGCATAGCCCATACAACATGCTCCCTGTGTACTTACCTGTTCGTCTGGAGGACCGTACAGTAGTGTGTACTGGGGGAGGACCCAGTCCACAAGCTTCTCCAACTCCTCTGCAGTGAAGGCAGGGGCCCTTTCCCCAGTCGCACGAGCCATTGTCTCTTCCAGACCGAGGTCACAGCAGCACTTGCAGTGTAGGTCCTCTCCTGTCAAAGATCAGGTATCGAGTGATTCAACAGCTAGAAAATGGCAGTCACGTCTGCGGCAGTTACGTCCGCGGCGGTGCGTACCATCACCGCCGGCGTACATCGTCATTGGCTCCTGGGACCCATAGTGTCCAATGTTAACCAATGCAGCATTGCTCCGCGGTCTTTGACTGCCTACCGCGATGGTGTACAACGCCAGCGCAGTTACCTCACATCCCATTGTCCCAGTTTAGAGGTCAGGCAGCCGCCATTTCAGGGGCCCACATGGCCTAATTACCAACTGCGTCACACATACCTAGGCCTTGTCTCACAACACAAATTCAGGCCACATTTTGTGTATGAATGCTGTTCTGTGTAGACTGTGGGTACATACCTCTGAGTTGTTTGACTCTGTGGTCGCTGTTGTCCTTCATAGGCACCGTCCGCCGGGACATGTGAGGAGATGGCGGAATCCTCCGGTGTACCGACCGCTGGTGGACCTGTCGACAATGGAGGAAAGAAGTTTGATCATCACCTACAAGTTTGACCGTGCCACAATCCAGGAACTGTGTACCCAGTTGGAGCCTGACCTGATGTCAGTAATCCGCCATCCCACAGAAATCCCCCCTCAAGTGCAGGTGCTATCAGTGCTCCATTTCCCTGCAAGTGGGTCATTTAAAACAACAGTGGCCATGGCATCAGGGATGTCCCAGCCTATGTTTTCCAACGTGTTGTCCAGAGTGATGTCTGCCCTTCTGAAACACACGCGGAGCTATATCGTTTTCCCTCAGGTGGAGGATTTGCCTACAGTGAAAGGTGACTTCTATGCCCTTGGACATATCCCCAACATAATAGGTGCCATTGATGGGACCCATGTAGCTTTGGTCCCCCCCCACAGGAATGAACAGGTGTACTGGAACCAGAAGAGTTATCATTCCATGAATGTACAGATGGTATGTTTGGCAGACCAGTACATCTCCCAGGTAAATGCTATGTTCCCTGGCTCTGTGCATGACGCCTACGTCCTGCGGAATAGCAGCATCCCTTATGTGATGAGTCAACTCCAGAGGCACCGGGTGTGGCTATTTTGGGACTCTGGTTACACCAACCTATCATGGCTACTGACCCCAGTGAGAAATCCCAGAGGACCAGGGCAGAGGAACGCTACAATGAGGCCCATGGGCGGACTAGGAGGGTGATCGAACGCACCTTCGGCCTCCTGAAGGCCAGGTTCAGGTGCCTCCATATGACAGGTGGTTCCCTATTCTACTCACCAAAGAAGGTGTGCCAGATCATCGTGGCCTGATGTATGCTTCACAACTTGGCTTTGCGACGACAGGTGCCTTTTCTGCAGGAGGATGTTCCAGATGGCGGTGTTGTGGCAGCTGTGGAGCCTGTGGACAGTGATGAGGAGGAAGCAGAGGAAGAAGACATTGACAACAGGGACTCAGTCATCCAGCAATATTTCCAGTGACACACAGGTGAGAAAACATTCCTGCCTACTACAAGTACTTTAACACTTCTACCTCTATCCTGTCTGTCGATTTCAACCAATGTATGGTCACTGAGTTGTCATTTTCCCTTACGGTTTCACAGGTGTGGGTTCCAACGTGTGTCATCTGCTTAGATTCCTCATGGACTTGAGATGTGTGACATAGGTATGTTGACATTACATTTGAAAAAGCATTTTGTCACTGTCATTGCTAATACACAATTTCAAAATCACATACTGACTCCAGATTGTTTTGTGCTTCAAGAGTGTTTATGAAGTGCTCAATATTGGAGGGGGTTGTAAAATGGTGAGGGGGGGTGGTGGAAGAATATCCATGGCAGAGTCCAGTCTATTAGTCTCACAGGTGTATTGCCCATATGGGCATAGGAAGTGGAGCTGGGGCAGTTCCAACATAGACAGGGTTACAAAGTGGGACAGTGGTTTGACAATCAGGGTGGTCTCATTTCTTGGCGGGGGTCTTGGCATCGTGCTCTGTCTTGTTCCTGGATCTCAGGGACCGCTTGCGGGTGGGTCTCAGTCTGCAGGGGGGGGTGCTGGTGTGATGGTCCTGTGGCAGTGCCTCGCCGGCAGAGGTGGTGGGCAGTTCATCATCCATGCTAGTGTCAGGGGCGCCTTGTAGTGCCACAGTGTCCCTCCTGGTGTTTTCTTCAGCACCCCTACGATGGTGCCCAGGGCGGAGCTGATGGTTCTGAGTTCCTCCCTGAACCCCAAATACTGTTCCTCCTGCATGCACTGAGTCTCCGGAAACTTGGCCAGGACCGTTGCCATCGTCTCCTGGGAGTGGTGGCATGCTCCCATGATGGAGGAGAGGGCCTCGTGGAGAGTGGGTTCCCTTGGCCTGTCCGCCCCCTGTCGCATGGCAGCCCTCCCAGTTCCCCTGTGTTCCTGTGCCTCCGTTCCCTGGACCGTGTGCCCACTGCCACTGCCCCCAGGTCCCTGTTGTTGTTGGGGTGGTGGGTTATCCTGGGTTCCCTGTAGTGGTGGACACACAGCTGATTGACGTGTCCTGGGCACGGAGGTATGGGCCCGCTGGGTAGGTGCTGTGCTGGTGTTACCAGAGGGTGGAAGGTCTGTGGTGGGCTGTGCCTGTGTGAGGGGAACCGACTGTCCCGAGGCCCACGATTGTCCGGGCTGGTCATCTGGATCCAGTTGGACAGAGCTGCTGTCATCACTGTGGGCCTCTTCTGTGGGTGGGGTGGAGATGTCTGGACCCTCCTCTCTGGTGACGTTGGGTAGTGGTCCTGCAGGGGTGTAAAAGCATGATTATTACATCTGTGTGTGTCATGGTGTGCAATGGGTGGGTGACCGAGTACCCCAGTGCTAGCATTCCTGTGTGGGGGCTTGTGTGATGATGGTTGAGGGGGGTGTTATGGATATGTGCAGTGGGCATGCTTTAGTGATGGGTGTCCATGCTTTGTTGTGTCATGCAGGGCTTGGTGTTGGGATGTGTGGTTTGTGTTATTAGTACATTTGTGAGGAGTTGGAGTGATAGGGGAGGGGGCGAGGGTGGTGGTCTGTGATAGCATGCAGGTAGGGTGAGGGATATGATAGTTAAAGGTTTGACTTACCAGAGTCCATTCCTCCACCGACTCCTGCGAGGCCCTGAGGATGCAGAATCGCCAAGACCTGCTCCTCCCATGTTGTTAGTTGTGGGGGGGGAGGTGGGGGTCCGCCGCCAGTCCGCTGTACCGCCAGGTGGTGTCTTGAGACCACGGAACGCACCTTCCCCCGTAGGTCATTTCACCTCTTCCTGATGTCGTCCCGATTTCTTGGGTGCTGTCCCACTGCGTTGACCCTGTCGACTATTCTTCGCCATAGCTCCATCTTCCTAGCTATGGAGGTGTGCTGCACCTGTGATCCGAATAGCTGTGGCTCTACCCGGACGATTTCCTCCACCATGACCCTGAGCTCCTCCTCCGAGAACCTGGGGTGTCTTTGCCGTGCCATGGGGTGGTGTAGGTGATGTGTGGGGTAGAGTGTGTGATGATAAGTGTGGTGATATGTAGTGGTGTGTGGTGTTTTGTGCGTGGAAGTTGTGTGGGTGATGGTGTTGAGTGCCTGTGGCTGCTAGTTTGTGGATGGTGGTGTCTCTTTCTGGCCTTCGTTCGTGATTTGTGGTCAAAGGGGTTTGTGGGTGATGTGGGTGGGTGTTTTATATTGTATTTGGTGTGTGGGAGTGGTGTGTGTATGTGTATCAGGTGTGTGTATTTGGAAGTGTCCAATGTGGCGGTGTTTTGTATGTGTGTGTGTATTTTGAGCGCGGCGGTGTGTACCGCCAATGGAATACCACGGTTGAAAGACCGCCGCGTGGATTCGTGGGTCGTGATAGCGTGGGCGTATTTCTGTTGGCGTGACGGTGGAGGTTTTGTTTTCGCCAGTTTATCACCGACTTTTGGTGTGGCGGACTTGTGTGGGTGTCTAAATTTTGTCGGATTTCGAGATGTGGGTCATAATAGCTGTGGTGGAATTCCGTGGCCGCGGCGGTGTGTTGGCGGTCCTCTGCACGGCGGTAAGCGGCTTTTACCACCAATGTTGTAAAGACCACCTATATGTCCTACCTTAGCCATACACTGCACCCTGCCCATGGGGCTACCTAGGGCCTACCTTAGGGGTGTCTTACATGTAAGAAAAGGGAAGGTTTAGGCCTGGCAAGTGGGTACACTTGCCAAGTTGAAGTTACAGTTAAAAACTACACACACAGACACTGCAGTGGCAGGTCTGAGACATGATTACAGAGCTACTTATGTGGGTGTCACAACCAGTGCTGCAGGCCCATTAGTCACATTTGATTTACAGGCCCTGGGCACCTCTAGTGCACTTTACTAGGGACTTACTAGTAAATCAAATATGCCAATCATGGATTACCCAATCAACAATACAATTTACACAGAGAGCATATGCACTTTAGCACTGGTCAGCAGTGGTAAAGTGCTCAGAGTTCAAAAGCCAACAGCAACAGGTCAGAAAAAATAGGAGGCAGGAGGAAAAAAGATTGGGGATGACCCTGCAAAAGGGCAAATTCCAACAGTAAGAAATTGCAACCTGCCTCATGAATTTTAATGAGGCAGGTCCTGACCCATTTGGGAATCACTAACAGTGTCTCAGACACAGTTGTACATTACAGATTGAGACTCACAATTTGCGACTCACAAAAAAATGCAAATTGCGAGTCGCAATCCGTAATGGTCACACATCGGGTCCAATATCTGTTATTGTATGCCACAGAACTGATTGTAGGGTAAGGCAAGACTAGAGGGCTACCTAGCAAACAAGATTAACCACTACCAGGACTAGGGGAAGTGTAATATGTATTTGCAAAGTGCACCCTTGGGCCTCTTTTCAAGCTGTAAAAACAGATATTTCTTGTTACCCAATTCTATTGTACTCATACTATTGACCTCAGAAGGATGAAAAGCTGAGTGGGCCTATCAGTATGAAACCTGTTATCAAGAAGTCAAATACAGAACTCTTAAGTGGATGGCACTAGTCCATGGTACCATAGACTGATTTCTCTGTAGCATCTAATATACATATATATATATACATATTTTGGGGTTTTATATAGTGTAAATTTGGCCCAAGGTATTTAGAGACCCTTCCATGAACACAGTACTGCATTACACGTTTGTTAAAGAATGGGGAGATAAAGTGATGTGCCCAGAATCACAAGATCACTCGAACCTATTCCAGCAGGTCTAGCCACTAGGCCACACTTCTGAGAGAAAATATTAATTTGCTTAGAAGGGCAATGCTTTTTGCAAAAGTATTAAGTGCCATATTCGTTCATAGACGTGCACCGGTATATCAATCTACCCATGGCTGCTAATCTGGATTAGTACTGTTATTCGTACTTACTTTTAATGTTGCTTCTGTTTTTCCCTTTTGCTCTTGCGCTGCACAGGAACCCTGCTCCTCTGTTTCTACAAAACTGGACTTCAGTTCTATTATTTTGTCTCTGGTATCACTTGGGATGGTCAAGTTCTTATCGATGGTAGAGCAGGGCTCAGCTTTTGATGATATGCCATCAGTTCACACGAGAGAAGTTCTGTTCTCAGACTTCTCTCACAGACTTCTATTTAGAAATGTGTGGTTCCCTCAAGTTCCCCTTTGCTGTCACGGCTGGAGGAAGTTTCGGAAACTATGCATCCTTAACGGGGCCATTCGATGAATAATGTCACAGTTGGTCTCAAATTCCAAGCAGAAGTCATCAAACAGGTGGTTGAAGTGATGCAGAACTGGGTAGAGAGAGAGATTATGTTTTCTTCACTGGATGCCCCTTTTAGATGTCAATACAGTGGCCCATCCACCCGCTGTGGTGACAATTTACCAGTTTGCTGTGACACCGCCCTGAATTAGCATTGAGAAGCAAGCAATGCACATTACCACAATTGCCACAATTGCATGAATACATACACTGGACGCAGACCAAGTAAAATAACAGTCAACACGCACTCTTTGATAGAAGAAAGTTATGCCGCAGGTTAATTAAACAAGGTAATGGGTCATCTTACGGGCGTTCCAAAAGTAGTCAGTGACGATGCAGCCTAGCATCAGAGCAGCATACAACTAATGCAAAACTCAAACTGCTTCGACTGGATGTACCCTGGTGCTAGAGACTGGAGATGAGGGCAACGTGGTTCTCACTGAAGATGAATGAATAGAAAGGCATTGCCACGAAGTCTCCTCTCCTAAGCACATTTTCTTGGTTTATTTCAATTATTGATTAGATATCTGTCCTGAGGCTGGTCTCATGTAATTGGGACAACAGTGACCAAAACATCGATGCTGACTTCGTCTCTGCCCTGGATGAACTCAAGTGCCACCTACTCAACACCTGACCAGAGTTTATAGACACTGTTTATCTTTATAGAGCAGTAGAACCTGTATGTGCCTTACAGTGTTGTGGGGGTGTTGAGTGTGGACATGTATGTGTGGATTCAAACTGGACCAGACTTTTAGTAATGAAAAACCATAACCCATAAATTATTAAATGTGTTGCTGCAGACGATGTACACTATTCTCAATATGTCCATATATGTGTACTCTCACTCATATACTTCGTAGGGTAAGAAACCAGTACATTTACTGAGGTGATTCATTCATTCATTCACAAACCCTCTGAATAAGCTCTACCGGGGTTTTCTTTGGGTTCAGTTTTGTTGTATTTTGCATGAACCCAAACTTTCAATGGGCTATTGGGGTGCCATTTAGTGGTATTACCTACAATAAGAACGATCCCATTAATAAAGAGCACGCACATTAACCATCTCCTGATAGGGTAAACAGAAGGGTAGGTTTCGCTGCAACTACCCAAAAAGAGGTCAGGCTGAGGACTCAAATAGAGATTAAGCCTCCTGACCCCACCCTGGATGTAACCTAACCGCAGGAAGGGTGAAAACGACCACAATATGAGCTCGCCAGATTGTACAGATAGCCACAAACCTCTTCCCTGTAGATAAGAAGGGGTCAAGGGGCGTACAGGCATGGGAATGCAGTGTGAAGATGCTCCCCGCCAACTGTGTCTCCTTGGGTGAGACACGGGCAGCGACATAGCACTGATACCCCATAGTCAAGCAACCAGTCCAAACTCATCACAATGGCATGGATGCTTATCCAGCATTCAGGCCGCACAGAAAGAGGTCTGGCTGTGGACCACAATGGAGGTAAGCCTCCTGACCCCTTCCCAGAAGTAACCTGGTTATAAAGAGGATGGAAGAGCCTATAGGGAGATTCCCTGATTACCCACCTGCCACGTTCCAAGCTCATCCTTTAGAAAAGGTAGGTGCAGGCATGGGAATGTAGCACCAAGATGCTGTTAATCAAATGTGTCTCTGATTGAGACACGGACAGCAACATTTCTGTGCTTTCAGTCTGCCTATTTATATTATTTAGTATTATTCTTTCATTTAAAATGTTATAGAACGTCAACTTTGTCCAAGGCTTACAGAGGATTTGCAGGTAAGTGGGGTTGGAGGAAGGGGATGGAGGCCTGCCAGCCTGTGGTTCATTGTTATTGTTTTGGAACAATATAAACAAACTGCAGGCTGGCACAGCAGTGCACACACTCGAGGGCTCAGGTATTTATAATTGCTTCCTTTGTGTACCTTTATCATGCAGGGGGACTTTTTTCTTTAGTACATCAGCTTATACCACTATATCGAGAGACTTTTATTAAAACTGTTAATAAACGCCTCCCAATATAGTAATATAAACTGATGTACTTAAGTGAAACGCTCCTGCATGTTAAAAGCATACAAGAGAGCACTTTTAACTATGTGAGCACAGGATGTGTGCATCCTGAACTCACATATTTAAAAGTGCTCCAATCTCTTGTAAACTTTTAAAATGCAGAAGCGTTTCACTTTCGTACATCAGTTTATATCCCTGTATTGAGAGGCATTTATTAACAGCTTTAATAAATACCCCTTAATATAGTGACATAAAGCTACATACTAAAATGAAATACTCCCGCCTTGTAAAAGCAAACAAGGGGCGCCCCACCCCTTTCAAATTCCATCAGCCGTCCCACTATCGTCATTTAGATTTAACACATTAACTCCTGTTGCCCCATGGGAATTGTGCATTCTGTTGTCTTGTCTGGCTCGGTATTTTACAGAGTGAAATCCACCTTCTTGTCCTCCGCCTCTTTTTCGCAGATGAAGTTGTACTCCTTTTCACAGGAAGTGTCATTCCAGAGACTGGAAGGACCACATGGTCCTTCAGTACCCACTGTGACGCAATGCTCTCCGGCTCCAAAGTTATCAGGTTGTTGAGTTCCAATATCTGTACAAGCATTAGCAATGCAATGGGTCTCGTGCTTGCTCGAGAAAGTTATTGGCCTAAATTCCTAACTGGACTTTTCTTGCCACTTAAATTGAAAATGAAAAGTAAAACAGTTGACATAAGCGAGCTGATTCAGAGCGCCATGGCCACCCTAAGCATGAGCGCGAAGGAGAGACACAAAAAGAAAAAGAAGTTCGTTCGCAGTCAAAAGTATCAGCAAGTGTGCAATTATCCATGTAACAGGGTCGATGACAAGGCGGTAACAAAACTGCCCCAAGGAGGTACAAATGTAAAGCATTCCCCAACGATAACAAAGGATTTTTTGAAAGGCAAGCCCATGAACGAGTGATAGTGATGGGTGTGGTTAAAAGTCCACAGATAGATTACAGCAGTTCAAAGCGCTTTCACACTTGACCTAAAAATAAGGAACAAGCAATGTGTTACAATTAACAGAAATGTTTGCGTATCTACCTGATAGCGTCAGAATATATTGTGTATTTGGGGCTGAGTAACAGGTGCTTATTTTTACCCAATTTGTTGGTATTATTTCATCGACCTCATAAGGATGAAGGGGAGAGTGAACCCAATGGATTCAAACCTGTGGCTATGAGGTGAAGCACAGGTTTCTTCAGTGAATGCATCAGTCCACTGAGCCACCAGACTGCACCACCTCTGGTCTGGGCTTGAACTGCAGTGAGCATTGCATATACTGAATGCAGAAGATGATCTTTGAGAGAAGTACATACTCCTGATGATAGATATGTCAGTCTCATTCGTACTGATGCTTAGGAGGTTTTCTTGCCCCAATATTGCCACAGGTCAACCTAATTGAGGTAACACAACCACATAAGCCAGGTTACTTGACCCGTTCTGCGATGATCCTTGCTTGTATGCTGCAGCGTGACATGATGTGGGGTTAGTTGCTCAGGTAATGTATCTTATTGATGAGATCTGCAATGATCTGATTATCTAGCCGGTATGTACTTAAGTGAATTGTTATTCTCTTTTTTGTTCCACTGTACCTGATGATTATGTTGCATCACTGTTGTTTGTACTTTGTACTCCTAACAATAGAACTAGTAAAATAAAAAAAGAATGGAGCTTGTCTCATTGATTTATCTGTCTACCAATCCGACTATTGTCCCGTGACTCTGCTCTACTTGTTTCCTCTATTTTGTTCTGTTTTTCTCAGCAATACACATTCTTCTCTGATACTGACCATCATCTTTATCCTACTCGTATCCCTCCTCAATTTTCCCTGTCCATTTTTACCTGAGCTTGTATTCTTGCAAAGAGTCTTTCACAAAAACACAAAGCTCTAAACCTTCTCTTCCCCTTCGTCATCTGCCATTTACAGCTTACACCTTCATTACACTCACAATTTTTATATGAGCGCAATCTTCTGAAGGCAGCAAAATTCAGGATTTCAACCTAGGAGCAAATTGTGCACCCCAGGGTTTTAGTACAACCAGTTGAAATCTGGGTGGGCAATAAGGGCACATGTGCTCCTTGTTGACCTCAGAATGGGAAATAAGTAGTAAGTCATCTCCAATTCCAACCTGCTTCACTCAAAATGGGCCCCTAATTAGATATCGGGTAAATACCAACCCTTTCTCTGGGTGTTTACAGGGTGCAGCCTGAATCTGGGAACAAGCCCAAGTTGTGGCTCAATTGTATGGTGATCCTTAGACATTTTCCTATTTCTCTTCCTCTAACTGTGAAATTACATCTCTGATCTCTTGTTTTTGCTCAGCCACCTCCTATTTGGATGCAATCTCCCAAGCTTTCTATCATACAATTGGTCTAAAACTATCAATTCTGGATTCTGAGTTTAACACATTTCTTTATTGTGATGTATTCCTTTGTTCCTTCCATATAACCTTTCTTAAAAACATGATTTGTGACAAATGTAATATACACGATTGAGTCAGGAGATAGATGATTGGATGCATGAGTTGAAGATAAATGCCAAAGCATATAAGATGAGTTATTGCTTGCACAAACCCACCAGTGACTGAAGATGCCATTTTGGAATAGGTGAAAGCTATGTCATTGCCTATGCTTGATATCTATAGTTAATATCTGTTAGAAATGGGGTCTTTGGTTTGCAGTCAGGTTACCCCCTGTCCAAGCAAGGACCCTCACTCTAGTCAGGGTAAGACACACACAATCCAAATTATCCTGTGCCCACCCGCTGGTAGCTTGGTACTGAGCAGTCAGGCTTAACTTAGAAGGCAATGTCTAAAGTATTTGTGCAATAAATCATGCAATAAAACAGTATAACACCAAAGAAATACACCACACAGTGTTTAGAAAAATATAGAATATGTATCTGGTTAAATGTAGGTCAAAACGATCAAGATTCAATAAGTACATGTAGAAATATCACTTAGAAAATGATATAAAGTGTCTTTAGTTCTTAAAAAGCAACAAGTATCTCTTGCAAGCACAAAGTACCTGGTTGGCGTTCAAATTCTCCGCAAGGGACCGCAGAGGAGGAGATGCGTGGAAAACGGGGAGGTGTGTGTCGGTTTCTCTGGGGGGGGGCACAAAGATGATGCATCGATATTTTTCACACAGGGAAGGGTTTGCGTCGATTTCCGGCGCACGGACTTGGATCCTCTTCGGGTTGGGGGGTATTTGGATGCTCCGGGGATGACGCAGAGAAATCCTGGGCATGCAGGGTGAAGCCACAGGAGCTGCGTCGATCCGGTGGGCGATGCATGGAAATGTCTGTTGCACGGCAGGCACTGCGCTGATCTTCTCTCAGGGAGCCGGGCTGCATCATTCCAGTTCGGTATGTGGTGATTTTCTCACCGCGATGCAGGCTGTGTGTCGTTTCTTGCAGGCTGTGCATCGAATTTTCACCACACAGGGGGCCAGATGTATGAAGGCATTTTGCATTCGCAAACGGTGCAAATGCCCGTTTGCGAATGCAAAATGCCATTTCAGAATGTATGAAATACATTCTGAACGCAATTTTAAGGAATCGCTAAAATAGCGATTCCTTAAAATTGCAACCCTGTTTAGAGAGTCGCAAATTGCGACTCTCTAAATTAGAAATCGCAAATAAGGATTCCTTATTTGCGATTTCTTAGCACATGTATGAAGCAATTCCTAAATGCGATTTTGGCATTTAGGAATCGCTAATTACCACCAAGTTGAACTTGGTGGTAACCATGTGCAAAATTTAAAAATGCATTTAAAATGCATTTTTAAATTGTACATGTAAAGCACACATGCCCTTTTGGCATGTGTGCACCTTACATGTCCCCAATTTATTTTTTGGGGTGCAGCAGAGGGGGCCTTAGCCCCCCAGCACCCTGGGGTTTTGCATTTCCAAAATTGCGATTTCTGGTTCAGAAATCGCAATTTTGGAAATGCAAAAAATTCGCAGATATGGCCAACAGGCCCATAGCTGCGAATGGGGCCGGTATTGCAATTTACGATTCGGTAATAGCATTCGCGTTTTTTAAGAAATCACTATTACCGATTCTCAAATGTGATACATGGCACTTTGCGAGTCGGAAATAGCGATTTCTTAAAAATCGCTATTTCCGAATCGCAAAGAGCTGTGATGATACATCTGGCTCAAGGAGTTCTTTGCAGAGATAAAGTCTTTTTGGAACAGGAGGCAAGCTCTGTCCTAACGCTTGGAGAGCACTTCTCAGCAGAGCCAGAGGACAGCAAGGCAGTAGGGCAACAGCAAGGCAGCAGTCCTTCTCAGAAAAGCGGTCCAGGTGAGTCCTTTGGGCAGCCAGGCAGTTCTTCTTGGCAGGTTGCAGGTTCAGGTCCAGAAGTGTCTGACAAGAAGTGTCTTGTCAAGAAGTGTCTTAGTTGGTAGGGTCCGAGATCCTGCTTGAATACCCAAATGTGCCTTTGAAGTGGGGGAGACTTCAAAGAGTGGGTTAGAAGTGCACAAGGTCCCCTTTCATTTCCATCCTGTGTGCCAGGGTCCCAGTAGAGGGTGTGGCAGTCCATTGTGTGAGGGCAGGCCACTGTCCTTTGACATGTAAGTGTCAGGCCCTCCACACTCCCAGGATGGAAAGACCCATTCAGTATGCAGATGTGTGCAAGTGTGACTGAGCATCCTGTGATTGGGGTTGTCTGAGTGAATGCACAAGGGAGCTCTCAACTAAACCTAGCCAGACGTGGATTGTAAGGCACAGAAGGATTTGAGTATAGAGAAATGCTCACTTTCTAAGTAGCATTTCTAAAATACTAATATAACATCCAACTTCGCCAATAAGCAGAATTTTCTATTACCATTCTGGCCATACTAAAGATGACCTGGCTGCTCCTTTCAGATCAGAATCTACCACTCAAACAGTATATGAGTGTAGCCCTAATGTTATCTTATGAAAGGAGCAGGCCTCACAGCAGTGTAAAACGAATTTAGGAGTTTTACACTACTAGGACATATATAACACACATGTTCATGTCCTGCCTTTTACCTGCACAGCACCTGGCCTATGGGCTACCTAGGGCCTACCTTAGAGGTGACTTATATGTAGAAAAAGGGATGTTTGAGGCTTGGAAATTACTTTTAAATGCCAAGTCGAGGTGGCAGTGAAACTGCACACACAGGCCCTGCCATGGCAGGCCCGAGACATGGTTAGGGGGATACTTATGTGGGCGGCACAACCAGTGCCACAGCCCACTACTAGCATTTAATTTACAGGCCCTGGGCACATGAAGTGCACTTGACTAGGGACTTACGAGTAAATTAAATAAGCCAATTGGGTATGAGTCAATGTCACCATGTTTTAAGGAGAGAGCATATGCACTTTAGCACTGATTAGCAGTGGTAAAGCGCATAGAGTCCTAAAGCCAACAAAAAATGAGGTCAGAAAAAGAGAAGGATGATGGCAAAATGTTTGGGGTGACCCTGCAGAAAGGCCATTTCCAACAATATCTCTCTAGATGTGTAGCTTTGGTAAATAAAGTAAGGTAGAAAAAAAAAGAAAAAAACATATAGAAATGTAAATTATGAACTTTGTGCATAGAAGCTGACTTACTTTTGCGATTGTAATGTGACAACATTCACCCACTTCCAGACACTTCCTCAATGCTTATCCTTCAGACCAATTCAGTGGATATCAGTCAAACACACCAAGGACTGAAGAGGCCCTTTTAGAAATAAGAAATACCTGCTGGCTTTGCCTATGCTTGTCTATGCTTGTTACCTTTAGTCAACACGTCACTGTTTTAGATTCAATACTTCGGTAAGTAAAACAAGGTAAAACAAGGAAACTAAAATATACAGGAATATAAATTATGAACTTTCTACTTTGAAGCTGACTTACGTTTCCGGTTGTAATGTGACGTCATTCACCCACTTCCAGACTCCTTCCTGGTCCTTATCCGTCAGACCAATCCAGTAGACATCAGTCTTAGTCGTCTTTGATATAAAAAGCTGTAAGAGAGCAGAGGGAACAGGTTCTGTAAAACACCACAAAGCCCAGAGTACTTGGAGTACTAGTGACCTGTCTCAGACACAGGTGGTCACTCTTGATGCCAGAAACCTCACAGATAGAGTGGAGCTGGGTGACACAAGGAGTCTGAAAAAGTACTGTCCAACATCATTTGTATGGAAAGAGGCCTGCGGGAGTAATCCGTCTTTTTGACAGGAACTACAGCAACTGCTCTCTCTAGGATGTGCCTTAAATTTAATTTCTCTATGATTTGAGATCTATCAATAGACAGTTGCCCGCCTGCAGGCCTGTAAACCACCGCCAACTTTATTAGAATGTGCCACAGTGTCAAAGCACAGACGCGTGCACTGCTCGCATAAGTGCAAGCATAATCTGTGCTTCCTTTTACCCTGTCTCCAGTCCTGGATTTGTTAATATCACCCCCTCTCTCCCTACACCATCTCCATTACTTTAACAAGTACAAAATCTGTAAATTTTCACATTAAACCCATGCAAGTCTGCAAGAACATATTCATATTTGTTTTGTAACAGCTGTACATTGCAGATCTGCTCATTTGACACTGGTGGGCCACATTTAATACTGTCCACCTGAAAGTTGTTAGTGATGTAGTCAAGAGTGTTTTACAATAAACTGCAATTTTTCCAAACTAGTACATTCCCACTGGGTCGGCCCACTCCCTATATGAACATCTTTCTGAGTTAGACTGCAAATAGAAAATTGTTTTGAAATTGCACTGTGATTTCTTCAGTGTAGTCACCAAAGGCGTGTGGTGACTCCAAAGTAAACTAGTTTAAGAGGGCTGAGCACAGATATGTTTTAAGATAAAGGACATACCACAAACGCTAGTGGTTACATTTTTAGGTGAGCCTAAGCAGCGCGCGCGCGCTGCCTCTCAACCTGTTGTTTTCAGGTTTGTGGGCTTTAGCTCCGCCTTTGCATTGACTTTGTTTTTTATTTGCTAATTAGCTTGCTGGGTTTCTATTGGCCTGTTGCCACTTGTTGTTCCTCCTTTTTTATTTAGAATGCAACCCATGAAGCAGCGCCTAACTACTCAGTAGCTTTCCACTGGAGAGCTTGCCTGTTAGTTTGGGCACACTTTTTCCTTTGTGTTAATTTGCTTTTATTGAAGCAGAGCGGTCTATGTGCATATGTTTGCTACGTGGTAGTGTGAAAATGCAGACAACGGATTTGGAACATGATTTAATTGGTGTGAGCCTGTGTTGGTGTGTTTTTGGGCTTGCGTTTTGTGTTATTTTACTTTTATTGAAGTATAGCGGTATGCGTGTGTGCATATTTTTGCTACTTATACTGTGAAAAGGCAGCCAACGGCATTGGAACACAACATGAGGCACCTAAATGGCATGAGCCTCTGTTGGTGTGATGCTGGGTTTGTGTTTTGCATTTGGTAATTTGGTTTGTGGAAAAATAATGGCATATGAACATAGCAAAGCAAGGAATAATTTTGACTGATAAAGTAGAATGTGAGCGCTCTGGTGAACACACTTTTTTTTTTGTTCTTTGCATTGTTTTTATAATGTACGCGGTTTGGGGCAGTGATAAATACTTCTGTCGATTTTATTCGGAACTCCTTGACATGTTTATTTATTGACATATTAAACATATAGGAGTTCATTATGAGTTTGGTGGTACCAGGACCGACATGTTGGCTCTGGCGGTGAAACCACCAACAGGCTGGCAGAGAAGACCATTAAATTATGACCATGGCGGTTCTTCCTACAGAATACAGTCAAACCATTGCCGGCACCGCCACTGCGGTCAGACCGCCATGGACGACGGTAGCCACTGCAGGCCAGCGGAAACAGACAGATTACGAGGTTGTACACCGCCAAGGTTTCTGCCACAGTCACACCACCACGGAGACCCAGGCGGAAACCACCTGTAGAAAATGAGACACTCACCTTCAGGAAGCCATACTCGTCTGGAGCCGCCATGGAACCAGAACTACACGTCCTCCTGCTGCTCCTGCTTGCCCAACGACTTCGGAACCAGTGACGATGACAGCAACCATGAGCACACACACTTACCTGTAACTGTTGTAAATTGTCAAAGTACCTATGCACACACAACATACCAATCGGGAACAAGTGTCGAGGGCGACACTCACACGAAACCCCATACCAACACTCACATACAGCCACATGCACAACCGCACATAAATGGTACACACCCTATGGCCATCACACACACGTCTAAAACACATACCAACCCCCAGATACACAGCACTGGCACAGTGACACACAACACCACCAAACCACACAACTACACCACAATCGCTATATCATCAAAAAATTGTCAAGGACACACAATAGACAATACCCCTTGAGAAATCATACATGCAACACCCCTTATCACCACCAGGGAATAAAGGCACACAACCACATATCCAAAAAAGGCAGCACAAAACATACCCTGCAAACACACTTCACAATGTACCTGACATACCATTGTCAATACACACTCACGCACATAGTCCAAGCACACAAAAGCACAACACTGCAACTAACACATGTCAACATAAACACCACATAATACTAGCACTACAACATGTCCAAAACATACACATGGCCATCACACAACATACCCATCACTGGCGGACAAATGCAATGCACGCAACCACACATTCTGCCCTAACAAAATAGGTAGCACAACCACCACTGACAAACAAATGCACACACACAAACAATATCAGCCAATGCCAAAACTGCCCTAAGTGAAGAAATGCAGGACACAGATATGAGGTAGAAACCAACAACAGGCTGGTCCTAATATATATTATTATCAGTTAAAAAATATCTATGTCTTAGGCCAGTCCAACAATAATGTGTGCAACATGCACACAAAGCACATTAGTGTCCCCAACTTGACTCCTGACTGCCATGGAACACCCACAGGTAGGGACATCAAGAGGGCAGGCAGGCACCTCAGGACTGGGGGGATGAGTGAGAGGGGGAGGTTTGGTCTTAGGATTGGGAGGGGGGCCTTTGGGTTTAGGTTTGGGAGGGGGGATTAGGTAGAGGCTTTGGGGAGGCTTGTGTACTTTTGGGAGGGGTTGACTTCTTGGTAGGAGAAGGGTATTGGTACTAGCAGGGTGGCACGGAAGGTTTTGAGGTGGAAGCGCTGGATTTGGGGAGGGACACAGAACTTTTAGGGGTATCACAGGGTGGGAGAGGAGTAGGGAAAAGGGATAACTCCGAGAGGAAAGCTCTCTTTGACTTACTGGGACGGTCACCTACTCCTTCCTATACCTATTTCTACCTCTACCTACACCTACCTATACATACAAATGCCTTTGCCTACCTCTACTGCTATTTATTTTTACATATACCTACCTCTACTTTTACCTACCTCTAGCTACCTCTACTTTTACTTACAGATATCTCTTCCTTTCCCTATAAACACCTCTATTTAAACCTACAACACCCTCTACCTACACCAATCTCTACTTATACCTACAAATACCTTTACCTCTACCTACCTTTATGTCTACCTACTGTACTACCTTTCTCTACTATAACCTACCTACACCAACCCTGCCTACATTAACCTCTACCTATACATACCGTCACCTCTCCCTACCATTACCTCTAGCTAATTCTAATACTACCTTTAGCTACTACTACCTACCTCTACCTACACCTACCTATATCTATACATAACTCTGCAGATACCTATCCTGCTTCTACCTATCTCTATCTCTACCTTCACCTACCTCTATCTACAACTACCTCAACCTACACATACCTCTACCTAAAACAAACTTTATTTATACATACCTTTATCCACACCTACTTTTACCTCTGCCTACCCCTAACTACAACTACTTGCACCTACCGGTACCTATACATACAACTACTTCTACCTACACCTACCTCTGCCTCTCTCTATTCCTACCTCTACCTCCCTGTACCTACATCTACCTGCACCTACCTCTAACTACACCTTCTCCTACACCTACCAACACCTACCTTTAGCTACACATACCTTACGCCCGCACCAATCTCTACCTTAACCCTATCTCTAACTCTACCTGCTTCTACTACCTACCTTTACCTATACCTTCCTCTTCGTATACCTACGTCTACCTACACCTACCTCTCCATACACATACTCCTTCCTTTACCTATCTCTACTTCTATTTACCTCTATCTATATCTTCCTCTACCTGCACCTACCACTACCTATGTCTACTTTTTGCTACAACTACCTCTCCCTACTCATACCTCTATTTTCCACCTCAAACTATTTCTACCTACATCTATCTCTACTTATACCTACACATACCTTTACCTCTTTCCTACTTTTACCTCTACCTACTTTATTACTACCTTTCTCCCATACAACCTATTTCTACTTACACCAAAATCTACCTACGCCTACCTCTACCTACCCATACACCTAACTCTACCTCTACCTACCTCTACCATTACGTACCTCTACCTACACCTACGTCTATCTACATTTACTTCTACCTTTATCTACATCTACCTTTGCATACACCTTCTTTTCATTCTGCTTTAAATCAAACACATTTTAACTAAATTAAAACTGGTGCCCTTTAAAACAAAATAAAGTATAACTAAGCTGTTACAGTTCCTCAGCTTTTCTACAGCTTCAAGTCCTACATTATAATAATTTTACTTTCTCCTTCCCAAATCCTAGGACCAGGCCACTTACTAAAATGTTCGGTGTATACTATAATGTACCTAAAAAGCACAGCAGCACAGACATAAATACTATATATAACATAACAGCAAATATAGCAACTTAAACATGGAAACATGGTTAAAGGCTTTGTTGTTTATGTTTTGAAAATATTTTAGGGAAAAAGTGTAGCCAAGCATTGTTTTTAAATTAGTTGCCATTGCTTTGTTTAATACAAATGGTATGTATTAAGCTGTTGTTAATTTTTTATACAAAAACATTTAAGGGTGACTAAACTCTTGTGGGCTTGCAATCAATGTGTTCTGCAATGTAGCGTTTGTGCTCTTCTACAATTTAATTGTAATAAACACCAATAAGTGAGCGTAAAGACATTGTGCATACTTTTAAAATGTACACATATATTTTTACTCACATTTTTACTTTAATATATAGTGATTTTTTACCATTTCCACTATTTATAAACTTTCCAGTATCTACAGTTTGGTAACTGCTACAAAAATAAGTGCTATAGTGTGTGTGTTTGAGCAGTTACAGTCACTCCTCTTTGTGCTTTTCCACTAGCTGTTCACTTACAGTCCCCTCTCCCTAGCAAGGTAAACATGGCAGAAGCAAAATTTGACTTTTTAACCTCAAATTAAAATACACACTGAATACTGATTCCCTCTACACCACAGCTTTAATATACAACTCACTTAAAATTAAAAGTGCATGTTTAATATAAAAATTAAACTAAACAAGCTGATATTTTTAGCAAAGGTAGAAACGCAATTTCAACTGAAACAAGTAAGAGTGTCTACTTTTATTTTGAACTTGTCACATTTTGCAGTGCATTTGTGCAAAATAAAAGGCAACAATAATTTTACATTAGGTATAAATATGATGTAACTTAAAAATAGTATAATAATTTAGTAATCAAAAGAGAAAGACGTGTTATTGCTGCCTTTAAACAAAGTGTAAAGCAGCGTCTCGCTCTCTCGGTTGTTTGCCATACTATTACAGTATTTAAATTGTAGATTGCCCTTATACCTAATTAAAAGGTATTTACTTTGGTCTTTAACTAACGCAAGAGTAATAAAAAATGTAAAATGGTTACGTTGGCTTGCTGTAATGTTTTAGGAAAACAATGTGATCCTGTGCTTATGTTGTACTTTTTGTAGGGTATTTTTAGTCTACTTGCAAGTGTGGCATGTTTTTTTAATTTTTTCTTTTGAAAGGGCTCGGGTGGATGCATGGCCAATCATTGGTTTTAATTTAGTTTCCATGACCAATGCTAAATGAAAAGAAGATGTGTTGACTTCTTGTTAATTAAAAAAAAAAAAATGTATTAGTGAATTAAGGGGGTCATTCTGACCCTGGCGGTAAAATCCGCCAGAGCCAACGACCGCGGGAGCACCGCCAACAGGCTGGCGGTGCTCCCATGGGCATTCTGACCGCGGCGGTACAGCCGCGGTCAGAAACGGAAAACCGGCGGTGTACCGCCGGTTTCCCGCTGCCCTGGGGAATCCTCCATGGCGGCGCAGCTTGCTGCGCCGCCATGGGGATTCCGACCCCCATACCGCCATCCTGTTCCTGGCGGTTTTGGCCGCCAGGAACAGAATGGCGGTATGGGGTGTCGTGGGGCCCCTGGGGGCCCCTGCAGTGCCCATGCCAATGGCATGGGCACTGCAGGGGCCCCCGTAACAGGGCCCCACAAAGATTTTCAGTGTCTGCCATGCAGACACTGAAAATCGCGACTGGTGCAACTGCACCCATCGCACCCCTTCCACTCTGCCGGCTCCATTCGGAGCCGGCATCCTCATGGAAGGGTGTTTCCCGCTGGGCTGGCGGGCGGCCTTCTGACGGTCGCCCGCCAGCCCAGCGGGAAACCCAATATACCCGCGGCGGTCTTTTGACCGCGCAGCGGTATTCTGCCGGTTCCAGCCAGGCCGGCGGCTTCCGCCGCCGGCCGGGGTCAGAATGACCCCCTAAGTCTTGTGGGGATGCATTTAGTGCGTTGTGCAATATAGCGTGTCTGCTCTTTTAAAATGTAATTATAATGACTGCCAGTAGGTGAGCGTGAAAACATTGCGCATACTTTTAAAACTTTCACATATATTTAGAGTCACATTGTCACTTTTAGATATAGTGATTTTTAACCATTTGCACTATTTATCCGCCTTTCAATGTCTACAGTTTGGTAACTGCTAAAGCGTAGAAAAAGATCTATTAATAGGAACAAACCAGCTGAATTGTAACTGTGTTTCACTTGGTTTGCTTTTCACTTTCATACACAAATTATGGGGGTCATTACTACCCCGGCTGGCGGTACATACTGCCATATAATGACATTAGTGGTTTGGATAAAGCCAAATCGCCAATGTAACACACCGACCGCCACGGCGGTAACGAACACCGGGCTGCAGACTATAGTCTCCAGCCCGGCGGCCATCACTAGGCTGCCCATGGCTATATGACCCTGCCCACCGCCATGGTTTCCGTGGCTTCTGTACTGCTACAAAAACCAAGGCAGTAGGCACTATCAGTGCCAGGGAATTCCATCCAGAGTCCTCCCCCACCCTCCCCCTCCCAACCCCCACCTGACATGCACACACCTACACGCACACGCATACCCACATTCACCCACGCATGCATACATTCATACACACACACAGCAACACTCACTGACATACATTCTAGCACACACGCACTCACACGAGACAACATACACGTGCACTCACACCCATTCATGCACACATGCATTACACATGCCTCACACAAACATGCACGCAAAAACCCCCACTCTCCTCCCCTGTTGGAGAACCTGACTTACCTGCTTGCAGGGGGTCCTCTGGCAGGAGACAGGATGCGGTGCTGCTGCCAGCAGCAGCGTCTGCCAGCAGAACACCGCCAGGCCATATCATGTGTCATGATACTGTCAACGGCGTTCCACTGGCGTGGCGCTGCTGCTGGCAGGAGCACCACCTTACCACCGTCTGCCGCCATGACCTTAGCCCGAATTCCGCCAGCCTTCTGGCGGAATTCCAGCTACGGTCATGTTTTGGTGGACGGTTGGTAGTCACGGCGACGGTATGTTGATGGCCGTCACACTGGCGGTAGTGGCATTTGCCGCCAATGTTATAATGAGGGCCTATGTGCTTTAGTTACAAAATTTATGCCAACTACACTTTTCAGCTATGATCAATATATTTTAAAAGTCTCTATACTAGGTTGCTTTTTATGTCTGAACACTATCTTTATAGAATGCTTCTTAGAGGTTGCTTTCCAACTGCAATTACTATCTTAATACACATGTTATTTTTGCTACTTACATATAAAAGCACTACAAAACTGATTTATCATTTAACATTACACCACTCGCTCCATCCTGGTGTGTTCTACCATATAAATAATACCCCTTTTTCATAAGGGCAACCTTATATTGCAGTGCCAATCTTATATTACAACACCTGACACTTCTACCAAAGCCTTTAAAAAAAATGCTAACTTAAGTGCTACAGTTTCTTAACCCCACTGCAGCTTATGGTCCTACCTTACCTTATTTTTTCGTTTACCCTTGAGCATCCTAGGACTAGATCGCTAACTTAACTAAACTTTTGATGAATCCCATTGTGCCATCTTAGAAAGCATAACAGCAGGAAAGCAAAGAAATGATATGGAATAACAGCCAAATCTAGTAACTTAAACACTAAAAAACCAGGTTCAAGGTTTGTTATTTGATAAACAACATGTGATTTTAGGCACAAACAATATGTCATTATTTCAGAAAATAGATGCTTTTGTAAAGCACTTATAAACCCTCAGGTCTAATTTGTGCCATATACAACTTTAGTGAATAATTTTAATTGGGAAGATCTCTTCAGGCACACCTGCTTATTAAAGCATAAGACAATTTGTTTTACTTTGTCTATGTAGCTAACTTACTCTCACACTATGCACACTTAAAATACACCTCAGCATATTCATACCACCCAGCCACCAATCTCTCTCTTTTAAAATAGTTCATTACTACATTACTACAGTCTTTTTTTGTATTTTATTTCAAAAGTTATTTATTAGTAATAAGGTTAACCTTCACATATTATTTATAATAGACAAACATGGTTAGGCACAAACTATAACAATTCTTTTCAATTCCAACAGTAACGCCTTCCTGCGGGTCCAAATTAAGCGGCAGTCATCAGCTTGCCAACCACACAATGTTTACTTTTTTATTATTTACGCAAATTTGGGTTTTAACCCAAAATTGTTTTTCTGCTTGGAAACACAGTGGGGAAAAAGTTCAGTTTTCATCATCAAAAGTCCATGTGTATGGTTTCCAAATCACTTCAGCTTCTAAAATTCAAAAGAAAAAAGGCAAAGCATTTAAAATACAAATTTCAAAGCACTTATACCTTTTTTAAGTAATATAAAACACCACATTTCTGTTTTGCCAATATATATTAATTTATAAACATGCTTTAGCAAACTACACCTATACCTACCTCTACCTATACCTACCTTTATCTACCTTTCCTCTACCTACACCTACCGTTATCTATCATTACTTCTACCTACACCTACCCTTACCTCTACCTACAAATACTTCTAACTACTTATCACACTCTACCTACTACCTGTCTACTTACACATAGACCTACCTCTACCTACACCTAACTCTACCTAAACGTAACCTTATCTACACCTACTTCTACCTACACCTAACTCTATCTACACCTACCTTTACAAACAGCTATTTCTAACTTTATCTACACCTACTTCTACCTACATTTATCTCTAACTCTAGCAACACTTACCTCAACCTCTACCTACACCTATCTCCACCTACAACTAACTCTACCTCTAGCTACATTTACCTTTTCATACACTTACCTTTACCTACACCTACAACTACCTCTACCAAGACCTACACTTACCTCTACCTACACTTACACCTATCTCTATCTACATCTACACCTGGCTACTTTTACCTGTCTACACTACCTCTACCTACACCTACCTCTACATCTACCTAAACCTACCTCTACCAAACCTACCTCTACTTACACCTACTTCTGCTTTTACCTCCCTCTACCGCTACCTACCTCTAAATACACCTACCTCTTCCTCAAGCTAGTTTGATCCATCCTACACCTATTTCTACCTCTACCTACACCTACCTCCATCAATACCTATACCTACCTCTACCTCTACCTACCTTTATTGCTTCATACTTTTACCACTACTTGTTTCTTCCTACACCTACCTCTACCTATACCTATCTTTACCTACACCTACCTCTATTTCTATACATTCCTCTACAACTACAATCCACCTTGCCCCAATTCACATAATTCAAATTCACCCCACCCCAATACAATCCACCCTCATTCAATCAACACCAATACAATCAACTCTATTAAATCCCATCCACTCCACTCCCTTCCACCCCACTCCAATATATCCCACTCCAGTCCAATCCACCCAACTAAATACAATTCACACCACTCCAATCTACACCACCTAAATACAAATGCCCCACTCCAATTGACCTCAGCACAATACAATCCAATATACCCTACACACCCAAATTCAAACCATCCCATCCAATTCCACTCCACCCGACTACAATGCAATACACCACACTCCAAATTACTCCACTCCTATCCAAAACACACAGTTTCAATCTACCCCATTCTAATGCAATACATTCAACCACACTCAAATCCACCCAACCTAAATTCACACCATTCCACCTTGCTCCAATCCTCTCAACTACAAAACATTCCATCTAATCCACCTCTCAGTCCACCCCAATCAATGCAACCCATCCCACTCCAACCCATTCAAACCATCCTACTCCACTCCAGTCTATTCCAATCCATCCCACTCCAATCCAATCTATCACACTCCAAACCACCTTAATTCACTCTACTACTCTCCAATTTACACCACAACACTCAAATTTGATACAATGTATTCCAAACAAAACCAACAATCCCAACACTATTCAATTCGATACACTCTATTCCCTTCCACCCCCTCCAATATATCTCACTCCAATCCAATCCACACCACTCTAATCCACCCAAATTCAATCCAACCCACTCAAATCCACTGTACTCCAATACATTCTACTCAATCCACCTCTCAATCCACCCCACTCAATGCAACTTATTCCACCCCATTCTACTCTACTCCAATATAACCCCTTCCGCTAAAGTCTAATCTATCCTACCACAATTCACTCCGCCCTACCCCAATTTACCAACCCACTCCAATTCATTCAAACCACCCTACTCCACTCCACTCAATTCCAATTCATCCTACTCTAATCCAATCTATCACACTCCAAACCACTTTAATACACTCTACCACACTCCAATTTACACTTCTCCACACCAATCCAATACAACTCATTCCAGACAAAACCAACACACCAAACAACTATACTTCAATAAAAACATTTCATTCCACTTTACTCAAATACACTCCACTAAAAACAACTACACTCAAATCCACTCCACCCAACACCATCCACTTCAACTAATATCAATACATGCCTCTGCAATTCAATACAATTAATACCAATCCAATTCACCCCACTCCAATCCACCCCAATCCACTCCACACCATCCCACTTTGCTACAATCCACCCTACTCAAAACCATCCCACTCAATACACCACATTGCAAATTATTCCAACAAATCTACCAGACTCAAAACCAAACTACCACAATTCTACACAACTCAATCCACCCCTCCCCAATACAATCCACCCTAATCCAAACAACACCAATACAATACACCTCGCTCAATCCAATATAACCAATCCTCATCAACCCCATTCCAATGCACGCCACTTCATTTTAATCCACCACACTAAATGCAATTCAGCCTCCTGCAAAAAAACCTCAATACAATCATTCCCACTCCATTTCACCTCACTCAAATCCAAAGCACCCCACCCATCCCAATACATCACACCCCACTACAATCCATCCCAATCCAATACACACATTGCAAAAAACTCAGAAAAATCAACACCACTACAATCCACCCCACCCCACCCCAATTTGCATCAATCAATCAGATTCACCCCACCCCAATACAATTCACCCAATTCAATCAACAATACAATCAACTCTATTCAATCCCATACACTCAACTACCTTCAACCCCACTCTAATATATCCCACTCCAACCCAATCCACACTACACCAATCTACTCATCTAAATACAATTCACACCACTCCAATCTATCCTACCTCAATACAATTGCCCCCACTCCAATCCACCCTAATTTATCCCAATCCAATACACCCCACATAACGAAACCCAATCCATCCCATCCAGCTCCAATCAACCTCACTACAATCCATTAGATACCACTAAAATCTACTCGACTCCCATCCAAAACACACAATTTCAATCCAATACATTCAACCATACTCAAATCTACCCAAATTCAATCCACCCCTCTCCAACCCGCAATCAACTCTACTCCAATACATTCCACTCAATCCACCTCTCAATCCACCACACTCATTGCGTTTTATTCCACCTCACCCCACTCTACTCCAATACACCCCATTCCAATTCAATCTAATCAGCCCCAACATAATTCACTCGATCCCACTCAATTTACTCAACCCACTTCAAATCATCCAAAAAATCCTACTCCACTCCACTCTAATCCACCACACTCCAATCGAATCTTCCCCACTCTAACACTCCAAAACAATCCTACACATGCCACCCCAACATAATCCAACCCATACCTCTCTACCCACTCCAAATCACCTTTCTCCAATCCAATTCACTTCAACCCACCCTAATACTATTTCCCCATCCCTCCTCCTATCACTTCAAACCAAACCAAACCAATCAAATTCAACTCCCACTCCAATCCACCTCACTCATTAAAAATCTACACCACTCCATTCCACACCACTCCATTCAATACACCCCACCTTATTTAAATCCAATCGTCCAACTCTATGCCAATTCAACGCACCACAATAACTCGATCTACTCAAAAACCAATGCACCCATTTTCACCCCACACCACTCCACCTCACCCCCATTTCAATCCATTCCACTAAATACAATTCATCCCACTTAAATCCAACCCACCTCAATACAATGGCACATACTCTAATCCACCCTAAATCACTACAGTACAATACACTCCATCAACCCCAATCCAATCAATCCCACCCTAATAAAATTCACTCCACTACATTTCAATCCACCCTACTTCAATACACCCCACCCTACTCAATCCACTCAATTTCAGTCCACACCATTCCAATCCAGTCCTGTCCAATCAACTTCACCCAAATCCACACAACTGCAATTTACCTCGATACAAACAAACCACTCCAATACATTCCAATCGATATGAAGCCAATCTATACAACTCCAATCTCCACCAATTTAAAATACCCTACATCAATCTAAAGCAATGTCTCCACTTCAATACAAAACAACATTCTCCAAAACAAACTACTCCTTTCAAATACAAAGAAATACACCACCTTCAATCTACCCCACATCTCATTCAAAAAACTATAAAACATTGCAATGCAAAACACCCTACTTCAAAATAAAACAATCTAACTGACTGCAATCCAAAACAATCTGCCTTACTATAATCTACTATAAAAAAAATATAACCCAATCAAATCCACAACAATCTGCTTCACTTCAATCCAAAACAATCTACTTAATTCCAATCTAAAAACAAACTAACCCACACCAATCTGAAACAATCTACCACACTTTAATACAAAACAATCACCTAACTCCAAACCAAAACAACCCATCCCACTACAGTATAATTATTTCTACTCCAGTTTAACCTATTCCACTCCAACCAACTATACTCCAAATAAAAACACTTCTCTCAAAAATGCCACATTAATTTCCAACCTACCCTACTCCATTACAATTCAATCAAACCTATTCCAAATCAACTCACTGCAATCCAACCCAAAACAATCCACATGCTCAAATCCATTCAAAACCATTCAAAACCATTCAAATACACCATACTACAATCTGCTCTACCACAACACAATACACACACCCCACGCATCCCACTCAAATCTAATCCAATTTAACCACCCAATCCATTTTAATTTATCCTTTATCCACCCCACTCCAATCCAATCTATCTCACTCCAAACCACCTTAATTCAGCCACCACATTACAATTCACACCAATCCACACTAATCCAATACACTCCACCCAAACCAAATCAACCCATCCAAATCCTATCAACTCCACTCCAATAAAAAATATATCATTCCAATCCACTTACATCAATAAGTCTACAATAAACTACACTCAAATCCACTCCACCCCACCCAAAACAACCCACCTAATATCAATACACCACACTACAATTCAGTCAATCCACCTACAATTCATCCCATTCCAATCCACCTTACTCCAATCTATACCACTCCACTGCAATCCACCCCACTCAATACATCACACTACAATCCATCCTAAAACAACACTGCACTCCAAACCACCCCAACATATTTCAGCTCAATCCAATCTACCCCACACCACCCCAATACCATCCACCCTAATCCAAACAATACCAATACAATCTACCCCACACAATCTAATAAACCCAATTCCCTTCCACCCTATTCCAATCCACACCACTTCAATTTAATCCACCCCACTAAATGCAATTAACCACACTCTAATCCACTCCACTACAATTAACCCCACTCCTATCCACCACACCACACTTTAATCCAGTACACCCCATTCATCCCAATCCAATCTATCACACTCCATTACAATGTACCCCAATCCCATCCACACCATTCAATTAACCCCACTGCAACCAACTCCAAAGAATTAGCCCCACTACAATCCACCCCATCCTAATTCTCCTCACTCAATTTCACACTACCCCAATATAATCCCCTATTCAGTCAACACCAATATAATCTGCCCAATACATTCCACCCCATACAAATTACTCCAAAATACCCCATTCCACCGCAATCTAATCCACCACATCACAATTCACTCCATCCCACCACGTTACCCATGCCACTCAATTCATCCAACCCACCCTTCTCAACTCCACTCCACTCAATTCTAATCTACCCCACTCCCCTCCAAGCCTACCCACTGTAACACTCCAAAACAATCCTCCTTACTCCAAACCAGTATAACCCAACCCATCCCACTGCACCAACCCCAAATTACCCTACTCCAATTGAATTGACTCCACCCTACCCAAATCCAATTTTCCCACCCCACTCCTATCACTTCAAAACACTACAACCCCATCAATCAAATCAAATCTACCCAACTCCAATCCACCTCACTCCATTACAATGCATCCCACTCCAATCCACACTACTCCACTCAATACACCCCAGTATATCACAATCCAATCCAACCTACTCTATTCCAATTTCATCTACCACAATAACTCAATCCACTCAAACTCACTCCTTTCTATTCCACCCCACTCCACCTCACCGCATTTCAATCCACCCGACTCCACTCCAATCCACCACACTATACTCAACACAAAACACCACAATACACTTCAATTCAATGTACTATACTACATCAATACATTACAACCTATTCTACATAACACCACTCCAAACAACTTTATATACAGCATAAGTTTAATAATGTCCTTTTTATTTTCTTACAGGAATGAGACAACTCCAAAAAAAAAGTAAGTATAAATATATTATAAATTAAAACAAAAACATTACAGTGTAACATACCTACATACAATTAGCACATAAACACATATCATATAAACAAAAAGAAATTAAACACAATCCACAGTACAACAAATTCTACCAAACCTTTTAAACTGTCTTAAATAACCAACACAATAATATGCAAAATACATAAAACAAATTACAAACACCAATAACTCTTTAGAATAAATACACACTCCCAAAAAAACACATCACATTTTTAAATTACAAAAAATGTATATGATTAAAATTATAGAAGCAAACTATCATCAAGGCAAAGAAATATTTACAAACGAATCAAGGGGCAAACACAGCTTACCAAAAAGTATGTTTGCAATTTTACATAACTACTACAAACCTGCAGAAACGTGGGATCACAATGATTTACACAATAATATGGATCTGGGAGATAACTTAAATAGCAAAATGCAATCCATTACTAATCAAATGCATATGAATCCAGATGAATTACATAATTATAAATAGCACAATAAATTAACTTAAACTGGGCACACCTTATTATGGTGACATACTACATTGTATTGATCCTTTATATTCTGATTTTAAAAGTGCATCACATTTAACAGTACATTTACATTCAGGCATAATACTCTAATTTGTTATTCACATAGCTGAGATAATAGAGGGATGCCTCATCCAAATGTAACCTGTATTACTATTTAAAAAATGAGCTTTGAAGTAGTAATAGAATTTATTTATCAACTTGCAAACAATATAAAAGTTCCAAATGAAAATTCTGTCTCTTTTGAACTAACTCCCAGAACTATAAATTCAATTAAAAAGGAAACACTTAAAGTTGCACACCCAAGATACAAAAGACAAACTGGAAAAAACTGCATAACAAATTAATTTCCCATAAGACACATACATATATAGATACAATTAACAATACAGTAATTCCTAATACACATACAGCAAATTCTATACATAACAACAATGGCTTTAATATGATTACAAACCTAAGCTTAGCAACAGTACATATCTCTACATCACAAACAAATATAGAAACAATTCCTTTTACAAATTCAGAAACTAACACAATTGCTCATTTACTAAAAATAAAACAAAATATTTCCCCATCAGAACTAATAAGTTCCCCCCAAAAAGTACATATGCACAGTACCAGCATGTACAAAATGAACAAACATTGAGTCAAACCTACAAACAGACTAAGAACAGATAACATAATTAGTAACTTCCACAAAGAAATATTTTATGGTCCAGAATACATTTGTACTATTTCTAATCAAATATGGCAAAACAATAATTTAAAAAAGTTCACCACATTAGCACAAATGCTACATTCATACAATGTAACATAACTCCAAATCCAGCAGACTACATATGCAACACGTGCTATGCACACAATAGTAGCAATGCAATACCACCATGTTCATTTATTAATGGAATTAAGTTTCCAAATATCCCAAAACAATTACATTTGTATAAATTGGAAGAAAGATTAGTTTCACCAAGAATTCCCTTCCCACAAATTAGAACATTGCCACGGGGCTTTCAAAAATCATTATTAGGTACTATAGTTGATGCACCTGCAGATGCTATGACTACAGTTACAATATTACCAAGGCAAATTAATGATGACATGAAAATTCCTATAACATTAAAAATAAAGTTAGCTTATAAATTGTATTCACATTTTGAAAATGTTAGACCAAATAGAGTCAAACTAGCAGCAGTGTGGTTAGCAATAAATAGTAACATGGTCAAAGAACATGGAATTACTGTTAACCTCTTCGCTACCAGGCCTTTTCCCGTCAGGTGCAGAGCTTTTTTTGACTATTTGGGGCAGTTCACGCTTAGACCCTCATACCTTTTTGTCCACAGAAGCTACCCACGCCAAATTTGCGTCCTTTTTCTTCAACATTCTAGGGATTCTAGAGGTACCCAGAGTTTGTGAGTTCCCCTGGAGGAGTCCAAGAAATTATCCAAAATACGGATAAAATTTAGCATTTCTCTTCCGATCGCACTGGAAACTGAGCTTCCAGTGCAATTGGGGCGACCTCTGATGAGGTCACCATGCGATCGCACGCTGATATCATCAGACATCACTGGTGGGAGCTGAAGGGGGAGTTGGCGGGGGGGTCGGGGTGGAAGTGGAAGCAATTACTCTTCCATCCCTGCCCAGGGGAGGAAGGTGGGAGTGGAGCAGGACGAGCTGGTCTCGTCCTTGGCACACAGCAACCGTGGCTGAGGACGAGAGCAGGTCGTCCAGGGAAACCAAGCGGTTAATCCAGATTGGTAGTATATACCACAAAAAATAAATGATTGCAGTGAAACATCATAAACAAATGATTCATCAGATACTTCAGACAATATAGCAGTAGGAAATGTGGATAGCATGTTAATGAATAAAATTATTACCACTGAAAGTATTAGTATTTTAAGTTTAGCACCGGCAGAACATAACGCACTAAGAGGTTTATATGAAGACAAATATTCTTAATTTTTAGCTTTTCCATCATTTTTTTGTGGTGGACAAAGACACAGTAGTAGAGATAGACATGTACATGTACATTACAGTACAATATGTTGATGGGAATTAAGGAGCTGTGATACAAGAGTAGCAAAACCTATTGTGAATATTTCCTTTCAGCTAAAACAATTACACATAAGACAAATTCAAGGAAAAAGTATCATATCACTACGAAAACATTTTAACAATGAAAAATGTATTACTGCAAAAAACATAAAATATAATTTAGAAAACATATTACTGTACAACAAAGGATACAAAATACTAAAAACTATTCACAGTTCCCCACCATATTGGGAACATTGCAAACAAAATGTTTTTCCTTTGATACGACAATTTGGAATACCAACATTTTTCCTAACTTTATCTGCAGCAGAAACAAAATGGCTCCATTTATTAAATATACTACTAAGCATACAAACACTGAATGAATACACACAAGAAGAGTTTGAAAATATGTCTTGGAAAACAAAGTGTACATTAATACAAGAAGATCCAATTACATGTGCACGATAATTTGACTACCAAGTTCGGAGATTATTTAATTGCATTTTAATGCATGAAAGTAACTGCAATTGCAAATTATTGAACTACTTTTACAGGGTAGAATTTCAACAGAGAGGTTCACCACATATGCATACTTTATTATGGGTTGAAAATGCTCCATAGATTAGAAACACAAACCAAGAAGAAGTAGTTCAATTTATTGATAAATATGTCACATGTGCTAAATCACAAGAGCCACAACTAGAACCTTTAATACCACTACAAAGGCATGCATGCACAAACAATTACCATCAATCCTATGATCCTTGAACCTTTACCACTAGAGAAAACAAATGAACAATTGCAAAAACAGATTAAAAAAATACATGAGACTATGATTGCACCAGATTTTAATACCTTAGATTTTGTTCAATTTGAACAAAAATACATTTGAATACTGAACAATATGGTACATGTATAAGATCAATGTTTAAAAAAAACCTTTTTTAAGAGAACTCCATCAGAATGCTTTACTATTAACTATAATTCCATTATTTTACAATCTTGGAAAGCAAACCTAGACGTACAGTTTATATTAGATGCTCATGCATGTACTATCTCTATAATTTCATATATCAGTAAATCACAAAGAGGAAATAACAAAATAATTGCACAGGCAGTCAAAGACGTATAATACAATACCAATATAAAAGAACAACTGAAGCACATAGGCAACACATTCCTAAACTGTTCCTCATTCTTCAAATTCCATTACACAAGAGTTCCAGGTCATTTGCCTTTATTAATACTAATCCTCCAGAAAAAAGAACTGATTTAATGCAAGACCTAGCTACTATAAATCTGTTGCCAGATATATCAACTAACATACAATATGACAATATTGTATTGAAATATAGCAAGCAGCCAAAAGCATTAGAACAATGTACATTAGCTGATTATGCTTCCATAAAAGCAGAAGTAAGCAAACAAAAACTCAGAATGGCAATGAAAATGTACTCACTGAAACAAATTTCTACAGTTCAGTTGAGGAGGAAATTGAAATAGACAACTTAAACCACAAAAAAGACAGTGGGGTCAATTATGACTTCGACAGATGGAAAAGCCCGTCCGCCAAAGTTCTGACGGGCAGGTTGCTGCCGGTGTGGCCGCCTCCCCGTGGGCGCATTACAAGTTTTGTACTGGGTCGGCAGCTGGAAACAGAGTTTCTGCTCGCTGGCCCAGCGGGAAATAGCCTACAGCATTGTCTTCAGCTCATAATAGAGCCGGCGGCATTGCTGTAGTGCGTAGGGTGCACCAGTACCCGTCGCGATGTTCATTGTCTGCAAAGCACATTGCCCCTGCACCCTGTCTACAATAGTCATTTAATGGTGGTATTGCCGCTATGAAACCGCTGGCAGAGAAGGGAGTCGTAATCCCCAGGGCAGCACTGCTTGCGTCCGTCCTGTGGTGGAAAAGTGGCGGTGCTGGTGGTTGACCGCGGAGCCACTGCCGCGGTTGTAATGTGGCTGTCGGATGGCCACATTGGCGGCGGTCCGACCGCCAGGGTCATAATAAAGGCCAATGTGCACATAGAAACAACTGATAACTTATCAAGATGCAAAGCTAAAAAAATTATAAATTACTACAGTTTTAACAAAAACAATGACTCCAAAAATAATTATAGAGAACTATTAATGCTTTACTAACCATGGAGAGAAGAAAACAAAATAATTTAAAATAACAAAACATATTATGAAAGATAAATTCAAGTTAAAGACATTGTTAATAAACATCATGACAAATACAATAAACATAATTAACTGATTTATGATTTGATTATTAACATCAACAATCAAACAACATTGACACCTATATTATCACCAATAACTATTGCCACTAACAATCACAATAACATCTAATGAAACATTAAGGGCCCTATTACAAGATTGACGCACAGGAAAGCCCGTCCGCCAAATGAGAAGGTGGCCGCTGTCTATGCATCGACCTCCCCCCCCGAAGGTATTAAGAGTTTCCAGCTAAGTCGGCGGGCGGAAACCTGAGTTTTCGGCCCACTGGCTTTGCGGTAAACAGGCTACAGTATTGTCTCCGGTACGTAATCGCGCCAGCGGTAATGCTGTAGCCCACGTGATGCAGACAGTGAACATTGCAACAATGCTGGCCAGAGGGGCCAGTGCATGGGCAGTGCAGGGGCCCCCCTGGAATCCACTGCACCTCTGCTCTGCTAGCCTTTTTATGGCGGTGCTACTGCCATGAATCCACTGGCAGAGTAGGGGGGTCGTAATCCCCAGGGCAGCGCTGCTTGCATTGCTGCCCTGGCATATTAGGATTGCCACCATCCTCCAGACTGCCGGATCTGAGATCCTGGCAGAGCTGGTGGCTCCCTGGCAGTCTGACCACAAGGGTTGTAATGTGGCAGTCGGACCGCCACATTGGCAGCGGCCCAGACCGCCACCGCAAGTGTAATCAGGCCCTAAGTAATCAACAATATACCAAACTCCAGATTTGATATGACTTGTTGTGAGATTTAGGTATCATAGGCAATAACGAAGAAGAAACTTTAGCTAATTCTATCTTTCAAAATGACGAATACTATAATATTATGCATAATTTAATAGCTGAACAACTAAACTTTGTTTACCATCATTTACATTGGGTCAAAACTAAAGAAACACCATGCTATACATTTTGTACTGGTGGAGCAGGAGTTGCAAAAAAGCTTTTTTATTACTGCACTTTATCAAACATTACTATGTTATTCCAATACAACAGCAGGTGAAAATCCCGACAACATTTATATTTTACTTACAGCACCAACTGGGAAAGCAGCACATATTATTAAAAGGAAAACACTACATAGCGCATTCAAAGTACCTGCGGCACAAAATTTGACTTATAAGCTACTAAGGGCCTGATTCCGAGTTTGTCGGTCAGACCGCCAGACCACCATAGTGGTGGTAGCCAAAAGACTGCCATGTTGGCTGTGACACAGACCGCTGTATTACAAATAGCAAAGGCATGATTGCCAAAAGTCAACCAAAAGCCCGACCCCACCAGGACTCTGGAGGTTGGGAAATGGGCAATCCGACCACTGGCACTGCCAGCCCATCAACCAACCACCAACCGTTTTACAAGACAAAAGTTACAATGGCGGTCCAACCATGGTGGTCTTCCAATAGCAGTCCCAACCACAGTGGTTTGCGGTCACCATAGTAATACACTACACCACATTGGATGCATTTGAAAACAACACAGCTGACACATCCACACACTCTACACACCTGCAAATCACACTATAAAACACATCCCTTCACACACCACAATCCTTTGCATCTACAACGCCGCACACAGCAAGATAGAGCTTGTAAAATGAAAATCAAAACCATAGATCAGGCATCCCACCAACTTTCACAACCACATATCCCTCATTCTTAACACACACCTATCACATCCAGTTGCACTTTCCCACTCTATACACTCCCCGTCTCCTGTTTAGCACCCAGCATCCATCAATATAGGTATTTGTCCAACACCACCATATCACCCCAGAAAACTCCCTGTTTCACAGATGAGGAGTTAAGAGTCATGGTGGATATAATCATTAGAGTGGAGCCACAATTATTTGAAGCCCAAGTCCAGCAAACTACTGTCGTAAGGAAAATGGAAATGTGCCAAAGGATAGTCGACAGAGTGAATTTTGTAGGCACCTCTCCGTACCCAAGGGACAACATCAGGAAGAAGTGGAACGACCTCAGGTGGAAGGATCGTTCCATGGCGTCCAGGCACCAGGTTGAGGTCCTGAAGACTGGCTGTGGTCCTTCACCTCCTCCCCTACAGCTTATATCATGGCAGGAGAAGGTCTTGGCCTTCCTGCATCCTGGGGGCGTGACAGGAATACCTGGGAGTGGAGTTGGGTAAATCTCAACATAAAAGACATGTCACCTAAATGTATTGTCATACATGCACACTGATCACCGTTAGCCACCTTCACTGTTCCCCCACTCACCAGCTCAGTCACCCCTGTCCAAAGACCACTGTCTGCCATCTCAAATGGGAACTCGACTCACCTGGAGGACCACATCTCTGCATACTCTGTGTAGAACAGGGAATGACAGCACTACAATTCCCAGCAGGCACTGTTCTACTATTACAAAAACCAGAACAGTGTACCACACTCAACATTACCTTGTCCTGCAAATCCTTAGTGAACGGTACTCACCTGAGATGAGGACAACTGTAAAGTGTGTGGGAGTAGGATAGGCAGGACAGGAGTGCCAAGACCCAGGGTCAATAGTAGTGTTACTTCCCCAGCCAACACAGTGTACCCAGATTCAAAACACCTTTCTCCCTCTCCTCATCCATTGACCTGTATTCACCTGAGAGGAGGACAACTGTACAGTGTGTGGGAGTAAGATAGGCACTGACAGGAATGCCAAGGCCAGCTGGGCAATAGTAGTGTTAGCCCCCAGCCAGCACATTGTACCCAGATACAAAACACCCTAATCCCTTTATTCACCCATTGAACCGCACTCACCTGAGGACAACTGCACAGTGTGTGTGATACAAGAAGTGAAATGGCTAGAACTCATAGGAGGATCCCTTACTTTCACAACAGTCCATTGTATACCTGCCAAAGTACAATTTCATGGGAATTCACACATGAAGTGCACACACTTGAGGGAATTACACCAAACAACTGCATGTAGTACAGGGAGTCACACGACTGCTAATGCAAGGAGGATCTGTCTCCCCAATCCAATGAACTAACTCACTCTGCACATGCTCAAATATCCTTGTTGGCCTTCTTGCAATGGAAGTTTACTCACCTCAGAGGATTGACAATGTAAACTGTGAGTTGTGTTTTTGAGTAACATCAGTGTAAATCCCAGGAGGGCCAGGCCATGCAACCCAACACCAAGGATACAGGTTGTGCTACACCCTGTGATGTGTCAATACACCCAGATCCATCTTGAGCAGCTATGCCAAGATGAAAATAGTATTAACAGGAAGGACAGCTCAAATGTTTGGAAAGAACATCTAAGATAGATCTAAGACCCCAAGATGTGTCATCTAAATGGCATTGGCAGCAGTCAAGTCCAAAATGCACTGACCATAGGATGACAACTATCACAAATCTTCCAAGGTTCTTCCACTACCTGCATAACAGACACATAGGTCTCAAGATGACCCAAAAACATCCTACCCACCCACTGTTTTTCCTGCAATGCTGGCAAGATATGAGTACATGACCATCCCTCCAACAGCCAAACAATTCAGACAGTCTGAGGCTAGTTTACTGAAATGGCACTGGTATGTAACTCCACTGTCAGGGCAATAGAAATGATAATATGTGTACCTGTCACATAAGTCAAATCACCAAATGCAATGTGAACATGGCCCTATCCCATTGTCACTGTCAACTATCGGAGCTAGTTGTCAAAATACAACCTATAACATTGTGGGGGTCATTATGACCCTGGCGGTCCTGCACCGCCATGCCGGCGGTGGCGGCCAGACCGCCAACAGCGTGGCGGTGAAGGACCGCCAAATTTTGACATTGGTAGTGAACTGGCTGTTTAGCAGCCAGTTCAGCACCTGTACTGCCAGGGTGATAGGACCGCCTAGCTGAAGGTAGACCACCTTCGACCCAGCAGTCCACCAAACACCGCCCACAGTATTATGTGCATCCTTCCCGCCAGGGATTCCGTGGCAGCAGTCCCGCCACGGAATCCCTGGCGGTAACGATGCTGGCAACAGGAATGTTTATTCCTGTTGCCACTGCAGGACTCCCCAACCCTCTCCTCCATGTAGGACCCTTCCACCACCCCCAACCCCATCTGAAGCCCCCCCCCAAGCCGTGACACCCCACCCCTGATCCCCAGTCCAACACCCCTCACCCCTGATCCCCATTCCAACATCCCCCCAATCCCTATCGCCATTCCAACACCCCCACCCTCCGCATACAAGCATTCACACATGCACGCATACACTTGCATACACAAGCACACAAACACACACAACACCCCCACCCTCCTCCATTCACACAAACACCCCCCCCATTCACGCACACAACACTCAACATCCCCTCCCCTGTTGGTCGATCACCTTACCTGATGGTCGGGGTGGTCGTCTGGGAGAAAATTGGGCAGCAGAATCACCTGAATTGTGGGGTACTAAGTACAATTCCACACTTGCTCTGCCGCCAGCGCCCTGCCAACACAACACTGCCAAGTCTACTACTAAGTCGTAATAGGCATGGCGGTGTTGTGTTGATGTGGTGGTGCCAGCGGAGCAACCTCCACTGCACCGTCATCCGCAAGTATGGCTGCTGGCAGCTCTCTGCCCAAATTATGGTGGAGAGCCAACAGCAGTCATAATATGGCAGTCGGATGACCGCCATCAGTGGCAGTCTTGTGGCTGGCGGGACTTTGGCGATCTACATTGTAGACTGCCAAAGTCAAAATGAGGGCCAGTATCTCTCACATCAACATGTCGAGCAGCCACTGCAAATACCAATTTCACTGAAGAGACTGCCACTACACCCATGGATGAAGCCCTCAGTGAGGACACCACTCCTGGACTAGTGGATGCTGAGGACGGTTCTGGTCCATCCGGGCAACCTGGTCAGATGACACCAGTGTGCCTCAGCCTGGCCACATTAACTCTTCCCAGCACCGTAACCTCTACATCTAAGGCAGCCAATCACCCCCAAACATGTGTCCAGAGGGCAGTCCCAAACAACTTGTGCCCCCCCAGTCCAGGTTCCTCAGTCACAACCAGTCAACTCTGACAATGAAGGACCTGGAACCAGTGGAAGGGGGCAGGCTGCACCAAGGGTGCAGGCATGTAGGGGTTAGGTGAGAGAGAGGGATTGTGTGGCCCAGCAGCAAGGTGCTGCTGATGATGCCCCTGGCCAAAACACTATCAGCCAGGTCTTGGGAGCCTACCAACATTTCTAATGCATAATGGGCCAGGTACTAACTAAACTCAGGGAAATCAGGGAGCTGTAGGGGGACTTCCATCGGGAAATACGTAAACAGTTGGAGGCCCACGATACCAACATGGCCTCCCTAACAGGGGTGCTAAAGGACACCAAAACAATCTTGATCAGGGATCGACAACAAAAATCCACCCTTTTCTTTGGCGCATCTACACCAGGCCATTCATCGGTGCCAGCCACTGGAAGGGGGGCCCTACCAGGGGAAGGACACACCTCAGACACCCCTGCCTCTGTTTGTACTGATCTTCCCACAAGTGGGGACGTCCAGCCAAGACTCCAGGAGTTGCGGATGGCAAGACACCAACCACTGCCAGCAAGTCACCACTTCCTGATGTCACTCCTTTGTGTGCCACAAACTCACTCTGTTGACTGTTCCCTAACAACTTTTCATTTTCCATCGTAGTAGGACACTGGACTTAGGACTTCAAATGTTGTGGCCTCTGCACTGTTGATTACATCCACCATGACTGATCTCTTCACCTTACTTCTTGTTTTTCAGTATCACTATTATTTTATGTATATATGCAAGTAAACACACCTATAACTAATACACTGCATGCTACCTTTTCTTTTCACTTTCTGAAATGTCGAATGGTAATCATGTGAAGCACTTGAGTAACACATAAGAAGGTAATGGAAGGAGGGAGATGTCTCAGGTAGTGTCATGCTGAGGATGACTAGCAACCCAATGTCACAAGTGTCTGGTTGCATCAAATATTTTATTGCACTGTCATGCATATAGGCTGTTAAGAAGTCTGGGCAGTCATAGCCAAGAACGTCTGAGCCATATTGAGTCAGACCAAATATCCCAAATGTACCATTACCCAAACCACCAGGAAAGGGCTTTGTCAGACCTTGTCCCTTAGATTAGGCAAACAGAGTAGTGGATGTTCTCACTAGCTTAAGCCTTATCACATACCAAAACCAGGTCTGTCCGCTTAACAAATGCCATGTCACAGACAGAGGGCAGTACAACATTCCCTGACCCTAGGTCCTTCCCATTACAATGACGAAGCATCTGGTGAAATGTCACAAACCTGTGTCAGTGTTAGGGGACAGGTACACTAACCTTCAATGAGGAAACACATTGACAGCCACAGAAACATTTACAAGATCAATGTCAACACAGTGTGAAGGCAGAATGCATGGATTGCACAGGATGACACATTGCAAGGCCACATGATCACACTCATAAGACCATTGGACAAACACACCACAGCATACAAGTGTATTGTGTATTTCAGATTCCTACCCACCTACTTTCCAGGATGCTTGGGCACAGGACTCATACACCCCAAATCTATGACCAACATTATCTGGATCAATCCATGTCCATCTCGCATGTTAGACCAGCAACAGCTACCTGCTAATGACACAACTCTGAAATACCCACATGAGGATGGTATGGTGAAGGCACCTGGAAGAAGGTATCAAATAAAAGGAGTTCAGGCAGGTAAAGGCATACATATGACCAAATTATCATTTCAAACTTCAGTTGATCCACTGACAATGCAATGAGACTGAACCAAACAAAGCAGATCATCAAGGTTGTCATATGTTAGAGCCCAAAACCCATTCCATGACACGCCGTTTCCTTCTATAGGCCTTGTTGAAGCGGACTTCCCTGGCGTAGTTAAGTTCCTAACCGGCATCAACAACCATGGATGGTATGGGTATGCAGTCATCTGTTGGAATGTGACATGGTGCAACCATGAGTCCTAAGCATCGTCTCTCTAGCACCAGAAATAGCATACAAACAAACAGGACATGTGTGACTTACCAACTAGCCAGGCTCTCTCTGGGTACAGTCATGTCATCAGCTGTGGAAAGTGCTGTTCCACATGATGAAGGCATCATGGACTGAACCCAGTTAACAGGCACAGACCTGGGAAATGTAGAGGTCCTCCAAACAAACAACTGGACATTGATGGAATGGAAGTTCTTCCTGTTCCGATAGACTTGTTTATTGCCATGCGGTGGAATCAATGCTATATGTGTGCCATCAATAGCTCCAGCCACATGAGGGATGGGTGCAAAACCATTGAAGTCGGCCTTCACATGGGCAAAATTCTCATATTGAAGAAACTGGATGTAGTTGCCCAGGTTTTTCAACATTTCTGAGAGTACATCCTTCAAGACCAGACTGAACATATGCTGGGACATCCCAGCAGAAAGGGTCACTGTATTTTGGAAGGACCCTGTGGCCAGGAAATGCAACACTGCCATGACTTGAGTGATGGGTGGTATTCTATTTTGATGAGAAATGGCAGGCATTCGATCTGGCTCTAACTGAAAACAAAGATCTACGATTGTCTTCCTATCCAAGCAGTATATCTGGATGATGTGTCTGTCCTCCATTACCTGAAGATTTGCCAATGGACGGTACACAGAAGGTTGTCTGATCCTTCCCCTCCCAGGGTAACTATTTAGAACAAAAGGAGAGTAAAGCTGTCGATCAATGTGTCCCTTGCAAGATACATAATGCATGTCATAGATGAAAAGTGACATGGCTTGTGAGCAGCAGAGGACAAGATACACAGTACACATCACCACTTTCAGTTACACAGAGGTAATACGTTTCCCCCCTGTATTTCCACAAATGTGTACACATCATGTATCTGGACAGCAACAATACGTGCATGTGACTTGCCACTCAGACTGTGAGTTAATGCCCCAAAACTGAGATTGCCCTGGGGAAGATGGTGGGGGCACATGCCCCTAATCCTCTTGTCACATGTGCTTGGTGTCATACCAAAATGATGTCAAATTCGATTGACCTACATGACAGGACAATGCTAACACTTGTAATTTGCCAGACAAAGCTTTTTGATTTGTTACACGTTGGACGCCATGTTGCGTAGTCTCTCATTATCCTAATGAGGCTAATGGATTTGGGCAGCAGAATCACCTGAATTGTGGGGTACTAAGTACAATTCCACACCATCTGACGCCTGTCGGCCTAATTTGGGTTTTCCAGCTAACTAGCAGCGCCTCATCTCTGCCCAAGAGCAGGGATGATTGTGGCAACAGGGCACATGACAAGAAAGACTCCTCATGGAATCATGGTCGATCAGATCTGGTCCCTTTCACTCAGTTACATTAGTCAAACACATGCAAAGGCAACAGAGGCAGAATATAGTTCAATGAGGGTTTATTGAAGTAACTGCATCATAGATAAAATGGCATGTATTGCAATAACTAGAGTGAAACACAAAAAACAGTCCAACCATACTGTCACTAGAAGTGATATATATCTTTCCTACCTAAGCTATGTTAGAGCACAGCGTGATAAGCTTTAATCCACCCTTCAGGTTGCCCCCCCGTGGAAGACATCATCCCTCATACCTGAGCAAGGAAGCCTGTAGTCTAGAGAGACACCGTCCCCAAATAGGCCAGGGATTTGATAGTATAAGCAAGCAGCTGTAGCAAAGGCAATCAGCATACAGTCGTGGTCATCTGGCTGGAATCTCCCTTTATAATAAAACAGATGATATTCTAAGAAAAGGTCCCCACAAAGGATATGTATGTTTCTTTGAATGTTGGAGACACAGCGTACCACTTTTGCCGGCAACCCTATCTGACTATAGCCTTGAGTATGCACAAAGTGAAATAGATGTCCTGCTAAGAATGTGATGCTTTCCTAGGCGAAAGAATAACTAGATAGAGAAAAATAAAACAATGCTGCAAATGTGGCTAATGCTAGAAAAATAAAGCAATTCTGAATAAAATGTAACTGGGCTAAAGTGCACCACGACAAGCCTAGTTTGGTAAAATAACATGTATAAAACAAGGGTAAAATAGCTATACAACAATCTAAAACAGCTAAAAATGGCATAGAATGCCTCTAAAATGGTGGCTGCATGACCTACTCTGTTGGACATCAGGAGCCGCCCGTGACCGCTGGCGTAAGTCGTCATGGCTTTAGGCGGATGCTACAGTGGTAGCCACAGCCATAGGTTAACGTTGTTGCCAGTGGCTGTATTGGGCCAATGTCTGTGTCTGCCGGTGATGACTTTCGCATATGTGGCGGACGTGAATGCCATGTAATGCAAAATCCCTCACTTGACTCCTGACACTGCTGCCAGCAAGACCTCCACTACCTGAGCTGCTGTGTACCACCTCTGGGAGCAATTATGCCATGTCTAACATGTGATAGGGCCCCTGCCTTCTACTCGGGGGAGCTGGAGAAGCTTGTGGAGGAGGTCCTACCTCTGTATGAACAGCTCTATGGTGTAACAGAGGAACAGGTAAGTGCCACATGTGCACAGTTTTCTTTGTACTTCGACATATCTCACCTTCAGACAGCCTAGAGTTTGGCCCAGTTTATTAGATTGTGTAGTCAAAGCCCTGTAGGTGCTGCCAGCATGCATCAATGGGTAAGTCAAGGGCATGTTTCTGTCTCAAGTGACAGGTATTGAGTTCTGAGACATTGTGGTGAGAGTGTTTCTTGACCCAGCTTGTGTTGGATGCACAGAATTAGGTGAGGTGTCATTACAGCCACCCCCAGGCATCTCTTACCAAAAGATGTTATTAATGTGCGATCACACGTGATTGCATGACAGCAGGAGGGGAGAATGTATCTTGTATGTGTCGGTTGATTGTAAGTTGAGCTCTGTGTATGTTAGCATAGTGATCCCAAACCACATCTGGCCTTGTTAGACTGTTGTTCGGAAGCAAGTTCATGACTTTCAATGTCCCTCAGCTTGGCACATAGGTACCACATGCCAATTGACTGTTGGCTACATGATGTACTGTTATGCATGTAAGTGTGACTTATGGTGTTTCACGTAGGTCTCTATGCTCAGCCTGAAGACCGATCCTGTCTAATATTTCTCACAGTATCTGTCGTAATCTGGGCTGGAATCAAATCCCTTTTGCTATGAAAGTGTGACCCTGTGCCCACACCCTGTATCCCTGTGTCCCTGCACATGGTCAGATGCCAGATCATGCCTCAGTGCCAATGTGAAGCTTATTGAGCCTCTGTCCACTGATTAGAATGGAAATGGTATTAGGGACAGGTTGGTGATCTGTGACGGATGTGCTGTTATCATCTTTATCAATGCGTGTTACACAGCCTTGACAGGTCCCTTGATCCCACAGCCCTGTTGTCACCTTCATCCCGGTCACATGTGTCCTGTGCAGGGTCACTACATTTAGGTCATTCCATAAGTGGAAACAGTGTGTTGCTTACTGATGAGCCTTGATATGTGATTGTTGTTGGGACACAAAGCACAGCATGTATAATGCATGCCCATTTCTTTCAAAGGTAAACTAGGTTTAGTGAACACACATGTGCAGAAGTGTGTTTTGTGTTGTTGATGAGATACACAGATCCCCACTCCCTGAAGTGTCATGTGCCTGCATCTGTATCTGCACATGTCCACACATGGACAGGCTTGACTCTCTGTGTGCCCACTATGCCACTGCCTTCATTGTGAGCCCAGGGGGATAGTGGAGTTTGTAGTCTTGCTGTGGCTTTTAGAGACTGCATGCTGTGTTTGATAATCTGGGATAGTGGATGTTTATGTGTATCCCTGGCTGAGGGGTTTACCTGTCAGTAGTCACTTTGCATGCTGTGTCTCAGAGTGTTTCTGATCTCTGTCAAGTTGCTACCTCATGTCCCACAGATGTCACAGTTGACCTACCTAGGCAGTGCAGGGCTTGAACTGGGTGGTGTGTAGGGCAGCATATTGAGGAGTGATTGTAGTCGTATCCCTCTGTCCGATGATTGCTGTGTGATAAACGTGGGCAGCATGGTCAGGACAGGATGATTGTAGCTTGGCACACTGATATGTATTCTTGTCTTGTCTTTTGCATCCATACTGGTCAACGCCCAGCTTAAGAAGGTGTTGATCCTGGTGGTCCACAGCCGGTTAAGTGCCCACTGTTGGAAGAGGTGGGAGGACATGAGACGCTGGGCCCAGAAGATTGCAGAGGTGCAGCTGGGGCTGTCCTCCCAACGTGGGCGGGGTGGCTGTTGGACAGTGACCCCCCTAGTGACCCGATTTTAGCTGTGGCCTGCAAAGAGTTGAATGGGCGTTTGATGAGGACAGCACAGCAGCCACAATGGGGTGAGTACAAGGCAAATTCCTGCTTGTCCCTTTGCCAGGTGATAGAGCGAAGGATTGACTGCTTCTTCTGGGTTTTGCTTTCACTAATGACCGAGCTGACAAAAATCTCTGGAATGCACTTCTTAGTTTAAAGAGGCCATTTATTATTACTTAACCACAAGGTTCCTGAGAGAGGAGTTTAGTAGGTTGGAGGCACATGTTTAAAAATAGTCACAGAATGAAAGGAAAATATATCAAAGTGATTCTCAACTGCAATGTACACAGCAAATATATGTGATTATATTATAGCATAACTGCCAAGCAAAGGATAAAGTCAAAATTCATCACTGTAGGGCCTATCACTGCTCTTCATCTTTCTCATGCCAGCAAGCTGATGACCCCTGTTCAACTGCGAGAAAGAGTTTTTCCACCCTCACAGGAGGTCAGGCAGTTGACGTCCACTCCTGACTGAAGTCTCGAGAATTTCCCCTCACTGCTGCCCAGGGACACCTTTTATAGAATAATCATGGGAAAATGCCTTCCAAAAGGCCCTTCCCTCTCAGATGTGAATATTCAAAACATGCTGGCTACTGTAGGTCAGAGTTGGAAGAAACAACGTCAAAAGTTGGCCAAGTTTTCAAGGCTCTCTCTTCCAAGGCCGAGTTCTTCCCTGCACTAAAGAAAAACACAAAGTATGCGCTTCCTTATCATGCTATCGTGTTCGGTAAGTGAAAATACAAAAAACACAAGCTTAGTTTACCATGTGGAAAAACACAGCTCATCTGCAATGTCTCAACTGCAATGTCTAACGCCACGTTAAAGCCAATAGGCAGCTAAACTGAATACAAAATGTAGGGGGTCATTCTGACCCCGGCGGGCGGCGGGAGCCGCCCGCCTGGAGGGAACCGCCAGAATACCGCTGCGCGGTCAAAAGAACGCCGCGGGTATTCTGGGTTTCCCACTGGGCTGGCGGGCGACCGCCAAAAGGCCGCCCGCCAGCCCAGTGGGAAACACCCCTCCATGAGGATGCCGGCTCCGAATGGAGCCGGCGGAGTGGAGGATGTGCGACGGGTGCAGTGGCACCGGTCGCGTATTTCAGTGTCTGCAAAGCAGACACTGAAATACAAAGTGGGGCCCTCTTACGGGGCCCCACGACACCCCTCACTGCCATCCTGTTCCTGGCGGGCGGAACCGCCAGGAACAGGATGGCGGTGAGGGGGTCGGAATCCCCATGGCGGCGCAGCAAGCTGCGCCGCCATGGCGGATTCCCCTGGGCAGCGGAAAGCCGGCAGGAGACCGCCGACTTTCCGTTTCTGGCCGCGGCTGTACCGCCGCGGTCAGAATGCCCGGCGGAGCACCGCCAGCCTGTTGTTGGTGCTACCGCCGACCCCGGCGGTCCATGACCGCCGGGGTCAGAATGACCCCCGTAATGTCTAACGCCACGTTAAAGCCAATAGACAGCTAAACTGAATACAAAATGTAATGTGCCACTGCTGAACATTGAACAACTAATATGCACAGTGGTGAAACACAAAGTCAGTGTTCAAACATACTTATTTTCACTACACACTGACAATGAGGGATGTATCATGTATCATAGATCATATGGGAGCTTATTTGTGTAGGCAGGTCATGTGGACCTGCGACTTAGGACAAAACTATGGGTAATCATCAGACCCATTGCTTTTGAGGGACCACATGTAGCTGTGTGAAGAGAACAAATATTTATTATTTGTTCTTCTAGTGGTGTTAGTTATTTCCAACAGTTCAGTCCTCCCAGGGGTTACAGGCCAAAGGTAACTAGGACATGGATCACTCTCCTCTGCAATGTGTCTGGGAATATGTGTAAGTTGACTTCTGCCACCCAGGAGCTAGTTATCTTCAGTGTACGATGGGTGCTGATGCCTCACAGCAGTCTGTGATGCGTAGATGTCCATCATACATGTGACATGACTTACATGGCAAATTGTTGGCAGCTGCGGCAAACTACTTTCCCTTTGCAAGTGGGGAATGTGCATTGACATGAGTGATCTGTCATCACTGCAGCCATCATTTCTTGTGCCTATATGTCAGGATGTGCTCCATTCTCCTTAGGATACATATCTATGCTGCTGTTTTATGCATGTGCTACCCATGTTGATGGGATGATGTCTGGAGTCTCTCACATATATGTGCACGGGAACTGTTTTTGTAATGGTATATCTACAATGGTGGTCCATTTCTTGTGGTGCCACAGACAGGAGTGTGTCACCAACATATGTCGTCTGACAGATACCTTCATTCCTCATAGCATGTCATTAGTCTTGTAAAACTGCAGTAGCAATAAGGGACATGGCAAGTAGGGCCAGAGTGTGGATCCAGTTTATGTTAGTATGACCCCTGATGTATAAAATTATATACTAAGATTAAGGCCATAGGCCAGTCCAAAGTAGACAAGTGCAACATGCACATATGGCACTTGTATGTGCCCCTAACTTGACTCCTGACTGCCATGTAACCTCCACAGGTAGGGGCATCAATGGGACAGCAGACATCTCAGTGATTGTGGGGGGCATTGTGGGGTTGGGCTTAGTGTTGGAAGGGAGATCTTTGGGCTTGGGTTTGGGAGAGAGTGCTTAGGTCGAGGCTTGCGGGAGGGTTGGTAACTCTTGGGAGGGGCAGACTTATTGGCTGGGAGGGGCATGGGTACTTGCGGGGCAGGGGAGAGGATGGAGATGGAAGGGCTGGAGTTGAGAGGAGACAAAGAGCATTTTGGGGTCACACAGGGTGGAAGAGGAGTAGAGAAAAGGTTTAACTCCAAGAAGAAAGCTTTCCTTGACACACGGGGCAGGCATGGCAAAAGGGTTTGGGTGTGGAGGGATAGGGAGTGGTTATCTGAGGTGTTTTGGTAGATGTCTTGGGTGCATGTGTGTGTGAGGTATGCTTGTGGGTGCTGGGTGTCTGTTGGGTGAGTGAGTGTGGGCGTTTATGTGTCTTGGGTGGATGGGGGTAGAGGTGCTGAGAAATGCCCTTGTGGATGGGTGACTGTAGACATGGTGGATGTGCTGCATGTAGATGTGTCTGTGGTTGTGGTGCCTGTGGATATGGTGACTGGTGTGGATGTCCGAGGGTCTGCTATTTTGCCGATTGTGGGTAGGATAGGTGTTGTGGCTGTATTGGTGAATGCTGGTGTGGTAACTGCAGGTGTGCCAGGTGCTGTGTATGTGATACTGGGAGTGGTGGGGGTGTCAGGGCAGGTAGTGACTGTTGATGTGTATGCAGGTGGATGTTGCTTGTGTGCATGCCTGTGGTGGGTCTTGTGGTGCTTGTGTTTGTCAGCGCTGCCCTTGGATGTTGAGGTGGATGCATGCCTGTCTGTTTGTGTGCTGTGGCTGGGTCAGGGAAGAGGGGTTTGGGAAGAGGAAGGTGGAGTGGGTATGGAAAACAAAGGGTGACTGGCTGCCATCAGTGTAGAGGCCAGGGCCTGAAAGGATCTCTGTAGGCCAGCCCATGCACCATGAATTCCCTTCAGGAATGCAGTCCCTGGATGGCATTCACGATAGTCGACTGACGCACAGAGATCGACCTCAGTAGGTCAATAGTCTCTCCTCACTGAGGGCAGCAAGGCTGACAGGGGCAGGGGAAGAGATGCCTGCGGCATAGGAGACGGCCACCCTTTTGGGTGAGCGGGCATAGACAACTGGGTGGGGAGCTAAAGGGAGGGCGGTGGTAGACAGGGGGGTGGTGGACAAAGATGGCACTGGGGTCGTCCCGGATGTGTCCGTCACCTCCAGGGAGTGTCCACTGGAGGAGGATTCAGAAGATGATGTACTGGATCCAGTCTCCCCCGTGGCACTCCCCTCGCCCTCCGGGCCACTGGGTCCCTTGCTGGCAGTGATATCAGCACTCGGGGTCCCGTGGCCAGCAGCATCCCCACTCGCCTGTGCCCTGTCTCCTTCACCTGCTGATGCTGATGCACACAAATAGAGAGCGAGAGAGAGGGAGAGATAGAAAGGTAGAGAGAGTGTCATCACATTCTTCACATACACACATTACTAAATGCACAATTGTAGGTATACATCTCCTGGCAAGGTAGTCCCTTATTGAAATCCACAGATCCTACATCATGTCAAAATATTTTACTTCTATCTACCCAATTTGTCAGCTCTCTCACTGATAACACAATCCATGTAAGGGAGCACAACTGGAGCAACCCATCAAATCACTGGTAAATCTAAGTCAGCATGCTCATCATGCCCTGGCTAAAGCTGATATACTGTCCTAATCCAGGTAATAATTTACCATAATCTTATTGCCTTTAGGAAAAGCTGTTGACTGATAACACCATATCATGCCTATTCCGAATGTACACCTAACCAGTCCATGACCATAAGTCATGTTCCATGCAAGTACAGACAACTCCCTTCACAAACGACACAGCACCTGCTATTCCAATCACATGCCTTTCTGATCCCTCTATACATATATCACACAATGCATCAATCTCTGATGAAGGCACAACATGTGGCAGTCCCATCGGTTGCCATTACTGTGTTACTACATGTACCAAACCATAGAGGAATAGCTGCAGTCACTACACACAGATATTCCATATCACACCGTAAATGCATGTACAGCTACAGTGGCCTACCTAGCACACATGAGACATTCACTGACAATCACAGAGAGCATAGTTACAACTACTAAACCAAGGACAGCCTACTAATTCCTAATAGGGCACATTACATTCCACCTGACATGCAGATACAGAGTAAACCAACATCACTCACACCATTCCTGACGTGATTTCTAGTAGCTAAGTCCAGACAACACACATATTCCACTGAAAATACATGTACACATGATGTACACATGGACCTACACGACTGCCATTGCACTGACAACATATCCCACTACAACAACACCTCTATGAGAAACAGTAGTACAGCTAAACTATGACATCTTGAAATATGAGGTGACCCAATACCAATTCCCATGCAAACTGCCCACATCAGCTAGGCTGAGGGTAGCAATGATTGTCTCACTCTACAAGATCTGCACCAAGTAGCCATTGAGACATGATGTAGGCAGCTAATACCATATGTTGCACTCCTATTAGTAGTGCATTGGCACATAAAGCATGGACATTGCACATTGTCAAATGGTAGGATAGTCTAGCCACTTACCTACTCCAAAACACAGGCATTGAGATAAAAGTAATTTGCCTACATGTCAATGGCATTGAAATGCAGGTAAGGGCAAATAAACAAAATCAGACACCCATAGTTGGATGTCCTTCAGTTACTACCTTCACAAAACCCATAGGATGATTATGAAGGGACAATGGGGACACCTCCACAAACCCACATGAACAGTCCAATACTGGCAACACCTATTAACTGAATGAGATGCCAAACTCACAAGGAGTCAATACCTGTACCAGGACATAGGGTAACTAGGCTCTGCACCAGAATTGTCAGGCACTATGTAGCACATACAGCTGATCTTAACAGATGGGAGTGGTCTGACACCTTAGAGCTACATATTCATATAATTAGATTAATGGACCAGGAAATACTTGATGGGTAGGATTATACAGCAGCTTATATACAAATATATGGCTGAGTAGAGTCACACATGTGGCACTGTCAATTGTGCATCTCCACATGCAGTCATAGATATTCTTTGACACAGGTGATCTAAAGGTCGACATGCAAAACCCTAAGCCAGATCTCCATCTTTTAATCAGGCAACTTGAGTACTGTGTATTCCCAGTCAACATACATTTAGCACCTACTACAGTGTCACAGCTGCTAAAGTCTGACAGCAAACACCAGACAATCACAGGAAAGTACATGAAGTCAGTTAGTACTTACCCACTTGTGGTTGTTGTGCTGACTCAAATGCCCATCCACCTCAGGGTTGCCCACCACCAAAATGCAGGCCATTAGGGGGGGGTCAGGGTCTGACGGACAGTACTCCCTTGATTGGGAGGACATTCCCACCTGGGACTCAGCGGTCTTCCAGCCCTAGCGTCTCAGGTCCTCCTACCACTTTCTGCAATGAGTGCTCCGCCGGCTGCAGCCCCCAGTGTTTGCACTTGCTTGGCGATGGCATGCCACATCCGCTCCTTGGCCTTGATCTGCCTGGATGACACAGACAAAAGGAGAAGGTTATGTACACATGCACCATACCAATAGGAGTGTTCAGTACACATCAATCACAGCAAGTAGGCACACATACCAATTGTCGCTGCACACACGCCTCCACATTATGCCATCTGCATGCATCAACACCCTCACAAGTTCATATCCCCGATGCAACTTCACACAGGACACCTACCACACATAGTTAGGACATTGAACTCATCTGCTCCTCTGGTGCTCCATATAGCTGTTCATACAGGGGTAGGCCCTCCTCCACTAGCCTCTCAAGCTCTTCCGGGTGAAGGCAGAAGCTCTATCACCTGCAGGATGTGGCATAATGACTCCCAGAGGCAGTACACAGCAGCTCACGTTGTGGAAGTCTTGCTGGCTATAGTGTCAGGAGTCAAGAGAGCAACAGTGGAGAAGATGGCGGTCACGGCCGTGACTACATGACCATCATCGCCGGCGGATATCGCCATTGGGCCAAGTCCGCCAAAGACACCAATGTTTTACTATGGCAAGTTACATGGTGGTTGCGACTGCCTGCTGCCATGACGACGTCCGCTGGCTGACTCAGGTCACTTCCACCTGTCCAGTCCATGAGGTGAGGTGCCTGCCATTTTGGGCACATTTCATAGATGGAAGTGTATTCTAATCTGGGTCATTCACTTAATTCCCTAAATTGCTGTATATCTGTATGTAGTGCTATCATGCTTGTGCAAGATAATGTGCAAATGTGAAGTAAAAGCTGTGTTGAGTGAGTAAATATGATGAAAAACATGTACAGCTTCTCAGAGGTGCTTAGTCCACGGAAATAGATTGATCTTTACCAAAACACATGTGTGATCAGTGCAGGACTGCTGAGTCTTGCACACATATGATCTAACAGTAGTATCAAATGCCCAATCCCATTGCCATAGTTGCCAATGTGCACCAAGAAGGGTGAAATCTGTGCATATCTATGGGCTGTACTGTAGATGTCAGATGTGCTGGGTGCCCTACACAGATGTTAGGTGTGAGGTGATAAACAAAGTGTACATGATGTGTGCATACTGCATAAATCATAGCATTTTCACTTCTCTCAACATAGTTATCCTGCCATGAGGAGAGTGAGACAACCACCAGTGTACCGTCCACTAGTAGACCTGGACACCATGGAGGAAAGGCAGGTATCCAGACATAGGCCCTCATTCCAACCCTGGCGGGCATGGACCGCCAGGGTGGAGGGACACGGAAGCACCACCAACAGGCTGGCGGTGCTTCCAGGGCCATTATGACCGCGGCGGTAAAGCCACAGTCAGAAAAGGTGATCCGGCGGTTTCCCGCCGGATTTCCCCTGGCCCGGAGAATCCTCCATGGCGGAGCTGCTTGAGGCGCCGCCATGGGGATTCCGACCCCCTTCCCGCCAGCCTGTTTCTGGCGGTTTACACCGCCAGAACCAGGATGGCGGGAACGGGTGTCGTGGGGCCCCTGGGGGCCCCTGCACTGCCCATGCCACTGGCATGGACAGTGCAGGGGCCCCCTAACAGGGCCCCATTAAGATTTTCACTGTCTGCTTTGCAGACAGTGAAAATCGCGACGGGTGCAACTGCACCCGTCGCACCCCTGCAACTCCGCCGGCTCCATTCGGAGCCGGCTTCATTGTTGCAGGGTCTTTCCCGCTGGGCCGGCGGGCGCCCTTTTGGCGGTCGCCCACCGGCCCAGCGGGAAAGTTGAAATGACCCCCATGGTCTTTTGACCACGGTGCGGTCTAAAGACGGGGTTACTTTGGCGGGCGGCCTCCGCCGCCCACCAAAGTCAGAATGACCCCCATATTGTCTTAATCTTCATACCATCATGGATCTATGTACTCAGTTGGAGCCAGATCTGATGCCTGCCATTCGCAATCCACCTGGAATACCTCCCATCATCCAGGTATTGTCAGTGCTACACTTCCTGGCCACAGACTCCTTTCAGAATACAGTGGCTTTAAAAGCAGGGATGTCCTAGCCCATTTTCAGTCTGATTTTGAAGGATGTACTGTGTGCATTGTTGAGACACCTGGCGAGCTACATCAGGTTTCCCCACCAAGCAGATTTGGCCTATGTGAAGGCAGACGTTTATGAGATGGGACACATTTCTCATGTGGAAAGAGCCATTGATGGCACCCATGTAACCTTGGTCCCTCCCAGTGCAAACGGTGTATAGGAACAGGAAGGACTACCACTTAATCAGCATTCAGGTGGTGTGTCTGGCACACAAGTACATCTCACAAGTCCGCGATCTGTGTCTGATTCCCACATCATGCAGAACAGCAATGTCCCACAGCTAATGGCACATCTCCACACAGAGAGGGCCTGGCTAGTTGGTGTTTCCATTGTAGTGTGTACGTGTCTCCTATCATTACAATATAGCCAGTCGCACATACAGTTTTTGACTTGTTTAACCATTGTGTTCACAGGTGACTCAGGCTTTCCAAACCGTCCTTGGTTGTTGACACCAGTGAGGTACCCAACCGTGTCAGGGGAACTCCCTTACAATGAGGCCCATAGAAGGATAAGGCATGTCATAGAGCATACATTTGGGCTCCTAAAGGCAAGATTTAGGTGCCTGGACCTATCTGGAGGAGCCCTCCTTTACTCGCCCCACAAGGCATGCCAAATAATCATTGCCTGCAGCACGCTCCACAATTTACCCCTGAGACGTCAGATACCATTGATAGCGGATGACGGAGAGGCAGCTGAAGCTGTGGTTGGAAATGATGATATGGAAATTGATGAAGATCCAGAGGAAGAAGGAGCAGGTGACTAGAGGGTGGATCTCATCAATCAGTACTTCAACTGACATACAGATACGTTAAATGGACCTTTTTGTGATGAATGTGCACATCTTGTAGTAGATGGCTGCCATTACACCTCCTTTCTTGCTCCATCAGTGGGGGTGTAATGAGCTCCAATGCCTATCTGTGAGTTGTGGATGCAGCCTGATAAACTGTAATGTGTACAGGACAGAATGGTCTGCTTTTTAGCTTTGTGTCGTGCAATCTTCTAGCCTATTTTCCTCCCACTCATTGATTTAGCTATATCCTGTTTGGCTTTACAACCTAGATGTGATGTATTCAGTGTCAGTAGCCAATGGTTATTGCTGACAGACATGAGAGGTGTACCTGACAGATACCTGGTAAAATGTGATTCATTTCAGTGGGGTGGTACCTTGATAGTTTATCCTTCATACAAGTGGGGTGGTAAATGCTTAGTCCTTTTCTTTTACCTGTGGGGTTGAGGAGGATGTAAAATGGAGTATAACGTGTCAGGTGCAGTTAGTGGCACATGTGTGAAGGTTTGATCATGGCCTCTCTCTTCACAATGGGTGGAGTACTTTGTGATGGCCATGGGACCTAATTGTGTTTGTATTCTAACTTTGCTGCCCAAGGTACATATAACTGTATACTGACATAGGTGAGTGACAATCCTACATGTATGGGGCCTATGTTAGTGTATGTTTTAAGTACTGGGTTCCTCTGTGATGTTCATTGGATATGTGATATTGTAGCTATGGTATAGGTAAGTGAAGAGTTTCTACCGGGTGATATAGAGGATATATCTGTGTGCCCCAGATTTGTTGATAGTTAACCATGTGTCTGACTTCTGCAACCTGTGCATGTACATTGCATGACACCATGTCTTACATCCTGATGGTATTCTCTGTAATACTCTATTTGCAGATTGGAATTCTGACTATACAATTGTATTGACCTGGATTTGAATCTCTCTGACATCTGTCCTGTGACATTTCTGTTGTAATGTGTCTCCTGCTGAGGTCTGTTCGATACAGGCGGGCATGACCAGACCAAATGTGGCAAACATAACTGTTGTACATGTATTATAAAGGACACATACACAGTTGCTGTGTTTACTTGTGATTTATTGTGCATATCAAAATACTATGAGCTGCAATTAAAGTGCAGAAATAAAAATAAAAGTGATGAGTGATGTCATGGTTGATGTATTTATCAGGGCAGCTGCTACACCATTTGGTTACATAAGTCCAGTGTCCTTGTACTGTGGGAAAATAGAGTTAGGTTTCTGAACAGTTAACAGGGTGTTTGTGTGGCACACAAGGGTAACAAATCAGGAGAGGTTCACTTCGTGGCAGTGGGTTTGGTCTTGGCATCTGCTCCAACTGGATGTCTGGGTGGACGTCCACATTTGCGGAGGGTTCTTCAGCTACAGAGGGTTGGGTGTCTGAGGCATTTCCTTCCCCTGGCAGGGCCTCCATTCCACTAGCTGCCACAGATATGGAAGGGGCAGATGTAACATTGCTAGTGTAAGGGGCCTGATGTTGTGTGGAGAAACTAATCAGGGTGGCATTGATGTCCCTCAACACCCCTGCAATGGTCATGTAGGCATTTTGTGCCTGCCACTGCTGCATGACTTTCTGGTGGTGTTCCCTCTGCAGCCTTTGATTTTTCCCCACCATGGTGATGATTTGGCCCATCCTATTTTGGGAACTTTGGTAAGCTCTAAAGACTTGGGAAATGGTTTCCTGGTCAGTTGTGTCTCTTCGAAGCCCTATCCTCTGGCCCACAGCATCCCTCCCATACACCCTACACCAACAAGATTGTGCCCCTAGCACAGTGTGCCCACTCTCAGTGGTTGGAGGTCCATAATAGTCAGGGGTGTCAATGTAAGACTTGGGTCCCTGTACTATGGGGCACATAATAGATTGAATAGTCCTCGGGACACAGGTTTAGGTGTGAATGATTGCCTGTGATGTGGATGCTACAGTGATGGGAGGAGTTGATGTGGGCAGGGTGAGGCTGAGAGTCATTGACTGACCAAGTGTCCAAGATGGGCCAGGTTGTTCGTCAGTGTCCAGACATTCAAGCGTGTTGTCCTCACTGGGGCCTTCATCCTGAGTGGGACTGATAGTCTAAGGTATCCTCTCCATGGTGGCAATGGCAAGGTTACCTGTGGAGGGAGTGAGACATAGAGTTCAGGTTAGAATGGGTGTTTTTATTTCTTTTTTGTGGGATGAAGACAGTGGCTTAACATGATTCCCAGCAATAACATTGACAGATGCAGCACATCATACCTTAGTTAAACATACAACTCTATGACTTGTTTCCCTTACTCCATGTTTAGAGCTGTCATACTAATTGGGTACAGAATATTGTGCAGATGCAATCTTATTATGTCTGATATATGACATGACTGTTCAGCACTGTTACCTGATGAGTAGTCAGGCTTGCTATATGTCACACATTAAAGCTACACAATACACCATGGTGTCCTGGTGGGAACACAGTATGTGAGGATGCAGGAGAAATTGTCCTGTAACTAGATGTTGTGCATATGCATCGACTGCCATCTTACTTTCCAACCCAGGACTGTCTATTTCTGTTTTGGAATGTTTGATCCGTGGCCATTGTGAATGGTCACTCAGCTGTAGCTGTGTTTTACTTTGGTTGCTATTGCGAGTGTGCCATTGCATTGCCATGTACTGGTCCTTGCTAGAACATTCTCAATGGTGTAGACAGTACTTTAGTTGTACGTGGATAACATGTGATGTAATGTACACAATCCATGTTTTCACAATAATGGGTTAGTGCATTCTGGGATTCGTAGTGATCTGATCAGCCTGTGGTTAACATGCCATTTCCACGGGCTGGGAGGGCAGTTGGGCTTTTGTGCAGAAGTGGCATGCCAGAGAGGAGCTTTAGGTGTTTAGGTGAGAGGTGCAGTGGCTAAAATAGTAAAATAGGGAGGATTTGGGTAGTGGTGAGGAAGCATGCAGGACTAGTCAATTGTGAGACATGAATGTTGTGGGTACTTACCAGACTCCAGTCCCCAGGGTATTTCTCTTAGGCCCTCAGGATGCAGTATGTCCAAGACCTTCTCCTCCCAAGATATGAACTCTGGGAGTGGAGGTGGGGGCCTACCGCCAGACTTCTGCACAGCAATCTGGTGCCTGGATGCCATGGAACGCACCTTCCCCCGTGGGTCATTCCACCTCTTCCTGATGTCGTCCCTTGTGCATGGATGACTGCCCACAGAATTGACCCTGTTGACTGTCATTTGCCACAACTCCATTTTCCTGGCAATAGATGTTTGTTAGACCTGTGCTTCAAACAGGGGTGCCTCTACCCTGACAATTGTATCTACCATGACCCTCAACTTGTCATCAGTGAAATGTGGGTGTTTTGGTGGGTACATGGTGGTGGTTGTGTGGACGGTGTGTGATGGTGTTGTGAGTGTAAGGGTGCAGTGTTAGGTAATTGGTGAGGTGTGGGTGCTTGTTGGACCTGGCCCTTTTTACAAGGTCATTCCCAAACGTTTTGCCTCCTTCCTTCTATTTTTCCTGACCTGTTTTTGTTGGCTTTTGAACTCTGAGCACTTTACCACTGCTAACCAGTGCTAAAGTGCATATGCTCTCTGTGTAAATTGTACTATTAATTGGTTTATCCATGATCAGATTATTTGATTTACTAGTAAGACCTTAGTAAAGTGCACTAGAGGTGCCCAGGGCCTGTAAATCAAATGCTACTAGTGGACCTGCAGCACTGATTGTGCCACCCACATAAGTAGCACTGTACTCATGTCTCAGACCTGCCACAGCAGTGTCTGTGTGTGCAATTTTAAACTAGAAATTCGACTTGGGACGTGTACCCACTTGCCAGGCCTAACCCTTCCCTTTTCCTGCATATAAGACACCCCTAAGGTAGGCCCTAGGTAGCCCCATGGGCAGGGTGCAGTGTATGGTTAAGGTAGGACATATAGGCCCTCATTCTGACCTTGGCGGGCGGCGGAGGCCGCCCGCCAAAGTCCCGCCGTCAGGTTACCGTTCCGCGGTCGAAAGACCGCGGCGGTAATTCTGACTTTCCCGCTGGGCTGGCGGGCGGTCGCCTTCAGACCGCCAGCCAGCCCAGCGGGAAAGAGGCTTCCACGATGAAGCCGGCTCGGAATCGAGCCGGCGGAGTGGAAGCTGTGCGACGGGTGCAGTTGCACCCGTCGCGTATTTCGCAGACAGTGAAATACATGTAGGGGCCCTCTTACGGGGGCCCCTGCAATGCCCATGCCAGTGGCATGGGCACTGCAGGGGCCCCCAGGGGCCCCGCGACCCCCCCTACCGCCATCCGGATCTCGGCGGTCCGACCGCCGGGATCTGGATGGCGGTAGAGGGGGTCGGAATCCCCGCGGCGGTGCAGCAAGCTGCGCCGCCGCGGAGGATTCAATGGGGCGGCGGTACACTGGCGGGACCCCGCCAGTGGTGCCGGTCCGACCGCGGCTTTACCGCCGCGGTCGGAATCCCCATTGGAGCACCGCCGGCCTGTCGGCGGTGCTCCCGCGGTCCTCCGCCCTGGCGGTCAAAGACCGCCAGGGTCAGAATGACCACCATAGTATTGTGTTTTATATGTTCTGACAGTGAAATACTGCCAAATTCGGTTTTCACTTTGCAAGGATTATCTCTCTCATAGGTTAACCTGGGGGCTGCCTTTAAACAGGATCAAAGCGTAGCTTCCCTTTGAGAGCAGATAGACATGTGGAGTTTGGGACCTCTGAAATCACAATTTAAAAATACATCTTTTAGTAAAGTTGGTTTTGAAAGTGTGTGTTTGAAAATACCACTTTTAGAAAGTGGGCATTTTCTTGCTTGAACCATTTTTGTGACTCTGTCTGTTTGTGGATTCCCTGTCTGGGTTAGTTTGACAGATGGGCTGTATGCACCCCTCTCCAGACAGTGACACAAAGGGGGCTGGGGTGTAGCCTGCATATTCTGATGAGCCATCTGTGCTAGGAGGGAGGGGAGGGGTGGTCTCTTGCACTTAAAAGGGCTGTGCCTGTACTCACACAATGCAGACTCAACCCCCTGGTGTGTGTCTGAGGCCTTGTCTGGGCAAGGCAGGATTTCACAATCAAGAGAGACTTTCCATTGAAGTAAGCCTACTTCAAAGGCCAAAATGGGTATGAGAAGAGGACCCAAAACCACAGACTTCAGACACTTCTTGGGGTAGACACTCTACCGCACAGACACTTCTGGGCAAGAAACCTGCTGGTGAAGAATCCCTGAACTAGACCGGCCAAGGGGAACTGCCTGGCTGACCAAAGGACTCAGTGGGACTGCTTTTCTGACAAGGAATGCTGCCTTGCTGTTGCCCTGCTGCCTTGCTGCTCCCTGGCTGTGCTGAGAAGTGCTCTCCAAGGGCTTGGATAGAGCTTGCCTCCTGTTCCCTGAAGTCTCAGGACCAAAAAGACTTCCCTCCTGCAACTGGACTCCTTGTGTGGCAAAAATTGTATGCACAGCCTGCTAATAACGACACACAGCCTGCCCTGTGGTGAGCAATTCACTGCATGCCGAACCGGGACGATGCATCGCGACTTCGCAAGGGGAAGATCAATGCAGCGCCTGTGTTGCGACCGGAACTTCGATGCACGGCCCACCGGATTGATGCACAGCTGACCTGGGACGACGCAGCCTGACTTCCAGAGAGGAATCCACGTAGTGCCTGACGTGCGGAAGAAAATTCCACGCAATGCCCACTGGATTGACGCAACACTTATGACGTCGCTCTACATGCCCAGGATTGCACACACAGTCTCCGGGGCACCAGAAAACTCTGCAACCCGAAGAGGAACCAAGTCCGCGTGCCGGAAATCGATGCAAAGCCTTCCCCTGTGTGAAAAATAATAGAGCAAGTTGGTGTGCGAAGGGGCGAAACCGACACACACCTCCCCGTTTTCCACGCATCGCCTCCTCTGCTGTCCCTTGCGGAGATTTTGAACGCAAACCAGGTACTTTGTGCTTGCAAGAGACCTTTATTGTTTTTAAGAGAGACTTATTTGTTTTGCAAAGACTTAAGACACTTTGGCCCTCATTACAACCCTGGCGGTCGTTGATAAAGCGGTAGTAACACCTCCAACAGGCTGGCGGTAAAAAAAATGGAATCATGACCACGGCAGAAACCGCTAACACAGACAGCCACTTAAACACTCCGACCGCCACGACAGTAGCAACAAACAACAGTCAGGCGGAAGACAAGGTTCCGCCCACTGTAGTACAAGAGGCCTATCCACCACCTTTGGTGGTACCAACGCTATCAAAAGCACAGCGGAAACAGTGTTCTGAAGGGAAACGACTCATCTCTCGGCACTCAAGGAAGAACCAGGAAGCCATGGAGCCCGAGCCCCAGGTCTTCTCCATGCTGGTGTATCTGCTCATATACTAGGAGTACCAACGCCGGCAACGACGACCACGGTGAGTACTGCACCTAGCACACAGAGGAGGGGGAGGAAAAAGAGAGTAACACACACACAACACGCAGTTAGAAATACGTTTATAATTCAAAAACAGTATTTACAAAATATACAATATTTACAAAAGGTGGGACAATGTCCCCTCAAAATGTCTGTGGCCCACTGGCCCAAAACACACAGGCCAAGCCCACACTTGAATCCTGCCTCAATACGGAGAGAATACTGCAGGGGCATTAGGTCAAAAACACACAGGCACCTCAGGGGGACGGGGAAGTGGGGGGCACCTCAGCCGAAAGATGGTACAACGTCACTGCTCCTAGAGGGGGATCCAGGCCCACTGCTTGGTCCTGGGGAGTGCAATGCCACAGTCTCTCAAGTGGGTGGTTTGTACACTGCCTGGTCCTGGGGAGTGCAAAGCCACAGTCTCTCAAGTGGGTGGTTTGCCCTCTGCCTGGTCCTGGGGAGTGCAAAGCCACAGTCTCGCAAGTGGATGCCTTCTTGTAGGAAAGTACCATCTTGCCTGGCATGTTACCCCCATTTTTACTTGTGTGTCAGTTTGTTTTTGCTTTTCTCACTGGGATCCTGCTATCCAGGACCCCATTGCTCATAGTTTGTGGCCTAAAATGTGTTCCCTGTGTGGTGCCTAACTGTGTCACTGAGGCTCTGCTAACCAGAACCTCAGTGCTTATGCTCTCTCTCCTTTTAAAATTGTCACTGCAGGCTAGTGACCATTTTCACCAATTCTGACTGGCACACTGGAACACCCTTATAATTCCCTAGTATATGGTACCTAAGTACCCAGGGTATTGGGGTTCTAGGAAATCCCTATGGGATGCAGTATTTCTTTTGCCACCCATAGGGAGCTCAGCCAATTCTTACACAGGACTGCCAATGCAGCCAGAGTGAAATAACGTCTGCGTTATTTCACAGCCATTTTACACTGCCTTTATGTAACTTATAAGTCACCTGCTCTGGCGCGAAACTGGACAAAGGAAAGGGTAGTGACCACTCCCCTGTCCATCACCACCCTAGGGGTGGTGCCCAGAGCTCCTCCAGTGTGTCCCAGACCCCTGCCATCTTGAATGCAGAGGTGTGAGGGCACAATGGAGGCCTCTGAGTAGCCAGTGCCAGAAGGTGACGTCAGATACCCCTCCTGATAGGGGCTTACCGTGTTAGGTGGCCAATCCTCCTCTGAGGGCTATTTAGGGTCTCTCCTGTGGGTTTCTCTTCACATAACGAATTCAGGAGCTCACCAGAGTTCCTCTGCATCTCCCTCTTCGACTTTTGCCAAGGATCGACCGCTGACTGCTCCAGGACGCCTACACTGCTGCCAGTGGAGGGGGGAGGCTACAGCCCTTCCCCTGCAGCCTCGGACGGCTGCGCACTGGGGCTGCTGCTGCTGGTGGCGGTGCAGGTGAGGGTTCTGGCCGCGGTGCAGGTGGCTGTGCAGGTGCTGCCAGTGGAGGGGGGAGGCTCCAGCCCGTCCCCTGCAGCCTTGGACAGCTGAAGTGCCCTGGCTGGTGTTCTGTGCCCCTTCCTGCCCTTGGCAGATAGTGCTGCCTCCTTGCTTCTGCCAACTGGAGTCTTTGCCTTGGCCTTGCTGGCTGGCTGTGCCTCCTTTTCCTTGCTGGATGCTCTCCCCTTTTTGCCCTTTCCTGGTGGCAGAACCTTCTTGGCCTTCGCAGGTGTTGGTGGCACACTGGCAGGCCTGATGGGTGCCTCCTTAGAGCCTCTCAGAGCTGCAGAAACCACAGCGGATGAGGACTTGGTGGCTGAGGTGCTGGGCATCGTTCTGGCCACCCTAGCGCGAAGTGAAGGATGGGGGGTAGGGGTAGGGAAGAGGTCAAGGCTGGCGAGGAAAAGCTTCTTAGGGACACTGGGGCGGGAAGAGGGCAAAGGTATAGGAGTGGAGGAAGAGGGAGTGGTTGTAGGAGGGGTCAGTCTGCTGTGTTTGGGTGCAGGTGCATGAGCTGGGTACTGTTGTGAGGTGGATGGCTGTTGGGTGGGTGTGTGCTTGCGTTTGTGTACTATGGGAGGAGGGGTCACAGACACAGTGGGAGATGACACAGGGGATGTGTGCATGGATGTGGGGGTGGGGACTGCCAGTGAGGGGCGTATAGTGATAGGCGTACTGGTGATATCCTTTTTCTGATGGGCGCTGACCTGCAGAGAAATATGCATTGAAAAAGGGGATTAGTCATACCGTCTGGATTGTTACACTCATGTCCCACAATATCCCTCCCATCCCTTTATGCACAGACATTGACCACCAGACATGCAGCACTCTGCCCAGGACTCCTCAGCCCCCCCTAAACGAGGCTTACACACACAGCAATCCATACATTCATGGCCCACACATCATGCTCACAGTGTACTCACTTGTTTGTCTGGAGGACCATAGAGTAAAGTATACTGGGGTAGGACCCCATCCACCCATCTTTCCAACTCCTCTGAAGTGAAGGCAGGGGCCCTTTCCCCAGACACTCGATCCATTGTCACTTCCAGACACAGGTCACTGCAGCACTTGCAGTATAGGACCTCTCCTGTTGAAGGTCAGGTAGCAAGTGATTGAACAGATAGCAAATGGTGATCACGTCCTCGGCGGTGTGTACCGTCACCCCCGGCGTACATCGCCATTGGCTCCTGGAACCCATAGGGCCCAATGATAACCATTGCGAAGTTGTGCAGCGGACATTGACTGCCAACCGCAAAGGTACACAACGCCAGCGGAATTACCTCATTTCCACTTGTCTCTCCTCACAGGTCAGGCAGCCGCCATTTCAATGGGGCACAGGCCATGGCACCTAACTGCGTCACAGCAGACATTGGCCTATCCACTGACTTTCAAATTCACATACTGTTTCTGTAAAGGAAGTAATGCATTGTTATTTTCACATATGTGTGAATATGACCCTCTGCTCACTGGTTTCCACCCTAGAGTTCAACCGCTGAGGATGAATAGGAGACATCCCCCCGTGTACAGACCCCTGGTGGACTTGGCGACTATGGAGGACAGGCACATTATCCTTACCTACAGACTTGATCGGGCCACAATCCAAGAACTGTGTGCCCAATTGGAGCCAGACCTGATTTCAGCTCGCTGTCAGCCCACAGGTATCTCCCCTCTAGTGCAGGTCCTGTCAGTGCTCCATTTCCTGGCAAGTGGCTCCTTCCAAACAACAGTGGCCATGGCATCAGGGATGTCTCGGCCAATCTTCTCCAATGTTTTGACCAGAGTGTTGTCTGCCCTGCTGAAACACATTGGTGCCATTGATGGTACACATGTAGCATTTGCCCCCCCCCCGGAGAAATGAACAAGTGTTCAGGAATAGAAAAAGCTTTCACTCTCTGAATGTGCAGATGGTGTGTTTGGCGGACCAGTACATCTCCCATGTGAATGCCAAGTATCCTGGCTCTGTGCATGATGCCTTTATCTTGAGGAATAGCAGCATCCCATATGTGATGGCTCAACTCCAGAGGCACCGGGTGTGGCTAATAGATGAGCTCAAGGTCCCCACCCAGTATATGTTGGTGTATGGGTGTGGGGTTGTCCCTAAGGGTGAGTGTGTGGCTAACAGGTATCTCTCGATATTTGCAGGTAACTCTTGTTACCCCAACCTCTCATGGCTACTGAACTCAGTGAGGAATGTCAGGACAAGGGCAGAGGAACGTTACAATGAGGCACATGGGCGAACAAGGAGGATAATTGAAAGAACCTTTGGCCTCCTGAAGGCCAGGTTCAGGTGCCTCCATCTGACAGGTGGAACCCTGTACTACTCACCCAAGAAGGTGTGCCAGATCATCGTTGCATGTTGCAGGTTGCACAACCTGGCCTTGAGACGCCAGGTGCCTTTTCTGCAGGAGGGTGAGCCTGGAGATGGTCTTGTGGCAGCGGTGGAGCCTGTGGACAGTGACGAAGGGGAGGCAGAGGATGAAGATGTGTACAACAGAAGTTCTCTCATTCAACAGTACTTCCAGTGACTCATAGGTAAGACACTGTAACTTCACTTTCCATTGCAGTTTTGTGTTAGACATTGGACATGGCAGCCTGATTTCCCTATGTCTATGGCCAATTACTGTACCCTTTGGCATCTCTATTTTCAGATCTCTGTGGCCCACTCTGGCTCCTGGTGTGTTTACTGCTGCCCACTACAGGTCATACCAATGTATATATGACTGTACATATGCATTTAAATGTTTACAGCTTGTTAAACTAATACATATTTCAATCAATTGACAGACTCCATGGTTGTATTTGTTCTAAGGGTGTTTATTTAAGTGCTAAGAGGTGGAGGGGGATGTGCAATGGGCTGGGGTGATGGTGGAGGAATGTCCAGATAGAGTCCAGTCTCTTTGTATCACAGGTGCATTGTCCAAGGGGACATAGTTAGGTGAGCAATGGCAGTTCAAAGTGGACAGGGTGACATAGTGGGACACAAGGGTGACATTCAGGAGAGTCTTATTTCCTGGTGGGGGTCTTGGCAATGTTCTCTGGCTTCTGCCTGGATTGCAGGGATCGTTTGTGGGGTGGTACTCCTTCTGCTGGGGGTGGTGTGCTGGTGGCCTGTTGGTCCTGTGGCGGGGCCTCCTGTCCACTAGCGCTGGCAGAGGTGGAGGGCTGATCTTCGGTGTGGCTAGTGTCAGGGGCCCGTTGGTGTGCCACTGCCTCCCTCATGGTGTTGGCCATGTCAGCCAGCACCCCTGCAATGGTGACCAGGATGGTGTGGATGTGTTTGAGGTCCTCCCTGATCCCAGGTACTGTCCCTCCTGCAGCCGCTGGGTCTCCTGCAACTTGGCCAGTATCTGGCTCAAGGTCTCCTGGGAATGGTGGTATGCTCCCAGGATCCCTGCAAGTGCCTTGTGGAGAGTGGGTTCCCTGGGCCTGTCCTCCCCCTGTCACACAGCAGTCCTCCAAGCTTCCCTGTTGTCCTGTGCCTCTGTCCCCTGAACCGTGTGCCCACTGCCACTGACCCCAGGTCCCTGATCGTCCTGTATTTTGTGATTCTCTCTAATGTACATGCTTTAGTGATGGGTGTCCATGCAGGTCTGCAATGGGTGTCCATGCATTGGTGTGGCATGCAGGGCTAGGTTTTGGGATGGGTGGATTCTGATAGTGGTGTATATGTGAGGTGGTGGAGTGATGGGGGTAAGGGTAGGGGTAGGAGTTTGTGATGGCATGCAGGTAGAGTGGGGGATATAAGAGTAAAGATTTTACTTACCAGAGTCCAGTCCTCCTGCTACTCCTGCCAGGCCCTCAGGATGCAGTATTGCCAAGACTTGCTCCTCCCATGTTGTTAGTTGTGGGGGAGGAGGTGGGGGTCCACCGCCAGTCCTCTGTATGGCTACCTGATGTCTTGCAACCACGGAATGTACCTTCCCCCGTAGGTTGTTCTACCTCTTCCTGATGTCATCCCTTGTTCTGGGGTGCTATGCCACGGCGTTGTCCCTGTCCACGACTCTCTGCCATAGCTCCATCTTCCTTGCAATGGACGTCTGCTGCACCTGTGATCCGAAAAGCTGTGGCTCTACCCGGATGATTTCCTCCACCATGACCCTTAGCCCCTCCTCTGAAAACCTGGGGTATCTTTCAAAGGGTTGTGGGTATTGTGGGTATGTGTTTTATATTGGTGTGGGTGTGGTGTGTGCCTATGTGTCAGGTGTGTGTAGTTTGATTTGTCCAACGTGATGTAGTTTTGTTAGTGTGTGTGTATTTTGTGTATTTTGAACCTGGCGGTGTGTACTGCCTATGGTTTACCGTGGTCGAAATACTGTGGGCGTATTTCTGTTGGTGTAACGGTGTAGGTTTTGGTACCGCCAGTTTATCACTGACCTTTGGTGTGGCAGACTTGTGTGTGTGTCTGTATAGTGGAGGATTTCTGTGTGTGGGTCAAAATACCCGTAAAGGTATACCGCCGCGGTCACAGTATCTTGGCGGCCTTCAGCATGGCGGTAGGCGGCATTTACCGCCAATGTTGTAATGAGGGCCTTTATATCACTTTTACAGTGACATCTCAACATCTACTTATTGCATTTTAATCGTTTTGATCTGCATTTATCCAGATAAATATATTATATTTTTCTAAACACTGTGGGGTGTATTTTTGTGGTGCTATATGGTGTTATTGTATGATTTATTGCACAAATACTTTACACATTGCCTTCTAAGTTAAGCCTGACTGCTCAGTGCCAAGCTACCAAATGGTTGGCACAAGATAATTTGGATTGTGTGTGATTTACCCTGACCAGAGTGAGGGTCCTTGCTTGGACATGGGGTAACCTCACTGCCAACCAAAGACCCCATTTCTATCAATGCTGCAATGTGAGTTGTAGACTGTCGTTGCAGATTGTGTGTGCTAGTGGTGTGTGTATTGTAATAGTTGTGCTGATGTGGGGTGTGTGCTGAGTGAGATGTATATGTCTGCCTACAGTGTAATAGAGCTAAATCTATATTTTTGGCTTCTCGGGAATACCTGAATGGCGTTCTGTTTGCAAAGGATTTTGGGTTGTGTTGCAGTGTGTTATATAGTGCAGTGAGTAGGTGTGTCTGGTGTGTGGATGTGTGTCAGGTGTGGGATATTCAAAGTATCAAATGTTGGTCTGGTGTTCTGATGGTAGTGAGTTGTGACCACCGCAGTTCGCACAGCCCATGGTTTTCTGCCATGTAACAACCTCTGTGGTGATTTGCAGCTCGTAATCTGGTGGGTGGATTTTTGTTGGGCTGGCAGTGCTGGTGGTACGACCACCTCTTTAATGTTCTCCTGTGTCTTTGCGTTTTCGGATTTGTGGCTGTTTTTGGCAGTCTTCACAGTGTGAATCGCAATACGGTGGTCGGATTACCGCCAACATGGTACCTGACTCGTAATGAGGCCCTCAGTTTCTCAGTGTTATTCCTAATTCACAAAGTTACGAACAAATTGAGCAACACAGCACCTAATTTACAACTGCAAATGCCTGTTTGATGAATATCCTGCAGTTGCTAATCCGGTCATTTTGGGCTTGTATATCAGGATAACACATGCAGTTCACCTGAACTGGGTGTCCAATTTAGGTGCAGATCCAGGGCAGATCTTTAGGATGTCCACATAAAAATGTATAAATCAATCTAAATTAACATATTTATGTAGATTGTGGCATGGACCCGGCTCAGCTTCACTTACTGTGGACACGCCTACCGTTCCCCAAATTCTCCACTTATATATATTTACAAGTTATGATCTCTGATTATGTTTTTTTTTTTAATAAGGTTTTATCGCTTTCAGTGAAGGTTTTTAAGGGCCTGGTTTGGAGTTTGACAGATGGGGTACTCCTTAACCAAGCCTCAGCCTACCAAACTTATTTAGAGCCAGTGCACCCTGAGAATTCTGTCGACAGAGATCATGTTGGCTCCATCAACAGAATACTTCCTTTAACATGCCAAAGGAGTAGGGGCAGTCAAAGGAAGGACTTTAAGCATGAAAAGGCCCCGTTCCTGAGAATTTTGTTTTGAAATAAAGCAAGAGTCATGGTTAGCACACTTGCTTTGCCCCTTTTTAATCCATGCTCCAACCTGGCACAATTATGAGAGCAGCTGTTCCGTAAGGGTTGTGTCTTTCTGCTCCACAGTTTAAAAGTGCATTGCCAAGGCCTTTTACCTGCCCCTACATAGCCCGTCATCCAACCCAATCCTGGTGCTGCTTTTATGCTGTTTGTATAAATGAACAGTATGACAGCAACACCAGGATTTGTTAGAGTAGGCAGACACAGCACCCACACGAAGACCTGGCTACTTCTTCTAGGCTCCTCCTGCCTCACTAGCACAGTGGCAGTTAGGAGAGCTTTAGTACGCATGTCGGAATGGCAGTGGCTAAAGAAATGGCCATACTGACATGCGCACTTCATCATGGTGTCAAGCAGGTTGGCTGCCAATCATCAAGCCTCGAGCAGCCCACTTCTCCACCATCCAGCAAGTGTGACCCAGGTAAAGTTGCAAGAGAAAGTATAAGTGACCACTTTCCTGTATGTGACAACTCGCTCTCACTGTGCGTAGCGGGTCAATGCCCTGGAGCTCCTGAGAACAAGCTGCCCCTGCTACTGGGGCTAAGAGTTCTTTGTTCTTCTGGCACTGCAACTTTACACATTAGAATATGCTTTAAAGGCTGTGTTCTTCATGGCTGAGGCTGCTGCGTCAAAACAGAAATGAGAATTTCTAGATTTACAACAGTTCTGTTGCATACCCTGAAAGCAGTACCTAGCATGCTTTAATAACATATTGAAATGTGCTAAAGGTGTGAAGGCACCCCTGTGAGCACTGTCAACATAGGTACAATCATATGTTGCTCCTACAATTAATGCTATCCTGTCCTCAATCATGGATGTGATGTCGTAGCCCAAGCTCCTTCCCCAGCATCTCCTTTATTTGTGTAAATGTGCAGTTCATACATTTGCATCAAACACCCCAAACACTACTTGAACATCATCAAGACCTGGATGTCCAATGCCTACCTGAACTTCAACCCAACCAAAGCAGAATTCCTGTTACATGCCAAGAACAACAAACAAGATACAGTACAAACCTGGCTCAATGACATGAACCTTGACATCTTCGAACCACAACTTTCACTGAATGCAAAGTCTTTTGGATTTACCCTGGGCACCAACCTCACCCTCTATGAACACATTGCAGAAAAAAACCAAAAAAAAAAACCTTAGACAGCCTGTGTAGGAAAGTGGCCTCTTTCTAGCATGGTTACCCCCACTTTTGGCCTGTTTGTCAGTGTGCTTGACTGTGTCTCCTGGGATCCTGCTAATCAGGACCTCAGTAGTTATGCTCTCTCCCTTAAATTATGGTTATTACATGCTGGTAATCCAGTATTTCACCCAAAATTGGCATACTGGTGCCCCCTTATAAGCCCCTAGTATATGGCACATAGGTACCCAGGGCATTGGGGTTCCAGGGGATCCCTATGGGCTGCAGCATTTCTTTTGCCACCCATAGGGAACCCATGCAAAGACTTCTACAGGACCTGCAATTGCAGCCTGTATCAAAAGGTGCATGCACCCTTTCAGTGCCATGTACACTGCACCAGGTCACTTATAAGTCACCCCTATAGCAGGCCCTCCAGCCCTGAGGGCAGGGTACAGAGTACCTGTGTGTGAGGGCACCCCTGCACTAGCAGAGGTACTCCCAAAACCTCCAGGGCCATTTTCCCAGACTTTGTGAGTGCGGAAAGGCCATTTTATACCGTGTACTGGACATAGGTCACTACCTATGTCCAGCTAAGTAATGGTAACTCCGAACATAGGCATGTTTGGTATCAAACATGTTGGAATCATACCCCAGTGCATTGGGTGCATGATTCCATGCACTATGGGGGCTCCTTAGAGGACCCCCAGTATTGCCATTCTAGCCTTCTGAGGTTTTCCAGGCAGCCCCAGGTGCTTCCACCTCACATACAGGTTTCTGCCCTCCTGTTGCTTGAGCAGCTCAAGCCCAGGAAGGCAGAAGAAAGGATTTTCTTTAAGAGAAGGATGTTACACCCTCTCCCCCTGGAAATAGGTGTTACAGGCATTGGAGGGGTAGCCTCCCAAAGCCTCTGGAAATGCTTTGAAGGGCACAGATGGTGTCCTCCTTGCATAATCTAGTCTACACCGGTTCAGGGGCCACCAGTCCCTGCTCCGGCACGAAACTGGACAAATGAAAGGGGAGTGACCTCTCCCCTGTCCATCACCACCCCAGGGGTGGTGCTCAGAGCTCCTCCAGAGGGTCTCTGGGTTTTGCCATCTTAGATTCCAAGTTGACAGGGCACTCTGGGAGCATCTGAGTGGCCAGTGCCAGCAGGTGACGTCAGAGCCCTCCCCTGATAAGTGCTTACCTGTTAGCTGACCAATCCCCCTTTCAGGGCGATTTAGGGTCTCTCTCTTTGGTGATTCTTCAGATTCGGATTGCAAGACTCCAGCAGGAATCCTCTGCATCCTTTACTTCACTTTCTTACTGAAGAACCTGCATCTGGACCCTCCAGGATCTCCACAACTGCAACAAAGAAGCAAAGACGACTTCTGCAACATTGTATCTTCAGCTCCTGCCAGCAACTGCAACTTTTTCCCGGTTGTGCATCCTCAGAGGACAGCCAGTCTTCAGCCTGCACCAGAAGAACGAAGGAATCTCCCTTGAAGTGAAGGAGTAATTTCCCTGCTTCAGCAGGCACACCTCTGCAGCGATGACCGGTGGCTTGGGTCCCCTTTCCTGATGAAGTGCGTGGATCCGGCATCATGGGTGGTGAAGTGAACTGTCTAAATTTGGTGGAGGTAAGAGCTTGCCCCCCCAATGCAAGACAGTACTCCTGTGCACCACGTATTTTGCAGTTGCCAAGTCTAAATGACATATTTCCATGAGCTTTTTCATGCACCGTGCAGCTCTGGCCCCCAGCACTCCTTCCTATGACACACAGCCTCCTACGTGGTTCTCTGGCGGCGTGGGATCCCGTTGTGCTGCATGGGCCCCCCTTTGCACCTTCTTTGTCCCCGTGCTGTGGGATTCCTGTGCAAGCTGTCTGGTCTTCTGAGGGCTCTCTGATTTGCTGAGAGCCCCCTCTATCTCACCCTCCTGGGTAGAGTCCACCAGGTCCCTCCTGGTCCCCGGCAGCGCCATTTTCTGCTAACCGCGAGCTTTGCATGGGCCACGGCTTGTTGGCGGAATCCAGCTACGCAAACCAGACTGCAATCATCCATCCAGCGTGGGTCATCAACTGCACCAACTAGGAACCCCCATCCATCTTCTTGGGTGCAGTACTGACTGTTGTTCTTCACCAGTGGTTCTTCTTTTGCACCTTCATCCGGGTTAGCAGAGGCTCCTGTTTTCCTTAGACTCTTCAGTGCTTCTTGGATGTGGTCCCCATCTTCCACAGGTCTTCAGGTCCAGGAATCTATTGTTGGTGTCTTGCAGTCTCTTCTGGTTCTTGCATAATCTTCTTTCTTGTATTCTTGTGTGTTCTAGGAAAGTTACTGTGATTTACTGCTGGTTTCCTGGGCTCCGGGGAGGGTTCTATTACTTACCTTTGGTGTTTTCTAATACTCCCAGTGCCCCTCTACACACTACATGTGCCTAGACGGGAAACCGACTTTCGCATTACACTTTCTTAGTATATGGTTTGGGTTCCCCCTAGGCCCATTTCTAACTATTGTGATTTTCACTAATTGCACTGTTTTCTAACTGCTTTTACAGCTATTTCTGCACAGTAGTGTTTATATTTTGTGTATTACTTACCTCCTAAGGGAGTATAGTCTCTATGGTATTTTTGGCATTTGTGTCACCAAAATAAAGTACCTTTATTTTTGTAACACTGAGGCCCATATTTATACTTTTTTAGCACCGCATTTGCGCCACTTTTTGACGTAAAAACGGCGCAAACTTACAAAATACAATAGTATTTTGCAAGTTTGCGCCGCTTTAGCGTCAAAAAATGACGTAAATGCGGTGCTAAAAAATTATAAATATGGGCCTGAGTATTTTCTTTCATGTGTGTGAGTACTCTGTGACTACAGTGGTATTGCATGAGTTTTTCATGTCTCCTAGTTAGGACTTGGCTGCTCATCCACACTACCCCAAGAGAGCCTGGCTTTTAGACACTGTCTACATTTCAGTAATAAGGGATAACTGTAGGAGGCTGGACTGGCTTGTAGTGAGTACCAAGGGGTACTTGCACCTTGCACCAGGCCCAGTTATCCCTTAGTAGTGTATAGGGTGTCTAGCAGCTTAGGCTGATAGATAATGGTAGCTTAGCAGAGCAGCTTAGGCTGAACTAGGAGACGTGTGAAGCTATTACAGTACCACTTAGTGTCATATGCACAATATCATAAGAAAACACAATACACAGTTATACTAAAAATAAAGGTACTTTATTTTTATGACAATATGCCAAAGTATCTTAGAGTGTACCCTCAGTGAGAGGATAGGAAATATACACAAGATATATATACACAATAGCAAAAATATGCAGTATAGTCTTAGAAAACAGTGCAAACAATGTATAGTTACAATAGGATGCAATGGGGAAACATAGGGATAGGGGCAACACAAACCATATACTCTAGAAGTGGAATGCGAACCACGAATGGACCCCAAACCTATGTGACCTTGTAGAGGGTCGCTGGGACTATTAGAAAATAGTGAGAGTTAGAAAAATAACCCTCCCCAAGACCCTGAAAAGTGAGTGCAAAGTGCACTAAAGTTCCCCTAAGGACAAAAGAGTCGTGTTAGAGGAATAATGCAGGAAAGACACAAACCAGCAATGCAACAACTGTGGATTTCCAATCTAGGGTACCTGTGGAACAAGGGGACCAAGTCCAAAAGTCACAAGCAAGTCGGAGATTGGCAGATGCCCAGGAAATGCCAGCTGCGGGTGCAAAGAAGCTTCAACTGGACAGAAGAAGCTGAGGTTTCTGCAGGAACGAAAAGGGCTAGAGACTTCCCCTTTGGTGGACGGATCTCTCTTGCCTTGGAGAGTCGTGCAAAAGTGTTTTCCCGACGGAAGGACGCCAACAAGCCTTGCTACACGCAAATCGTGCATTTGGCGTTTTTGGACGCTGCTGGGGCCCAGGAGGGACCAGGAGGTCGCAAATTGGACCTGCAGAGAGAGGGGACGTCGAGCAAGACAAAGAGCCCTCACTGAAGCAGGTAGCACCCAGAGAAGTGCCAGAAACAGGCACTACGATGATGCGTGAAACGGTGCTCGCCGAAGTTGCACAAAGGAGTCCCACGTCGCCGGAGACCAACTTAGAAAGTTGTGCAATGCAGGTTAGAGTGCCGTGGACCCAGGCTTGGCTGTGCACAAAGGATTTCCGCCGGAAGTGCACAGGGGCCGGAGTAGCTTGCAAAGTCGCGGTTCCCAGCAATGCAGCCCAGTGAGGTGAGGCAAGGACTTACCTCCACCAAACTTGGACTGAAGAGTCACTGGACTGTGGGGGTCACTTGGACAGAGTCGCTGGATTCAAGGGACCTCGCTCGTCGTGCTGAGAGGAGACCCAAGGGACCGGTAATGCAGCTTTTTGGTGCCTGCGGTTGCAGGGGGAAGATTCCGTCGACCCACGGGAGATTTCTTCGGAGCTTCTGGTGCAGAGAGGAGGCAGGCTACCCCCACAGCATGCACAAGCAGGAAAACAGTCGAGAAGGCGGCAGGATCAGCGTTACAGAGTTGCAGTAGTCGTCTTTGCTACTATGTTGCAGGTTTGCAGGCTTCCAGCGCGGTCAGGGGTCGTTTCCTTATCAGAAGGTGAAGAGAGAGATGCAGAGGAACTCGGCTGAGCTCATGCATTCGTTATCTAAAGTTTCCCCAGAGACAGAGACCCTAAATAGCCAGAAAAGAGGGTTTGGCTACCTAGGAGAGAGGATAGGCTACTAACACCTGAAGGAGCCTATCAGCAGGAGTCTCTGACGTCACCTGGTGGCACTGGCCACTCAGAGCAGTCCAGTGTGCCAGCAGCACCTCTGTTTCCAAGATGGCAGAGGTCTGGAGCACACTGGAGGAGCTCTGGACACCTCCCAGGGGAGGTGCAGGTCAGGGGAGTGGTCACTCCCCTTTCCTTTGTCCAGTTTCGCGCCAGAGCAGGGGCTAAGGGGTCCCTGAACCGGTGTAGACTGGCTTATGCAGAATTGGGCACCTCTGTGCCCAACAAAGCATTTCCAGAGGCTGGGGGAGGCTACTCCTCCCCTGCCTTCACACCATTTTCCAAAGGGAGAGGGTGTCACACCCTCTCTCAGAGGAAGTTCTTTGTTCTGCCATCCTGGGCCAGGCCTGGCTGGACCCCAGGAGGGCAGATGCCTGTCTGAGGGGTTGGCAGCAGCAGCAGCTGCAGAGAAACCCCAGGAAGGGCAGTTTGGCAGTACCAGGGTCTGTGCTACAGACCACTGGGATCATGGGATTGTGCCAACTATGCCAGGATGGCATAGAGGGGGCAATTCCATGATCATAGACATGTTACATGGCCATATTCGGAGTTACCATTGTGAAGCTACATTTAGGTAGTGACCTATATGTAGTGCACGCGTGTAATGGTGTCCCCGCACTCACAAAGTTCAGGGAATTGGCTCTGAACAATGTGGGGGCACCTTGGCTAGTGCCAGGGTGCCCTCACACTAAGTAACTTTGCACCTAACCTTTACCAGGTAAAGGTTAGACATATAGGTGACTTATAAGTTACTTAAGTGCAGTGTAAAATGGCTGTGAAATAACGTGGACGTTATTTCACTCAGGCTGCAGTGGCAGGCCTGTGTAAGAATTGTCAGAGCTCCCTATGGGTGGCAAAAGAAATGCTGCAGCCCATAGGGATCTCCTGGAACCCCAATACCCTGGGTACCTCAGTACCATATACTAGGGAATTATAAGGGTGTTCCAGTAAGCCAATGTAAATTGGTAAAATTGGTCACTAGCCTGTTAGTGACAATTTAAAAGCAATGAGAGAGCATAACCACTGAGGTTCTGGTTAGCAGAGCCTCAGTGAGACAGTTAGGCACCACACAGGGAACATATACATGCACACCTATGAGCACTGGGGCCCTGTGTGACAGGGTCCCAGTGACACATACATATAGGCCACAAACCTATGAGCACTGGGGTCCTGACCAGCAGGATCCCAGTGACACATAACAAACATACTGAAAACATAGTGTTTTCACTATGAGCACTGAGGCCTGGCTATCAGGATCCCAGTGAGACAGTGAAAACAGTGACAAACACCCTGACATACACTCACAAACAGGCCAAAAGTGGGGGTAACAAGGCTAGAAAGAGGCTACCTTCTCACAATAACTAGACCTGGTATAAGGTGTAAGTACCTTAGGTACCCACTACAAACCAGACCAGCCTCCTTCAGCCTGTTACTAGCTGTCTCTTCTGCTTTTGTATTTTTGTATTTTGTAAGTTTGCGTCGGTTTTGCATCAAAAAATGACACAAATGCGGCGCTGCAAAAGTATAAATATGGGCCCGGTGTCTCTAGAGGTGAATGTTCCCTTGAGTGCAAGTCCCATCTAAATCCCCCTCACTGTCTACCCAACGGTGAGTGTAGTCCTGGCACCTTTAGAACCACTCCTTTGTAGACTCTGGGTAGTCTCCTTATCTCACCACCTCCCCAGATCCTGCTGTGATGACAAATGGGGACCAACCATGTGCTGCTCTCAGCACTGTGCCTGTATATTGATACATGGAAAGCTGCACTAAGGACAAGTGATCTAACATAGTTGTCTGCGTGAGAGAGAAATGTTCACTGTTGGTAACTGTTCAGTATACTTGCATTGTGTGAGAGAAGCTTGCACTACCAACTATTGTGCAATACAAATATAGCTGTGGTGGATGCTTGCTGTACAAGTGTATGATAGAGGCTTGCACTCGTATTACCCATGTTGTTGCGTTTTGGTATGTCAGAAAAACATGCATTACTGCTTCCTATGCTATATATACATAAGGGCTTATTTACCAGCTCCTTGTGCTGCTGGTGCGCCACTATGTATATGGAAAAAACGTGATCACCGGCAGTGCAAGGGGCTTGTAAATGATCCCCTTACTAGCATCATTTTTTTATGCTAATGTGGCGTTAAGGAGGCCATTCTCCAACACCATATTTACAAAGTGGCGTAACCCCTTGCGCCACATTATGCCTACGCCAGGTATAATATGTGCAATGGGGCGGTCCCATGCAGGGAGTCCTGTAAAAATGGCACAGTGAAATTGACAACATTTCACTGCACCATTTTTAGTGTCATTTTTAACACCTGCCTAAGACAGGCACTAAAATTACGCACCCACTACTTTCAATGGGCCTCCATTTACTTTGCAGGATTAGCGTCACAAGTTATGGCACTAATCCTGCAAAATACCACAACAGTGTAATAAATCATGACACTATTGTCCTAACGTGCGCCAAGGTGTGCCATATTGTAAATACGCCGCACACATGGTGTTGTTAGGAGGGCGCAAGAAAAGTGACACATCAAAGCTGGCCCTTAGTTCAGAAGTGGAGTATGCACTTCTGTGTTGTAAATGTTCTGTAAATATATACAGTATATATATATATATATATATATATATATATATATATATATATATATTCATTTAAAAAAACAAAGGTTATAGGGACGTGTAGTGGGTTCTTGTTCTGTCAGTGTTCTGGGATTGAAATGACTCTGGAAACTCTTAGGGGCATATTTATACTCCGTTTGTGCCGAATTTGCGTCGTTTTTTTCGACGCAAATTCGGCGCAAAACTAACGCCATATTTATACTTTGGCGTTAGACGCGTCTAGCGCCAAAGTATGAGGAAAGAGCGTCATTTTTTTGCGTGAACGCCTTCCTTGCGTTAATGAGATGCAAGGTAGGCGTTCCCGTCTAAAAAAATGACTGCGACGCAAATGCGTCGTATTTATACTCCCGGGCAAAAATCACGCCCGGGAGTGGGCGGGGCAGAAAAACCTGCATTTGCGCCGGATTTTAGCGCCTGGGTCAGGGCAGGCGTTAAGGGACCTGTGGGCTCAAAATGAGCCCACAGCTGCCCTCCCATGCCCCCAGGGACCCCCCCTGCCACCCTTGCCCACCCCAGGAGGACACCCAAGGATGGAGGGACCCATCCCAGGGACATTCAGGTAAGTTCAGGTAGGTATAATTTTTTTTTTTTTTTTTTTTTTTTTTTGGCATAGGGGGGCCTGATTTGTGCCCCCCTACATGCCTCAATGCCCAATGACCATGCCCAGGGGACAGAAGTCCCCTGGGCATGGCCATTGGGCAAGGGGGCATGACTCCTGTCTTTACTAAGACAGGAGTCATGTAAATGGCGTCTGGGCGTCGTTAAAAATGGCGCAAATCGGGTGGAGGCCATTTTTTGGCGTCAACCTGACTTGCACCATTTTAAGACGCCCTAACGCCATTTTCCCCAACGCCGGCGCTGCCTGGTGTACGTGGTTTTTTTCCACGCACTCCAGTCAGCGCAGGTCTGCTAGCGCCGGCTAACGCCATTCAATAAATACGGCGCCCGCATGGTGCTTCAGAATGGCGTTAGCGCAGTTTAGCGTCAAAAAGTATAAATACGGGCCTCAGTTTGATAACACCTTCCTTTTATTTGAGATATGGTTTAGTATAATGTTCCATATATATATTGTCTCTCCTTATGGAGTTTCCTCTGATGTTCCCGGTTTCTTTATTACCAACAACAATATTTTATGTTTCTTGGTTTCTAGGGTGCTCCCTTGGCCTGCCGTGATCCCGTCTGGATGGTCGTCAGGATCGCGTCCTCAGTGGAAGATGACAGTGCCCAAAGAAAATGAAAAGAAATCAGGTAAGTGTGGATGTTGGGGCCTTAGATTATGTAATGGCTAGTAGGGTTGTGAGGAAAGGGGGTGTAGGGATGTGAGAGGAGTACTTCCACTACTCCCATCTGGATTTGAGTTTGTTTTCCCTCCCAAATCAGTGAGACCCATGTCAGGGGATACTCTCGGGATTCTCCGTGAATACAACAGATTGTTACTGTGACAGATATTGCTCCGACAGTATTACTTCTATAATGTCCTCGCGGTTGCTTCCTATGGGCCCCAACCATTTGAGACCCAAGCCCTTTATCCGGAAATACAAGGCCCTGGGGTTTTCTGACGGCCCCCATTTAGCCTTCCTGAACCGTAGTCTATAATGTTCCGTATCGAACCCTACTCGTTCCAGGAAACTCTTCTTAATATCCTGGTATGTGTGGTACCACCAGGGTTCACGGCTTGATAAGCTGCCTGGAGGGTCCCTGTCAATAGGGGGGCTATGTACTGTCCCCACCGATCTTGGGGCCAAGTGGCTGATGTGGCAACTCTTTCAAAGTTTGTAAAAAAGGCGTCCGAGTCTTCGCCTTCTTGGTACCTTTGTAACACCGAACTAGGCACATTTGGATGAACCCGGGTAGCGGCAATGGTATCCGTCAGAGATTTTAAGGCATTCTCATGGACCAACTGGTTGTTGGCCATGATAGTCGCTTCACTTTTTAGGTCATTTTGAAGGGCTTAACGTTCTACTTTGGCTTCTTTCTGTTGCTCCTCCCACACAATCTGAAGGTGTCTCTGTCCTTCGGCTAATTGTTGCATCATATTGTTCTCACTTCCAATACTGACTTTAACAAGGACTTTTATTTATGAGTTAAAAATCTTAGTGCTTCAGTTTTCACCTCTGTGCCCTGGGTCATCAATCTGACTCCAGCACTGCTTCTTATCAGGCCCTGCTATCTGCAGCCTAGTGATGTTATGCAAAATAAACACAGCCTTCCCTTAACTTTAAAAGGAAAAAATGTGACCCTGTGCTTATTTAAAAATTAAGTCTAGGCTGTAAGCTACTCTGAAGAGGTCAGGGAGCTACTGATAGCTCAATCGACTGGTTGGAGGCACTTGCCCTATACCGACCAAACCCAGCATGCCCCCCCAGGCCAATCTCGGCCCTAGGGACCCCATCCCGGACCTCTATTTTTTTGTTTTGGCGGGGGAGGGAGAGGGGATGGGGCAGGCCCCAGGTATCCCATCCCATAAATCTCGACCTAATCATTTAATTCTTTTGGGGGGGAGTTTTATTGTCCTTTTGGGCTCAGAGATGAACTAAAGCAATGCTTGCATTGAGTTTGAATCTTCCTCCATAAGTAGTAGAAAGTCATTGAAGTCAGTTACGTCTCTTTGTACCTCATGTGAAATAATTCATGGTACAGTCCTGAAAAGCTCTTGACCTTCAGTGCCCAAACGACGCAGTAATGAGCAGTATGAAACCACCATAGACACTATAAACATTTACAGTTGCACTCAGGTTTTATTACTAAAATCTCAAAGACAGTGCTGGATAACTTGTGAGCCTCAAAGCACTGAACAGAATCAGGTGATGAGGTTTCTGTCTGCGCTTCCCTCCCGATTAACTCAGCTTTACACTAATGAAAGCACAGAATTCAAAGTTGTCTTTCAGTGGGGCCGAAAATATTTTTCAGAGCTGGTCTATTTTCAAGTGTACGCGCTTCACAGATGTTTCATTGACAAAGTGACTAAAGAATAAACAGTGTGCGCATCATAGATAACATTACCAGGAGAAACGGTGAGCATACATTCAATTAAATCACTTATGCGCATCACAGTTTAACCCCTTCACGGCCAGGCCTTTTCCCCCTCAAGTGCCAAACCTTTTTTAGGCTGTTTGGGGCAGTTTGCGCTTAGGCCCTCATAACCTTCTGTCCACATAAGCTACCCACGGCAAATTGCATCCTTTTTTCAAATATCCTAGGGATTCTAGAGGTACCCAGACTTTGTGGGTTCCCCTGAAGAAGACCAAGAAATTAGCCAAAATACAGCGAAAATTTTGTTTTTTATCAAAACAATGGGAAAAAAGGGCTGCAGAAGAAGGCTTGTGATTTTTTTCTATGAAAATGGTATCAACAAAAGGTTTGCGATGCTAAAATCACCATCTCCCAAGCTTTCAGGAACAGGCAGACTGGAAGCAGAAAACCCAATTTTTCGACACAATTGTGGCATTTTACTGGGACATACCACATTTTTACTATTTTTTTGTGCTTTCAGCCTCCTTCTAGTTAGTGACAGAAATGGGTGTGAAACCAATGCTGGATCCCAGAAAGCTAAACATTTCTGAAAAGTAGACAAAATTCTGAATTCAACAAGGGGTAATTTGTATAATTTGTGTAGATCCTACAAGGGTTTCCTACAGAAAATAACAGCTGAAATAAAAAATATTAAAATTGAGGTAAATAAACAGCCATTTTTCTCCACGTTTTCCTGCGATGTCGAAGTTTTAAAGCAATATACCGTTACGTCTGCTGGACTCTTTTGGTTGTGGGGATATATAGGGCTTGTAGGCTCATCAAGAACCCTAGGTACCCAGAGCCAATAAATGAGCTGCAACTTGCAATGGGTTTTCATTCTATACTGGGTATACAGCAATTCATTTGCTGAAATATAAAGAGTGAAAAATAGTTATCAAGAAAACCTTCATATTTCCAAAATGGGCACAAGATAAGGTGTTGAGAAGCAGTGGTTCTTTGCACATCTCTGAGTTCCTGGGTGCTCATACTAGCATGTGAATGAAAGGGTATTTCTCAAATAGATGTCTTTTTTACACACTGTCTTACATTTGGAAGGACAAAATGTAAAGAAAGACAAGGGGCTATAACACTTGTTTCGCTTTTCTGTGTTCCCCCAAGTCTCCCGATAAAAATGGTACCTCACTTGCGTGGGTAGGCCCAATGCTCGCAACAGGAAACGCAACATGGACACATCACAATTTTACACTGCAATCTGACATGTTTTTTGCAAAGTGCCTAGCTGTAGATTTTGGCCTGTAGTTCATCCGGCACCTAGGGAAACCTACCAAACCTGTACATTTTTTAAAACTAGACATCGCGATCGGGCAGCAGAAATCCTTGCAGAGACATGAAAGGAAAGGAAAGGCCTTTCCTTTCCTTTCATGCCTCTGCCGGCCCCCTCCTCCAGAGCGGAAGAGAAATGCTAAGCATTTCTCTTCCGCATCGCGCTGGAAGCATGCTTCCAGTGCGATGGTAGGTGACCTCTGATGAGGTCAACACGCGATCGTGTGCTAACGTCATCAAATGTCACTGGGGGGTCTGGGGGGTCTGGGGGGTCGGGGTGGAGGGGAAGCAAGCCCTGCCCTGGGGTGGGGTGGGGTGGGGGGGGCGGCCTTTGGGGGGAGTGCTAGCGCTTCCCCCGAGGGCCGGTACCTGGAAGCAATGGTTGCGTCTGTAGCGCCTGAGCAGCGCAGCCACGGACATAACCATTACATCCATGGTGGGTAAGGGGTTAAGGAACTAGAGGCGCAATTTCTCGGTTGGTCAGCAGGCGTCCCTCTTCCACAGAAGATAAATGTAAGACACAGCAGACGCGTAGATCGGAAAACTCGCTCGTTAGCCACTTTCATGAACAAGCATTGGAAATGCCAATAGGTCTGGATGTAAAGTGATGTTGATCGCATTGGAACAGACATGTATTTGTTTGGAAACCAAGAACTGTAGGATAATATTAGTGTAGGTAAAAAGGTCAGGTGACAGTTGCATTGCCAAACCAGACCAAAAAAAGTGAATGTGGTATAATGACTGCCCTCCTCCCATCTTTGCTGCTGCCAGAGAAACACACCATAAATTATCTAGTTATCTAAGACACTTTCACAGCATTCCAGCGGCATGTGTGTGCCCCTGAAGGTTCAAGGTAAGGCAGCTGGATATATAAACAAAAAAAACAAAATAATCACAGCTGTGTGTAGGGCAAGCACTTTTTTGTGGGAGCAAGAAACCTCTGCAAGTGGCAAGTATTTATGTCCATCTAATTAGAACATGAGGACACAAAGGAAAGAGGCAGAGGCCCTAGGATGGGGGCAGAGAGCACAGTCAATTTAAATGATGAGGACATAAAGCATTGAAGCAGAAAGGATGTGCCAGAGATTACAGATGTGTTAGAAGCTGAGCAGAAGAAGCAGAACAGTGGTGTAATGGAACATGAAGGGGCCTCCCTGCAAAGAACATGAATGGGTACTGTCAGCGCGTCTGGCCTTATTTGGTCATTGGTAGTTTATTTATAAGGGGACGCATTCAAAGGTTTCGACCTTTTGTCTCATGCTAAGAGTAATCCATCATGGGCACTAATTCTGCTCATGACCTAACCAGCAGCAATATAACCTGTTTAAAAAACAAAATTCAGAAACTTTGAGTCAGTAATCTTTACACACCATGACCCATGTGGCCACGAATAACCACACCTTTTAGTAAAGTTAGAAAGTTTATTTCTCTAGATAAACACTGCTAATATCACATAAATTAATCTCAAGCCCAAATGATATGCATATACAAACAACACAGGCTGACCAAAGTGGCAGAAGAATGTCAATTTAACCAAAGTATTTATCATTAAACATTCAAGAGTTACCGTACAAATTAATAACAACAATAACTGAACAATATAGATGGCATAAATCTAGATTCGACAGATGAATAAAATCAATTCTTTGTTAATAACATTTGTAAACGTGTGACACTCTAACTAACCGTCTGATTTGGTTCTAACAAAATAGCGGTTGGTACCTTAAAGAAAGAACAAAAATCTGTAACAGAAACAATAACATTTTGTTATACCTCTCCTGAATGAATCAGCAAGCTGTGATTTCTTTGTCAGCTGAACACCTGTCTGGTTAGCGTTGTAAAGGGACATTAAAAGGGATTGCCCCCGCTGCGGTTGGGCTCTAAGTAAACTGAAACAACTTAGAAGGGCATCCTGCTAAGGAAACAGGATCAATAGCATTAAACACAATTACGCGACAAGGCTAAAGGTAGGAAGAAAAGACATCAGGAAATGCTCTGCTCCTCGAACGGGGACTGGAACTACTAACTCTCCTGCTAAGTGTAGTCAGGATAAACTGAAAATCCATAAAGTATTTTCTCACGTCATCATTGGTCAGAATATTGTGTGTTCACAGTAGAACCAATAAACATTAATTCCCAAATCTATGATATAACTAGACAGACTTTCACACGTGGACGATTGGCTCCTCTTCTCCCGTTCCCATCACCAGTCTCATCAGGTAACTTTTTAGTTGCAATCATAACTCCAGTCAGTGAAGCCATTGTCAAGTCCTGGGAACATTTGCTTCTCACTCATCAAGGATACAAATGTATCTGTAGATAGTACATTACATCACAGCAGACAGTTCTCACAAGAAAGTTTAAGATATCAACTTGTTTAATATTACAACGTTACAAATCTATTTGGTCAGCGCCATGTGAACACCGAATAAGTGTTAATTCTCTGCTTTTACCAAAACATTTTTGAACATTTATTTATGCCATGAAGCTTAACATGAGGCCTTGTCAACTAGGCCCATAATTTCATAATTACTCTATGCCTAGTATATTGAAGCAAATACATTTAATTAATACATTAGTATGATCCACTAATACATTTTATTCTTCATGTGCTCATTATTTAAACGATTAATGTCATTTCTTTATTAATGCCTTACACGTTATGATGGCCAATTACATGGGCACGTTTTCCAAAAAACTAGATTTTCTCTATGTTAGCATAATTCATGTAAATTCTTAGCTATTAATCAATGCATATTCATTATAAATAAATTCAGCTTTTACAGTCCCCCTACCCAGTCAGGAGCTTTCAGACAAGGGGCCCATGCCTGTGCACAATGAACTGTGCTGAGGGGCCCCATGGAGCTCAGGCCCCTCCCACTGCACCACAGGGCCTGCGAGGGCTTTTGTTATGCAAGTGGAGCAGACATAACTCACTCTCCCCTGAGCTGAAACCTCGCTATGAGGCTTGCTCGCTTCAGTATCCACAATCGCTCTGGTCAATAAGCAGGGGCTGCCCCTGACCCAGAAGAATAAGTAAGGTGGATGCCGCATCCCCCAGTAACCCCCCGTACTATAAAACTAACCCTCATCAGCCATTTCTGCAGGATGGTCTAAGGTGCTGGCAGTTTGCAGATATGCACTGCATCGAAGAGACAATGAAGGCAGAGGAGGAGGACATTATACGTGTTTTCTGCTTTTTCATTCCGTTTTACTTTCTCATCTGTGGTGGATTCGGAACCCTGGAAATACAGGACACTGCTATATGCTTTGCAACCTGACCTCTCTTCGATCCCCGGGCTCCGCATTGGCTCTCACAGACTGTGTACTGGCTACAAATAGTTAAAAACACATAGCACTGCAGAGACAAGCTTAGCAAGTAATATCAAAGGCAGAGAGGACAACTAATTGCATGACTAATTTATTTCAGTAAAGTGAAGAAGGGACAGGCACTGAAATGCGTTAATCTAACCCAAGATGCGTGACACCTGACACGCCCATACCGGTGCTCCGCTGTCCACTGTCTGTCAACAGTTTTTCCAACATTGGTGGTTCACTGCAAATACAAATTTCCATGCTGTAGTGCGTATCCCGTGCCTGCTCAGTGGTGAGGAGTTACGTTGGCATAAAGGTCACCAAATATTATAATCGAGGTCATAGAAGCAAAGAATGGCCGTAACTGGTCCGAATGGAGCATAACATAAGAATGCAAACACTCCCAGAGCGCATGCAGCACGCAGAGCATGGGGCGAAATATGCAATGAACAAATACATGAAGTAAGTAATCGTATAACATTAAATACAGCAAATAAGAAATAACAGGGAGCCAATCCCTCATGTCCTTGCCAGTGGGCGCAGGCTTTGACCATCAGCAAGGGCTCACACCCGGAATCAGTCCTGTGTCTGGACCCCATGGTTAGGCACAGCAGATGGGCAGCCATTAAGGTGGGGTTACAGCAGCAGGAGGACAACCGCATATGTATCATTGAACTGCGGGGCAGCGTCCTCCTCTGGCAAAGTTATTTTATTGTAGTTGTACAGTCAGCCTCATGCGCACTTCTTGGTTGTGGGGACACACTGTACTTTGTCACAACAACAACATCTGCTTCAGCACACTCTCCGATCAAAGTTGTGACATCCACCTCAGGTGAAGTTCTGGGTCACAGCAACAATAACATGTTCCCGCTTGGAGCAGTGATCTCAGAGAGACTTCACCTCATGCTTCTAGGGATTGCAGATTGATCTCCATAATCTTCCTTCTTCTGGCAGACTTTGACACCACCAGGGCAAGTTACTTCTGGCACTCCCAGGATAGCCACACCTCCTGCAGGTTTATAAGGTTCCTTCTCTTAACCTGCCATCTGGCTTCTAGGTGCTCAGTTCAGAGTAACAACTTCTTCCAGCAAGACCAAACTTCAGATCATGTTCCCTCACCTCTGCAAAGCATGCAGTCAGGGAGACACCAGCTCTGGTTGTGCAGCATTTCTCTGAGTAGTCTGTGAAGCACTCCCTTCCTTGGCTAAACATAACTTTGAAATAGAACAATGTATACAGTCAAGACAGACAGGAAATGTGGCACTTTCAGAACCAGTTTGGGGTGGTTCTTCTTTAAAGTGAGTTTCCAAGACAGCTCTCTTGACACAACCATTGTGTAGTGATGCTTTTCACCCCAGGACAGCCTCTAGTCTGTAATACACACAAAAGAGGCACAAAGAGGTGTGAGATTTCTATACCTGGCTTTTCACAGCCACAGTCAACAATGATTAGAGAAGAGATGAAAGGTTATTCTCACCTAAAGACGTTCATTTCACCTTGAACAACAGAAATTGCAGTCTCCCACATCTGTCTACTAAATGTTAATGCTACAGGACAACTAATCAGCAGATCCTCTCAGCAAAAGTCGTAACTGAATTTCTGATGGAGCCTTTTCATCCTCACTTCAATGTCAATGTCTCCTCCTTCCCGGTTCAGGAATGTCAGCAATACACTTCCACTGTCTGCGAAAACAGCCTCACCTCCATGTTGTTCACAGAAACAGGCCAGGAACATTGAAAATTGGCCCCACAGACCTTAATTATTCTGGCTCACTCATACTCACAATGCACATACCATTCAGGCTACGTACACAAACACACATGGTCGAACTGACCTCTAGGGCAATCAGGCTGAGCTTGAAGGGCTGGCCAGACAGGTCAGTGTGTGGGACATTTTTTGGCTGATTTTGGACCTGTTTTACGGTCTGCTAGACCCATTCTTACAATTGATTTCCCTGCCATTAATAAAACATTGCCTGCAGCAAGCTCAAGTCCTTGCAGTCTTTCATGTCCCATATAGATTGACTTTACAAGTTCAAAACTGCCCCAAATTGCAACCCTGAGGCACTTTGTTAGCTGTCCAGTTCACTAGTGAGAGGCCACTCTTGTTTTTGTGACAGGGCCTATATTCTGCCCAGTCTGACACTGCAAACATATACAACATACAATTGAAATGTTAATGCTAGGATCTGGATTAGCCAAACTTTACACGAGTGGGCCAATATTCAGCAATACAGATAACATAGTCTAGTCGCACCTAGGGGTCCACAAAACACGGTACACTGCCTTCCAAAGGACAACTACCTCCATTAAATATATGGGTATAACTTCTCCCTCATTGTAACAGAGGAGATCAAACATAGACCTAAAAATGTAGTCCTGATATTAGTTGTTATGAAAGGCGTTCCATAAATGCAATTAAAATTCATATTCTGTAAAAAAAAAAAAAAAGTACAGTATTTATTCCTAGCCCACCCTACACTCATGGATTCCACTTCTTAACTTCAATGAGGAAAATCACACTATGTTTTATTTGAAATAAAGCTAGATTGAGAGTGTCCTTGAGGCTCCTGCAGCAAATTAAGAGCCATGGTGGTTTAGCAGTTACAGATTTCTACACACATTTAGTGGCACAAATGAGAATTATCACAGAAAAGGTATTAATTTAGCTGAGCAAAACTGCAAGGCTTACTAACACGTAGCTGTCCATGAAATTCTGCACCATACCTATGTCATGGGATATGATTGCAGAGATGCATGGACTAACCACATTCCTCTCCTCACTAACCCTAATACATTTTAAAAAATATTTCACCACAGCATCTCACTCAGGCATGTTTGTGCAGTGGAGAATGGGAGGATGTAAGATGATTTCAGGCCTTCTCAAGACCCAACTATAAAATATTTTCCACAATGCAAGGCAGAATTACATCTAGAGGAAACACAGGGATTACATTATGCACACCTGTGACATTGGGCCTTACACCTGAACATAAAAGCAGCTGACTCTAGAGACAAAACTGATTTTAAGAAAATAATAGAGAAACTGATTGGCATAAATGACACAATTACAAAATTTAACACCCTACTCATTGATGAATGGTAGAATAAGTTCCAGCAATAACTGCCTAGAAGAGAGAAAATAATTATGTAATGTTATGAGTATAAAAGTAGGTCTGTTTGGCTGTGACCACATAGTAGAGGATGGAACCTTCTGATGATGTAGTTGCTGTGGAGATCTCTAAAAGAGTTGATTCCTGGATGCCCTTCTGTAGGGTTAGTGGTGTTTATACTCTACATCATGGCTGGATAAAGAAATAAGGAACCTTCTGGGAGTGTTGGCACATTCTTTAGTACAACTCAAGAGAAAAACAATGAGTAAAAGAGATTGGGAAGCATCACATAAAGTTATTCATAAAGCTCTGTGTGTTTGAAGACTCATCAGACTCATCACACCAGGATTGTTCCTTAGTATTATGTACTGCTAGCATTACACTCTAGTGAAAATTCATTGCCTGATTCTGACTGAGTCTTGTCGATGCAGGAGAGACTGGGTGAAGTAGGTGACACAATATGTATGTGGTGGGATTTCCCTAGACTTCTCACCTTGTGGACTGAGGTATCTAAAGCAACATGGCAGATACTGGGCTTTCCTCTACCTTTCAAACCAGGCACTTTCATTTTAGGGTTATGACCAAAAGGATATCATCACTTCCAGGAATCGGAATAGTAAACTGTGTTACAATGATTGGGAGCCCCAACATTACAGACTGAATTTTAGTGACAGAGTCCTAAAACCCACATGCCGTCTAAATGTCACCAAACACTACAGTAAATAATATATATGGAAATACTAATTAGAAAATTACAGGGCTCAAACTTAGCCTCTGAAAAATACATTTTGAAATATAAATTAAATTACTCTTTTTTGTGCATGACTTGTTTACCACCCTCCTTTGTTTCTTCAGAATTCACCATTGTTGTCTTTTCACCATTGTTGCTACACAAGGTCATGGTCCAACCAACTCTTCTAATCAACTCTTTAACATCAGGAATATCATAATAGGACTACATCGAGAATATATATTGTTTCACCAGTTAGACTGAGGTCATATGTCTCCTGAACTCTGTAGCAATTTTTATTATGTAAGCATACTAGAAATGCATAATCTTCATTTTAATCAATTTCAGATATTTCACTGCATGATATTTGAGTATTTGTATAGTACCTATAATATAATATATTTTTTCTTCCTTTTCTCCTGCCTTTCAGCCTTCCTCCTTCTCCATCTTCTCCATTTCATCTTTCTCCTTCTGCTTTTCCTTCTTTCACTCAGGACAGGTTCTTTATTGTGATTCCACTCGCCGCTTCCTTCCTCATGTAGTACGTATCTCGTCTCCTCATCCAACATTCTAAGGCAGCCTCACACACAAACGTGGAGTGTTCCATACATAGGAGGTGGGAACGGGTCGTACCACTATTCTATTATGAACTTTTAAACTGACTAAACAGCATATATCAAAAGCAAAAAATTTATAAATGCAGATTATAACACATCTCCCCACCTAATGATAGTAGAGATATGTAACGAGCCTTGGATAATACAACATAGGATTAATTAAGGAGAACACGTATACCTATAACCATACTTAACATCAAAACGTGGAATATCTAAATACACCATGGATAAAAGTTTATTTCATGGCATAGTCCTTGTGCCATACGGGAGGGATGTGGATCCTTCCCTTCCTGTGTCGCTTGACCAATCTGTCCATACGCCACATTTGGCCATTTTCCATTATGACCACATTGTGTTTCACACTTGCATTGCACATGGGTTCATAAAACTTTGAGACGTTGTTGCTTCTTTTCAGTGGTTTCTTAACCAAGACCCATTCACCAACTTCCCATTTTGTTGTTTAGTTCCATGTTTAATGTTGTAATGTTCCTTGTACTTGCTCTGGTGCTGAATGACTTTATTTTCCCTTTCTTCTGCGTTGAATCCCACATCTGTACCTCCTCCTAACCAGTTGGGAAAAAAATTGGTACATGGTTTTCTTCCCTTGAGCGCTGAGAAAGGGGATATCCCTGTTGTCTCGTTGGGCGTGGTGTGATATGCCCAGAGCATATCTTGAATGGCATTTTCTACTTGAAAATGGCTGACGTAAGCTAATTGGATATACTCTTTTAACATCCTGTTTACTCTCTCCATCATACCATTTGCCCTGGGGCAGTACAGTGCTGTCCTTTTTTAAAGAACTCAGTCATTGCAAAGGAAGTGAATTGTACTCCATTGTCTGTAATAATAGTTGCAGGTATGCCTTCCATTGTGAACACATCTTTCAAAAACGATATAAGGGAGACCGTGGTGATCTGATTTATCATCCTTGTTGTTACCCAATGAGAATGATAATCAACTAACAAAAATGCATATTTTTTTAACAGCCCCTTACGGTTGATTGGGCCAATTATGTCAAGGGCTACTTTTGCCCAAGGCTTATCTGGAACGGCCACCGGAGTTATGGGAGTTTTACGACATGATTTGGATTTGTCACTGTTAGCACAAATGGTACAGTTCTTTACTTTAGATTCAATGGCAGAGTCCATGCCAGGAAACCAATAATGCTCCCTTATTCCGGCTTTAGTGAGGCTCCTGCCTAAATGACCCTTATGTACAAGATCAATGACTTTCTCCTTCAATGCATCTGTGGGGATTATTTTGTCATTCCTCATTATCAAGTTGTTATTCATATTGAGTTCCTGGCATACTTCCTAAAATCTTTGGACACCCTTGTGTAAGTTTTTGTTACTGTTAGGCCAACCTAGCACTATATAACTTTTTAGGAGTTATAACACATCATCCATGGCTGTGCAATCTTCCCATTCTTTGTTAGAGATGGCTGAAAGGTTTACTTCCAAGATAGGATATTCAACTATTTCATATTCCTCTTCCTTATTCAATGGAACTCTCAACAGAAAGTCCGCCGCCGTATTGAGATTTAATGGGACATATTCTATCCTGAAACAGAAGCCTTCCAGGCCCAACACCCATCTGGCTATGCGTGGAGTACTGCTGAAAGCCCCTTTGTTAGAAAATATATGTATCAAGGGTTTATGATCAGTATGGATTTTGAATTGCAGGCCCCATAAAAAGAATTTGAAGTGTTTGACCCCATCAGAAACATGCCAGGGCTTCTTTCTCCACTGTAGAGTAGTTAATTTCGGATTCATTAAGAGATCGTGAGGTGAATGCAATGATTCTTTCCTTGCCATCAATGATTTGGGAGAGGGTGGCACCCAGACCCTTGTTGCTGGCATCCGTGGTTAATATGGTTTTCTTGTTAGGGTTGAAGCTGCACAGATAAGGGGCTGTAAGAATGGAGTTCTTCAGATTTGCAAAAGATTCTTGATGGTCATCCGTCCACCTGTATTGAGTGTGACTTTTCAAGAACACTCTTAGATTGGACGTTATACTAGTAAAGTTCTTGACATATTTTGCCATATATTCTGCCAACCCTAAGAATGATTTGAGTTCCTCCTTAGTTTCCAGAGCCCGGGCTTCTTTTATCGCTTCAATTAAGCACATTTTTGGTTTAAAACCATCCTTGGAAATGGTGTGGCCTAAATAATCCACCGCACTAGCTCCAATGTTACACTTTTCTTTCCGTAAGGTAAACCCCACTGCTTTGAACTTGGTGAGAACCTCACGTAATAGTCTATCATGTTCTTCCACTGTGGAGCCGTAAATGAGCACATCATCCTGAAAACACATAGTTTTAGGTATCCCTTCGAGAATTTGTTGCATTATTTTCTGGAATACTGCAGCCGCAGATGCTAGACCAAAAGGCATTCTGCTGGACATGAAGGTGCCCATAGGTGTGGTAAAGGCAGTTAAACCCCTGGATTCTGGGTGTAATTCCACTTGATGATATGCCCCTGATAACTCGAGTACAGAAAAGCATGTTGCTTCTCCCATGGTACTTAACATCTCATGGATGCGGGGTACGGATGTCTTTCAATGCAAATGTTGTTGTTGAGATCTCGTAGATCCACACATAGTCTGATGCCTTCACCCTTGGCCTTCTTGGCTACTACAATCGGAGACAACCCTTCTGAACAGTCTATAGGTTGTATGACACCCAATTCTCTCAGACTAGTTAATTCTTTTTTTAACGGGCTCCACATTAGGTGGGGTATTGGTCTTGTTTTATGCACTGTAGCTTTGTAGTTAGTTTTCGATTTAATCTTATGTTGAAACTGTTTTAGAAGTCCCAATTTTTCTGAGAATACTTCTGGAAATTTGTTACATATATGTTCGCTTTCTGTGGACTGATCAACTAGTAGTACTTGCTCTGGTTAATTCGGACCTAGCTTTATACCCAGTTCTTTTTGATGTTGCCATCCCAGAAGATTTGAACCTTCTTTTACTATATATACTTTACCAACAGTAGACCGATTCTTGAAGGTGATGCGTGTATGAACCATACCTTCAGGGGAATCCTGTCTTTAGTATATCCACTAGGCGAGATATCTGGTGTTTCAAGCTTATGATCGTTGCTGTTAATTATAGACTTGAAGTCGGTGATGTTGACAAGTGTAAAGGGAGAACAAGAATCTGCCAACATTCTCACCGGTTTCCCATCCAATTGAACTACACATGCTGGATATTTTACTTGGTTGCTTGCGTCGTATTCTTGTATTCGCTAAATTATTTTCTTTACACTTTGGAAATTTTCGTCTGGCACGCCGCTTTCGTTTTTCCTCCAGTTCTTTGATAAGTCTCTACACACTCTGGCAAAGTGACCCTTCTTATTACAGTTCCTACAGATGTCCAGCTTGGCTTGACAATTAATGTAATTAGCTAGGTGGTTTCTACTACCACACCAATAACATTTAGATTTGTTCTGTTCTAAGTTGTTCCTCTGTCTGTTTTCATTTCTTGAATCACTTTTGATTTGAAGTTTACAAATTTAGTTCTCCATCTCTTCTTCTGAAATTTTTGAAATTTGCTCACTTGCTGCAGTGACTTTTATTTCTTTCAAGCACATCGCTGTGTGTTCAATGGATTTTGCAATTTCCACAACATCCTGTAAGTTTGGCTGTTTTTGCACAAAAAAATCCTGAATTTTCAGGTTATTAGTACATCTAACTAGTTGATCTCTAATAAGAGAATCAGTAAGATTTCCAAATTTGCAAAATGTCTCAAACCATGGAGAGTTACAATGTAACTTGTTATATTTTCTTGTAAGCCTTTTGCCCGGGTAAAGAACTTGTGGCGTTCTAGTATGATGTTGATCTTGTCTCCAAACTGATTTTGAAGTTTTAACACTGTAATCTTCTATTCATCTACATCATTCTCTGGAATTCCAGGTTCTGGAATAGTTTAAAAAAAAATCCTGGCATGGGGTCCCAGATTATGTAATAATATATGCTGTTTTCATACTGGGCTTAATCTGTTTCCCCCAATAGCTATAAGGTAGGACTCAAAGATTTGTACCCATTAATTCCTCGGTTCATTGGGCTCTCCTTGTTCTTTTAGGAATGGAGTAGGTTGTAACATGCTACCAGCAGCCATGGTGCAAGTAGATCATGAACCCTGGTGAAAATACAAGTATGATGTAGTACGTTCTTGTAATCCTATGAATACCAAATACCCAGAATATTGTACTGATCAAAATTTACATGCATATCATTTTTTGTATGTTTTTCCTTTTTTCCTATAATACTCAAGAAATTGCTCCTGGTACCTTACAACCTGTATACATAGAAGGTTTTATTCACCACACTCCAGGATCTAGGCTGATGTCAAACTATTTTAGTATTGTTAAACATATGAACACTGCAACATTAATTGTTAATCATTGACTAGCATTCTTCTGACAGTAGGTGGCACTACAGTACCAATAACAGATTGTATTGCAAATGCATTGTGCGATTTGACAGTTCTCTGTAAGATCCAAAATACGATGCTAACTCGAAATCAAAAATGAATAATTTACAGTTATACACTTACAGAGAAGGTATCATGATAATAGATGTTAACACCTTATTCTCACTTATATTCCTATTTACTTGTGGAGACTGAGTAATAACTGAATAACCCCAAAGGTGTTTGTTTATTTGATTCACCATGCTCTATCTAATGATGAAAAGGTCTGCGTGTCACCAATTGTTTGCCATGACACGGAATGTAATGAGGTAAGGTGTGCGTGTCACCGATAATTATAGAGTTACTGAGCGTGCTGTGGTGAAAAGTTATTGTGGTGGCCAAATCAGATGCGGAGCCACGAACGAGTGCTAGAAGCCGCAGATGCAGTTCTTAGGTGAATATAATACCCCTTAACAGTTTTAGAGAGGGTCCGGACGCTTGAAAATAGGGCTTCCAGTATTACTCTGTGCGTTATTTTCTTATGTTTTTTCCTTTATTTCATCGGGCAGAAATCCAGTCTACGGTCGGCAGTTGAACAACCCGAACCCTGCCTGGGGGCCTGCCGGCCTGCGCAGTATATAAGAGTTGAAGAGGGGACGCAGAAGGGGTGGAAATCACGCTGCCCCCTTACACAGCAACTCGTCGCCAATATGTTACAATAAGAACCAGGCAGGAACAGAGACTCAGTACAGGTTCTTTATTGTGATTCCACTCGCCGCTTCCTTCCTCATGTAGTAGGTATCTCATCTCCTCATCTGACATTCTAAGGCAGCCTCACACACAAAGGTGGAGTGTTCCATACTGTGTACATGGGAGGTGGGAACAGGTCGCACCACTATTCTATTATGAACTTTTAAACTGACTAAACAGCATATATCAAAAGCTACAAATTTATAAATGCAGATTATAACACTGTTCCTTCTTTTAAATTCATCAATGAAGTGTATAGTTGTTTGTCGAGTTGGATGAGGTTCCCCTTTGATCCATTTCCAAAACAATATGGGTCAGCTTACCTTAAATCCCTTCCCAAATACCCTATGTCACACAAATACTGAAGAATAATATTTCACTGTTGTGTTTTTTCTACCGTGGCCAGATAATCCAGTGGGCCCCACTTCCACCTTGTTTCAGTCTTTCACTTCAGATATTCTTAAGTGGTCCACCTTCTGCTCACTTGCTCCTTTGGACTGTTATCTCTTTCATTTGATTTGATATCAGCGGCATGGCTGCCTTGGTAGTGTTCAGCAGTGCCTTATAATAATTAGTGGTGGGTGGAACTTGCAGAGTTTCACTCTGTGAAATTCCACGGAGTTACATAAAAACTCTGCTAGATTCCATGGAGTTACATAAAAACTCTGTGAGATTCTGCAGAGTTCCGTGAGTGGGCGGAATTCAGCACGTCACTCTGCTTGAGCTGATTTTTAGCATTGGGAGCTTGTTCAGCGCTGTAAATTCAGCGCAAACCGCACCACTTGGCGAGACAGGGGGCCATGCTTCTTTCTGCCGCTCGATTAGATTTTCTACTCAAGCTGCAGCTTTCTCAACACGAATGGCAGCAACCTGCCGCGACTGCCCACTTTGAAAAATCTTGGAGAGGAGTTATAGCACCTGAGAATCATGCTAGAGGACACAAATTCTCGCTCATGCTCGCCAATTTAACATTGGCGAGCTGTGCATGAGGAAACACTTCACCAAGTGGTGTTTGGCGGAGGTTTGCCAGAACTCCGTGCTCCAAGCGGAACGTGGAGTGGGCAAAACTCTTGTTGGCCCATGTTCCTCTGCACTTGGCTGTAGTGGTGTTTTTACATGGGGGTGGGGTACAGGTTTCCACGAACTCTGCCAGCTGAGAGGAATTTTTTCCCCTAATAATAATCCTGGCATCTGCTATAATTCACTTGAAAAACTTATTACCATTTTGGAATACAAAAAATTGTTTGTCATATCAACTCTTAATAGCTCTACCATAAAATCAGTAGGACCTACGTAGGACTCTCCCTCTTGTTTAGGGCCTCCCGTAGAACCTTGTACAAGGTAGTGCCTGATCCCTTGGTATGCTAGTTTACAGGGATGCCATATCCAAAGTTACCAAGAGTTGGTTGGTGGGGTCCAAGGATTGGTTTTCTATCAGCTGAATGACACCCATGGAGTCTCTAACATAGGATTTAGTGTCAAGTACCAATGGTTTTAGGAAGATATCTGTATATCTATATATTTGCAAACCAAGGTTACTTGAAACTAAATGGGACCAGGCACTAAACGGTGTATGGGAGGTCCTAAACAAGAGGAAGAGTTACTTTTCCAGACAGAAGGAGTAGGGACCGGATTTGCGCCAGATCTGGTTAATCCCTACATGGACAAATATGAGAGTCCACACATATATAACATTGACAATCCCTTCCTTGACAACGTAACACCATGGAAGCGTTTTATAGATGATTCATTGATGATCTGGATGGGAAATGAAGAGAAACTCCCTGATTTCTTTATGTGGCTCAATACATAGCTAAGGAGAGATAACTTTCATAAATTTGAATATAAAAGTGGAAGACAAAAACTTTACACCACACTCTACATAAAACTCAGTAAACGTGACACTCTCCTTAGGCATACCGGCCATTACCTGAAGAATTTATGGGACAATCTACCTTATGGGCAGTTTCTCAGGCTCCCCAGAAACTGTTCCTGTGGAATAGATTTCTTTAAGAAAACTGATCTACTGATGGAGAGACTAAGAGAGAGAAGCTATCTGAAGGGATTACTGTGGAAAGCGAGAAAGAGAGCATGGTATTGCCCCAGGACACCCTACTGGAGCTCCGTGAGAGGACAGACACCACTAGAAGCAGGCTAGCCTTTGTCACCACGTTTCGCACAAGAAGTAACAAAATCAAAAAAGTGATCAATAAGTATTGGGACTTGGTGGCAGATGAAGTGGACTCTGATGGGAAATGACTCTATCCTTTCAAGAGAAGACAGAATCTAAAAGACTAAATGGTCAGTTCTTTGTTGAAAACTCCATGATCCCAGGACCAGAGATCACAACTCAGTTTACCCCCCATACTGGGACACTATAAATATGGGAACTGTAAGGCCTGTAAACTTACTATTGAGAGAAAGGATCTTAACCATTGAAATCACAAGTATGTATTGAAACACCACACCCACTGTAACAGTATCGATGTGGTGAACATTATTAAATGCCTTTGCAACAAGTTTTATGTTGGTCAGACACGACAAAAGTTGAAGTCTAGAATCTTTCAGCATTGTAGCAGGATAAGATGTGAGGTACAAGGAGTCCACCTAGTCGAACATTTTCATGCTTTGAACCTCCAAGCTAACAGTCTGAGGTGGTGTGTCCTAGAGAAAATAATTCACCATCCTAGAGAAGGATATGCATTGTCCACCCTAAATGTAAGGGAATGTAAATGGATGCATGCGCTGAATACTGTAAACCAAGGTCTCAACAAGTTTGAAGAGATTGCTAGAGAAGTAGCCTTACTGAATAACAGATTTTGTTTTCGTTAGGTAATATACATATAACATTATATATATATATATATATATATATATATATATATATATATATATATACTATCATTACAGATATTTGAAAGTGATTTTTGATGTTTATTAACCATCACCTTCTTTTCTGTGTAAATGTATTTGAGTGTTGTTAACACAAACTTCTACTAGTTCTGGAACCAATGTTGTTTAGCACATGCGCGCTCTTCTTGTATGACTGTGCAGACTTCTTCAAAGTTCCTAATGGTTTTAGACATTTTACTCACAGACGCTGAGTGGCATTTCTTCACTTGAGTGCATTTTAGGCCACATGTCCACTTATGTGATTAAGCCACTGAATATTGACTCACGGGTGCGAAACAGTTGTCTAATTTGCTATATATTTTTTAAATGATTCATGCTGTCCCTAGTCGTTTTTCTCTATTATTGGGCCACAAGCAGGAATTAAAATGTGATTGCAAAATCCACCATGTACTGCCATGTCCTAATGTATAGGAAACCATGGCTGAATCTTTTAAATAATTCATGTTATTCCTAGGAAACATTCGCTATGATTAGGCTTCAAGTAGGAATTAAAATGCGATTTCAAAATCTATCATTCACCACCACTTCCTAATGTATATGAGACATTTGATAAGTTAGATATTTTTATTCTTTATCCAGCTATTGATTAGCCAGATAATGAGTGCTGCCTTCGGTATCGCTGAGAGTGGTTACATACAGACGACTCACGCTGATACATTAGAAGAAGGTTTTCTATGTGTTTTCCAGTTAATGCTGACAGACCGCTCACACCGATACAATGTAGCAAACTTGTCTGTTGATGAGCAAACAACTCACTGAAGATGCATTTAGTACCACCTAGACCGCTACATTGTGAGCGGACATGTTACTACACTCGCTTAGACGGCGTAAGCGCGAATGCTCATGCAGCGGTCGCCGTTCTCTTCGAGTACTTATCTGCCCTTTCCTCGCTGCCAAATTACCTTGTGAATTGTAGAGGAGACATCACGCTCACCTTAAACCTTAAGGTGAGCGGCATTGTTAGTAATGAAACGTGACAAACGTGAGTGATTACCACTGGCAATAAGTAGTTTTACACTCACGCTATTTCCTATATCCAGGGTCACTGGAATTATGCGGCATGAGAGGGCCAAAATATGTGGCAGGGTTTAGTAAATTATGTGGCAGGAAAAGGCAAATTATGTGGCATAATGTGGCACACTTTGTAATAATATTACTTAATTATTTCAACATTTTGAAACTTGATAACACTGTCTGGGCATTGGTTGCAACTCGTTAGTACCATTTTAATACCAAAACGTAGCAAAAAGCAACAAAAAACTTACCAGTCCAGTTTTGCAAAGGGCCTTTCACGGCGCGGCTATGTGTTGCTGCAGTTTCAGTAACTTCTGAACCATTTGAGCTACAAACATTTTTTTTGTTAAAATCTGCAGATTATGCAGCAGATGATAGATCATGTGGCAAATGTGGGAAATCTGTAATTATGCGAAAATCGCCACGCCCAAACAATTGCAGAATTCCACTAGGCTTGCCTATAGAGGCGTTGCCTTACATTCAATTATTAATCTTTCCACAGAAAATCCCACAGGATCTCACCAGAGTATTGCACTTATCGCAATCTCTTTGCAAACAAGAGATAGTGGTCCATCATCCAGCGGCCAAATGTAGGTAAGAGCGCTTATCACTGTCTTTTTGCAACTGAAATTGCAACCTACTCTTTTTAATTGCAATTCACTTGCTTTCATGCAGGATTGTCAATACGGCCATTTTCTCTTGTGGATACGCTTGATCCATTTGTGTACTTCATCCCGGCTTGGAGGTGAGAGGGTACACATTGAGTTTTACTATTATCTCTCCATATAGTGTACATTTTGGCCGCTGATAATGACACGTTTCATTGCAGGAGTTACATTCCCTTGCCTAGAACATCAAGCAACATGTTGTTCTAAAGTTATCCAGGTAAGTTTATCTCTCACCCCCCCCCTTGTTATTTTTCACACTACGTGCAACACACAATCTGAAATCAAATATATCTTTTGTAATGCAGGCTGCTTACTCCTTAGCAGTCCTAGGGAAGACCCGTTGTGATAGTTAAATGGGTACATGTACCATTAGGGTCAAAACGTCAACAATATTTATGTTAAAGGTTCCGTATCCTCGACCAACAAGTTTAAAGTACCCACAAATAATACAATAGGCACTGTCTTTTGAGCTGAAGTGGAAAAAGGAACAGACACCATATCACATCATTTGTTCACACATTTTGTTTGTCATTTGTTGTTTTTGTTGTCTGATCCACATGATAACACTGTGTCCCTATGTCATGGAGTCACTTGTATGTCACTTTTATATAACAGCCATGTTTGAGAGTTCAATTCTCATACTATTACACAACTTCAGTATATGAATGTGAATATACTGAATAACTACAGACTCGTGTGTTCGGTTAATCATTTACTGATTTGTTCAAGCCATTTGACATAAGCAGTATTTCAAAATAAATTTTCCTTCCCAACAGAATCCATTGTATTTTTATAATATTGTATACCCAGGTACTGAGGAACACAGAGCAACTCTATTGTTATTAATGACATTTAGAAAGCAGGCATTTCTCTACTGTTGCCTCTCTGTGTGCCTGCAGCCTGTCTCCAGTACATGTTGGGGTTGGTGAAAGCTACACTTTGTACATTCCCTCTAGATAGCCACAAATACAGGAAGATTAGGTGTGTCTGAGCACTCATCTGCATTCTGATGGCTCTTCTTGGGCAGAAAGGGAGGGGAGGGCTGACACTTACACCTTAATAGGCAGTGTCTGTCCTCACACAAAGGGCTGAATACCCTCTACTGATAGTCTGGAGACAGGGTTGGGGAGAAAGAACCTCTGTACCCTTCAAAGATCCTTCTTTGAAGTCACCCCCACTCCAAAAGCACAACTGGGTATAAGTACTGGGCCTCAGACCCTGCCAAATCAGTATAATTCTGGACCTGTGAAGACTGTACCAGGAAGAAGGACTGTTGTGCTGCTTAAAGGATTGCTACTCTGCTGGATCCCTGCCTTGTGGGACTCTTGCCTTGCTGAGCTGCCCTGCTGCCTGGGTGAGACGAACTGGACCTGCATCACTTCAACCTAGAGCGACTCCAAGAGCATGCTTGTTTGCCTTCTGTTTTCTGAAGTCTCAGGGACACAAGACTTCCAACAATCCTGCTGCAGCGCCTAGACTCTGCCAACTGAGGTTTTTTGACCTGCCAAAAGGTGCCAACCCAGTCCTGGGCCCTTAGAAGTGGGTTTTCTGGCTGCTCTTGCAGGGAACAGCACATTGACCTTCCAGCACCAATTGGAACTGACACATCGCATTTGCCGTCGAAGTTTCACTCCTGCATTGCAGCTGCTGCGAGGATCGAGGACGTGCTGTGAGAACCAGAGCACCACATTGCCGACTGCACAGCGCATCATCCTCTCTGCGTGACTTGCAATCGACGCATAGCCTTCATCTTCCAGATCAAAGCTGACGCATCACTTCACTGCTTTCTTCAGCGCAAACCTAGAACCGACCCATCAACATTGGAACCAACGCATCTTAAGGGCCAAGGTGCTCGTGCTCAGCAGGCCCTTTGTGGGTCTTGCGCTCCAACTCGGTTGGCCTGAACATTTGACTTTGTCCCGGTCTAGTGTGACCAGATAGCCCTGGTTGGAGCTTTCTGCTTCTAAGCACTACAGTTTCATTTTTGCTGTAAAACATATGCCCTCATTATGACCCTGGTGGTCTATTGACCCCCCACCCCCGCAAGCATAGTCCACCCAAATCCCCTCCCACCCTCACCTGACCACCACCCCCCCTCCAGGTAGATCGCCCTCCTCCCCCACCCTCCCCACACCCTTCCCCGCATACATGCACATGCACACAGACACCCACATGCACCCTGCATACACTAATTTACCAACACTGACATACACGCATTCACTCACATGCATCCATGCACGAATTCACCACAACATTCATACTCCCATTCACCACAATACTCATACTCGCATTCACACATGCATACACACTTACATTCATACACGCACTCACTTCTGCATTCATACATGCATACAACCACGCATACACACATTCATGCACACATGCAGACAATACCCACTCACACATGCACGCTCACACACACCCACACGCACCCGCATACTCCCATTCACCAACACTTACATTCAGGCATTCACCAACATGCATACATACACTCACTCACTCACTCGCACCAACAGACACGCATTCACACAAACACAGAAACACACACTCACTTCAACAATCACACACACATTCACACATGCATACACACATTCACACACGCATACACACATGCAGACACACACCCACTCAAGCATGCACACCCAACACACCCCACCCTCTTCCCTGTCGGACGATCAACTTACCTTGTCCGGGGAGGAGGTCGCCGGCAGGGAACGGGCACTTCCACCTCCGGCAGCACCCCGCCAGCAGGACACCGCCGGGCCGTATTATTGCACATAATACGGCAGGCAGAGACCTTCTGGTGGGGCAGGGCCGGTGGTGGAACCACCCCAGCGCCTCCGCCCACCAGCACGACTACTGCTGGGTTTCCCCCCAAAATGTGGCAGAAATCCAGCAGTACCTGTAATATGGTGGGCGGAAGATCACCAGCACTGGTGGTCTTCTGGCGCCTGTGGCTTTGGCGGTCTTTGACTTAATATCTTAACTTACACTTGTTGGATTTTTGCCATTTTGGTCTTTTTTGTCATTACATTAAGCTCTATTTTTCTTACCTGGTGTGGGTAATTTTGTGTGGTGTTTTCACTGTTTTATTGTATTAGGCGTTGCAAAATACTTTACACATTGCTTCTTAAGTTAAGCTTGGTTGCTCTGTGCCAAGCTACCAGAGGGTGAGCACAGGATAATTTAGGGTGTATTGTGACGTACCCTGACTCGGATTGTGGCCTCTGCTTGGGCAAGGGTGCACACCTAGACCAACTAGACACCCAATATCTAGCATCGATCTTGTGGACTCTTGGGGTGGCTCTGACAGAATCAGTTCACGTACTTGCAGGGTGATCCCCCTTCAATACTAAATTTCCTCCTTATTTTCTTCCTCCTCCTTTCCTTCCTCTAGCTACTTTTTTTCTTTCTACTTCCTTTTCCGCCTTTATCTTCTACTGTTCATTTATAGCTGTTTTCTCCTTCCTCTTCTTCTTCTCCTATGTTCCACCTTCCCCCTTCCTTCTGCTCCGTTCTCTCACTGTCCCATCCATTTCCTACTTCTCTTACTCTGTCACTTTCCTTCCCCTCTTCTACCCTGTCTATTCCCTTTCTATCTCTCCTCCATCTTCTCTTTCTTTCTTTGCTGCTTCTATTTTTCTGCTTTCTTCTCTGCCTATTTCTCTCCTCCTTTTTCTCCCTCTCTAATTCTACTTTCTTCAAAACTTGCCTCCCCCTACTCTTTCCTTGTTCTTCTTTTTCTATCATATGCCTTCTCCTCCCTTGCCATGTTCTTCTTAATTTGTGTGTCTTTTGTAATTTTCACGCTCTCACTTTCTACTTTCTGTGCCATTTTATCCCTTTTCTCCTTCTTCTCAATTGTCTGTCTTTCCTTTTTCTCCATCACCCCACTGGACTATCTTTGACCTATACCCAATAGCCTTTTTTCCTCATACTCAGTCTCTTTTTCTTACGTCTCCTCCTGCCACTCAATGCATCCTTCTTCTACGCCACCAGATCCCTGTCCTCCTACTTCAGCTACCCTGATTACTTTTCTGTCTCTCTCGGTCTCGCTCTCTCAGTCTCCTACATTTTCTTCTTCACCGCCCACGATGCTTGTTCTCTTGTTTAACTCTTTCTTCTCCTGCTCCTCACTCTCTCTTTCTTCCTTTTCTTTCTACTTCTCTTCCTCCCTTTCTTTGTTTTGGTTCCTCTGTGTAACCCTTCCATGCTCTAAAATGTAATTTCTTAAGTTGAATATTGTCTAGCTCTGTCTTGCTTTCAAAGACACTACGCATAAGCAAATCCTACACACCTTCCTAAATATTATGGTGGTCATTACAACCCTGGCGGTCGGTGTTAAAGCGGCGGTAAGACCGCCAACAGGCCGGCTGTAAAAAATTTGCAATTACGACCGTGGTGGAAACCGCCAACAAAGACAGCCACTTTAACACTCCGACCGCCACGGCGGTACAAACAAACAGCGCGGCGGTCACCGCCAACAGACAGGCGGGAGACAATGTACCGCCCACACTACTATGACAGGCCAATCCGCCATCTTTTCCGGGGCGGATTCACCAAGGATAAAAACACGGCGGAATCAGGAATCCCGAAGGAAAAACACTCACCTCTACACACCCCACGAGGAACGAGGACGCCATGGATCCGGAACTCCAAATTCTACCTGCAATAGTCTTCCTGCTCCTCTACCAGGAGCACAAACGCCGGTGGCGAAGACCACAGTGAGTACTGCACCTACGACACAGGGGAGGGGGGAGGGAAAAAACAGGGACACGCAACACCCCCACCCTTACCCACCACAACACACACTAATGCATATCAATACATCACAGTTACACCCCCCAAGCCCCACGGAAGAATGCAAAGACAATAGAAAATGAGTGTGACCATTGTAATATATTAAAAGCAAGTAGGCAGAAACATATATATACACACCATGTACAAAATATATACCAAGCATAGTAGTCCAGGTAGTGCTCTAATAAAGTCCGTGGAACACTGGGACCACACGGTCTGGGCGAGGCCCACACAAGATCCCTGACGATGACGGAGAAAACACTGCAGTAGCATCAGAGAGCAACTAAACAGGCACATCAGGGGGAGGGAAAGGGGGGCACCTCAGCCGCTTGAGTGCACAATGCCAAATCCACGAGGGGGCCACATGCCCACTGTTCAATCCTGGTGAGTGCAAAGCCACAGTCTCTCAAGTCTCTACAGTGGGTGGTTTGCCCACTGTTCAATCCTGGGGAGTGCAAAGCCACAGTCTCTCAAGTGTCTACAGTGGGTGGGTTGCCCACTGTTCAATCCTGGGGAGTGCAAAGCCACAGTCTCACAAGTGTCTACAGTGGGTGGTTTTCCCACTGTTCAATCCTGGGTAGTGCAAAGCCACAGTCTCACAAGTCTCTCCAGTGGGTGGTTTGCCCACTGTTCAATCCTGGGGAGTGCAAAACCACAGTCTCACAAGTCTCTCCAGTGGGTGGTTTGCCCACTGTTCAATCCTGGGGAGTGCAAAGCCACAGTCTCACAAGTCTCTACAGTGGGTGGGTTGCCCACTGTTCAATCCTGGGGAGTGCAAAGCCACAGTCTCTCAAGTGGATGACAGTCTCCACTGTTTCTGGAGGGGGCCTTGTGCCCAGAGTGCTTCATCCTGCCAAGGACAGAGGTAGTGGATGTGATACTCCACTGGTTCTGGAGGGGGCTTTGTGCCCAGAGTGCTTCATCCTGCTAAGGACAGAGGTAGTGGATGACAGTCTCCACTGATTCTGGAAGGGGCTTTGTGCCCAGAGTGCTTCATCCTGCTAAGGACAGAGGTAGTGGATTTGATACTCCACTGGTTCTGGAGGGGGCTTTGTGCCCAGAGTGCTTCATCCTACTAAGGGCAGAGGTAGTGGATGACAGTCTCCACTGGTTCTGGAGGGGTCTTTGTGCCCAGAGTGCTTCATCCTGCTAAGGACAGAGGTGGTGGATGACAGTCTCCACTGGTTCTGGAGGGGGCTTTGTGCCCAGAGTGCTTCATCCTGCTAAGGACAGAGGTAGCGGATGACAGTCTCCACTGGTTCTGGAGGGGGCTTTGTCCCCAGAGTGCTTCATCATGCTAAGGACAGAGGTAGTGGATGTGATACTCCACTGGTTCTGGAGGGGGCTTTGTGCCCAGAGTGCTTCATCCTGCCAAGGACAGAGGTAGTGGATGTTATACTCCACTGGTTCTGGAGGGGGCTTTGTGCCCAGAGTGCTTCATCCTGCTAAGGACAGAGGTAGCGGATGACAGTCTCCACTGGTTCTGGAGGGGGCTTTGTGCCCAGAGTGCTCCATCCTGCTAAGGACAGAGGTAGTGGATGACAGTCTCCACTGGTTCTGGAGGGGGCATGGTGCCCAGAGTGCATCATTCACCCCGTGACGTACTCAGTTGTGTCAGTGCCCTTGCCGCTCATGGGCTAGCGGTGCTTGAGACAGCGGTGCCCTGTGCAGCGGTGCTTGAGATGGTGGTGCCCTGTTCAGCGGTACTTGAGACAGCGGTGCCCTGTTCAGCGGTGCTTGAGATGGCGGTGCCCTGTTCAGCGGTGCTTGAGATGGCGGTGCCCTGTTCAGCGGTGCTTGAGACGACGGTGCCCTGTTCAGCGGTGCTTGAGACGGCAGTGCCCTGTTCAGCGGTGCTTGAGATGGCGGTGCCCTGTTCAGCGGTGCTTGAGATGGCGGTGCCCTATGCAGCGGTGCTTGAGGTGGCGGTCTCCATTGCAGGGACTCAGCTGCTGGCATTCCTTCATGGCCCAGCGGGGCTTTTGCTGGCGGTGGCCTCCTGGGCAGGTGGGCTTGTGCTGGCGGGCCTGTCCTGGGCAGCTGGGATTGTGCTGGCGGTCCTGTCCTGGGCAGCTGGGCTTGTGTTGGCGGTGGCCTCCTGGGCAGGTGGGCTTGTGCTGGCAGGCCTGTCCTAGGCAGCTGGGCTTGTTCTGGTGGTCCTGGGCAGCTGGGCTTGTGCTGGCGGTCCTGTCCTGGGCAGCAGGGCTTGTGCTGGCGGTCCTGTCCTGGGCAGCTGGGCTTGTGCTGGAGGTGGCCTCCTGGGCAGCGGGGATGATGGCGGTCTTCTCTGCCGTGCTGCTCTTCCCAGACTTTCCTGGTTTCTTGTGGCCCCTCCCCACCTTGGAGGGTGTCACAGCTGTGTCCACACTCCCACCGGGACCCCTGGGAGCAGCTTTGGTGGCTGGAGTCTTCCCCCTCTTCTCCAGGGCACTGGCCAACTTCTGATGCTTCACAGGTGGGGGACTGTCTGTGCTGTGGCTCCGTGCCACACTGGCTGCCCTGATGGCCGGCGCACTCCAGATTCCGGTGACTACAGGCTCCACTGGTCCCGGAGATGTTGTGGCTGAGGTTCTAGTTCGGGGCCTAGGAGATGGACGGGGTGGGGTAGGTGTGGGCAAGAGGTCAAGGTTGGACAGGAAAAGTTTTTTTGACACACTGGGACAGGTAGCTGGAGGGGGTTTGGGAGTGGAGGAAGAGGTGGTGGTTGTAGGAGGTGTCCGTTTGCTGACTTTGGGTGAAGGTGCATGCGCTGGAGGCTGTCGTGAGGTGGATGGCTGTTGGGTGGGTGTGTGCCTGCGTTTGTGTATCTTGGGAGGGGGCGTCACAGACACACTGGGAGAGGACACAGGGGACGTGTGAATGGTAGTGGGGGTGGTGACTGCACGTGAGCGGGGTGTGTTGGTGGGTGTGCTGGAGAGGGACGTAGTGGCTGTAGAGGTAGTGCATGCAGGTGTGAGTGTAGACGAGACTGGGAGGGAGGAGGGAGACGAGGAGGAGGGGACACAGTGGAGGCAGTGGATGTTGTTGTGTCTGCATGTGTGTGATGCTTGCATGAGTGCCTGTGGGATGTGTGGTGCTTATGTTTGCCTGAGCTTCCCTTGTGTGTTAAGGTGTGTGCATGCTGGTCTGTAGGTGTTCTTGGGATAGGCTGAGGTACAGGGGATTGGGTCGGGGTGGAGGAAGTTGGAGGGGGGAGGCTAGACACAGGGACAATGGCTGCCATCAGTGCTGAGGCCAGAGACTGAAAAGCTCGCTGAAGGGCCGCCTGACCAGAATGAATGCCCTCCAGGAATGCATTGGTTTGTTGCAACTGCCTTTCTACACCCAAAATGGTAGACTGCCCAACAGTGAGGGACCTGAGGAGGTCAATGGCCTCCTCACTGAGGGCAGCAGGGGTGACTGGGGCAGGGCCTGAGGTGCCTGGGGTGAAGGTGATGCCCACCCTCCCGGGTGAGCGGGCACAGGGCGAAAGCTGAGGGGCTGCTGGGAGGGCGGTGCTGGAAGGGGTATGGCGGCTGTACCTGTAGATGGGGGGGGCCCAGATGTTGCCGCCACCACAAGGGAGCTCCCATCAGAGGACGAGTCCGTGTCACTGGTCTCAGCTCCTGTCCCCGCCGTGGAGCTCCCCTCGCCCTCCATCCCACTGGTGAAGTCCGAGTCCGTGGTGTGGCCCTCCATGGCCATGTGGGATGCAGCCCCCTGGTGCTCCGGTGCCACTGCTCCTCCACCTGACGATGCTAATGCACACAAGAACAGGGAGACCACAAAAAGTGAGGGGGACGGCAGAAGAAAGACATGTTGAGTGCATGCATTACCGCTACCGTTGGCGGACACGACAGACACAGAAGCCCCCTGCACTACGCCGCGCTCTTGGGCTCCACTGTTCAATTCCTGGGAAATGCCCTACAAGGCTATGGACGACATTAGCACATATGGATGACATAGGGGCATGACTAGGTATGCTTGGCACTCTACAGAGGTGGGGTGGGGTGCCACATGGCCTGCCTTACAGAGGGACCTTGCCTACGGAACTCGCCCTGGCCTAGGGAAACCCACAGCCCACCTCCCCCACCCAGACCCCTCTACTGCACGCAAAGTCAGCAGAATGAGAGTGTACTCACCGCCTTTTGTCTGCTGTGATGCCCTCAGCGCCCATCCAACTCCAGGTAGGCCACCGCCAGGATCCTGAACATCAGTGGGGTCATGGTGCGACGGGCACCCCTCCCACATTGGGAGGCCATCCAGGGCTGAGCCTCCGCCGTCTTCTTGCTCCAGCGGCGAATGTCCTTCCATCTTTTCCGGCAGTGGGTGCTCCGTCTGTGGTAGACCCCCAGGGTCCGGACGTCCTTGGCGATGGCACGCCAAATATGTTTTCTCTGGTGGGCGCTGATCTACATGAAATGTACAGGGGGAAGAGTAAGTTATTACCAACTGCACCGTCAAAGTGATTGGCCCCCATCCCTACCCTTGCGATGTGGCACATGCATTCACTGTTGTTTCATGCACGCCGCACTCTCCCCCCCTTCCTTCTTACATCCAGCCCTCCCCACACAGGCATAGCCCATTCAGCATGCTCCCAGTGTACTTACCTGTTTGTCTGGAGGACCGTAGAGTAGAGTGTACTGGGGGAGGACCCCATCCGCGAGTTTCTCCAACTCCTCCGATGTGAAGGCAGGGGCCCTTTACCCAGACACTCGAACCATTGTCTCTTCCAGACCGAGGTCACAGCAGCACTTGCAGTGTAGGTCCTCTCCTGTCGAAGATCAGGTATCGAGTGATTGAACAGATAGAAAATGGTGGTCACGTCCATGGCGGTGCATACCGTCACCGCCGGCGTACATCATCATTGGCTCCTGGGACCCATAGGGTCCAATGCTAACCAATGCAGCATTGCGCCGCGGGTCTTCGACCGCCTACCGCGACGGTGTACAACTCCAGCGAAGTTACCTCACATCCCATTGTCCCACTTTAGAGGTCAGGCAACCGCCATTTCAGGGGCCCACATTGATTAATTTTCAATTGCATCACACATACCTAGGCCTAGACTCAACACACATACACCTTTTGTGTATGAATGGTGTTCTGTGTAAACTGTGGGTACGTACCTCTGAGTTGTTTGACTCTGTGTTCGCTGTTGTCCTTCATAGGCACCGTCCGCTGGGACATGTGAGGACATGGCGGCATCCTCCGGTGTACCGACCGTTGATGGACCTGACAACAATGGAGGTGCGACATGTGATTATCACATACAGGCTTGACCGTGCCACAATCCAGGAACTGTGTAACCAGTTGGAGCCAGACCTGATGTCAGCAATCCGCCATCCCACAGGAATCCCCCCTCAAGTGCAGGTGCTGTCAGTGGTCCATTTCCTTGCAAGTGGGTCATAGCATCAGGGATGTCCCAGCCTATGTTTTCCAACGTGTTGTCCAGAGTGTTGTCTGCCCTTCTGAAACACATGCTGAGCTACATCGTTTTCCCTCAGATGGAGGATTTGCCTAGAGTGAAAGGTGATTTCTATGCCCTGGGACGTATCCCAACATCATAGGTGCCATTGATGGGACCCAAGTGGCTTTGATCCCCCCCGCACAGGAGTGAACAGGTGTACAGAAACAGGAAGAGTTATCATTCAATGAATGTACAGATGGTATGTTTGGCCGACCAGTACATCTCCCATGTGAATGCCATGTTCCCTGGCTCAGTGCATGACGCCTACATCCTGCGGAATAGCAGCATCGCTTATGTGATGGGGCAACTCCAGAGGCACTGTGTGTGGCTATTAGGTGAGCACCTGGGAGCAAGACAGTGGGAATGGTTGTCTGGGTCTGGGGATATCCCTACAGGTTAGGGCGTGTCTAACAGATGTCCCTCGCCATTTGCAGGTGACTCTGGTTACCCCAACCTGTCATGGCTACTGACCCCAGTGAGGAATCCCAGGACAAGGGCAGAGGAACGCTACAATGAGGCCCATGGGCGAACTAGGAGGGTGATCGAGCGGACCTTCGGCCTCCTTAAGGCCACGTTCCGGTGCCTCCATATGACAGGTGGATCCCTATTCTACTCACCAAAGAAGGTGTGCCAGATCATCGTGGCCTGCTGTATGCTTCACAACTTGGCTTTGCGACGACAGGTGCCTTTTCTGCAGGAGGATGGTCCAGATGGCGGTGTTGTGGCAGCTGTGGAGCCTGTGGACAGTGAAGACGAGGAAGCAGAGGAAGAAGACATGAACAACAGGGACTCAGTGATCCAGCAATATTTCCAGTGAGACACAGGTAAGAGTGCAGACCTGCCTACTACATGTACTTTAACACTACAACCTTTCTATTGTCTGTCCTTTTCACCCAGTGTGTTCGCACTGAGTTGTCACTTTCCCTTACGATTTCACAGATGTGGGTCCCACTGTGTGACATCTTCTTAGATTCCTCATGGCCTAGAGCTGTGTGACATAGGTATGTTGACATTACAATTGTAAGAGCATTTTGTCACTGTAATTGCTAATACACTATTTTGAAATCACAGACAGACTCCAGATTGTTTTGTGCTTTAAGTGTGTTTATTTAAGTGCTCAATATTGGAGGGGGTAGTAAAATGGTGAGGGGTGATGGCGGAGGAATGTCCATGGCAGAGTCCAGTCTATTAGTCTCACAGGTGCATTGCCCATATGGGCATAGGAAGTGGAGCTGGGGCAGTTTAAGTATGGACAGGGTGACAAAGTGGGACAGTAGGATGACAATCAGGGTGGTCTAATTTCTTGGCGGTGGTCTTGGCATTGTGCTCTGTCTTTGTCCTGGATCTCAGGGACCGTTTGCGGGGTGGTTCTCCCTCTGCAAGGGTTGGGGTGCTGGTGTGGTGGTCCAGTGGCGGGGCATCCTGTCCACTAGCGCCGGCGGAGGTGGTGGGTAGTTCATCGTCCATGCTAATGTCAGGGGCCCCTTGTTGTGCCACAGTGTCCCTCCTGGTGTTCACGAGTTCCTTCAGCACCCCTACGATGGTGCCCAGGGTGGAGCTGATGGTTCTGAGTTCCTCCCTGAAGCCCATATACTGTTCCTTCTGCAGGCGCTGGGTCTCCTGAAACTTGCCCGATACTGTTGCTATCGTCTCCTGGGAGTGGTGGTAGGCTCCTATGATGGAGGAGAGGGCCTCGTGGAGAGGGGGTTCCCTTGGCCTGTCCGCCCCGTCGCACAGCAGCCCTCCCAGTTTCCCTGTTTCCTGGGCCTCCGTCCCCTGGACCGTGTGCCCACTGCCCCTGCCCCCAGGTCCCTGTTGTTGTTGGGGTGGTGGGTTAGCCTGGGTTCCCTGTAGTGGTGGACACCCTGCAGATTGACGTGTCCTGGGGACGGAGGTATGGGCCCGCTGGGTGGGTGCTGTGCTGGTGTTTTCAGAGGGGGGAAGGTCTGTAGTGGCCTGTGACTGTGTCAGGGGAACCGACTGTCCAGAGGTCCCCGATGGCCCGGGCTGGTCATCTAGATCCAGTTGGACAGAGGTGCTGTCATCACTGTGGGCCTCTTCTTTTGGTGGTGTGGACATGTGTGGACCCTCCTGTCCGGTGACGTTGGGTAGGGGTCCTGCTGGGGTATAAAAGGATGGTTATTACATCTGTGTGTGCCATGGTGTGCAATGGGTGGGTGACCGTGTACCCCAGTGCTTGCATTCCTGTGTGGGACCTTGTGTGATGATGGTTTAGGGGGTTGTATGGGTATGTGCAGTGGGCATGCTTTGGTGATGGGTGTCCATGCTTTGTTGTTACATGCAGGGCTTGGTGTTAGGATGTGTGGTTTGTGATGTAGGGACATTTGTGAGGAGTTAGAGTGATGGGGTGAGGGTGAGGGTGGGGGTATGTGTTGGCATGCAGGTAGGGTGGGGGATGTAATAGTTAAGATTTGACTTACCAGAGTCCATTCCTCCACCTACTCCTGCGAGGCCCTCAGGATGCAGAATCGCCAAGACCTGCTCCTCCCATGTTGTTAGTTGTGGGGCAGGAGGTGGGGGTCCGCCGCCAGTCCGCTGAACCGCCAGGTGGTGTCTTGAGACCACGGAACGCACCTTCCCCCGTAGGTCCTTCCCCTTCTTCCTGATGTCCTCCCGATTTCTTGGGTGCTGTCCCGATGCGTTGACCCTGTCCACGATTCTTCACCATAGCTCCATCTTCCTTGCAATGGAGGTGGGCTGCACCTGTGATCCGAATAGCTGTGGCTCTACCCCGACGATTTCCTCCACCATGACCCTGAGCTCCTCCTCCGAGAACCTGGGGTGTCTTTGCTGTGCCATGGGGTGGTTTAAGTGATGTGTGGGGTGGAGTGTGTGGTGATAAGTGTGCTGACATGTAGTGGTGTGTTGTGTGAGGTGCATGGAAGTTCTGTGGGTAATGGTGTTGTGTGCCTGTGGATGCAGTTGTTCTTGCTGGTGCTGTCTCTCTCTGGCCTTCTTTCAGAATTTATGGTAGTAGGGGTTTGTGGGTGATGTGGGTGTGTGTTTTATATTGTATTGGGTGTGTGGGAGTGGTGTGTGTATCAGGTGTGTGTATTTGGAATTGTCCAATGTGGCTGTGTTTTGTAAATGTGTGTGTATTTTGAGCGCGGCGGTGTGTACCGCCAATGGAATACTGTGGTTGAAAGACCGCCACGTGGATTCGTGGGTTGTGATAGTGTGTGCGTATTTCTGTTGGCGTGACGGTGGAGGTTTTGTTATCACCAGTTTATCACTGACCTTTGGTGTGGCGGACTTGTGTGGGTGTCTGAATTTTGGCGGATTCCGAACTGTGGGTCATAATAGCTGTGGCGGAATTCTGTGGCCGCGGCGGTGTGTTGGCGACTTCTGCACGGCGGTAAGCGGCTTTTACCGCCAATGTTGTAATGAGGGCCTATGTCTTGTGCGGAATTTCAATCACACCAGAGTAATCGGAGTAATTTTGGTGATTCCGCATTACTCCTTGATGAAAAATTACCGCTAATAACATGATTACATCCGCTCATGTAATTAATAGTAATTTGGGGGAAATCCCTAAATTCACATTTAGCAAACAGGAGTGGCTGCTCTTGCTTGTAATTCATCTTCTGTTGCACTTAGTGCTATTTCTTAGTGCAAAATGGATCCTAGCATCCACTGGAGCTAAATACAGAATTACTCTTCTTGTGTAATTCTGCGTAATCTTGCTGAATTTTTGGGTAATTACAAGTTACCCTAAACTACACAGAAATACGAGAATTACACCCACCCCTACTAAATACCTCTTCATTTACATATAAAAAGCCCAATATTTTAGCTAAGTGTTCTTCTCTGTCTTTCAAGCCAGAAAAGCCAGTGAGTCCTGCATTTTTGTTTGTTCAGTTTATTAGCTAAGGATGTTCTCAATTGGTCAAACCCTCTCCTTGGTTGCTTCTGTGGATGATTAAATTAATAAAATATCCTGCCTTCCCCAGCTCCAGCACACGTTACACATTGATAATTCTAGTATTTTTTAGTAACTGATAGTAGTCATTCTTTCGATGGGTGGGTCATGCTTACCCAGCATTAGAGGGCCATCGTTCACTTACTCAGCCAGTACCTAAGGACAACGGTTGGGAGTAACATCTAGGTGTCATCCATTCTTAAGAAACATGGACATAATGTCCCTTCAGCAAAAATACATATATTTCAGATTGTTGTATAACCATTTGAGGATTTATTTAGGCTTTTTTTCAGGATACTCTTCTTTCCCACCTTAGAGACTTCCAAACGTCTTCAGTTATTCCTTAGAGTGAGGATATTAAAAATATTCCTGTGTATGTTGTTACTTTGGCTAATAGTTTACATAGATATTGTTACAAAGACAGAGGGGGGTAGTACCAAACAATGGCTATCTATATGTATGTGTCTCAGTGTATGACCTGTTTCCAGTCACATGAGGCATTACCCAGTTACGGCCAAACTAAGATGACTGGTCCATGGCTTTCTGGATGACAATGTAACTGGTTCAAAGGTTCATTCTAATAGCAATTTGGTTTGCAACAGAAGTTTCAGCTTCAATCGGTATTACAAAATAATGCTGTAGTTTGCTTTGTTCTAATAAAGGAAGAGGTGAAACTTGGAACTGGTCAGAATTCAGAATTTAGATGTGGGAATCCATGCAGTAACATTACTGTCCACGAACATTCTCCATTCCAAAGGGAAAACGTGGTATTACCACAGTTATTTTTCAGTCCGTGGTGTTGGTAATTTGAATGTGACATAATTACATGGGAGTGCCAAGAGCATTCATTCCAGATGTCCATTGAGAATGCCAGCCTAAGGATAACAGCCTTTATTATATTGCATTATTTTTTATAACTTTTCATGAAGAACACTTTCTTGTCACAAATATTGTAAATTATTTAGCTTATTGATTGGTGCCTGCTTCTTTCAACTCACACCCCTTCCTCCATAATGTCCACCATCACCAGTGCAGTACATGGGTTTGACTGTTCGTTTTCATTTTAAACATTTATCAGCTATTTACAATGCATTGCATTTTAGATTTCCCTTTTTAAAAAAGCAAATCAAATAAAAACATTTACAAATTCTAATTCAAGAAAATCTTTCTCATTCTCATACACTTGAGAATTGGGCTTATCTATTTCCATTAATGTTTTCACAAAGTAACTCCTGTTTCCCCTTAGGAACTGTGCAATATTTTGTATCTAAATAAACGTTGCGTATTTTAAACATTAAAGCGCTACATTAAAAGTTATCCATTGTCCAGCTCTGTATTTCACGGGTTGAAATCCATCTTCCTATCTTCAAGTTCTTTTTCGCATATGAATTTGTATTCCTTTTCACACCTGTCATCATTCCAGTCCTTCGGAGATCCACAATTTTCATTAGAACCCACTGTAGCACAATGTTCTTTCCCTTCGAAGTTATCAGGTTGATTACAGTTCCAAAATCTGAAACATAGGATTAAGAAATGTATTTCAATTACCTAAATTGTTTAAGCACCTGCCAGATAGCTTCTGAAGAATACCTGATGAAGGATGAAGGCTTGAGCTCCAATGAGCATCACCTCTACTGCATCTTGAAGATGGGACTTTCGAGGAGTGCACATCCCTGGTTTTAAATCAGTCAGGCTCATGTTTCCTGTTCTACAATGTATAAGAAGTCACCAACATGGTGTTTCCCCAAAATTATTGCCTCCAGTCAATCTAATGTGATAACACCCAACCTCGTAGGCCAGCCAGGTGTGATATGTGTTACAATAACGCTATGTTTTGTTATGTGCTGTGCTTCAATTTAAACTATTGTGTTGCAATTCAAGCCACTTTCCGTTTTCTTTGCAAGTTACATCACCGTTTTATGCCTCTCTAAGGATATCTTGTGTTTTCTTAGTCTTGAGTTCAGTCTGAGGATCCGTTGATGGGTCCATCATATTTGTATCCTTTCTCTCCCAGCTTCAGAGAATGTGTTTTGTTTTTAACATTCCTCCTTCTTGCTCATATATCCATTCTTCGTCTCCAGGTCTCCCCATCCCTTTTTCCAGTCTATTATTCCATTTAGCTAACTAAGTTGGCACTGATTCCCCTCCTATCTCCCTCATTTCCTCTCGACAATTAATTTCCCTCTTGGTTCGTTCCCATATTTTTACTGGACTCCTTTCCCTGCTTGTTTTTCCAACTAGGCCCTCGTTCTGCGTGAGAGTTTCCCTGAGAGTGATAACTCCAAGTTCAGTTCCAACAACTATAATCACAAATGTCTCTGGGCCCCGAATTATTGGACCTGCTAGAGACAACGTAGGCCGAAAGAAGCATCAGCGCCCAGTCCTAGCCCACCCCTTGATAAATACTGGGGAACCGACAGTGATCCGGCATTCCCTGAACCACCACCCACCAATCCGCTTATAATCAGGGATTCCAGCCCACCTTTATAATCAGGGATTATAGCCCACCTTTATAATCAGGGATTCCAGCCCACCTTGATAATGAAAGATTCCAGCCCACCTTTATTTGTGCACCAAAATCCAACACACTTATAATATGGGCCTGTGTGGTGTTCACTGTTACTCTACATTTTGTTTATCTCCATGGTGTCCAATCTTCTTCCTACTCTATTATTCAATTAAGGTTGAATGCTCAAACCTCCATCTATTTTTCTACCTAGATATTTCTGTCCCAAAAAACTCCACTAAATCATTTATATGGTGGTCTGACTAGTGTTATTAATGATTTTATCTTTATTTGCTTTGGATACAAATTATGTTAAATCAGGTAAAAAAAACAGAAGAATATAAACTCTGTTATATAGATTAGGAATAGATAAACGTTGAAGCTATATTGTTTTGCGACTGACTTACACCTCTTGCTGCTGTAAGCTAGAGCCATTCACCCACTTCCAGCCATTTACTTGATCCTGATCTGTCAGGCCAATCCAGTAGAAGGAAGCGTTTTTTGAGCTTCTGATAAACAGCTGCAGGAGAGCAAAGGTAAGAGATGTTGTAAGAGAGCACAAAGACAAGAATACTTTGAATGTTTGTGGTCTAGCTTAGACACGGGCAGTTCATTTATTTGTCAGACTTCTCATAAATATGCATGAAATGGGTTTCACGCACAGACACTGCAATTCACTGTCCACACACTGCCTCCATTTACTCTTTATCCTATTGTAAATCATGGATTTCCTCCCATGCTCTCATGCATGTTCATTTTTTTGTACAAACTGATGTGCCTTGCAGGTCTACACATTGTGCACTTGTGGGGTCTCATTTAATGTTTCCAACCTGCTAGTCCTCAGTAAATGCAGCCAAGACATTAAAAAAAAAGCCTACATATCTACTTCTGTAAAAGCACATTCACATTGGCCAGCTCACATCAGATATGCAACATCTGTGTTAGTTTCACTAGAGTTAGCACATTGCTCGTAATTTACACTGAGACATCTTCTTTGAGGTCACCTAGCGATGTGTCGCGGATCCACGTTTGACTATGTTAAGAGAAATGTACACAGATATGTTTTGCGAAAAGAAACACCCCACCATTTGCTTTGTTACATTTGGGTGTAGTGACGTTTCAGCACATCTGTGGTAGTAGGTGACTATCATGGCCATTTGGCCATCCTGGCATTTCCTCCTGTACTGCTTTGACATCAGTGAAGACTGCCATGATCCAACTGTGCACCCAGAGCTCCCATCTAGTTGTGTCCTACTGCCGTGTGGACATGTTTAAAACATTTAAGCTTCCAGTCTGACCCGGGGTGCTACAGAATCAATGATAAAAGTAAATATGGAGCAGGTCAGGAAGCAAGTGAAGCTTTACATATGTGTCATGGGCCAAAGAAATTCTTACACTCCTGTGCATTCTTGATGAGGTGTTCATTCAGTATAAGTGCGGCCCAGTGATCCTCTTTATACAGAGGGATACTTTACCATCCTGCAACAGAATGCACTCCATTTTGGAACACAAAAGTGAAACTTGTTGTAGTCTTTCTTCTATGTCAGGACATTCTCGAGACCGAGGGTACAGGATTGGATAGATGTAATGGCTATGATTGGGTCTATGACTTAGCACACACTACACCGAGCCCTGCACCTCCCGACTCCATGTAGTCTAGCTTGCTGCACAGTTTTGTGGAGTCATTGGTCCGCCAACTCAACTATTTGTGCTTGTGTCAGCCTGTCTGAGGTGGTACAATGCCCTGGGACTCAGTGCTCACTTTCCTCGACAAGATCTCAGAGTTCTAGCACGGATGTTAGACTGTGTGGAAAGGAAGCTACAGTCCAGAGCCTACTGTTTATGAAGGAGCAAAGGTTGTGACTTCAGGCTGAACGGTGGTGCACATTTTCTGTAAAAGGACTGGGCCTAACCTAGGGGGTGGCTCTGTTGTGGGGCCTTCCAGGCCAAGCAGTCCTAGTAGGTGGGAAACCTGAGCTTCAGGTTGCTTGAAAGCCAGCCTAAAAGTTAGAAGTGGAGAGTGTCCTGGTGAATGGCTGCTCCTGATACATAAATGCTAGAACACCTTCCATCTTTCAACTCCAGTGGTCCTCAGCTCTAAGACTGCAGCAGGGTTCACATCTGCAAAAGACTTTAGAGTGCCTGGCAGCAGAGTGTTGAGCCTATGGAACCATGGAGGGTGTCATTAAAAGAATAACACCATTGCTGCTCTCTCATTGAAACCCATCACTGCTTACCTAGTGGTGAACATATGCCGAACACCTCTCCAAACACCCACTTGTGAAGACCTGGCAGCTTCTCTTTCTGCCCTTCTCCCCAGGCATTCCTGCACTGTGCTATCATTGAGAGGACTTGAGAGTCTCCACACATAGAAGGAAGATGCAACTTTCTTTGTAAAGAATAGCCGGTCATCATTCTTTTTCTTTTAATGTCTTTAAGTATATAAACAAAAACAAAATAAGGGCATTGAGGGAGCATTGAGGGAGCTCATAAAGTATGCATGCCAGGCGCCATCAATACAACAACAGTCAAGTAATAATAATACATTACAATCTTCACCTGTGGTGACCAGTTCACCAAGGAGACCTCCAAATCAGGGCATCCATATTGCAGAAAGTTTGTTGTTAGCATGCAATCTTTGGGTACAGTTTAGGGTGGTATCTGTAACATTTGGTGGGTTTCCCACCTGTCCCCCTCTGTGGGTGTGTCCTAATCCATCACTGATGTCAGAGCATTGTGAATGTGTGTTGGTCTGCCCACTATATGGTGGTCTTGTATTGTCTTTCGCCTCTAATACTCTCACTTGTAGCTTTTGCATGCATATGTCCCATATCGTAATCCCTTGGTTTGTCCCACCCCTGTGTCAGGCTCTGCAAATGCTGATGACTCAGTTTTTGCCCATCTCAGCATCACGTGGAGCCAGGTCTTCGCATCTGGTGCAGCTGGTGATTTCAATGCTACCGCATCTTGGGCAACCTGGATTAATTGTGGGGAACATGCGTGACATGCTGTGCGGTGTAAGGTATGTTTGATGTAAATAATTGAATTGGGTAAAGCAAAAAGGCTTGAGTCCATTTTTTGTTCATGAGTGGAAGGTGAGGGTCTGCTATCCAGCATTCTTTGACCATAGCAACTGCCTCTTGTCCCTGTGTATAGGGCTGTAATAATCCTGCATGTACCCTTGTATGCCAGCATAGAGTGGTCCTGGGGTATGGTCTTAGGTTCTATTAGTTCACGTCCCCATGTGAAAGCTAACACATGGCAGATAGCCCCATAAGTCACCAACTGTGCAGCCAGTAAATGGGACATTTCCCTAAGTTCAGGGAAGGGGTGTAACACCCGTCTGCATGCATGTTCCGTATCCAAGTCACTCCCTCTTTCTTGCAACTAGTCGCATCGTGGAGTCGTAGCAAATCTTGCAGAGGCGGCATCTGCAACAGCCTGTCAGTGGTGAGTACAGAGGTGAACTTTTGCATGCTGTTGCTGAAAGGTAGTTTATTATTAGGGGTTGGTAGGTGCTCACTACTAGAAATAAGGCCACAATCACAGTCAAGGTCTCAATAAATTAATCCCTTGCTCAACCCTTCGTCTCTGGTAATGAGCAAGAGACAGGTGTGTAAAGCATTAAAACCACTAATACCTTAAATAAGTAAGACACAACACACAATAAAAATCCAACACCAATTTATAAATATAAGAAATATTTATATGATTAAAATTACTTCAAGACAACAAAAATCCATTGTAGGGAACCGGAGATATTAATTTTTTAAGAATAAATCCACAAATGTACTTTGTAGTACTTAAAAACCAATAGCACCAACAGGGAACATCTAGTCGTGCTTGACCGGGACCAAGTCAAAATTTAAAGCTGACCCCGATGGAGCCCAAGCTGGATACACTAAGCGAGAGGCCTCGATCAAAGTTTTAACTTTGGACTTAGTCATTTTTCTGGTGCTTTTTCTCTTGTCGTAGGGTGAGGCTCCTCGCCAGGCTGGGTTGCGAGTTGACAATGCAGCGCGATGCCTCAGTCAACTCCTGGGAGGCTCACCGACTGTCAAAAGCTCTAGCGCTTCAGTGGGGAAAACCTGGATTTCAGGCCAGGTCACCCTTCAATGTCACCGGCTTGACTCTCGTCGACGGGTCGTTCACCTTATGGAGCTTCTTACCAAAAGTTCTCCAGTCTTCTCCAAACTTCTGGATCTTCTTCCAGAAGTTATCCTTTGGGTCTCCAAGGGTCACAACACAAATCCATGGGTCTAGATGCTCTGAGATGGTCATTGGGATGTTGGGACTACATTTCCCAGAATGCACCTGGCCAATTCCTTGAAAGGCCAAAGGAGTCTGTCCAGCTGGGGTCTTCTTGATGGACATGGTTCAGATGGAGCTCTGTTAACCTATTGCTTTCAGGGAGTCAACCCCTTCACTTCTTGAAGCAAGGCAAAGTTCCTCAGTGTACAGCAGGTGCAGTCATCTAGAGTGCAGTCCTTTGGGGTGCAGGCCAGGATTCCAGCAGGGCAGTCATTCGTCTCCATGTAGGTTCAGGCAGGGATCTGAGTTTCTGGATAACTTTACCAAATTTATCCAGTGTTCCTGGGTGACAAGCAGGGGGGCTCCCCTGACCAATGGGGTGGAGGGTGACACCCAGAAGTATGACAACTTCCTCCAAAGTGTGGCATCTTCTTCCCCCAGAAAGCAATATTGTTCTAAAGTCCAAAATGGAGAAGCTCTCTCCTGAAGGATAAGATCTGGCTAAGCCGTCGCACTGGTGTGGGTATGTTTCCCTAATATCCCCCCTCCAGCCACTCTGCTAATCGAATTACTGGGGATCCCTTCGATCCCTTCTGACTGGGGTGGTAGGAAGTGAGGGTGAGCCTGTGTTGTGTCCTGTCATTTCCTCTTTGAAGACCAGTTTGGCTATCCAACCCCATTCCTACCTTTTGCTCTGCAGTTTGTATATCTCAACCCTCCAGATGTCCCTCTGTCTCAATGTAGGCCATTTCACACCACACCCCATTAAGACAGCTTGGCTCAGCCTGGCAGAGGCTGGCCAATCAGAGAAGAGCTGCTGGAAGGCTGGATTTTAGCTCATCAGAAAAGCAAGTTCTATAACTTGTTTCTGTGATAGTTATAATAAAACAGTGGCAAGTTGTTGGATGTATTCCAATTATCATTTTAAGTCTTTGAATGACACTTTTAGCTCTTCCTTGTCAATAGTTATATTTTAATGAAGTATTCCTATGTTAGCCTATGGATCTAATGTGCTACAATGAGGAAAACAAAATTGACAGTTTTTTTCACACCAGGGTTTATAAAACATATTTTATAATGTCCCTGCTTAGAGATACAAGACGTCCTACCCCTGGGGCACCTAGGGGAGACCTTAATAAGGTAGTTTAAGACTTTAGAAGTACCTTTAATTGCAAAGTCGAATTTGCATATAAACCTCATTTAAAAGCAGCCTGCAAATCAGGGATGGCTTTTTAAATGACAGGAGGCCACACAGCAGTGCACACTTAAATGTATTAAATCTGCTGGGGCTCTAAACCTACATGCACTATCATATACCAGGGGCTTACAGGTAGTTTGTAATGCCAATTGTAATTATGCCGAATTACCATGTAACTTTTAAACAGAGCAGTGGCCCTGGGTCTGGTTGGCAGAGCCCAGGACACAGTCAGAAACCACCAGTATCAGTCAGAAAATGGGGGTGATCAGGGCAAAGAGGATGACTTTCTCACAACTATCATCAGTTGATGAGTCTTCCGCTAACGCTGGGCGACAAGAGCCAGGTGTATATGAAGATACACGAATGGAGGTGCGTGACCTATGGTCTTTCAGTGCATGGGGCCGTCCCTAACCACTGATGATTCATGTCTTGTACATATTCCTGTGTGAGAAAATGTTCTCTTGCTGCCTATAGAAGTACCTCTGTTACTGGTTTGGATCTGCTCTGACTTTCTGCGAGAGCAGCTTCCACTGCTGCTGTTCACTCAGTGTGGAAGAATTCTCATTGTGGAGATTTTGCCCCGAGTGCGGAGACTCCCCCACGACTGTGGAGCCCCTGCCACGAGTGCGGAGGCCCTTTGTGAATCAGGCTCAAGGTCTTCTATTTCAACAGTATCTGTATGGGTATAGCTAAAAAGATAGACAAACACGCTGGTAGGGAAACGTATAGATTGACAATTGACTTATAGATTGACACTGATTGAAAAATCACTTTGAATGCAAGTGAGGTTACAATGGTGCAGACTAAAACACTTTCGAAGTAGAAGTACACCTGGGAAGATGTTTTATACCCATCACGTCAAAGCATTATGCAAAATATTACCTGCTCCTTCGTGTCAGAGATGATGACCAGGTCTGCCTGACTTGACTGACAGCTGGTTCTGCTATTTTCCCATGATAGCTTGGTTTGAGAAAAGAAATAGCACTTTCCATTGTTAAGCAGCCAATTTATTGGACAATCCTTGTAGAAGAACTCTGAAAGAGAAAGGGCAATCTATGTAGAAAGAACATACAATGAGAACCAACAAGAATAAACCTGTGATCTTAAGCATAGGAGCTTCTAACCTTATCATCCATTGACCAGAATGTACATTTTAGGCAGTTACTCTCTAAAATGGCCTTTCAAGTTCAGAGACCTGTCCCTGCATAACTGGTTCTGTCCAGAAGGCCATCAACCGTTGCCAAAGCTCCCTGATATTTTCTCCCAGTACTCAGTAAAAATAACATCAACAAGTACCATGAGCTGTGCCTAACCCACAACTCCTTAAACAAGGAAATCACAAGACCCATCCCAGTCAAACCTAAAGTTAATTGACACAGCAGTGAAAACAATAATGCCTTCTGGGGTCAACATTTAATTGCCAAGATTATGGGACAACATGTAGGGAACTAATTGACCCAATACGTTAAAGGAAATAAGGGCCAGATGTAGGAAACTTTTGCGAGTCGCAAATGGCCCGATTCGCAATTTGCGACCCTGCAAAATCGGAAATGGGATGCAAAAAACCCATTTCCGACTCGCAAAATGCGACGCGAGCCATTACCGACTCGCAAAATTTGCGACCCCATTTTGAGACCCGCAAAAAGGAAGTCGCAATTTGCGAGTCGCAAACCATATGCAATAGCAACTCGCAAATTGCGACTAGTCGCAAAAAGCCCATTTTGCACTTCCAATTTATCACTAACTCAGAGCAGGTGGTAACCATTACCAAAGTATAAAAGGAGACCCAGAAGGCATCTGGGTTACCCAAGATGGCGGAGATATATGTGATAGGTATGAGGAGGAGAGCCCACGCTGCACAGCAGAGGAGGAGGAGGAGCCAGAGACAGGAGAAGATATACAGAACCAGGCAGACACTTTTCCAACAAACAGAGGAGGAGATTTATGACAAATATAGACTCAGCAGTGCAGCTATACTAGATTTAATAGAATTACTCAAACCACAGCTACAACGCCAGACTGTGCGCAGCTGCGCCATCCCTACGCATGTGCAAGTGCTATGCTCACTGCACCTCTTGGCCTCGGGTAGCTATCAGGGGGTCATTGCTGTGGCAGGTGGGGTATCCCAAAGTTTACTCTCACGTTCTTTAGGGCATTCCTAGACGCCTTACTCACACACATGTCCAGATACATATACCTACCCAGGAATGAGGCAGAAATCAACAGCACCAAGTTGGAATTCTACAGGATTGCCAACTTCCCCCATGTCATAGGGTGTGTAGACGGGACACATATACAAATATGCCCTCCTGCAAATCTGGAATATCTGTTCCGCAATCGGAAGTGTACCCACTCACTCAACATCCAGGTGGTATGTGATGCCCATTATGTCATCACTGACATGGTTGCCAAATTTCCAGGGAGTACTCATGACTCCTACATTTTTAGGCACAGTGGGATACACCAATGCCTAGAACGTGGGGAGTTTGGAGATGGATACCTCCTAGGTAGAGCTGAATACATCTTGCAGACATACACACAGGTCAATGTGGAAACCATCCATGCCCAGCTAACATTGTACTTTTTTTGCCAAACAGGTGACAGTGCATATGCACTACAACAATGGATTCTTACCTCGTACTTAACACCCAGCAATGAGACAGAGAGGCGATATAACAGTGCACATAAGAGGACCAGGAATATCATTGAACGGACCTTTGGACTGCTGAAAGCAAGATTCTGATGCCTCCACAGAAGTGGAGGTGCCCTCCAGTATACCCCAATAACAGCTTTCAAGATCGTTGTCGCATGCGCTATACTGCACAACATTGCCACCAGACGTGGGCTACCTCTCACCCCTGAAGTCCCTGATTCTGAGGATGAAGAGCAAGAGCTACCACATCGCCATCATGGGGATAGGAGCATAGCAAATCAAGGCAGACTGAGACGGGAACACATTGCAAACCAATACTTTGGAAGGTACGTGCTAACTGTTACCATACTCACTAATGTCACACACAAAGAGTCCATGTGTTAAGTGGAAAGAACAAGTGATTTAATTAGTGCAAACAAAAAAAACTATATACATTTTGAACAGGTCAGGGGCTGTAAAAGTCCACCTGGAATGGGACACATTGACTTCATGTGCCCCAACCCCAGGACTGTGTGGAGCTCAAACCCTACACGGACCTCGGCCAGCATGGCTGGTACTTGGGGGGTCAGCAGTGCCCTGCCTTGCGCTTCTACTGCGAAGCACCCTGGTGTCACTGGCAGAGACACTGCTGACGGTGGAGCCCTCCTCGCTATCTTGCGGCGTGTCGCCTGTGCCCCTGGCCACCTGCTGTGCCTCCATTAAGTCAACAGCGTGGCTGAGACGGCCCAGTCCACGTGCCACGTCACTGGCAAAGTGGCCCATGTCCACTTGGAGGCTGACCGTGTGCCTAGAAAGACCAGTAGTGTTCACGGCCAGCCTTACAATGGATGCTGACATTCTGTCTAGGCGGTTCAACAGCTGCCTGTCCCGACGCCGTGCACTCTCTGTCTGGTTAGCAGTCCAGCCACAAGTTGACGCATGGAGAGTGCAAGGTCGCCCATGTGTGTATTTATCTGTTGCAACTCAGAATGTACAAGCTGCGTGCTATTGCCTTGATTGCGCTCAATGCGCCGCAATGCCCCTGTAATCCTCCTGATCTCTTGTGTCTGCAGGCGCTGACCCCGTAGGAGTGCGGCCTCAGTATGTGTAATGGAGGCATCCCCTGACTCTGCCTGCCGCTGTGATGATGAATTCCCACATCGCCTGCGACGCGGTGGAGGCTCTGTGACGTCAACCGTGGCATTTTGGCTGGGACCTGGTGCAGGCTCACACACCAATATGCCAACTGGTGTCTCGTGAGGGGACAGGGTGTTGGTGGTGCAGGTCGCAGTGGTGGCTGATCCTGATCCCTCTGTTGGCTGCTGGCTGACCAGTGGCCCCTGGCTGCTTTGGCTGGTGGGGGTGTCTTGTGGGAGACCTGTGGGACATAGGTAACACACTGTCAGTATCTACTATCTGTTATTAACTTCCTAATAAACTGTTGCCTATCAACTGCCTACTTGACTACATTGCCCATAATGCACCATTCTGGTGATTGCTACTCTGAAATGGAGCTATTTTGGTTGTGCATGCTCCTGTGTACAAGGTGGGTGGGGGTATGGCATTAATGGGGGTACATGCATGTCTCATGGTACTCACCGATTGATGGTCCTGGCTCAGATGTTTCCAGCTCTCCCATCCCGCATACTGCCTCAGGCTCAAGGGTCTCCTCTACCCTTTCCTCCAGGGGTGTGGCTGGTGGTAATGTTGACGGTCCCCCTCCAGTGCCCCTCATCTCCCGGAGCCGCTCTGCCATCCTCTCCTTGGTACGGGAGCGCAGGTCGTACCACCTTTTCTTGAGTTCATCGATGCTCCGGTGGCTGACACCCAGGGAGTTAACTTTTTCCTGGATGTCCATCCATAGTCTCCTTTTCTCAGAGTCTGGCACGGTGAGGGCTGCCCTTCCAAACAGTTGGTCATGGTGCTGACAACACTCCTCGGTCAACACCTCCAGCTCTTTTTCTGCAAACTTGAGTTTTCGCTTCCTTGGGGTCTCTGCCATGGTAGCTGCTGTTCTGTGTGTTTGCAGTGTAGCTGTTGAAAATGGGTGTGGTCCTCCCTCCTCCCAGGTGTATTTGTAAACTTCCTGGCTGTGATGTCATCATCATGTGCCAGGAAGTGTTTTCCAGGGTGTTCAGCAGCACCTGCATTCAATTTGCGGCACAGTAGCAATTTGCGACACCCACTCGCAAATTGCGTGTCCGTTTTTTGCACGGTCTCAAAAAGCGACCTCGCAAACAGCGGACTCGCTATCTGCGGTGCGACGGCATTTGCGAGTCGCAAATTGTCACCGGGTTTTCTTCTTGCATTGCATTTAGCAAGTCGGAAATTGCGAGTCGCAACGACTCGCAATTTCCGACTCAGTAATTTTTCCCTACCTACATCTGGCCCTAAATCACTGAACAAATTTCAGTCAGTTTCAAATCAGGGCCCTGTGTTGAAACTGAGGGCCTGTGTTAAACATTATTAGTGATGTTTATCAAATGCACAGAAAAGGTCAAGCATTTCTTCTAATCCTATTGGACGTCTCAGCTACACTTGATGCAGCAAATTTCTTCTTAGCACATTATCCTTCCACTTCAGTATTGCAGAAAGAGCAGAAAATGGTTCAGATGATAACTGGAATGATTAGAGAACTCCCTAACTTTCCTTGTCATGGCATATCAACAATATGCAGAGGACACAATGATGTATGTAATATTCAATGACCTATCTATTAATACATTAACAAGAGTAAATCTAAAAAAATAATTGGATAGCCACTTGGCAACTCGAGCTAAACCAGAATAAGGCACTGTCAGTATTTCTCACTTGTGGCCCAACAGTAACACTGCAAAGGAATTACAATTCAAAGTACTTGAAGCTGACCCATGTTCCAAACAGTTCACAAGGCAAAATCATTTGGGACTAGAATCAAAAGTGAACATTTGCAAACTACCACCTAAAGCTCTTGCTAAATGTCTGAAAGAGGTTGTACAAACGTTATATCATGACTAGAATATTGAACAGCCAGCCGGCCAGGATAGGCTTCGATTACGACAGCCCTTCTAAAATCTATCCTACGCACCGCTGTGAGATCAGTTTCCAGTATGAGCTTATTGTGCTACCACTAATAAACCTTGAATGGCTCCCTCTCCTGCACACTTAGATCAGTCAGCTTTAAAGTACTGAAACTTAACACAGCACACTACCTAATGAAGAGGCTTAAAACATCAGAGGAGCATAAACTTATCCATAGTACAAATAATCTCCTCATTACTAAATGTTGCAACATTACATCAACCTTTATTCTGTTCCTTCTATATCTGCTCCCAAAATATAGCAGAGTTTATATCCACTTATGAGTTTCTCCATCACTCGTCAAATCCTGGAAACCAAACTAATGCCTTTGGCCTTGCTTCAGTCTTGAACATACCTTTGTGCCCTTGACAGCCAGATGCTGTTACCTCTTAGTACAAACCATCAGTGGCACACACTTCATATTGGGTCTGCCATAGGATCTGGAGAGATGTTTGTATTTCACTATCTTTATGCCAATGTCCATCTATGACATTTTGCCAAACGTCAATGTCCATCTAGGACATTTTTCCAACAGTCTGATTTCACTGCAGTGGCAGCTTTCTGCATCTTTAAGAAAATCATTTTTAATTTATTCTATACTCAAACCCTTAAACCATGATTCCTGAGCTATCCAAAAGAGAAGCATTTTTTTATATGTTGCTTTCAGTGTTCATTGACATACCAGGGTACAGAAAGTGGTAATCAGTGGAGTTCTGCCTCTCAAAAGACATTGGTTAAGCTGAAGATCCCACTTTTTCATAATCGATACAGGGTTAAGCACAGTTCTTCTGGAACAATCAGATCAGTGATCTGTGACTACTCTGAAATTATTCACGGATGGAAACCTTGACAGCCCCACTTGATTTCTGAGGCATCTCTTTCAATTTGTAAACATCTGGATTCTGTGTACAAGGTGGCCCGACTGCCATATATAATAAAATGTTATGACTTATTTGCAGTAGCGGCTCGCAGGGCGCGGAAGGGGTGGGGTGGCGAGCAGGGAGGGAGGGAATAAACATTTATTTAATTTCATCAGAAAAAAAACAACTTACCTTTCCTCTACGCCGCGGCAGCTCCTCTCCGTCACCAGATGCTGCAGGCACAGGCTCCCACCCTGCCCTGCGGCCAATCCTGACTGCTCGGAGCAGCTTTAGGATTGCGCATGTGCGTTTGGCTGGACTGAGACGGCCGGCCAAACACACATGCACTCTGAGGGGGAGTGCTGAGCACTTCCCCTCACTCCTCATCAACCCTGTGGCACCGCCCCTTTACAAGAAAACTTTCATAAACAAAGTTTATGATTGTTTTCTGGAAAAGGTTTTGCAGCTGCCGCTGCCCCGGTGGGTGGCGGCGCTCCCCTGCCAAACGGAGGAGCTGACCCTGCTTACTTGCTGTTCCTCTTATAGCACCAACTACCAGTTCAGCAGCTTTAGTAGGATCAAAATATTTTATTACTGTGTTCGGTAGTAAGGCTTCATTAGTATCTTTTAATGCCTAAGTAGATTTATATTTGCCTTTGTTAGGGCACATAGTGGTCTTGTGATAGTGGTTAGGCTATGAATAAAACTACCACTGCTTAGAGTGGTGCAAAATTTGCGTAATTCGTTTTTGCATAAGTATGCTAAATCTTGGAAAAATAAAGCGCAAATCCATCATTTAGTGATTTTGTTTTATCGCAAATGCCTTCTTGTGTCTATTTTTGCTTCAAGAATACATTTTGTGCTTAAAAAAGCACAAAAAACACAATTGTTGCGAACAACAGTTGATCACGGTCTAGTTGCTCACAATGTTCCTGCACTCTTTCCATATAATTTTGCCGCAAATAGTGGGCTGATTACATAATGTGGCAGAATGGAAGAATTTCAGGAATTTTGCATAACAAGGTTAATTAATATGAAATTCAAGCAATTCATTCAATTACACCAGTGTAATTTACATTTCGTTTGGGCCCAATCTCTGGCCCTCTTTACGACCTGAACGGTCTTTTCGCAAGACCGCCGAGGTACTGCCGTGCTGAAGACCACCAGTGGTGACGGTCTTCCGCGCCGCGTATTATGACCGCTGGCAGCCCGCCGTCCTTTTTCGGATGGAAAGCCGCCAGCAGCCATACTGGCGGACGGCGGGAAAGTGGAGGTTGCTCAACCTCCACCGCCACGTCAACAGAACACCGCCCACTGAATCACGTCCCATGATTCGGTGTGGCGGTGTTCTGGTGACGTTGTTCTGGTGGCGGAGCTGCCCCCATGGATCCCGTCCCTCCCGGAGGATCAACGGACAAGGTAAGTTGATTGTCCGTTAGGGAAGGGGGTGGAGGGGTGTTGTGTGTTGTGTGCGTGCATGGGGTGTGCGTGTGGGAGTGTAGAGGGGGTGAGTGAGTGTATGCGTGCGGGGGGTGTTGTGTGTATGGGAAATGTGTGCGGGTTGGACAGTGTGCATGTCTGTGTGCGGATATGTGTTGTCGGGTGTATGTGTGCGTGTAGGGGTGTGTATATGTACATGTTGGGGGTGTGTGCGTGTAGGGATGTGCATATGTGCATGTTTGGGGTCAGGGTGGGGACGGGGGTTGTGCCACCTTTGAGGGTGGCAGGGGGGCGTGGGGTGTGGGGAGAGGATTCGTGGGGGGTAGCGGGGGTGGGGGAGACCCCTATCAGTGCCAGGGAAAGAATTCCCTGGCACTGATAGCGCCTACCGCCATGGATCTCATGGCGGTTCCCAAACACCCGAGATCCATGGCGGTATGCAGGGTCCTGAAAAACATATTGCACTCTTTAGATCAGCCAAAATGTCATCTATTGTGCAGGTCAAGTCCTCTCAGTTTGGGGTGAGTGGGAAGTCTTATGTCCTTGCATATTCTGATAGTTGCCCGCTGTTTTGGTTTTGTGGAAACAATCATTGCAGACACTTTGGTTGCCGTGCCCATCACTTTCTTTATATTCCATCCTTTTGAAGCGGCTATGAAAAGATAGAGGTCCATGGGTTGGTGGTACCAGATTGATAGTTGGGTCACTGTGCTGTTTCAGTGGTCTGGTGTTCTGAGACCCCAGCCCATTAAATATGTTTAAACATCTTTAGGATGTCTTCAACTCCAAGTGTGTTTACGCTACTTGCAGAATAAATCATCCTAAAGTCTTCAGCTGATTAACAACCTAGCAATGTTCCAGTACCTTTCTATGTATGATAACATTTAGATTGCATTTTTTTATCATCATGTTAGACAATGGTCTCAAGAGTGGTAGCGCTTGAGCTCATGATAACTATTAGGTGTACAGGCAGGTCATTGTTACCTTAAATGTGTGCGTTGACCCTCGGGCATATTCAATTCATTCAGACATGCTTAAGTGTTAATTCAAGCTGTTATTTGCAAGATTGGGACTTTCACACCACTTTTGGTATAAGGTCTTCACAGCTTTGCAGTGTGATCTACAAAGCATCTTATAAATACGTTTTCATTTTCCTTAGTTGGATACACTGGTTGAGTCTTGGCCCAGTTGTACTCTTCAATGGTCTTGACTCTCATTTTCTTAGATTGCAGTCCCAACTGATTGGCACAACCAGGAGTTAGGTGTACAAGAGCAACCCAGTTTGCGTGACCCCAGGGGAGCATATTTTGCCTTTGGCAAGGAGCAATTGTAATGTTTGTCAAGGAATGTGTGTGTTAAAAGGGCAGACATTTGTGACAGAATAGGGTCTTCAGTCATGTTTCTAAGTTCCTTGCGGTAGGGTGACCAAAGAACAATGCTTGCAGCATGAAAAACAGCTGCTTGCAATGCTAGTGTTGCACTGTCCCTGTGGTATGGGGTTTGGGATAATCTAAAGTCATGCTTCCAGTGGATGTGAGAATATTTCTTGTATACAATGCACACAGAGAGTGGTTGATATAAGAATACATCTAGTTGGCCATGGATATTCCTTGGATATCAAAGGTATCTCAACATGACATGGGTCTAACTGAAACATACCTTAGCTGTTACCTGGGTCATTCTTCTGCATCAACAGATAATTCTGCATTAAGGTGTTTGTGTTGATGTAATAATGAACAGACCCAAACAAGAAGGGCAGAATCCAGACATTTCTAACACTTGAAAATAATGGGGAATGTTGGCCAGTCCAGCACATGCCAAAACTACACAAACTCAAGTCACCCAAATGTATGGTAGATTTGAGTTTTGCCATATGCCCTCTATTTTCACAGTTCAGAAGAGGTATCTAGCAGCACAGGTCTGACTGTGAGCCTCTCAGCGTGAAGTATTCTCCAAGGAGCTTTGACCATGAACATTTGCTACAACAAATCAAGTCTCACTATAAATGAGTAACATGTGACATTATCATTTAGGTAACTCAATGACATTTTATGGCCCTATACATACAGTTAAAATATTGACCTGCACATATATCAAAATCATGATGCCGACTGCAACATATCATCAGTTCACTTTGCCTTATTTCGGTCAGTGATCATAAAAGCAACATGATAAATATACAATAGGTAGTATAATCACAAAACACATTAAATATAAAAAATTATAATATCAGGATACAGTGTATAAACCTACGCATAAAAACAGAACAACTGGTGTTTTAAAAAGCAGTAAAACCACATAGCAAAGTACAATGCACAAGCTCTCTGGGGACATCAACCATAAATTGCGATCATTCATCGTTTTGAAAGTGGTCCCCTCTGCAACTGTGCAACCTCCTGCCCAGTAGGCCATAGACTTCTCCTGGATAAAGCCTATCGTACCAGGATCCAATAGATTTGGTAACTGGAACTAGCGGGTTCTAAGGGAGCTGGATGGAATGAAGACTCGTTGTTCATATCGGCCAGATACTCTCTAAAACGTTAGCAATTAAAAACACAACAAAAGGGGTAGTATCAGACCTACAGATTTTAAGGGTGACCTACAGCTGGTGTGTACTGAGAGAGCGTCATAATTGAACGATCCAGCACCTATGCTGCTTGGAGTAACAGGGACTAAAAGACAAGAAATGATCATCCGTTTTTTCAGTTCCTCTGCAAGCTGGGCACATTTTACTGCCTTCCAGTGGACCCTTCCAGTTGGCGGGAAAAGTAGCAAGAGGAAGAGAATCCTGTCTGAAACTTGGGCTTTTGTAAAAGGAGGATCGATCTTGTCCATGTAGGGCTCTGAGGAGGGAGACAGCTTTACCTCTAGGAATTTGATTGTTAAGGATCCCAGATATGAAAACTGATTCAACTTCGACTCCTCTGACTCCCAAGTGATAACTATTGAATCAGACCAGTACTCTGACAAGTACAGGTAATCAAGAGCATGACTCACGTATATTAGCCAGGGTAACGTCACCCCTCCCCTTTGTCTACCCAGGGCATCTCTAAGACCCACCCTGTACGGGTCTAGCTCAATAGTAGACAAAATCCTCAGCCATTACATAATGAATTTGTAACAAACTTTGGGATTGATAGATTGGATACCTAGATCTTGCTAAATTACTGGGGGGGGAGTACTTTAAGGAAGTTTAAGGAATTTATTTTCTGCTACCCTCATTACGTCAATGTTGCTATAATCATCACAGAAGAGTTAATAAAAGAAAACTTCCACTTAAATTGAACATATTTCGAGAGTCAATGCTATGTCACAACAGTTGATATTTTAATGTTTGTTAATGTGACACACAACCACTGTAGGGAAGTTCCAGTTGATTTGGTTTCATGGAAAAACATTTGCATGATTATTAACTGTATTGTTTCTATTGGACTATTTGTCTGGTGGAATGTTGTTTGTTTCTTTTGTTGATTATATGTAATTCAATTCCAAAATCTCTCTTGCCTCCACTGAGCTCATTATAGCTCATAGCAACTGGTCTCCTGGTGTAACCATTAGGGTGGGCAGCTGTGTTGTATTATCTTGCTCTGAAATTCATAGGCCTTGCTTGCTAGAAAACAAGGCTGGGATTATATGGGATATTTTGCAGCAAAATGTTATAAATGCAAGTGAAAGCTTGGGATGAGTAGGAGGAGTACTCACGACTACAATTGTGAGCAGAAGATCTGTTTTTGCACCCAATGTACTCCAGTGCCTTGGTGTGATTCTGTTGCAGTTCTGCCATCTGATGTTCCAACTCTGGAAGCCTTGAAGATGCCTTGACATCTATAAAGAATGCAAGTCATACTGTTATCTATTGATGATTCTTGGATCACATCTGTTTCGAAAAAAATTACAATATCAGTACACTCCAGAAAAATATTTCATTTATACAGAAACTTTTGATCTTCTATGTTATTTTGACTATTTATTTTCACCGTATTAGAGAGGACATGACTATAGACAATGCATGTTTTGAGCATAATTCCATTCTCAAGCAGAATTTAGGTCTTGTGACCCAATCTTTTCAAAATGTTCGCCTTTACAAACTAAGGGGCATATTTATAAACCCCTAGCGCCTGCTCTAGGCATAATGTATGCAAAAAGGGCGTACCCACGTTAGGGGGGCCGAGAAAAAAGCACAAGGAAATTTAACAGATTTCCTTGCATAATTTTTTACTGCACTTTTAATGCCTGCTTAGAGCAGGCATTAAAAGGGGGATTCCATTACTTATAATGGGCCCCTATGTACTGTGCAGGAGTAGTGCCAATATTTCGGCGCTACTCCTGCAGAGTACATCAATAACGTCATGAAAAATGACACTATTTCCTCCTACCCTGCGCCATGATGTGCCGTATTTTAAATACGGCGCACACATAGTGGCAGTAGAGGCGCAATAAAGGGCGCAAGAAAAGTGGCGCTGCACACATGCAGCACCACTTTTCTTAAATGTGCCCCTAAATCTCAAATACAGTCAAAAACCTAGAAGCTAAACAACTTTCCTTTCTGTATGTGGGTGAATTCAGAGGTTTTATGACCACACTTAATGCTGCATGAGCTCAATAGCACCTGCAAAAACTAGGAAGTTAGCTGCAATTTTACAAAAGGTGAAGTGGATAGAGAACTTATTTGATAATGCATTGTAACGAAAGTATCAAAAATATCACTGAGTTGTGATGAAAACACATTTAAAAAGTAACATGAAGGCTGGTCATCACAAATAAAGGCGACAGGGGCAAATGGAGTCCATCAAAAAGACATTCTGAGAAAAAAACAGAATGGGATTTGGCCAAAGCGAAGAGAATAGGTATTGCTCTGGCAATGTCTGGTAAAGATGTGCCTGTTCTACAGAACTCAAAGAGTTTAAAGCAAAAACAGATTTGGCTAGTTAAGAACCACAAAGACTAAAACTAATGAGGAGAGTACATAACATCTGCATCTTGATTCAAACCTACTTTATTCAGTTTGAGACATAAGCCCCTGAAAACAGATGGAGAGATGGACAGAGGGGATCTTGACCCGGGAAGAGTATGTGTTCGATAGTTAGAGTTCACATGACATCACCTGCAGGTCACTGTAATGTTCAAGACATCAAGAGTGGAATGTTAGTTCAAGTACTAAAGGCACTAACAGGATGGTCACTTAGAAGGAAAGACATTCTTACTGCTGGAAAATAAATAATTCCTTTTACTTACTTCAAGTGTCCTGGTGGATCCAAGGAGAAGTAGGAACTTCAAAGTATGTGAACAGATGACGAGAAGGAAGGAGCAACATTGTTTATTACTTTCTCGACGTTCCCCAGGCACCAACTGCCAAAACCCTGAGTTCCACGGTTCCACACAGGGAACTCAAACTTTCCCACCCCAACAAACTACCCTACATACCCCCCTCCTTTATAATGACAACAAAAGAAGATCACTTACAAGGAAATTATAACACCCTAAAAGTAAGAGAGGCAAATTAGCATATAGACACAAACATTGTTCTAGTACCTGACATTACTAGAACCTTAGAACTATTAACCCACATGGTTTGGTTATTGCAGCTAATACATGCTGTAAACTCTGAACTTTGCAGGACTAGACTTTGTCCTGCACAAAATTCTTCTATCCCCACCACCGTCTCTGCAACACTCCCACATTTGCACTCTCATCTTCCTACCCACATATTCAGCTTTATTTTCCGTCACAATAGAAAGGAACAACTTGTCCATGTTTTGCCATTATCCAACACAACCACATGATCCTTGACCTCATTCACCCTTACAGGAGAAGAAAAGTGAGATAACCCTTGGTGGATCAAACTAGGCTTCCTGATTCTGACCAAATTTCCTTTCTGAACATTCAAACTCCGGTGCAGATTGTCCTTGGACTTGTATTTCTTTTGTACATCAGATCTCACATCCACCACAATTCCCATTTTTTCCTTATCAACACCCTTTTTGTTCATCCATTCCTTGTTTAATTTAGAACCTGCTACTCTTCCTCTAAGTAGAGTGAAAGGGGATATACCTGTACTTGTGTGTGGTGTTGTACTTATTTCCCACAATAATTCTTCAATTTACTCTTTCCAGTGTACTCCATTAATAAGAGCAAGCTGCAGATTATCTTTTATAACCCTGTTGAGTCTCTCTACCAGGCCATTGCTGAGGGGATGGTATAGTGATGTCAAAACATGCTTAGCGCCTACCAGGAAACACTCCATTTCTCTTGACACCAGTTGCGTACCATTTCTTCAGGGACACTTTCCCTCAAAAATACTTCTTTAAAGAATGTAATAACAGAATCTGAATTTACATTATCTACAAACTTTACCTCTGGCCAGCCACTTGGTCATGTAGTCCACCATGACTAAGGCATATTTTGGTGAACTCCCAGTTACCCTGATTGGTCCTGGAATATCAAATGCAACCTTTGAGCACAGTATATTCTTTACATCAATTGGGTTCATGGGTGAGGGTTATGTTACTTGAGTTTTGTCACGTAACACACACATACTGCATTCCCGAACATAATGCTCTATGGTGTTGCTCACAGCTGGCTACCAAAAATCCTATTTCACCCTGCGTTTCATAGCACGTATCCCAGGATGCCCTCCGTGTGCTAAATCTAATACTAGTTTACGTAAATTGTTCGGAACTACCAGTTGGTTACCACTGCGCACGATGTTTCCGACCACAGACAATTCCTCCTCAACTCTTTTGTAGGGAACTAGTAATTCTGGGGTATGTTTCACATTAGGCCATACCTTTGTTACAACATTTTTTACTCTTTGTAGTTCTTCATCGTCGATTAATGCATCTAACCATTCCACTTCTGTCAAGGCCTCCCTCAGATACTTCCATAACTGAATTCACCATACACACCATCTCTAAGTCATCCGCCACATCCAGACTATTCTCATTTTCTTTCAAAGGCAACCTGGATAGGCAATCATCCACGTGATTCTTCACTCCTGTTACATACATTAACTTGTAATGGAATTCTTGCAATCGATATTGCCACTTGGCAATTTGAGGGGTAGCTCTACCTCCCCCTTTTCTTGTAAATAAATCCACCAAGGGCTTGTGATCTGTTCTCAAAAGGAACTCTTTTCCCCAGAGAAAGTTTTTAAATATTGCACGCCCCACCACAATGCCAAAGCCTCCTTTTCTATTGTGGAATATGTATTTTCAGCTCCCCTCAAAGTTCTTGATACAAATGCTATGTTTCTTCTTTCTTATTACCTCTTTGCTGCATAAGGATGGCACCTCACCCTGTGTTACTTGCATCAGTTGAAATGATACATAAATTATTGATATGCAAAAGCCTTGAGGGGCAATGTTTCTTTTGATTATTTCAAAACACTCAGTACACTCATCGTTCCACAAATATTTTGCTTTTTTTTCAGAAGATTACATAGTCATGCTGTCTTGTCAGGAAAGTTATGCGTAATATTCCACCAAATCTAAGAACAACCGTAGTTGATCTTTATCAATAGGTTCTGGTGCATTTTGAATAGCATCCACATTTTTCATTTTGGGTTCCTTGCCCTTTTCTGACACATGATGTCCTAAGTAATCTACACCTTTTTGCAAAAAGTTGCACTTGTCTTTCCTCAATGTTAACCCACTTGTTTTTATAATCTCCAAAACCTCCCTCACTCTTTCATTGTGAACCACTTCGTTCTCTACAAATAACAAAATTTAATCCTGAAAATACATAACCCCTTTTTTCCTTTCAAACAATCTGTTCATTAATCATTGAAATACTGCAGAAGCAGATGCCAGTCCAAATGGCATGCAAACATATCTGAACGCCCCTTCAGGAGTCACAAATGATGTGTAGTGTCTGGAATCCCTGATCAACTCAATCTGATGATAAGCTGAGGAAATATCAAGTGAAGTGAAAATTTTTGCACCACTCAACGTCGTCAACATTTCATTAATATTTGGTAAAGTTTGACAATCAATCCAGATATTCGCATTGAGGTCTCTCAAATCCACACACAGTCTTAATGACTTATCAGCCTTACATGCCAGAACCACCAGGGCTAGCCATTCAGATCCCTCAATAAGTTCGATAATTTCTATTGAACACAATTTGTCCAATTCTTTCTTGAGTTCTGATCGTAATCCAAATGGTACTCTACGTACCTTGTGTGCTACAGCCTTGGTAGCTTTTTTAATATTATACGATATTGAAACCCTTTAAGCTTTCCCAATTACTCACTAAATTTTTCAGGATAGTCTTTGACCCAATCTTTGCACACACCCAGATTTACCTGGCATACAGCCCCATTCTTGGACAGTACCATACCAGGATGATTAGGGTCTAATATGATCCCCAACTCTCCTTAATTATCCCAACCCAACAGATTAGTTTCATCTTCCACAATGCACAGAGGTCCCACAGCACATTTCCCATTAAATTGTAAATTTGCCTCAAATTTCCCCATCACCTCCTCCCTTTTTCCACAATATGCAAACATTTTAATACCAGATTCATGCATTTCAATATCATCGATGCTGCCAAAATCAGCTATGGTCATCAATGTAAGAGGCGAACCCAAATCTACCAAAAAGTTCACATCCTTGTTGTTAACAGAGATAACACACAATGGAGGTTTTATTTTCTGTGCCAACACCATGGTTCCATTTCACTCTGGACTTATCGAAGAAAGCATGAGCACCTCACTGTTTTCTTCATCTGAATCACAATAACGCTTTTCAATCATCCAGACTGCCTGTGGAGTTACATTTTTTGTACCGATACTTGCTTTACAGACTCGCTCATAGTGTCCCCATTTACCGCACTTGAAATAAGTCTGATTAATCGCTGCACAAAACTTTGAATTGCTCATGTGTAGCTTGCTGTCACAACTGAAGCATAACAACTCTTTGTTCTCACCCTTTACCCTTGGTGGTGAAACATCATGCTCCTGATGTAGCTTTGCTTTGCTTCCCTTCAAGGTTGGATTTCACTTTGGTTTGATTTTTAAATGTTTTATTTCCGCAACCTTTGGCCATCATTCATCTCCTTCATGCAATACTGTGAATGTTTAATGCTCCTTGCTTACCGTAGAGCAGTTTCTAAATCTAGATCATCTGTTGCCAAAGGTTTTCTTGCACTTCTGTGTTATTCATTCTCTCGATCAGTTGATCCCGGATAATTTCATCTCTAAACTCCTGGTAGTTGTAACTTGTTGCAAGAGCTCATAGTGCTGCTACAAAGTCGTCTATCAACTCCCCTTGAATTTGTGAGCGTTGAAGAAATCTGTGTCTTTCCAAAACTATATTTTTTCTAGGATTGAATCTTTTATCTAATGTGCTTATAATAGACGCATACTCTTCAATGGTAGATGTTGATTCCTGTTCCTTTTTTCCCACTAATAAACACTGACTACTTCCGGAGGTAGTGTCTTTAAGATATTCCTGCCTTCTGCACCCAAATTGTATATCAATAGTGCTTTTTTCTTTTATGGGATGAAAGTGTCCCCATCAATCGTCTCTGAATATGCTTTGAAAGTCTCTTTCCATACTCGCCATGTCACAACCGGTGTTCCTGCCACCTGCAGGAATGGTGATGGTGCAAGTATTTTATCCATTAAGTGACCTGCGTGGGTGAGTTGCTGCACACCTAAAAAAAAATTCTTCCTTGCGCAAAGTGTGCTAAAAGTTTATACCTTTGTGCTCAAATTTTCCCAGTTTGAACTGACTATACATTCCTTTCTCTCTTTTTTTAATTTTATTGTTAGACTGTTTTTTTTTTTTTTTTTTTAATAAACTTGGGGCCTGATTTATACTTTTTTTAACGCCGCATTTGTGTCATTTTTTTATGTAAAAGCGGCGCAAACTTATAAAATTAAAAAAACGATGAAAATGCAGCTCAAAAAAGTATAAATCAGGCCCTTTATTTGGAAATGCTATCCATTTCCCAATAGCTTTAAAAAGCCACAGGGCTCCCTGCAGTCTCTTTAGTTGCAGGCGCATTGCATGTATTTCTTTAGCCAGATGGGTACATTATTATTTGCTTCCCAACTTTACAAAGTGGCTACTGGACATGCTCAGTTACACTTGTGTTCCGTCTTTTTCTTTAGGTGGTTGGGCACACTATTTCCTGCTTCACAACTTCAAAATGACCCCTGCACATGCTCAGAATGCCTCTCTGCATACGCACCCGCATGGACACATGCACAAGGATTTACTCAGCATCGCTCCCAAACCTAGAAGCTGCCTGCCCCCCACTGATGATGCTTTACTCCCTCAACAGTCCGCACGCTGGTCCTGATGATCCCCGCTGTTCCTGTGTCTGGCCCCTGCTCCAAGCCCAATGTAGTTGATATCGCACCTTATCGCAACAACAATTTTTTTCACACCACGCCAGCTGCCGCTGCTTGCTGAAGTTCGCCTCCTCTGAAGTCCTGAAACTCGTCGCCACTGAAGAGAAAACGACAGGAAGGTAGGAGCAATGTTGTTTATTACTGCCCCGATGTCCCCCAGGCAGCAACTGCCAAAACCCCGAATTCCACGGTTCCAAGCAGGGAACTTTCCCACTCTGACATTCTACCCTACAGTATGCTTCCGTATCCCACTGATTAGCTCTCTGTAACATGGAAACATACTAAAACTCTTAAAAAAGGGATAACTAACTTAAGTGTCAGAATTACTAAAGGGAAGTGAGGAATTTGAAGCTTTTTTCTCTGAAACTAAGGCTTTGATTTAGAGTTTGGTAGAGGGGTTACTCCATCACAAATGTGATGGATATCCCGTCCGCCATTTTACCATTCCATTATAGCCTAAGGAACTTGTAATACGGCAGACAGACAGAAACTCTGTTGCGTTTGTGACGGACTAACCCCTATGCCAAACTCAAAATTAGGCCCTAAGTTTCCAACAGAGCTTCATTTTGGGACTGTAACTGACAGTTTAAAGCCACTGTGAGGAATTTTGCACTTTTTGTTGTTACCTTGAAGAAACCCTATTTTGCTGGACAGAAAGGTGTCAACACTCTCTGATGAAAAGCCGCAGACAGCACTTAGAAATGTACTCCTACTATTGGCCCCTCTAATGCCTCCCATATTAATTTATTAAACATCTAAAAAATATCCGCTCTCCGCTGCAGGTCCGCTTATTAAAAAGGTGTGCTAACTCTCAATGATAAATGTGAATTGTAGTCTGCAAAAACAATGCAAATAACTGGCAACTGACTTATGGGAATTTGGCATAGCCTCACATTGTTTATTGGCAAAGTAAGCACACGTGAGAGATGTAAATAAATTTAGGGGACACATCAGTGCTATGAACCACAGACTTATCAGCATGCTCTTTTTTGCAATAAAATCAAATATATTATTTCTCCTCTCCTGTGGTGCTGGGTTATTATTGGGCCTCTGAAATTCTGCAACAAAGGAGTAGCAGAATATGCAGCAGGGATAACTAAATTATACAGCATGAAAAGACACATTTTGCAATCTAATGAAGCACATTTGGTAATAGCATTACTTTATTAGTTTGTCATTTTACGCGTTTGCACCAACTAGCAAAGGTGTGCCCTAGTTGGTACCAGAATAACATCAACATGAAGCTATAAACAAATGAAAGGGTACCAGCCAAACTTTGTGAAGTGCCTTCCATTACACATCATGTGTGAACTCGTTTTTAGTAACTTTTGATTTGTTTTGTGAAAATCTGCAAGTTATACACCCAATGGACTTGGAGGCAAATGCAGCAAATCTGTAATTATGCAGAAAGCAGTGCAGCCTCAGAATTGCATCATTGCAGAGGCCTTGGGATTACCACACTTCAGAGACCTCTCTCCTCCTTTAGTAGTTCACTCAGGAAGAATTGTCCAAAGATATACAACGTCCAACTGGAAACAACAATCCAAGGATTTCAATAAACCCCTAAAGTTGAAATTGTTAAGATACTGGATAAATAATATAGACTATTAATCAGAGAAAACAGGAGACCATGAGGAAAACATTGAACATCCTACTAGTTATGCTCCATGCTGTGATCAGTTCAGACAACATCCTAACAACATCTTACAGTCACAGAGCCCCCTTCTGTAACAGGTAACTTGAGAGCACATTGTTTCAGTGTCATTAAATTACAGTACTTTATTTTAAATATGCACAATGGACATCTATTAGTTCCAAATAAATAGTTGAATTCCCTCATACCAGCCCTTAATTGGTACAAACCTGGCGGATTTTTGGCTATAAATAGAATTAATAATGGGAAAATCTAAACTTAACAGAGGTAAAATGTTAGGTAGAATAGAAGTAGGCACATTTGTTCTTAGGGAAGGAGACAGGTTAGCTTGGGGGCAGTATCACCATGATTTAGAAAAGGAAATTATGGCATGCATTAAAAAATACATTTCCGGTGATTTTGCCAGAAACGAGCCTGAGCTACTGAGTGGGTTGGTTAGAAAACACAAGGTACTTACAGAGCGTGATCAGAGCAGCCAATCCTGCCAGCAGGAGGATGATCACCAACAATAAAGCTATCAAGGTCTTGGGTGAATTCTTCTTCTCACCTTGAGCTTGGACGTCTCTCTTGGCACCTTGAAACCGAAAAACGATCATTAGTTTCAATGTTAAGAGGTTGTTAGTCATGTGTTTGAAAAGGCACTCTGGTTAAAGTCCTACAATTTAGTACTTTCTGATGCAGCTTTAATGGTGGCTTTTCTCATCACATTTTTCCTCTTTATTTGGAAATGGAGAAGCCCTTCACAATTCATCACTCAAAACCATCTTTTTAATGAGTTTTCCTGTTCCCCACTTTTAGCCACTTCTGCCCAATTTGTTTGTGGATTTTGCACTTCTGGTACTTCTTAGCAGACATATGACAATGTTTAAAGGACTATAATATCACACACACACACACACACACACACACACTGAAAACACCACAAAAGGACTCCACACCAGTTTAGTGAAATAGCCTACAGAAACCGTCATATTGCCTGTCACTAAATCAATGTATGTGTATAGTCACTATTCGTGACTTCATATCTGCTGGCGGACATTCAGTAGGTGATGCAGTGAGTCAATCATTTTGGTGGATGCAATATTTTTGTCACTCTATATAGCACATTGAATATAGTACTGTTAGTATGCCTCTTTACCTCCTTAGCCCTTATCTTGTGATTCTGTTAGGTCTGGCAAACACCATGCTCAATCTCATCTAGTAAAATTCAGTATTTTTGTTGAGAAAACATAAGCTTTGACTCACCTTGGGTTCTCATTACTAATGCATGATTGTTTGAGTATCCATTGCCTACAAAATACATTTTATTGCAAATGCATTGCAGATTCAACTCCTTTTGCAATAGAAATTTGGGAAGCTACCATCCACCCAAAAGTATTAGTGAGTCATGCATTGTTACTGTTAGAAATTGGGTCTGTAGTTGGCAGAGGTATGCACCCTGTACAAGTAGGGACCATAAATCTAGTCAGGGTAAGTCAGTTGCACAACCTAAACTAACATGTGCTCACCCTCTGGTAGCTTGGCACAGAGAAGGCAGGCTTAGATTAAGTGGCAATGTGTTTAATATTTGTGCATCACACACACACACACACATGCACACACACACACACACACACACAGTAACACAATGAAAACACCACAAAAGGACCCCACACCAGTTTAGTGAAATAGATAATATTTATCTGAGTAAAACAAGACCAAAATGAAAAACATCCTATCAGTAGAAGTCAAGATAAGATTTTTTTAAGATTAAATTAGAAATAGTCCTTAGACGTCACTAGTGCTCATGAAGTTACTTGAGGTTGTGAGGGACTGATGCAAATCCAAAGTTCAGGCCAACTGCAATGTTGTTAAGCTGGCTACAGTACCAACGCAGGGTCCGCTGAAACAGTGCCTTTGATGGAGCAAAGCGTCAATGTCGAGGGCACGATGCATCGTTCTGATCCTCACAGTTGGGTCCTGTATCGGTGTCAAATTCCGTTCAAGTGAATGCGGTGTGTCGTCGTTGAACCACACAGAGCGTTGTCATTGGGCTGCACCAACTGTGAATCCGCTGTCATCAAACAGCCTCTGTGCCGACGTCGAAAGAGTTATGCAGCAGAATCTCTCATGCACTTGAGGTGATGTGTAGGTTTTTGCAGAAATCAGCTTCAGAGCCCACTTCTTAGGCCCAGGATTGGAGGGAGCACCTCAGGAAAGGGTAGAAATCACAGATGGCAGAGTTCAGCAGCACCAGGAGAGTTATAGGCAGTCTTTAATGTGACGGAGACTGCAGAAGAACAGGAAGCCAGCAAGCCCCTGAAGTCACACTTTGTTCAGCAGGATGTACCCAGTCCTTGTCCTCAGCAGGGCAGAGATCAGCAGGCAGCAGCACAGATCAGCAAAGTAGAGAAGCAGTTCCTTGGAACAGTCAATCCAGACAAAGTGGCAATTCTTACAGCACAGCAGTTTTTACTCCAGCAGACTTCTTCCCAGAATCAGCAATGTACTGACTTGGTAGGGTCAGAGACCCAGTGTCAGGAATCCCCAAGGTGCCTCCTGCATTATCTGTCAGCATCCCCAGGGATTAGGGTTAAATCATATCTCTGTTCTTGGTTAAACCTTCATGTTTCTAAGTAAACATAATGTGCTGTGTTACGCAATTGGTTTTATCGATGTTTGTTTTACCAATGCTTGTTTGCTAATGTGAACAGGTGTAGACATATGCTTCTAATTGGGTGTGGTGTAGACATGTGCTTCTAATTGGGTGTGGTGACTCATCCACATGTGGAAACTTAACTGCTTACCTGATTGGCTATAAATAGCAGAGTGAAGCATGCCCCCCTGCTTGGCTTTGTTTTGCTTCCTGATCTCAGCATCTGATTTGGCACTGCAGCCCCTGCTGCCATCCTCGTATTCAGGACTTTTGAGGCAATTCTTTTCTTCGTTCCTGTACCAGCTGACACCAGGCATTCCTCCAGCACTCCGGAAAAGACTGCAGCTAAGTGACTAGTATTCTTTGAGCGCTGCACTTTCCTAGAACAGCTGGTATATTTCAGAGCTCGTATTATGACAGAGTGCTTATCTTGAAGAGACAAATGCATTTCTGAACATTCTACATTATTATTGTAGTTACTTGCCTAAATGTGCTTCAGGAAATCTGCTTGAGCTCAAGTACCACAAAAAGTGACAGTGCAATTTTAAAAGAGCATTTACGTGACTTTTCTTTCTCTAATAGCATAACTCTTGGATTTAAATTGTGTCATTCATGCCTGTGTTTCAGGTTGGAGGAATTTGCTTTTGAAGGGTTTTTCACACACACAGTGAAACCAAATCAAACTGTGCCACCCTAACTATTTAAACCCAGAGTGGACGTTTGTATTTCTCGGATTGTTTTTGTTCCTTTAAGTTTAACCCTATGCATGCAGGAAAGTTATACGTGATATAATTAATGCCCTTGTTTGTCTTTCTTGTGCATGATAAGTACAACCATAGTTCTAATTGTAGTGTTCAACAGTGAATCTCTGTGAAGCCAGCCCTAGTGTCGCAGTACTTATTGTTATGGTACTCAGTTTGGGTTTTTGGTAATGCAGTGTTAGTAATTGTGCCAACAGTTATTATTATCCAGGAAAAGTGCTGGAGCATCCCGGTGTTCTTCTACCGCTCCTGTGCCCATATCAGAAAGAAAGATTCAGTTTCAAGGAACCTGAGTGCACTAACTCTACTATCACTCTGTCAACAACGACCTGCCCCCCCCGAAGATACAGGGTGCCTGGCTGGACCGGCAAGACGTGGCAGTGTTTTGTCTCTTTCTCTTCCACTCCCCCTTTCCTTCTGGGACACCTGCCGGGGTTTCTGTGTCCACTAGGAAGTGCCAACAGGTGTTCCAGGAGGTCGAGGCCTACCATCGCCCCGGCAGACATCCTGCTTTTCAGGTGAGTGGCCCCGTCTCGACACTCAGTGCTTATACCAGAATGTGCCTTTAAAGTAGGGGTGACTTCAAAGCAGCTCCTTGAGGTGCACAGAGATCCTTTCTTCATAGTCCTGGCTCCAGACAACCAGTAGGCGGTAATCAGCCCTTTGTGTGGAGGCAGGCACTTCCCTATTGAAGTGTAAGTGTAAGCTCCCCAACACCCGTCCAGCCCAGAAAGGCCCATCAGAATGCAGATGAATGCAGATGAGTTCTTTGTCACACCTACACTTCCTCTGTTTGTGTTTGTGGAGAGGGAATGCACAGAATGTAGCTGTACCTAGCCCAGATGTGTTTTACAGACAGGCTGCAATGCATATACTGTAGAGCAGTAAGAGCTGAGTAATGCCCCCTTTCTAAAAGTGGCACTTTTAAAATAGTAATGTTAAATCTAACTTTACTATTTAAGAAGAATTATCATTACCAGTCCAATGATCTGAAACATGATGCTTTCTGATCAGGAATTACAGCTTAAAAGCATATTAGTGAATTCCCAATGTTGGCTGGCCTGTGAGAGGAGTAGGTCTCACAGTAGTGAAAAACGACTTTGAGGGGGTTTTCACTACCAGGACATGTAAAACCTAAACATACATGTCCTGTCTTTTACTTACATGGCACCCTGCCTTATGGGCTACCTAGAGGTGACTTATATGTGATAAAAGGGGGGTTTAAGGTTTGGCACGAGGTTTTAAATGCCAGGACGAAGTGGCGGTGACACTGCATACACAGGCCTGAGACAGGTTTGAAAAACTACTTGTTTGGGTGGCACAAGCAGTGCTGCAGGCCCACTAGTAGCATTTAATTTACAGGCCCTGGGTATATGGTATACTACTTTCCATGGAACAAGCAAACAAATTAAATATGCCAATTGTGGATACACCAGTGTTACCATGTTTAGGGGAGATGCACAGGCACTTTAGCAATGATCAGCCATGGTTAAGTGCTCAGAATCCTAAGTCCAACAAAAAAAACAACAAAGGTAAATGCAAAACGTCTACTAGGAATGCCCACAAGGCCAGTCCAAACAGATAAACAAGTTGTACAGAATACAACCTTGGCTTTAATTTAATGTTGTGGGCTTTGCAATAAGGTCATTCAATAAGGTCAGAGCAACTGTGTTTACTTACATTGCTTAACAAGCAAAGACAAAAACAGTACAGTAAGGTATGAGGAGCTTCACTGCTGAACCTAACTTATGAATCTATGGAAAAAGTTATGACTTGACACCCAATGGAAAATCAAATATTTCAACAATTAAAATCAATGGTAATAATCAGTGAATTAAAAATTAATAAAAAAGTGTTCAAAATATTAAAAAATCACTAATGGAAAGTAGTTGCAAACTATGGTACCATTCAAAGCAATGGGAAACAGAAAAAAATAAACATTTTGAAAAGCTTTTCACATGTCTTTCCTCACGCTTCACTAATTCCTTACTCAGTCATAATTCCTATTCAGCACAGAGTAGATCCAGTCAATGCAGGATGGCATTCCCTCACCAGATTATATATAATTATTAGAGGAGGTGTTCACTCACCAAAATATATGCCCAGTTAAGGCAGGGGGATTCTGGTGAACTCTTCTGGAATCCATACAGTTAATGCAGGAAGACATTCCTTCACCAGAATGTGTCCAGTTGTTGATATTCTATCACTAATTTGATGCCTTACAGCTGGCTTGCATTTGATGTATTCCAGAATGACGTGCTAATACAGTTCATGTATGGAGGCCTTCCCTCGCCAGAATATACAAGGTGTTGTGGCATCCATTACAGGACTAGGGGGTCCAGGTGTCAGCAGTTGGACTTTTGAAGAGACGAGGAGAGAGTGCAATATGCACAGCCTCCAAAAGTGTGAAGGTTGTGGATTTTGGATGAGGGAAAGTAGTGCCTGTGGTGCCGAAGTTCTCTGTAGCTTAAAGCCCACCAAGGACTCTGTAGTTAGATTATTCAACCTGCTGATTTTCTTCTGACACTCTCCTTCAACTAACTAATTTAGTCTCACAACTGTAGCCACAGCTTGGGCTGAAAAGAGCTAGGATCAGTGGCAGAATCTAGGGTGCCCAGAAGGAGTAGGTTAGGTCTGAATCATCAGGAAAGGGAGCAAGAGAAGCACTCACCCAGCTTTTGGAATGAAATTAACTTGTAAAGCTCAACTTCTGCTCAAAGGCATTGTGGCACTGCAAACTGTAGTGAAGAACTAGTCAGGAGGAAAGGAACGGGAAGATCACAGAGAAGGCAAAAAATCTTAATGAGTTTCCTGAATGCTTTATGGTTCTCTGTAAGCTCAACAGCTATGGGCCATGAGTTCTACCATTTTTCAGTGACGGTGAAAAAGGATTTACCACCTAATCTGCTGAGTTTAAACTCTGACACCACCAGCTCATTCATGTTACTAGAGCTCAGTAGAGGTGGAGGAATATACAATTCAGTTCTTGTGGCACAAAAATATGCAATGTGAATTATTTACTGTTTTTGAGACAAAGATAACAATTAAAACATGGCCCTTTTGCAGATGGGAAGCCAGTGAATTCTGTGGAGTAGTTTGGCCACCAAATGGTTCCTAAACACATTTAGAAAGAGGTGAGCTGACGCTTTCTGAGTCACTTGAAGCCTACATTGCAGTGTTTTGTTCATCCTTAAATACAAGGGATTGCAGTAGTCCAACCTCAATGAGAGTAAGACCGGCACCACTCTACTTCGTGATACGATAGGGATAGAATGAAAAATATTCCTTAGTACCTGTAAAATGACAAAACAGGTAGCTTTAACCTTATTAACATGGGAGGAGAAGGACAGAGTGTTGTCAAACACCACTTCCACCTTCCTAGCAGTATTGACAGGCACGGGAAGAGCATCTTCTTCCTAAGGCTACCAAGCATAGGACCAAAAGTTCAAATCTCTGCTAAACAGCAGCATCTCCATCTTTGCGCCATTCGCCTTAAGACAGTTTATTTAATTGAGCTGCTAATTGCCCATGTGCAGTTTTCAAAATTGGCTATCAGAGGTTGGATGTCATCAGAGATCATAAAATAAATCTCCATGTCATCTGCGTAAGAAAGGACTGAAAGTCCAAAAGACTGAATAAGACTGTAGGAAAGATCCCTGAAGACCACCAGTTGATTGCAAAAAGGGTTTAAAATGGAACTGACTAGATGCTCTAGTCTGTATTCAGGAGGACAGAAAAGAATGGATAAGTTGGAGAGTATTTCCCTAAATACCCGAAGGCAGGCCACTAGTACAGAAAAGGACACATTTTCAAATGCTGTTGAGAGGTACAACAGGATCAGGATGTCAGAGGCCCCTCAATCCAGCACCCCCAATCATTGGTGACCGCCACTAATGTAGACTCCTTACTATGGCTCCCTCTAAAACTCAATTGGAATGTGTCCAACGGGTTGTTTTGTTCCATATTCCACTCATCTCCTGATTTGGGTTTTCTCCATCATTTTAGCAGGAGCAGCAACAGGGATCTAGACCTGTAGTTTTTAAGGGCATGGTATTGACTGAAGGTTTTTTACAAGAGGATCCACTGTGGACTCCTTACCGACCCGAGGAAAGGTGCCAGTTTCTACAAGCAGGTTAAACATGGCAGTAAGGTGATTGGCAGTAATGTAGTAGAAGCGCTAGACATAAGTAAAACTACCAGGTGGTATCTGCATGTAGGTGATTAATTTACCTCTTACACCAATACTAATGAAAAATATTAAACAAGCACTGCCACAATAGCTTTGCCAATAGTGACTGATTGCACTGTTTTTTTGGGATGCCACATAAACAGATTATGTCATCGCCATGCCAAGGCATGGGTGGCATCTGAACTGTCTCAACCCACTTCCCCAATAAAGGAAGAGGCGGAATCAACAAAAAAGCCCTTAACCTCACTATAATGGAGTGAAATGCCACCAGAGTCATTACCAGTGGTTATGATTAAATAAAGTATTACACCCATCACTATTTTGGTTCTCCCAGTGTGACTTTTTAAGTGCGCTAGACGTGCAGAGAATGGGTCCTCTCACTCACTGTGTCCAGCAAGGGTAAACCCATTATGGTTGACATGCATTCCCATTCAGATTCACCCTGGCCAGGTGATTAGTATTGGACTGTTCCTATTGAAGCAGGACCGGGACTGATTTTAATTTGGTAGCTCCCTGTCAGGAGTGGTACAGAGCGTATAAAAATACCACCCTGAGTATTTAACAGTGGCTGAGGTTAATCATTCCACCCTCTACTTTTTTTGGTTTTATAAATATAGCACCAAGTGTGAATTGTCTGACAAGTTGTCGGTTACACAGGTTTCAAACTTTACCTAACTGAAGAGCCCCAATGAGGCAAAAACATGAATGGTGTTGGTTGTGTTTCCGTTTGGAGGGAATGTGGGATAGTATTTCAAGCTGGAATATTCCTATTGGACCAGGCCCAAGGCTGATTTACATGTGCTTCTTCCCTTTCTGGAGGAGAACAGTTAGTAAAAAACAGATCAAGAAGTAAGAACGTCACCCAACTAATTACCATGATTAATTCAGACATTCCTCCCATAATTTTTTCCTTCTTTCTCTTAATCCATCACCAGGGATGGATGATATAAGCCTGAAATTCTGTTCAACACCCCTCCTGAATAGAGAAAGAGGTGACTTTAAGGGTGAAGCTTTAACCACCTCCCCTTGATGCTTTCAAATATATATCTGATCCTGAGGATGGAATGCTTGCAGAGGACCAACTAAAACTCGCATTCCAATTTGAAAACCTGTTTTGTAGCTCAGGTACCAGAAGGCGAGGAACATTGCTCGGAGGGAAAGATGAGGCCAGAGTGAAAGGGTGGCATATGAAGCAGCTCTAGTTACTCTAGAAGATGGCATGAGAAATAGCAATGGATTATATACAGCCTTGAATAGGCCAAGAACTCTCCCTATGTGCAACAGTGGGTTCACTTTTAACGGAATTTACATTCTATAAAAATAACTCTCTCTCTCTTTCTCCCACTCTCTCCTTCCCTCCCTATACAGGAAATCATTTACAATATGTATAAATCTGCACAGGGGTGCTTACTACTGTGTCTGTGTCTTGATTTTCAATTTTTTAGAATTCTTGGCGTTTTAAAGAGAACTTATGTAAGCCTACTTGCCACAGTTGCAGCTTTCCAGAAACACGCTGGAAAAGTATGGATGATTGTCCGTTGATGTCCGTGCAAAATCAGTTCAGCATAGGGACATTGCATATAGTGCACAGCTGAACATGTGACAATGCCTTCACATTATTACAACTGCACTTTTTAAAAATGATTTTCTCCCCACATAGATTATTTGTAGAAGTCCTCCCGCCTATGCACCCAGTCCACAGAAGAAAGTGAATTTTGTCACACCTGTCTTGAGAGGACTAATTCAACCAACCAATTACAAGATGCAATAATATTTAATCAAGCATAATATTATAACTCAGGGCCAGATGTAGCAAAACGCCAATTTGCCACTTGCAAATTGCGAGTCCCTGCGACTCGCAATTTGCAACTCGCAAATTGGTATGCAGTACGGTGTCTCAGACACCGACTGCGACTCGCTATGGGGTCGCAATGACCCACCTCATTAATATTCAAGAGGTGGGTCGCTAATTGCAGCCCCATAGCGAGTCTAGGCACTCGCAAACATGGAGGCCTGCTGTCGTCAGCAGACCTCCATGTTCGTGACTGCTTTAAATAAAGCCGTTTTTTTTTTTTAAGTGTAGCCCATTTTCCTTAAAGGAAAACGAGCTGCACTTAAAAAAAATAAAAAAAACTTTAGTTTCGGTATTTTTTCAGGGCAGGGAGTGGGTCCATTCACAAAGTGGAAGGGGTCCCATAGGGACCCCTTCCAATTTGCGAGTGGGTTACCATCCACTTCAAGTGGATGGTAACTGCGACTCCATTTGCGACCGCATATGCATTCACTCCGAATCGCAAATAGGAAGGGAACACCCCTTCCTATTTGCGATTCTGAAATGCATATTGCGAGTCGGTCCCGACTCGCAATATGCATTTCTGAATAGCAAAGAGGCTTTTGCGCGATTTTCGCTGTTTGCGAGGCGCAAACCCTTTGCTACATCTGGCCCATAGTTGGGAAATATTACCCATGAAGAAATCCCTTTATGAATGCAAATTTACCTTTGTGAAATTCAAATCAATTTGCAATCATGTTACACCATTTGTGTACTTATATACATTGAATATATATGCCCAGATGGGTTTATGAGTCAGGCACTGGATGTCCCCAACCCACATATTTATTGCTTAGAAGGCACACTGGAATAGTTTCAAATTTTTCCCTTTTTTGCATTTATAAAACATAATTAGTGCAGACAATGATCACAGAGACATTTGCATGTCGATTTGTACTCCTTCCTCTTTATTGGAGACAGCTAGAGCATGAGTCACTTTCAGGTCAGACTAGTAGGGGAAAGGGCAGACCTCATTTTAGTCATGAGTTTTAACTTCCTTTTTACATTGGCACTACAGACAGCTTTAGCTGCCTCCTACAAACAATAATGTATCTAATATTTTAACATATTCTTAGACTGGCCATTGGGTCTGCCCTTATTCATGATTTTATGGTCTACTTCTCTATTTCAACTCCTTGCTCGTACTTCAATGGCTCCTTCCTGTAATCTTGTGTTGGTCCCACCCAGAGCATTTAGATTTTACCTTACTTTATAATTGGTTGTGGGTATCCCTTCATGGCTGACATCAGGGAAGTATTTTTCTTACGGCTTGTTTTCTGTGTAATTTGAGATTTAAGGCCTTATTTCAAGTTTGGTGGAAGGGATGCTCCGTCACAAACATAGTAGATGTTCTATCAGCTGCGTTACAAGTGCATTATCCCCTACACCAATTGTAATATGTTGGTGCGGCTAGCTGCCAAATTTTGAAAGAGTTACCTGTCTGCCAGACTCTAAATAAGGCCATATTCTATATCAACACACACCAGCACAAGCATCATCACAACCACACACTCTCTCTCTCATTCACTCTCCCACATGCACACACACATGCACGCACACACACGCACACACACACACTGACACATACACTTGCACACACAAATCTTAGAAAACAATGAGAAACACACACCCTTTGCTGGGGCAGCTGTGCGCGGTACAAATAAAAATAACATAACATAACCATCACATACAAACACCAGCGCTGCATACCATGATGTGATATTTCTAGATCTGTTGCCTGTTTCACAGACAATCACCTACTCAGAAGGCTCCCCACAGGCTGGGGAGCTCTGCATTCCATCATCATACCATTTACCTTTACCTGATTTTGGCTTCGCTGTTTGCACCACATCGGAGTTGAATTTCAGATCAGCATAAGTCACGTCTGACTCCATTGCCGCGGATTCCAGCCTCTAAGGAAGGGGACAGTCTCCTTGGAAATTGTATTTTGTCATCACCTGAAAATGACAGATTAAACACAAAGCCTAGTTGGTTAAAACTTTGTTGAGAAGCAACAAATAAACTACTTTATGTACTAACAGGTAGACATACAATAATAATTATGCAGTTTTCAGCAGTGACCAAACAATGATTTATCTTCAAGGTGAGCCTCTTGCAAATAATGTGCAAAATACAATAATGTATTAACTTCAATAGAAAGTTGTAGAATGTAAAACTCCTGTGTAGATTTGACACATGAGAAATGTTTTTATAAGAATGTATAATTTCTACTTTGGAGAATTCAGTATTTTTAGGCTTGGTCTCATAAAATGCCTTCAAAATAAATATGTTTTAGGAAAAGTTCCGTATTTTTTATACTCTGTAAAGAAAAGATTGATTTAGAACAGAAATAATGTTTGTTATGAGACAAAATTAAAATTCCTTAAAAAGGTCAGTTTGGCCAATCCGCTGGTATGTGTGTTTTAGTACATATACGCACACACAACATTTAGATCTGCAGTATTAATGCCATTGTTCCCAAGCGTATTGCTGGGCACTGAGTAGGGTCACGCTACTACCTGCAGATGAGAACAACACATTGCAATACTACTGCTCTTCTATGTTTTTTATGTTATCACCCAACTTTAAATCTGTCCCTTAAGCAGGCACTATTATTTAGTTAGGTTTAGGCTCAGAGATACTCAGTGACTATTGCCCTGATTATAAATGCGGGGCTAAATTCTGTAATTATGAGTTGTGTGATAATTGTCCCATCCCTACCACTTTTTCCTTGAGAAATCCAGCCGGGCAAGCCTGGCGAGGTCTATCAGGTGTGTTAAATGCTGATACCGCAGGCTGAGCCTCATTTTGAAATTAAAAAGTCGGAATAAGAGGTGTTTACCAAATGTGGTAGATCCCTATCTCCAAGGTGGTAGTATTTACCATATGTGGTAAACACTTCACCTATGCCGCCTAACTTGTAATGAGGGATTGAAGTTTGATATTGATGTTAATAAATGGTCATGAATGCTGGGTGTGAAATCGGTAGGGAAAGTTTGGATAGCTTCCCATTAAACACCTGTTAAACGTGGCCTTTTCATAAACCTCAGTGACTCCTAATATATTTATTCCAGCAGCCCTACCAATTTTTAGCTTAGTATTCATACCCAGGTATTAACGTCAATATCATTACGTTAGCATTTAGTCTATTGAACACTCCACAATGTTAAGTATTAACCACAGGACTCTATACATTACCATAAGGAAGAGAGGGACCCTAGACACATTGCTACTAGCCCTAAAGCCACTGGTGATAAACTAGTTAATACTGCACCTATGACTAACAACATGAAAGTCTCTGGAACAATTGAAACATGTTGGTGGTTGTGCAGCAACCAAGTAATTGTTGAGAACATAATGAGCACACACCAAAATGTAAATCATCATGAGGTCTATTCTCAAACGTGAATAGTATATTTAGTCAAGCATTTATTACAACTAAACATAGATGTAACTCTACACTTTTTTACTATTCCCAATTTTCATTTGTAATATGTGGTGTACACTTTCCTGCCTCCACCCCCTACCATCTGGCAGTGGAGCTTCCTGCATCAAGATTTACAAGTGTAAACTTACTACAAGTAATATGCACTTATAGTTAGGTCAGAGTTTTCATAGGAACACTTTTTTTTGTTTTGCTAATATCTGTGTTGCTTTGTTATGAATCTTCCCAAAACATTCCCAAAAAAACATTCATCCACCCCAGCTCCTCCTGGGAAAGCTTCAGGGTGGTCCAGCAAGTGAGGGCCATTTTCCCATAATAATTCCCATAGAAAACTTTAGGAAGTGATGCAGAATAAAACAGTAGAACAGAATTACACTAAATTTGTCATAAAGGTTTGTAGTAAAGCATGCTAGTGCCTGCTTAAAGAATCCTTTTCTAAATGCACACTTTTAACTTAGCATTACTTTTCCGCCAATAACCTTTTACATGGCTTTTCGTTTATGTGATAATGTACTGTAAAATCATTGTACATGTTGCTTGTTCCCAATAAGCATTGCTGCCATCTAGTCTGTAAACTCTATCCAAGGCTGAGCACACGGAACATGATGCCTAAACATTCTGAGTGTCCGTGGAGACAGCTCCGTATTAGTAGACATATCACAGTGAAGAACTTCCACCTCTGACACTGTGTGACATGGATGGTGCTTGTGTTATAAAAACTGCCTCTGCACCATATGTGGCAAAGGAGCACTTCTGCTGGGTTTATCCTGGAACGTGGCATGCAGTGCCCGAGATGCAGTTTGGCTGACTCTGATGCCGATCCCAAATCTTACCTCTATCTTTCACAGGGCCAATAGCCTGCACTGCATTAGACAGGCTTCATGGCTTCCCTGTACATCTTAACCAGGTATAAGGGGGAATTTTCCCAATAGATCCTGCAGAGGGGGCTCCCACTATGCTCTCAGCAAAGTAGGTAGTTACAGATAGGAGCAGACCAACACAGTCACAAAACCATGGTCAAACTGTTTATCTTTTTCACCTTCTTTGTAATGCTGGTTACCATGCTTTGTCTTGCTTGCTTAATAATCGCAGCTCATGTGTTTTATACAAGAATAAGACTGTTGCAATAAATGCTCTAAAACACATTTTCAAATCTTTTCCTGTGTCTAATCCTGGGTACTCTAAGTGACAACAAAAGGGTAGATCTGTTTCTATGATTTCCTTGGGAGCCTGAGTAGTCATGTTTGAGGTGCAAAAACTGGTACCCTGGTGTGTTAAGGGGTTCAGATGGGGCACGGTGAGCTAGCTAGAGACCTTGTCAACATTTCCAGATGGTATGTGCAGACTGAGTCCTTATACCTTGATGTTTATGTTGACCAGATACACAGTCCTACTTAGTTCATAGGCACCATGGAGCATGGCACCACCAATATGCTAGGTCAGGTACTAATTTAATGGGTCTCCTGAGTAGCTGTTAAGTACCCATGAGTTCCCTTCTCACCTTATATGAAGATGTCCATGATGTTATGGATTAATCCTCCTCAGCTTAATAGAAAACCCATATTTGAGTCTGTACGTTGTTCAAGCTTGAACCTTAAAAAGGATAACCCCACTATAGTGTTCTCTCCCTGAAAGAATAAGTGCCAAGCCCAAACTTTTGCTCAGAGGCCCGCTGCTGGAATTACTAAACGTCGGGTGTCAAATACCAAAACTGCCTGGTCTTGATTCTGCCTTATGCTGCTTGTCTTTCTCTTGATCCTTCTTCCGGCTTTTAGCCTTCTGTCTTTTTCTCTCTCTCTTGCTCTGGGTCAAAGTCTGATGAAGAAAGATAAATGCCAGTCCCCAAACAAAGAGTATTGGTGGGCCCCACCTGCAACCATTGACTCAAAGGAAGCACTGTTTAAAAGCAATGTTGTCCTCTCTGGACTGTGGATCATCAGGAAGCCTGGAAGGGAAGTGTGGAGTGTGCAATCTACGAGGATCAGTATTTGTTTTCATTTCCAGCAAATGTGTGTGAACAATCTGAATTCCCTACGGTCAGAGGAGGGAAGTCCATGGGTAAATAAAAAACTAATGAAAACTAATGGAAATAAAATAAGGTTACCTATTTATGTACATATTAAGGAGTGTTGTAAAGCGTTGCATGAAAGTTCACAATTACATCAGAACGCTAGGTTGTATTAGGAAAAGAACCAGTAGAGAGATGGAGAGTTGGTGTCCAAATACGGGGGTGACTGAGCTATGGAAATATAGAGGCTGGCATTTGGATATGGAGTTTGCTATAAAGAAGCTAGCCTGGGTGTAACCATTTACAGGAAAGTATCTCAGTCCTGAAGAAATGTTAACACTCAGGTAAAGTGACTTAGCCTTTCAGGAAGTATGAAAATTGATACAAGCAAACCACCCTGAAAAAGAAATGTGGCAATGATACAAAGTTACTCAGCCAAGGAAGTTTCAGTGAATATTGTTACGGATCATCACAGCGACTGTGCAAATGTAAGCACGAGTACAAGGAGTCCCAAGGAGTTAATGTGAACATTGATACAAAGCAGCTCCACTCTGGAAGAACTATGAACTTTAATACAATGTTAAATCAGGTCTAAGGTTTGGTGGACACTGGTAAAAAGAGACAAACTGTGGTTAAGATCCTAGCTATAAACTGTGCCGCTGGTGCAGTGGCATGGCTCCCCTTGGTGTGAGGGCCCACTGCAGTCAAATTATGGAAGTCTTTTGCAATTAAAAGTGAAGAGGAGGCCATGTTCCTTGCTAGCACTTGGGTTAATGATACTCTTGCTATTTCACAGATTGTGATATCTGTGCGCCAGGTGTGCCTCTAGTGAGGTTGTCATGGGGTACAGTGTTCACATGGAGTGTTCGGCTGCTAGTGTCGATCATAGGAACAGAGGGGTGAGCATCATGGCTCCTATTGTGGCACCTTCCTGAGTACTTATTCCATTACCTGTTTAGCTATCAAGTTGTCAGACCACAGCAGTCGAGTTGTCAGACCCCATTTGCGCAACCACTAGGCAGAGAGGGGCTACTGGGCCAGAACTGTGGTGGTTGAGGTCATTTGCCACTGGCGTGTTGGGGTCTGTTCCACTATGGCAGTACATACTGGGCCAAGTATAACCCTTTCTGACCTTGACTCAAGTGGGGGCTGAGGGGAATGGGGGCCAGTGTGAGCAGTTACAGACTTCTCAGGTCGGTAGCCTGGGGGTCAAGAGCTCACAGCTCAAAAATCGATCAAACTATTATTCCATCCAGAGCTCATCTTCTATGTTAAGCGAAAAGTATTTCAACTTGCAAAATATTCTCAAATATTATACATTTCAAAAGGGGGTTCAGTTACAGGGTTGTATAACCCATGCAATTTCTAATGAAATGTGGTATGCGGTGCACCAACATTTAATTGCAATGACCACGGGCTTCTGAGCAGAGATTTGGGTCCTAGACCTCATTCTTTTACACATCATGCAGTCGGGACAGCACATGGAGATGGCCATCACAGCATATTGCAGCTCTGGAGGCTGATGTAGGTAGGTCCACTTTTGGGCAGTTGAGGCCCTGTAGGCCGATGCAGGTGAACGGCCAATTGCAGCAGTTGTGGCCAAGGAGTATGTGTGTGTGGCCCCGGAGGCAACTTAGGCAGATTCAAATCTTTGGCAGGTGCGGTCCAAGAGACCAGTGGAGGCCGGAAGCTCGTTGTAGGGAGCTGGCCTGGTGTGTGGTGGGTACCTTTGGTACTTACACATTATACCAGGTCCAGGTATCCCCTCTTAGTAAAGTGTAGGCAGTGTCTGGAAGCCAGGCTCTCTAAAGGTAGCTGTAGATGATCAGCCAAGGCTCATCTAGGAGACATGTAAAGCTCATGCAATACCACTGTAGTCACACAGCACCTACACACATGAAAGAAAACACTCAGTTGTACAATAATAAAGGTACTTTATTTTTGGAACAAATCACCACAAAATAATAGAGAGGTAACCCACCCTTAGGGGGTAAGTAATACACTAAATATATACACTAGTAATCAGAAACAGGCATAGAAAAGGTGAAAGAACAGTGCAAATAGCAATAACAAATAGTGACCCTAGGGAAAGCACAAACCATATACTAAAAAAATTGAATGCGAACAAGGTACCACCACCTAGGTAAGTAAAATGTGTAGAGGGGAGATGGGATATCAGAAAACCACAAAGCTAAGTAACACAGTACCCCCAGCGACCAGGAATGCAGGCGTAAAACACTGGATTTTCCCCAAATCACCCAAAAGGAGGAAAAGAAGAAAAACAAGACAACCAGAGAAGACTGCAAGAAAACCAGCAGTGGAATCCTGAAGAAAGAAGACCTGTGGAGAGAGGGGACCAAGTCCAAGAGTCATAGTGGAGTTCAGTAGGAGTATGAGCTACTACCCACCCAGCTGTGGATGTAGGAGTTGATGAAGAACAGGTCAGCACTGCAGCCCTAGAGCCGGAAAAGAGTTCCTGATTGATGCAGATGAAGCCCCACGCCGGAGGGAAGATTGCAGATCGGTATTGGTGCAGGAATTCCACCAACAAGCCTTGGCAAAGGCAAACTTGCAGTTAGTGGAAAAGAGGTGATGCCAGGGAACAGCAAGGCCCAGGAGCTCTCGACCCAGGAGTGGGATTCACAGGGGACCCTCAGCATTGCAGGGAGTCCACAGGAGCAGAGGCAGCTCCCACAGGAGTCCCACAGGATGGGGACACAGGAGTCGCAGACGAAGCCCATGCAGCACTACAAAAGAGGATCCCACGTCGCAGGAGATTCACACAGGAGGCTGTGCTTTGCCAGATGGAGTGCTGGGTGCTGGAGCTATATGTCGTCTGAAGATCCCTTGGAGGAGATGCAAATAAGCCTAGACAGCTGCAAGAGATGCAGTGCAAGGGGGTACTGTCCTGTGTGGGAACGCAAAGGCTTACCTCCATCAAAGTTGGACAGCTGGCAGTGAAGACTAAGGGGACTACTCTGGACCACAACCCCTGATGCAGGATCCATGCAGCTCAGCAGGAGAGGGGATCCACACAGCCGGTCGCTGCCTGTTGTAGGTGTATGCAGTTGCAGGGAAGTGACTCCTTCACTCCAAGGGAGATTCCTTCTTCTTCTTGTGCAGGCTGAAGAGTTGCAGTCTTCTGAGGATGCACGGCGAGGGAAATGTTGCAAAGCTGGCAGGAGCCCTGGAAACAATGTTGCTGAAGAGTCCGTTCTTCTGGGAAGCAGCTTGTCGGGTCCTGGATGTTCCAGTCGCAGTTCCGGAGGCCTGACGTCAAAGCAGAGGTTGCAGGGGAGTCCTGCTGGAATCTTGCAAGCCGAATCTCAGGACCCACCCAAGAGAGAGACCCTAAAAAGCCCTGAAAGGGGGATTGGTCACCTAACCAGGTAAGCACCTATCAGGAGGGGGCTCTGACATCACCAGTCTGGCCTGGCCCCACAGATTCTCCCAGAGTTCCCTGCCAACCTTGGAAACAAGGTGGCAGAACCCAGGGACCCTCTGGAGGAGCTCTGGGTACCACCCCTGGGGTGGTGATGGACAGGGGAGTGGCCAGTCCCCTTTCCATTGTACAGTTTCGTGCCAGAGCATAAACTGGGGTCCCTGAGCCGGTGTGGACTGGTTTATGCACTGAGGGCACCAAATATCTCCTTCAAAGCAAACCAGTGGCTTGGGGAGGCTACCCCTCCCAAGCCAGTCACACCTATTTCAAAGGGAGAGGGTGTTACCTCCCTATCCCAAAGGAAATCCTTTGTTCGGCCTTACTGGGCTTGATCAGATCAAGCAGCAGGAGGGCAGAAACCTGTCTGTGGGGTGGCAGCAGTTGGGCAGCCCGGAAAACCCTGTAAGACTGGTGATAGCAATGCTGGGGGTCCTCTAAGAATCCCCCAGAGTGCATGGAATCATACTTCCAATACTTGCAACAGTATTGGGGTATGATTCCGACATGTTTGATACCAAACATGCCTAGGTTCGGAGTTACCATTATGTAGCTGGACATAGGTAGTGACCTATGTCCAGTACATGCGTAAAATGGCGTCCCCGCACTCACAAAGTCCAGGAAAATGGATCTGGAGTTTGTGAGGGCGCCTGTGCTAATGCAGGGGTGCCCTCACACACAGGTACCTGCACCCTGCCCTCAAGGGTGAGAGGGCCTATCATAGGGGTGACTTATAGTGACCTGGTGTAGTGACCTGTAGTGAAAATGGGTGCATACACCCGTTTCACGCAGGCTGCAATGGCAGGCCTGCAGAACCCTTTGCATGGGCTCCCTATGGGTGACAGAATAACTGCTGCAGCCCATAGGGATCCCCTGGAATCCCAATGCCCTGGGTACCTAGGTACCATATACTAGGGACTTACATGGGGGGACCAGTAAGCCAATTGTGGGAAGAAAAAGTTACCAGCAACCAAATTTAGAGGAGAGAGCAAAACTACTGGGGTCCTGGTTAGCAGGAACCCAGTAGACACAGTCAAACATAGTGACAAACAGGGCAAAAAGTGAGGGTAACCAAGTTAGAAAGAGGCTACTTTCCTACACTTGTGTACTGCAGATGCAGCTCTGGAGGCCGAGGCAACTGGTGCATGTCTATAGTGACAAAGTGGTGAATATTTCTTGCAGCTGGATTTGTCACTGGAGACCGGAAGACCACATAGTCATTGGGTCAAGACCAGCTAAACTTCCTTCAGTAGACTGGCACTTCTGGGCACCTCACACCCTGGGATCACATTAGGCATCTCCTCCTGGACAATGTATCCTTGTAGGCAGGTTTCTAGGTTCAGGAAGAACTAATCAGCAGTTCCTGAATTTTTGAAGCCCTTTATATCCTCCTCAGTACAGTGAACTGATTTCCACCCTCCAACCGCTGGAATGGTGGCAAAACACTTCCATTGTTTGTGGATGCTGTCCTCGCCCTCAATCTTTATCCATGCTATACCAATGGCATCCATAATGGGTTCACTAGCCAGTGATGGCAGTATTTTTTTCTACTTTCTGCTAATTCAGCTTTTTACTTTTAATCCGTTTTCACAGGAAGTGTAAATACATTTAATCACTGTAGTCTGACACTTAAGTAAAAAAGAAATTACATCTTTCTTTTTTGAATTGCCAATTATTTGACAAGTCCTATGCAGATCACAACACGTTTATGCAGGGCCCCACCTGTGACAGGGATGCCTGAACGCGTAGACTGGGATGAGTCAGTCAACATTTTTTCACACTTTGCTACATGTGTTAAATGATAATTCTGCTTGCTTAGGACCTTAAAGGAAATTTTCTCCTTTATGAGTCTCCTCTAGATGCTTGGCCTCCTGTTCTCCATCTAGGCAAGGCAATGGTAGTTAGGTATTCCTGAATATGATCTCGAACAGATGGAATGGATCCAGAATACGGCGACAAATCGACTCCACTTCGATTGCGATTAGGACTATGGGCCTCATTACAACCTCAGCGGTCTTTCAAAAAGACCGCCGAGGCTGCGGGAGCCAGAATACCGCCATTGCCGGCGGTATTCCTGGCTCCCTATTATGACTTTTCCGCTGGGTCAGCGGACGGTAACAGTGTTACCGTCCGCTGTCCCAGCGGAAAAGTCACATCAACATTGCTGCCGGCTCGTAATAGAGCCGGTGGCAATGCTGATGTGCAGCGGGTTCAGTAGCACCCGTCGCGCATTTCACTGCCGAAATTCGGGCAGTGAAATGCGCGACGGGGCTATGCCTGGGGGCCTCTGCACTGCCCATGCCAAGTGCATGGGCAGTGCAGGGGCCCCCAGGGGCACCCCAAGTCCCCTTACCGCCAGCCTTTCCATGGCGGTGTTTACCGTCACGGACAGGCTGGCGGTCGGGGACTCATAATCCCAAGGGCAGTGGTGCTTGCACCGCTGCCCTGGGGGTATGTTGGAGGGGCCGGCGGTATGGCCGTGGCTATTGCGCCACGGTCATAATAGCTGGCGGAACACCGCCAGCCTGTTGGCGGTGTTACTGCCAGCTTACCGCCGGCCGCCAGGGTCGTAATATGACCCCCAATATCTCCTCCTTCCACAGATGAGGCTAGGTCCCAGTAGCCAAGTGGACCTCTTTTATGACACTCAGCATTGCACATCAGGCATTCACTGGTGAATGCGCCGCACTCGCTCTCCATCTACTAACTGAAGATTTAGTCCTATTTTACAGATCTAAAGAAGCCCTATTATTTGTTGATTCATGTTTCAGGAAATGCCATGACTGGGGCTGTTTCTCCGGTTCAGACCGGTAAACATTGCAACAGTCTACTGATGAGGAAACTCACTAACTTAAACATATTCAAGAAAGCAATACGAATCGGGTGTCCTTGATGCGGGTCTGAACCAGTGGCGGCTGGTGTAGTTTGAGAGTGGTGGGGCTGGGCGTGGTGGGGAGCATGTTAGAGGGGCACAGAATTTTTTGCGAGGCTAGTTGCCATCTCCTGTGCAAATCTTATTTAACAAAATTAGGACAAAATGATGCAGCGTGATTGAGTGTGCAGAATGTATATGCTAGCCACATATACAAAATCCACTGAATAAAGGGAACAAAATTGACATGTATTTACACTATACTTTACAGACAATATACACATAAACTGGGAAAGCACAATGTGCTTGCACAGTATGCCACACACGGATTGTACACACCCTGTACAATATAAAGGCATGGCATCAATCAAAATAACTGCAGAGCAAGCCTTGAGTGCTAGAAATGTACAGGAACAGTACAGTAGTAACAGAGAGGCTCTCGTGCCCTGTTCAAAAGCGAATACTAATTAGGAACAAAGAAAAAATACCTTAAACACTTTAGAACAAATTGGCTAAAGCAATTGCATAGCACTGGGCCTTCTTAATTCCAGAAAAGAGGCCATGTATTGAATGGGCATGGTCTTGACCACAACTTTTCTGGTGGGCAGTGTGTGAGAAGCTGACATCGGTGGTTAGCAGCTGGCACAGGTGGGCAGTGAAAAACTGAAACTGGTTAGTATAAAGCACTCATACGGATCCTAAAAACTTCTTAACCCAGCTGTAAGGCTCTTAATTACGCATTTTTCAACAAGACCATAAAGCCCACAATGACTGCAATGCATAAGCTCACAGTAATATAGCACTACAGTTGTCTCTGTGGAAAATGTTTCCAATATACGTGCGATCTCCAGCCTCTCATTTTAACTCCTTGGTGATTAGAGAGTGCAATAAATTATTCTGCTTTTTGGAGCTTCCCAATGATTTATCCAAGCGATTTGAGGCAAATTATTCATGCCATCGATCTCCGACTCACTGACCTTATTTTTCATTGCAGAGTTCAACATACGTTACAATATTTTAATGTAGTAGTATCTACAATTTTCAGGAGCACTTCGTCTGAAGGGCGAACAGTTGGAAACATATTGGTAGCAATGAAAGAAGGACATCCAGAAGTCCAGTATGCTCACAAACACGATTTAGCCTGGTTTTCTAAATAGCTAGGGCCAGATGTACCAAATGATTTTACCCATTCTGTGTCTATGGAAAAAAGCTTTCGTACATATAGCCCCTAGTTAGTTATTTATATCAAGTTCTGCTCATTGTTTTCGGCCTACTGCGTGCACATTTTCAAAACACTCACCTATTGTCGGGAAGCCTAGGAACGTGCGCTCTATTCGTTCCTCCTCTCTTGCATCCCTACAGTCCAGCTGGGAGACATCCACACTCAGGGTATATACGCTGTCTGCAGGACAGGACTCTGCCCTCTCTAGGGAGTGTAGATGTGTGGGCGTGGCCTGGATAAGAACTCAAACACAGAAGAGCTGGGCTGACATTCTGCTCTATGCATTGCACAGCACGTGGCCGTCTTGAGCTAGTAAACAGATACAAGTGGCCATCAAGAAGATAGGTTTAAAAGTGCCATGATTGTCACGCAGCGCGGACAGTCCAAATAGAGATTTCAGAAAAGAAAACATGAACATATTATCACAGTGATGCTGATGCGTCCAAAACTGTTGAATTATTTCTTAAACTGTTTACACAGTTTGTTGTTTGGTCTCGAAGTGATTATTTTCTACCAACGTTTCAACGTGAGTCTTCTCAGTGTTTTGGTACACGTTTCCAATGTTTTGAAAGGGTAGGATGAAAATGCTCTCCATGTGATTGGCGTGGAGGGCTAGCACAACAGGGCTTGATTCTAAAACGCCCGGACCTAACTTTACCCCTACGTCATTAGGGGGTGGAGACTCCTCCTTGATTCTGTGTCTTTGCCGAGCTGATGACCTCACACAGCTCAGGGCTGTAGGTTGTCAGCCCGGCAAAATTAACACTAGATTTTTGGCTCGCCGTAGGGAGGAAATTTAGGAAAAACGTCACGTGTCTGTCATCACAACAACAACAAATACGGTGAGTAGGAGTATACAGCAAGATAGTTTGTGTGCATTCACTGTGCAACCAAGAACTCAGGCTCTGTCTTGCACAGCTTCAGACAAAACAACAATTTTTGCACCAGTGTGGAACATCACACACGTGAAAAGGAACAGCGATGTTACGTACTCAAACAGTACTAAGCTATCCTTAGCTATTCTTCATGGCACAATCGTGTGTGCATGCAGTCTTGATGACAAATCGGGAGCACCTCTTAGGGCCTTACACTCAACATGAATACTTCCTTCATGAGTCTTACCACATCCTTGCACTCTACCTTCTAGTCATGAAGGATCTGGCTCCACTGAAGCAGCCAATGTGATCCTGCAGGTGAAGATATGCCTTGCACCAAAGCATACACAGACTCTCCTGTACTACAGCCACACCAGTGACAGGAAGCCAGTCTTCAAATCCCAATGTCATTCAAGAGGTCTACACATCGAGCTTTGTTATCTACTTGTAATTACTACTGGCATCTGTACTGGCTTTATAGCTGCACTTTCTGCAGCAACTTTTTTTTTTCTTGAAACAAGTTTTCCTAGTTAGACCACACTAGTTCCACGTACTCTACCAACTTTGTGTGCACTATCCAGCTTACACTGAGATGGTCAATAAAAACCTTGTCAGCCCCAAATCGAACACCTAACTCAGTGAAGGAATAAAGGTGCTACATTAGTGCCAGGATCTAATACACAAATATCAATACAATTCAATACACATGGTCTACCACATGTCTAACAGGGTACTTACTTTTAAAGCTCAATTTTCTGCCGTGTTTTTCTTTTGTGCCTGGGCGCCACACAAAATCTTCTCTTCTCTTTGTGCAACCGTTGGCACAAGTCACATCATTTTGCCACTGGTGTTACTTGGGAAGAGTGACTGGGAGCTCCTCTTCTTCTTAACAGACCGAGCGAGACTTCAAGACACACAGTCGCTAGTGGGATCACTCTTGGAGATGTTGCCAACAACTAATACGGGTGTTTCTGTGACTTCTCTGTACTGGTTTGTGGCTTTCTTACGTCTTCCTTTTAGCTGATTGGACCGCTGGATGGATTGCAGAAGAGGCTCTGTTAAGCCCAAATTTCACATGTGAAGATTTATGGCTTTCCAGAATTCAGAAAAGTTTCCATATTATGTCTAAAACCTGCACCAGTCACAGTTTCCCAGGCATAACCAGGAAAATGTTTGATTACTTTTTTAAATCTGTGTATTTGTGCATATTGTACAGTTAGTCATTGCGAAATAGCAGCTCCTTTGTTCAATGGTGCAATTTCCTTTCTATTTCTTTCTCCACAGGAGAAAAACATTACTTGCTATAGGAACTACTTCTCCTGTGCCCCACCCACATTGTAGCAATGGTCTGTTTCTCTTTTAGTCAGCGGTTATTTTGGAAATCTGGCATGGATTAAGCTCAGTTGAACCTAGGGATCTACTGCAGCTGAACCTGAGCCTATTGCTTCATGAATTCTTTACCCACCTTTTACAATTTATGGCCCCCTGATGCATTTTTATTATACCTAAACACATTAAAAGGCTTCTAGTTTCTAAGTTGTTTAGGTTCATTTTGATCTATTGCATGTAAGTTATTTTAATATAGATTCATTGTGTGTTTTTTATTTGGATGTCCTGAGGATTTTCCATGGATCAACCCCTCCTGTCCTTAGTTGACCATCAAGGGCAGATGAGCGGGATTCACCTGTCCCTCAGTGCTTAACTTCAGCCAGTCAACTCCACTCTGAAATATCATTAAGGTTTTAGCAGCCTGAAGATCCCACTTTTTAGATGTAGCTTAGTATTATGACCTATTTCCAAGAGTTCTCCCAAACACCACAGGCATCTGGTCCATTTACCCTACAGGAAGAATGGGACCTCTGAGCTCTGCTTTAAAGCCCATTACGATCAGCGGGCCCCGGCCCTCGTTTCATGGTCTGAAACCACCTAAGTGTTCAGCCTCCTACTTAATGCCAAACAAATAACATAAACTTCTGCAGACTACTCCAACCCAGTCCTCATGAATATTTGCATGTTGGAGTGGACTTGAGGTGACAGGTTAGTGTTGTGAAACTCACATTACATAAATTCATAGTTAGAAAAAAAATTAAAGAGCAATGACTTGGCAGGTCTAATCTAAAGCCTGGAAGAGCTGAATGCCAATGCTGACTGCTCTTGATTCCACCGCAGACCTCTTCCGTCCACCACTGTGCTATTCCTGTCTCTTTTCTCAATTTTACATAATTTGTTCATCCTTCCTTGCTCTCTTTGCCACAGATTTTTGTCTTTCTCTATTCTGCCTTTCTCTCTCTTGCTGTCAACACCAGGACAGTGCGCGCTCTACGGGCATCTAGAATGCAAAAACCCAACACTCGCAAGATAATGTAATTTATGCATTGTGATAATATGTTATTGTTTAACCTTTTGCATTGCAGAATTCCATCCAAAAGATTCGTTTTTATGGTGCTTATAAATACTGTACATTTGCAATGTATTGCTGCAGACATTCACAGTGAGGAAAACGGGTTGCACTTTGAAAAAAAAAACTGCTTTATTTAAAAGCAGTCACGGACATGGTGGTCTGCTGTCTCCAGCAGGCCACCATCCCCGTGAGTGCCCACACTCACAATGGGGTCGCAAATTGCGACCCACCTCATTAATATTAATGAGGTGGGGCTTTGCGACCCCATTGCGAGTAGCAGAAGGTGTCTGAGACACCTTTCTGCATCCCAAATTGCGACTTGCAATTTGCGAGTCGCAGGGACTCGCAAATTGCAAGTCGCAATTTGGGACTTTGCTACATCTGGCCCTTAATCTCAAGGAAAGGTTATGGCCCTGAAAGTAATTCATGGGTTTCCGCATCTGATGTTCATGCTCCAGTACTTGTGAGACGCTTTCATCGTCTCAATCCAGATAAACCAGTCCCTAGAGCGCGCCTGGGAGAGGGGAGTACTGTCAACACCAGGACAGTGCGTGCTCTACGGGCATCTAGAATGTAAAAACCCAACACTCGCAAGATAATGTAATTTATGCATTGTGATGATATGTTATTGTTTAACCTTTTGCATTGCAGAATTCCATCCAAAAGATTCATTTTTATGGTGCTTATAAATACTGTACATTTGCAATGTATTGCTGCAGACATTCAGAGTGTGTTAGGGTGTGGTCCCTTTCCAGGGCATTCTAAAGACTTTCCCTGCAACATGCCTGGGCGTGGTTCTAGGCTGGGCCAAGACTCTATAAAAGAGAGTCAGCCCAACTTCCAGTGCTCACTATTCAGAGGTCCCGGTGCAGAGCAGCAGCTTCTTCCTGAGCTCCTGTCCCGGCAGCCTATTTGGATTTTCCAGGCTTATGCACTCATCTCTCATTGGTCATCACTGTTTCCAGGCAGTAAGACGGTGTTTGGACATTTTCCCAACACCGTAATTGAGAATTTTCATATTCTTGATTTTAATTCTTAAATGAATAACAGATTACTTGTGCGTTGCCATTTTTTGACATTAGTATGGTGGTTTGCAAATAGGGAGGATGCGCAATTTATTCCATAAAGATTTGACTTCGTTATTACATTGTTGTTCATTGCGCGCTGATATTTCTTGACATTTACATGATGTTTTACGAGTTGGCAAGACGTGCAACTCGTTTCATGAGAATTTAATTTTGTTGTTCATTGCTTGCTACCTTTTCTTGACATTTACATGGTGGCATTCGAATCGGCGAAACGCGCGATTCTTTCTTTGAGTGTTTTTTCATGTTATTCATTGTGCGCTACCATTTCTTGGCATTTGCATGGTGGCATTTGAATCGACAAGACGCGCGATTTTTTCCCTGAGAGCTTTTCATGTTGTTCATTGTGCGCTACCATTTCTTGGCATTTGTATGGTGGCATTTGAATCGGCAAGACGCGCAATTCTTTCCTTGTGTATAAATAATGTAAATTACTGTGCGCTACCATTCTAAGACATTTTTGGTAGCATTTCAAGTTGACACGTTGCGTGATTTATTCCTTGAATCTACATTGTGTGATTTCATGGTGCACAATCCTTTATGGTGTTTAATACTCATATAAAAATATGCAATGTGCGCAATTCACTTTCCAATGTTTTTTCTGAGATGAACACAACAATACCAGAGTTCTAGATGTAATGCTGTGTGTTCCTGATATGTATTCTTGAAAGGAGATTCATATGGTTGTTTAGAAATTGCTCAGAGTGTTTCCTGATTCTCATGCTAAAGAAAGTACTTGAATCTGAAAGTCCTATTTAACTTTTCCTGTTTCCTCCTCAGGTATTTGGTCATCTAAAGCCTAGTCAGTTTTAGGACTATTCTAGGGTTGTTCATGTTTTTTTTGGGAAAAGACGAAGCTTAGAGTTGTAGCATGGTACTGATTTCATGAGATGCAATTTTGATGTTGTGTTTTAACCTTTTGCTTCCTACAGGTCTCCTTCCCAGCTGTTCCCGTCCTAACCCCCTTTTCTCCACTTGGACTCTCTTAGACTCTGTGATTAATCTAATCAAAGTATTGGAGCTATCTTGTGGTGGAAGTGTTGGGAACGTGCACAGACCCCGAGCATCTGGTGACTCTGACACTTGCTCAGGATGATGGTCTGATGGTAGACAAGATAGATGGAAAGCTTTAATTAATCTCAGCCGCTGGTAATTACTCAGGGCTGCATCCCAGTTCATTGTATTTTTCCCACCCTGCTACCTCTGATTAGACCTAACCATATGCAAATCAGCCTTGGTCCTACTAAAATAGGACATTCCAGCCCAAACTTCCAAACCAGGTTCTCTCAGAACAGCAACACAAGTAACCCAAGACTGGGTTATTCAGCCTACGTGGGCCGCTAAACTGGTGCAGCTTGGTTCCACAGGCATAGTGAGCATGGGACCCACTTCTCAGCAAACCGATCCCACTTAGGCCATTAAAATGAAAATTCAAAAAATTATTGATGGAAAGCTTGAATTAGTTCCAGCCACTGGTAATTACTTGTTCTATATCCATGTCCGTTGTTTTTTTGCTCACCATGCTACCTCAGATTACATCCAACCATAGGCAAATTAGCCTTGGTCCTGTTCCAATAGGAAGAGACCAGCCAAAACTGTCAAGCATGGTCGTCTCTGATCTGGAAGACAAGGAACCCAAGTCCAGGTTGGGCACTGTTAGACTTCTTCAGACGGGTGCAGCTTTGTTCCAGTGGCACAGTGAGTGAGGGTCCACCATCTGGACATACATGTTGCATTTAAAGTGTCATGGTGAAAATAAAAAAAGTGATAGATGGATTGCTTGAATTAATCTCAACCACTGGTAATTGCTTGTGCCACTTCCCAATCCAGCTTTGTTTTGCTCACCATGCCAGCTCAGATTAGATTCAATCATATGCAAATCAGCCTTTGTCCTACTCCAGTAGGAACAGTCCAGCCAGAACTGCCAAGCCTGGTCTTCTCCAACCCGGAACACAAGCAACCAAAGCCCAGTTTGGGCCTAATTGGGCCTTTTCAGTCTGGTGTAGATCAGTTCAAGAGACACTGTGAGTATGGGTCCCTCTACTAGGCATGCCATTGCGCTTAAAAATACACAAAAAGTGATGAATGTAATGCATAACGTTATCCCTTAAATAAGATGCTCCACACAAAAGGCAATGTAAGTAATATTTATTTATAGGGACCATAAATTAGATCTTGCATAACAAGAAGCCCGGGCCAACTGCTGCTGTATGGAATCTGGAGGTTGTTCCACTATCCATCGTTCCAGATTCCATACACTGGGATTGATCGATATATAACACATTCATCTTTGTCAAAATACCACAATGGTAATAAATAAATGCTCAAAACAAAATAATAAATGATTAACTAGTTAATTATGTATGTTGATCTATACACTATTACATAACTAATGTACATTAGATAAATGTCAATCTAAACTCATTACAATCTATATTTAATTAATTCTTCAATATGTTTCAAATATTCTTGACGTTTATTTGTCTTTGCATTTTATACATTTATCTATAAGTTTAGACTCTATAAATTTGACATGTAGTAGTGTTTATGCCATATACGTTTTTGTCTACTATGTTGGCCAGTTTCTCTCTTTTTTTGTCCATTGCTGAGATCACATTTAATTTCTGTTTTCATACACCCATTTTTTCTGTTATAATCCTCTGGCCACAAGTATCTTGGTACCTTAACAACCTTGTTCATGTTACAAACATCAGCATCAGATACTTTTACTACCTGATTGCCTACTCTGATTACTTCCAGAGGGAGGAAAAATGTTGATTCACCTGATTTCACCACCCTCTCTTTTTTCACTTGTACCCAATCTCTTTCCACCAAACTAAATCTCTGATTACTTTCATCACATTCTTTATTTTTACACCCTTTTTGTTTGACCCAACATTCTCCTCCACATTTTACTTTGTCTACTATGTCCAACATCCAAGTCTAATTCAAATTGCAGATTGCCTTTATGCCTCTCATTTTCTCAAAAGGAGATATATCTCCATCAGCGCTAGGTGTGTCCATATAACACCACAATAATTCTTTAATGCTATGTTTTCAATTTGTTCCATTACTCATTGCCAATTGTATTCCTTCTTTTAGTATCAGAATCCACCTTTCCACAATTCCATTACTTTGTAGATAGTACACTGAAGCAGGTATATATGTTAGATCCCATGATTCTTCAAGTATGATTTAATTTCATTGGAAACTAATTTTACTCTATTAAAAATTTTGGAAATCCTTCTCTTTCAATGACTTCATGAAAAAATTGTATCACTGCTCCTGTAGTTACCTGGGTCCTCATTCGCACGGAAGACCGCCAAGCTGGTTTTCTGCCCGCCGGCCCTATTAAGAGTTGCATGCTGGGCCGGTGGGCGGAAACAGCATTTCTGCCCGCCGGCTCAGCCGGGAACAGGGCCTTAACATTGACACCAGCTCATAATTGATCCGGCGGCAATGTGGCGGTGCATCAGGTGCGACAGCACCCATCAAGCTTGTCACTGCCTGTAATTCAGGCAGTGAAAAGCACAATGGGGCTGTCCATAGGGGCCCTGGCACCCCCTTTCCGCCAGCCTTTGCATGGCGGGGCTACCGCCATGCAATGGCTGGCAGAAAGGGGACTCGTAAATCCCAGGGCAGCGCTGTCCTGGCGGTTTGAGACCGCCAGCACCACCAGCCTGTCGGCAACATGGCAGTGTCAGTGGTCCGACTATGGCGGCTATACCACGATCATAATGTGGAGGCCGGACTGCTGCTTTGGCGGTGGTCTGACCTCCACCGCAGCCCTGGCGGTCTCATGGCCACCAGGGTCGTAATGAGGCCCCTGATGTACAAATTTGACCTCTGCCATTGAGATAACTGATCTATCATCACAATAGCAAATATTTCATTGCTCCCAATAGACATTGGTCCAGCTATATCCAACAATATTGTTTCCCATACCCTACTTGGTCTTCATTCCAGCAATTTCTCATAACTAATTGTCTTTTGAGACTTGTCACTAACAGCGCACTCAATACAAGATCTGACTTTATCTTCAATGCATCTATCAATAGCTGGCCACCAAACTTCACTTCTAACCCTCCTTTTCATAATATTCATTCCTGGATGCCCTTCAAGAGCTAAGTCCAGAACGGTTTGTTTAAATCCTTCCAGAACTGCCAATTGGTCATCATGCAGCAGCATCTTGTATTGTTCAGGCAACTCATGAGCCACACACAAATGTGGCAAATATTGTTCATCCGAATCAAATGCCACTTTGACTTCATGTATTCTAACAACTTCTGGATTTTTTCAGGCGTGGGACTAAGCTGTGGGAGGGGAGAGGGTCCGGGGGAATGGAGTGCAGTAAGTGTGCATGTGTGTTTGGCCGGCCGTCTTAGGAAGACCATACACACATGCACACTTAGGTTTCTCCAACCAGACAGTGTTTAATAGCCAGGCTGGAGAAACTGCACAGACCCCAGGGCAATGTCTAAGTGGCAGTGCAGGCCACTCAGACCAATTCTGATGCTGCTCTCATGCTAGGTTTAGCATGCAAGCAGTGCCAGGATTGCTGGGGAGCCTGTGCTGGTGTCCCAGTGAATGCTGGGGCACCAGAACAGCAGAGGAGGGAGGCGGCAGGAGATGGCATTGAGAAGGGTAAGTGTTTTTTTAACTATTATTTGTTCCCCCGTTCCTGTTGTTTCTCCATCTCCTCCACCCCCCTTGACATTTGCTGTGGCTGCTGCTGAATATATAATCCTATCCGTGTCGATATCTTTGATACCAATTTCTTCTTCAACTTCAGGTAGCCTAGATAAAGATTCTGCCAAAGTGCTCTACGCTCCTGGTATATATTCAACTTTAAAATTAAATTCCTGCAATTTATACTGCCACCTAGCAATTCTTATGTATTGCCTTTCGACATCCTTTTGTAGTAAACAAATCTACTAGTGGCCTATGATCAGTTCTCATCCTAAATCTGGTACCATATACATATTTTTTTAAATACTCAATTCCCCACCAGCAGGCTAAAGTTTCTTCCTCCATTGTGGAGTACTTAAACTCAGCACCTCTCAAAGGCCTAGATGCAAACACTTTGGTGACCACTTCACTTTTATGAGCTTGAAAAAGCACTGCTCCTAATTCCACATTACTTGCATCTGTTACAATATTTGATTCACACCTGGTGTCAAATGTTGCCTACGAAGGAGCTGAAGCAATCTCATTTTTTAGTCTTCTGAATTCAGTAATTCACTTTCCATCCTACACAAACTGTTGGTTCTTTTTCATCAAATTTCTCATATTTACTGTCTTACTTGAGAACAATGGAATAAACTTTTTGTGAAATGTTTTTGAATTTTTTGTATTACTTTTTATTAAATTGAAGTAAAACATAACAAGACAGTCCCAGGACATCGGTCAAAACGCACAGTGAGCAATTTATATTAAGCACGCCTCATGTTCATATATTACAATCAACTTGTGGTCCTATAGCCACCCTTGTTCAATTACCAGTGTCTAACCATGTAGCATAGGGTCGCGTAGGTAAAACGTAAGCAGAAAAGAGTCATATAGCTCAACCATACATGTCACCGTCTGCACCGGTAAACAATAGAAGGGAAGAAAGAACAGAAGGAGGAAGGAAGGAAGAGAGAAAGGGAAATGGAGTAGAGGAGTCCTTGCAGCTATATCGTCCTACTTAAAGGGGTATGGTGTTGGTTCGCAACATCGATGGGGCATCGCAGTCAGATCTGATCCTATGTGACTACTGCCATCTCACATCACTATGACTGAGAGTCAAGGTAGGATCGCAGAGGCGTCCATATATCTTGTGGCCGGGAGCTAGACAGCATCAATTCACCCTAGGCCATTAGTTGTTCCTGGCAGTATGTGGCATCGCGCAGCCAATCTCGACAGCCGGGTGTCTGTCTCTTACCCCAACACATCACCACTCTGCGCTTTGCCAGCACCAACAGCAGCCCCACTAATCTCCTGTGTTCGGGGGGAATCTCCCTGACATACCCCAAGAGAGCAAATTTGGGAGATCGTGCCAGGTCGAGCCCGACCATCTCCCCAATCGCATCCAGCGCATTCATCCAGTATCCCTGCAACGCCCCCCAGCTCCACGCCAGGTGTAGGACATTTTCCTCTGGTGTTGCACATCTATGGCATCTAGCAACTGACCGGATTCCCATCCTCTTAAGGTGCCTCGGCATATAGTACAAGCGGTGCAAGAATTTAAAATGTATTAGGCGCAATATGTAATTGGGGGAAACCTCTCGGATATGCACACAGCAATAACACCACACATCATCCGGAAGACTCTCACCCATGTCCACCTCCCACTGTGCTCTGGCCTTGGGCCTTGTCGAGGGCGCAGTTGTCTGCATGCATACATACAGGCCTGTGATAAGTTTACGAGGGGACGGGGACTTGTACACCAGCTCCAGGGCGTGACATGCCAAGGGCGCCCCAGGGAAGCCAGGATATCTAGCCCTGCAAAAGCACTCTGATTCGTAGGTAAGTTAAACGCTGTAGCGCAGTATCATGCGGCTCGCAAAGCACAGCTTCCGGGGAGATGAGTATGCCCTCCGGATACCAAGACCCCAGAGTAGCCATACTCATGTTGCGCAGATGCTCGTAGATCCGTCCGCTCTCAAATGTTCATAGGTTCACAATATCCCGCACCGGTGTCGAGGGTGCAAAGGGCTCCTCAGCCCCAGCACCCCACAGGAGCACCCGCCAAGCCCACGCTGTGCACGCAACTGTGTCAACTCTCCACGCCCTAGGCCTGGGTGGCCCGTAAATCACTTCAGAGAGCCTGTTGTGCCAAACAGAATCGTGTTCCGGAGCCAGATGCAGTAGATATTTTATGGGGTGTATCCAAAAATGTGCAAAATGTGCCTGTGCACAGTTATAATAAAGTTCCAGAGCCGGGACAGCCAGACCGCCCAGTTCAAACAGTTGCATTAGCTTTTCCTATCCTATTCTGGGCTGTCTACTCGCCCAGACCAGAGTTATGAGTGAAGAACAATGCCGCCTCAGGAAATTGGACGTGAGAGCGAGGGGAATATTGATAAACAAGTAAAGACATTTGGGAAGGATTACCATCCACGCTATGGCAATATGGCCAGTCAGCGAGAGCGGAAGGGAGTGCCAGGCCGCCACTTTGTCCTCCAGCCACATAATGGCCTTGCCATAATTGGCCGACCACAACTCATCCACCTCCCTGCTGAGCCAAATGCCCAGATAGCGCACTGGGCTCTGAGCCCATCTCAAGGGGTGTTTTCAGCTATACTGTGTCAGAGCGGCCGACAGGGGCAGAACCACTGACTTGGACCAGTGTATTGTAATCCTAGAGAGCTGACCAAAGCGTACAATCTCGTCTATCAGTATGTCAAGATGAAGCTGTGGATCCCGCACGTATAGTGCAACATCATCGGCATACATAGAGACCAGGACTGGGCATTGTCTGAATGCCAATCCCCTGTGGTTATGATGTTGTCTCAAGCAAGCGGGCAGTGGCTCCATCACCACCAAGAATAGCAGTGGTGAGAGGGGGCAACCCTGTCGAGTTCCTCTTGATACAGATTCTCAATCTCGCCACTGGACCCGAGTACAATAAGCAGATTAATTGGATGAATCTAGGGCTCAGTCCCAACCATTTCAATAGGCCGAACATGTACAGCCACTCGAGGGAGTCGAATGCCTTTGTGGCGTCAAGGAACACAGCCGCAGCGTGATCATCAGGGTTCACCATTCGGGTCACCGCAAAGAAAGTACGGAGGTTATATAAGGTCGAATGGCCAGGCACAAAACCAGATTGGTCCGGTAGCAACAGAGGTTGGAGCAGGGGCTGCAGTCGAGTCGCAATTAGCTTCGCTAGTATCTTATTATCTATGTTGATAAGCGATAATGGCCTATATGAGTCGCACAGGCACGGGTCTTTACCTGGCTTCAATATGGTAACAATGAGGGCTTCACGCAGCGAAGGTGGGACAATGGAATAAACTTGACCTAGTATTCTGCCAGTCTTAAAATTGACCTGAGTTGATCTTTATTTTGACATTCACTGACTTATTCTATTGCTCTAACCACTCTACGTTTCGGTGAAATTCAATGTTTGTTAATGCTATGATCAAAATAATCAACAGTTTCCATCTCAAATCTGCATTTCTCCTTTGTCAGTTAGCCCATTATCCATTTAACACCCTATACAAGATTTCTGCATGTTCCTGTTTTGTGTTTCCAAATCTAGAATGTCATCCTGAAAATATAAAACATTTTTTTCATTTTTAAATAACTTGTGCATAACTCTTTGAAATATTGAGGATGCTGAAACCAAACCAAAGGACATCCTTTTGTATGTATAAACTCCTTCAGGTGTAATGAATTGTTTGTTTTGTTTGCTGTCTTCATGCAATGCTATTTGATGGCACGCACTAGATAAGTCCAGCGTTGACAATACAGACGCGCCTTTTAACATTGTAAACATGTCTCCAATATTGGATAATGGATGGTGATCTACCCATACACAATCATTTCGGTCTCCTAGATCTACACAAAGTCTAACTTTTCCATTGGGTTTGTGCACAACCACCACAGGAGACACACATTCTGATTACTTGATTTCCTCTATTATCTCCTGTTGACAAAGTTTCCAGTTCTTTTTTCAGTGCTCCTCTGCTTGCCAAAGGTGTATTCCTAACCTTGTGTACCTTTGTTATGGTATTCTGTTTTAATACAATTTTATGTACAATATTTTTTAGGTATCCCAAATGTGCTGAACAAAACGTTAGGAAATAATTTTTCCAATTCTGTTGTTTTTTCTTCAGTAATTTGTAAAATTCAGTTATCATACCCTAACACTTGATCTAGACGATATGGGTCAAGTGTGATCATTAAGTCCTTCTGTTGTGGCCAACCCAATAAGCAGGAGATTTTTGTTTCATTTGATTTGCCTTTGAAACTAAATTTAGATGGGAAATAATCTAGTACATCAATAGGTTTATTGCCATTTCCTACTAATTCAATATCAGGTGGTGACAACTGTACTCTGGAAATTCCTTTAACCACTCGTCACCAATCAAAGTAGGTCTGGCACCTGATTCTGACAGTACTGTTATTTCCCTTCCTCCAATGTTAAACACTCAAAAAGGAGCATCATTTTTCTTTTCATTATTTTCATATACACTTAGGGCCAGATGTAGGAAGGCTTTTGCGCATCGCAAACGGCGAAAAACGGCGTTTGCGAGGCGCAAAAGCCCCTACGCGATGCTGAAACACATTTTGCTAGTCGGTACCGACTCGCAAAATGTGTTTTAGACTCGCAAATAGGAAGGGGTGTTCCCTACCTATTTGCGAGTCGCACCGCAATGTAGAGTTGATTTGTGACCGCGAAAGCGGTCGCAAATCAACTCGCAGTTACCATCCACTTGAAGTGGATGGTAACTCATTCACAAACGGGAAGGGGTCCCCATGGGACCCCTTCCCCTTTGTGAATGCTCACAGTAATATTTTTTCAGAGCAGGCAGTGGTCCTATGGACCACTGCCTACTCTGAAAAAAACCGAAACAAAAAGGTTTCGGTATTTTTTCTATTTGCAGCTCGTTTTCCTTTAAGGAAAACGGGCTGCAAAGAGAAAAAAAAACTGCTTTATTGAAAAGCAGTCACGGACATGGTGGTCTGCTGTCTCCAGCAGGCCACCATCCCCGTGAGTGCCTAGACTCGCTATGGGGTCGCAAACTGCGACCCACCTCATAAATATTTATGAGGTGGGTCTGTGCGACCCCATAGCGAGTCGCAGAAGGTGTCTGAGACACCTTTCTGCATACCAGTTTGCGAGTTGCAAATTGCGAGTCGCTTGGACTCGCAATTTGCAACTCGCAAATTGGTTTCAACCTACATCTGGCCCTTAATACATATTCTTCTGATTCATCATCAAGTTCATGACTAACTTCCTTTTTATAATTCATTTTTGGTGTAATTAATTCTTCTCCACTTCCTCTAGTGTTGTTCCTATTTCCACACATCCGAACATAACATCCATTATTCCTGCATAATCTGCATACTTGTCCTATAGCTGGACATGCTTTATCATTAGTTTGATGACTTGCTAAGCCACATTTAAAATGTGTAATTTCTTTTCATTCCATAGTTTGCACTGTAGTTTGAGTTTTAAATTTCACTTTTCCTGCCAACTTCTCTTCCATATTTGTTTTTTTATTCATCAGCTGTATTTTTTGCTGCCAGTTCTTTCATACCTATTTTCTTCTCTTCAAAGCAATGTGCTATGTTTATAGCTTTGTTTAACTTTAAATCCTCAACTGATAATAGTTTTTCTTTTAAGTTTGTGTAAGCTATCTTATGTAGTAACTGGTCTCGTATCATTTGATCTTGAAATCAAACATAGTTGCACTTAACTGCTTAAATCCTTAAATCATTTACAAAACCATCAATTGATTTAGGAAGTTGACCCCTGCTTAAAAAAATGTATGCTGTGCAACTACTTCATTGACTTTTTAATGTATAATTGTTCAATTGTTTTATCGCTGCTTCATACACATCTACATCCTCATCACTTTATTCTTCAACAGATAATGGGGAAAAATGATAAACAACCCACCCACCTTCTGCACCTAAATAATGCTTCAAAATAGCTAATGTCCTTTTATCTGTGTATATGTTACCACCTATCGCTTCTACATATGTCTCAAATCCATCCTTCCCCTGTCTCCATTTTAATATTTGATCACCTGGTGTTGGTAAGAGGTGTAGAGGGGTATTTATGCAATCCATTTTCAAAGGACTGAAATTTACTGCATACATTGTAATGATATGTAAATTGGTGTGTGAATCACTGTCAATATTTTGTTGTTGGAGTTCACAATGCTGTGTAAACCACTGAATACAATATATTTATTTAGTGTCCCCAATGGTGCCCAAATCATTTGCAGTATTTTATTGTAAGAGTTTCCACTGGTGTGCGAATGATCAAAATTAAAAATTTTCAGTGACTGCAATGGTGTGTGAATCACCGTGGTGTATTTTCTTACTTTTTAAATTGAGAATCTGTTTCTCAGAATATTTTAACTTAAGAAGTTGATGGGATGCTGTGTATGCTCACACTCTAGATATCTTTGTGCACATCACAATATCGTTCCAATTTTGATTACTCAGCACCATTTGACGCCTTGTTGTTCCTTGCGTCCCTTACTTGCAGTTTAGAAAGTGAGCATTGCCATTAAGTCGCTTCTGTTTTTACATGTGTTACTCTCTAGTTGCTGTGAGATACCCGTCACGTGCTTTCAACTCCTACAATGCTTGAACAAAGGAGCCTCGTGACCCGCTCGCATTACCAGTCACATTCCGTTACTTTGCCTCACCAAACATAAAATACAACATAAACTTCACCTTTGTACGGTCGAGTGTGCGCAAGTGCTCTGGCCCCTGTTTTAATCTCTCTGTGAGCTTGTAACCACTCCCACGTCACGCCCATCAGTTTGGTTGGTTCGTGGGCTTGCCTTTTAAAATTCACTTGAGTTCATTAGTAAACGGCATGCATAAGTCAAGCCTTATCCAGTGTTTAGCCCTCCTCTACAGCACCGGTAAACTACTAAAACATACAAGGCTCCATGTTTTCCGAATGGCTTTTGCACTACTGTTTCTTTTTATTTCCTACGCAGCGCGATCTCGCCTGGCAGTAGTTGAGAGATTTGCATGACATCGACCCTGTTACATGGATAATTCTACTTTTGCTGGTTTCATGGATAATTCTACTTTTGCCAGTTACATGGATAATTGCACTTTTGCAGATATGTTTCACTGCAAGCGAATTTCTGTTTCCTTTCCTGTGTCTCCTTCACATGGTGACCGTCGGTTCACATATGTGAAACTGTTTTACTTTTCATTATCAGTTTGTGTGGCAAGAAAAGTCCATTTAGGAGTTTACAACGCTAATAGCTCTAACTTGAGCAAATGCGAGACCCATTGCATTGCAAATGCTTGTTTTTCTTTATGTTGGTTGCTGGGTGTGGACGGTTCCAAATTCACCATTCATCACCCGATCAAATGTGCCGTTCACCATGCGAGTCCTCCGATCACAAAATCTTCTGATCACTGCTCACTGTGCTATCTGTACCTCCAACATTCACAAGGCTGAAGTATTCTTTTCAGTATTTTTGCTCGTCGCCAATATAATGTCCTTCCCTAAATGAGACACCCACACGAAGGACATGTAAGGTACATTTATTTATAGAGACGGTAAACTAGATCTCGCATAACAAAGCCCGGGCCAACTACTAACAGATGGAATCTGGAGGTGGTTCCACCATCCAACATTCCAGATTCCAATCACCAGGATTGGTTAATATATAACATAATGCTTAAATTAATGTCAGCCATTGTTAATTATACTGGGCCATATCCCAGTCCATTGCCGTTTTGGCCACCATTCCACCTCATATCAGAATCAACCATATGCAAATTAACCTTGATCCTATTTCAATAAGAACAGTTTATCCAAAATTACTGAGCCAGGTCCTCTCTGTACCAGAACACAAACAACCGAAGATTGGTTTTGGTCTAATTGGGTAGACCTTAGTTTCAATGCACAGTAAGCACTGAACCCACGTCTGGACATACCCATCACTCTTAGGCCATCACAATAAAAATACAAAAAAGTTATGTATGGAACACATGAATGAATCTCAGCTGCTGATACCTACTCGGGCCCCATCCCAGCCCATCATTTTATGCTCACCATGCTACCTCAGAGTAGATCCAGCCATATACAAACCAGCTCCAAAAGAAACAGTCCTGCCCGTATAGCCAAGCAAGGTCCTTTCCAAACCAAACAGAAAGTAATTCAAGACCAGTTTGGGCCTCACTTGGCCTCTTCAGTAAGGTGCAGCTTGGTTTCATTGGCACAGTGATCACTGGACCTACATCTCAGCACTCCTCACACTTAGGGCATCACAATAAAAATACAAAAAAATGATTAATGGAATTTTTAAATGAATCGCAGCCACTCATAATTACTCGATTCCACCTGCTAGTCCATCATTTTTTTGCTCATCGTGCCACCTCGTAATAGACCAATCCATATGCAAATTAGTTTTGGTCCTTTCCAAATGAGGAAACAAGCAACTGAAAACCCAAAGCCCAAGGTGAACCATCTTGGGTTTCTTATTTTCCGGTTGAGGAAAGACCTGTCCCACCCATCACTTTTTTGTATTCTTTGCTTTACAATTAGAGCAAAACTTAAAAAGTGCTGACATTTTGTATTTACATTGTGTATTTTGCAAATTTCAATCATTCATGGATTCTGAAGCAGCCAACTCCATCATTCTTGAAACCCCACCAACTACCTTTGAAATATTCAACCATCTACTTCTCAACTCCCACCCAAGGCATATCTTCTTAACCAGCGCTCATGGTGTTTCCTGTAGCTCTCAGCTGAAGGTAGTTCAAACACTGTGGTCAGTCTCTTAAGAGAGGGAACATTGTGGGAAGTCAATGACTCAGTCTGCTGTCTAAATTTTAAGGAATTTCCCAGCTTGGGCAACATGAGTCCACAGCTGGAGGCATCAGTGAAGTTCTAGATACTGGGACTGAGGTGGTATCTATCTATCTATCTATCTATCTATCTATCTATCTATCTATCTATCTATCTATCTATCTATCTATCTATCTATCTATCTATCTGTATATCTATCTCTCCTGATATTTCCAGATCTCATACCATTAAAGATGGGCTCAACCACTCCAATGGGTGCATTCAAACTTTTGCATTGTGGATCTGAGGTAACTGTTTCTGGAATTCGTGGATGGCAGTCGGACCGTCGCCAATGTGTAAGTCCGAACACCACATCACAACCCAGGTGGTCAGACTGCCAGGGAACAGCCAGCTCCACCAGGATCGGAGATCCCAGGGGTCTGGAGGTGGTCTTAATCTGCCAGGGCAGCACTGTAGGCAGGGGGGATTCCGACCCCCTTCTCCGCCAGCGGTTTCATGGCGGTACCTTTGCCATGAAAACACTGGTAGAGAACAGGTACAGGGGACCCCAGGAGGGCCCCAGCACTGCCCATGCACTAGGCATGGGCAATGCAGGGGCCCTCCTGGCCAGCACCATCACAATGTTCACTTTCTGCTTTGCAGACAGTGAACATTGTGATGGTGCTGGTGCACTCTGCTCGCTACAGCATTGCCGCTGGCTCTATTACGAGCCAGAGCCAATGCTGTAGCCTGTTTCATACTAGGCCAGTGGGCGACAACTGAGGTTTCTGCCCGCTGACTTAGCAGGAAACTCCTATTAACTCCGGTGGGGAGGTCGCCACGAAGGTAACTGACATAAACTTTACTACCTTATTTCTCCCTACTTCTCTCTCAGCCTCTTTTGCCCTCCACTCACCTCTCTCTCATTTCTCACTCTACTCCATATCTCTCTGACTATCTTTACTCTTTCTGCCACACCACCTATTTCCCACTACCTATATTGTCAACCTACCCTCACCATTAGTTCACCATTTCCCCTCTCCACCTCCTATTTCTCTTGTTCTACCTGTTTCCTTTCCTTTACCTCTCTATATACCTTACTCCTTTCTTGCTACCTCTATTTATCTAGCTCTACCCTTATTTCTCTATCGCCAACTCCTCTCTCTCTCTCTCCCTCTCTTTCTCTCTCACACAAAAACCTGTCTGTCTCTGGACCTCTTTCTCATTTCAACATTTTCCACCTACCACAGCAGAGAGCAATGGGTCAGCCCACTTCATCCACTGACCCTCTTTACTTTGCCTCAAAGCATTTTGCCTGTGCACATTGGGCATCCACCTATTAAAAAGAAGCCTACCCAGGTTTCTCTGTTGGCCGGTACTCATTATTCCATCTCATTTTTTACTGTGTTTTATGTTATTTTTTACTTTTTTCACCTCACTAAACCGTCCATACCAGAGGCTTACATGTCCGGTGTCCCAAGGTAGTCTTGAGTGGTATGAGGTGGGATAGGCCAGCAGCGATAGGCCCTCCCTTCCATTCACTCCTTGATTCCTCGCTTGAACAGGCTGAAGTGCAGAGAATGAACCATATTGGTACAAAATACAAATATTTCCTGGTCCTTGTTGTGTTCACAGCTTAACCATGAGATCCATCTGCTTTTAAATTTGCATAATTGTAATGTACTGCCAACTCCTGTTTTAGGGATTGGAAAATAACGAATGCGTGGGAAGTGATATGTACCACCAACACTGTGACATATTCATTGTGTAAAGAGAGCAAAGAGAATAGATATGAAGCACCTTCATTACTTAGTACTTCCTTTAATAATGTTACACATCACAATCACATACACTATTTGTGTTGATTCACATTTTTGCGTCATCCTTCAAATTTACATGTTGCGCACTTTGTAAAATTGAAAATCAAATTGTACTGCAGTCAACCGTATTTTCTGTTCTGGGCAGTTCTAGGCAAGTTACAACTAATGAAGTCTCAATGCCATTTCGCTTTCGGGACTGTAACTGTATGTTTTTATTTCCAAGCATCCTTCAAGTAGCATCTGCCAATAAAAGGATCACTTGATCTATGCATGCCATCTTTTGCACAAATTGTCAGAATCCAAGACCATCCTTTGTAATCAGTCAGTTCCCAAATGTAATAATAGTATGTGCTGTCAGCTTACCCTCTTGGGATGATAAAGGTATAACACTTGTAATTTTCAGATAAATGTAAAAATACCAAAAATACCATTGTTGATGAGGGTAGAGAGGTATATAGACATCTAGGGAATTTAAAATGTAATTCTTAGTATAGCTACACAAAGGGTATCCAACAGTATAAGGTCTTCTGGACTCTTGGGCTCTCTCTGATACAGTCAGTCAATAATACTCTCAGAGTGAACTTTTTCTCTTAAATCTTTTCCTTATGTTTGACCATGTTTTTCTCTATCTCTTCTTCCTCCAGCTACTTCTTTCTTTAATACTCCCTTTTCCATTTGTCTTTATTTTCTCCTTCATTTTCTTCTTCTCCTGTGCTCTGTCTCCCCCTTCCTTATACTCCATTTCTTCACTGCCCTGCTTCTCCTACTCCTTGCCTCCTTCTTTTTCTTCTTCTACTCTGCCTACTTCCTTTTCCACCTTTCCTCCATCTTCTCCTTCTCTCTTTCTGCTCTCTTCCCCCTCCTCATTTTGCCTCGTGTCCTTCTTCCCTTCTCATCCTTTCTTCAATATTCACCTTCCTTTCCTACTCTCTTTCATTGTTCGCCTTTTTCTGACTGCTTTGTGCTTCCCTTTCCCTCACTACGTTATTCTTAATTTATCTCTACTTCTTACTTCATTCTTTTTCCCTTTCTACTTTCTGTGATTCCTTCACCTCTGGCCTCCCTCTTTTTGTTTTCTGTGTTCTTCTCTCTCTCTCTTCTTCATTTCTTCCTTTTTAGTCTCTTTGTACTCACTCTTTTTTCCTCTTTCATCACCTTGTCTTCTCACTGTTCTTTCCTCCTTCTACTTCTCTTTCTCCCTTTCTTTCTTCTCTCTTCTGTTTGGCCTATCGATGCCCTGGTGAAGTACAATGTTGAAAACAACAAGTGATGGACGGAATGCTGAACATTGTCAAACACTCACCCCCAGTCATAGATCTGGGTTTAATCCATCGTTCTTTTGCTCACCATGCCACCCCAGTTTGGACCCAGCCATATGCAAATCAGTCTTGACCCTGTTCCTCATGGGAACAGTCCAGACCGAACTGCCAAGCCAGGTCCTCACTGGACCGGAAACAAGCATCCTGGGACCGGTTTCGGGGTTTCACCCCTCATCAGCCAGGCTAGCTTGAATCCAGTGGCATGGGAAGCACAGGACCCACGTCTGGGCATACCCTTCCCACTTAGGGCGACAAAGCAAAAATAACAAGTGATGGACGGAATGCTGAACATTGTCAAACACTCACCCCCAGTCATAGATCTGGGTTTAATCCATCGTTCTTTTGCTCACCATGCCACCCCAGTTTGGACCCAGCCATATGCAAATCAGTCTTGACCCTGTTCCTCATGGGAACAGTCCAGACCGAACTGCCAAGCCAGGTCCTCACTGGACCGGAAACAAGCATCCTGGGACCGGTTTCGGGGTTTCACCTCTCATCAGCCAGGCTAGCTTGAATCCAGTGGCATGGGAAGCACGGGACCCACGTCTGGGCATACCCTTCCCACTTAGGGCGACAAAGCAAAAACAACAAGTGATGGACGGAATGCTGAACATTGTCAAACACTCACCCCCAGTCATAGATCCGGGTTTAATCCATCGTTCTTTTGCTCACCATGCCACCCCAGTTTGGACCCAGCCATATGCAAATCAGTCTTGACCCTGTTCCTCATGGGAACAGTCCAGACCGAACTGCCAAGCCAGGTCCTCACTGGACCAGAAACAAGCATCCTGGGACCGGTTTCGGGGTTTCACCCCTCATCAGCCAGGCTAGCTTGAATCCAGTGGCATGGGAAGCACGGGACCCACGTCTGGGCATACCCTTCCCACTTAGGGCGACAAAGCAAAAACAACAAGTGATGGACGGAATGCTGAACATTGTCAAACACTCACCCCCAGTCATAGATCTGGGTTTAATCCATCGTTCTTTTGCTCACCATGCCACCCCAGTTTGGACCCAGCCATATGCAAATCAGTCTTGACCCTGTTCCTCATGGGAACAGTCCAGACCGAACTGCCAAGCCAGGTCCTCACTGGACCGGAAACAAGCATCCTGGGACCGGTTTCGGGGTTTCACCCCTCATCAGCCAGGCTAGCTTGAATCCAGTGGCATGGGAAGCACAGGACCCACGTCTGGGCATACCCTTCCCACTTAGGGCGACAAAGCAAAAATAACAAGTGATGGACGGAATGCTGAACATTGTCAAACACTCACCCCCAGTCATAGATCTGGGTTTAATCCATCGTTCTTTTGCTCACCATGCCACCCCAGTTTGGACCCAGCCATATGCAAATCAGTCTTGACCCTGTTCCTCATGGGAACAGTCCAGACCGAACTGCCAAGCCAGGTCCTCACTGGACCGGAAACAAGCATCCTGGGACCGGTTTCGGGGTTTCACCTCTCATCAGCCAGGCTAGCTTGAATCCAGTGGCATGGGAAGCACGGGACCCACGTCTGGGCATACCCTTCCCACTTAGGGCGACAAAGCAAAAACAACAAGTGATGGACGGAATGCTGAACATTGTCAAACACTCACCCCCAGTCATAGATCCGGGTTTAATCCATCGTTCTTTTGCTCACCATGCCACCCCAGTTTGGACCCAGCCATATGCAAATCAGTCTTGACCCTGTTCCTCATGGGAACAGTCCAGACCGAACTGCCAAGCCAGGTCCTCACTGGACCAGAAACAAGCATCCTGGGACCGGTTTCGGGGTTTCACCCCTCATCAGCCAGGCTAGCTTGAATCCAGTGGCATGGGAAGCACGGGACCCACGTCTGGGCATACCCTTCCCACTTAGGGCGACAAAGCAAAAACAACAAGTGATGGACGGAATGCTGAACATTGTCAAACACTCACCCCCAGTCATAGATCTGGGTTTAATCCATCGTTCTTTTGCTCACCATGCCACCCCAGTTTGGACCCAGCCATATGCAAATCAGTCTTGACCCTGTTCCTCACGGGAACAGTCCAGACCAAGCCAGGTCCTCACTGGACCGGAAACAAGCATCCTGGGACCGGTTTCGGGGTTTCACCCCTCATCAGCCAGGCTAGCTTGAATCCAGTGGCATGGGAAGCACGGGACCCACGTCTGGGCATACCCTTCCCACTTAGGGCGACAAAGCAAAAACAACAAGTGATGGACGGAATGCTGAACATTGTCAAACACTCACCCCCAATCATAGATCTGGGTTTAATCCATCGTTCTTTTGCTCACCATGCCACCCCAGTTTGGACCCAGCCATATGCAAATCAGTCTTGACCCTGTTCCTCATGGGAACAGTACAGACCGAACTGCCAAGCCAGGTCCTCACTGGACCGGAAACAAGCATCCTGGGACCGGTTTCGGGGTTTCACCCCTCATCAGCCAGGCTAGCTTGAATCCAGTGGCATGGGAAGCACGGGACCCACGTCTGGGCATACCCCAAGTGATGCACGGAATGCTGAACATTGTCAAACACTCACCCCCAGTCATAGATCTGGGTTTAATCCATCGTTCTTTTGCTCACCATGCCACCCCAGTTTGGACCCAGCCATATGCAAATCAGTCTTGACCCTGTTCCTCATGGGAACAGTCCAGATCGAACTGCCAAGCCAGGTCCTCACTGGACCGGAAACAAGCATCCTGGGACCGGTTTTGGGGTTTCACCCCTCATCAGCCAGGCTAGCTTGAATCCAGTGTCATGGGAAGCACGGGACCCACGTCTGGGCATACCCTTCCCACTTAGGGCAACAAAGCTAAAACAACAAGTGAGGCACGGAATGCTGAACATTGTCAAACACTCACCCCCAGTCATAGATCTGGGTTTAATCCATTGTTCTTTTGCTCACCATGCCACACCAGTTTGGACCCAGTCATATGCAAATCAGTCTTGACCCTGTTCCTCATGGGAACAGTCCAGACCGAACTGCAAAGCCAGGTCCTCACTGGACCGGAAACAAGCATCCTGGGACCGGTTTCGGGGTTTCACCCCTCATCAGCCAGGCTAGCTTGAATCCAGTGGCATGGGAAGCACGGGACCCACGTCTGGGCATACCCTTCCCACTTAGGGCGACAAAGCAAAAACAGCAAGTGATGGACGGAATGCTGAACATTGTCAAACACTCACCCCCAGTCATAGATCTGGGTTTAATCCATCGTTCTTTTGCTCACCATGCCACCCCAGTTTGGACCCAGCCATATGCAAATCAGTCTTGACCCTGTTCCTCATGGGAACAGTCCAGACCGAACTGCCAAGCCAGGCCTGGCAGTTCGGGCTGGACTGTTCCCATGGGGAACAGGGTCAAGACTGATTTGCATATGGCTGGGTCCAAACTGGAATGGCATGGGCAGCAAAAAAACGATGGATTAAACCCAGATCTGTGACTGGGGGAGAGTGTTTGCATTGTCAGCACTCCGTCCATCATTCTTTTGTGTTGTTAATGTCGCCCTACGTGGGAAGGGTATGCCCAGACGTGGGTCCCGTGCTTCCCATGCCACTGGATTCAAGCTAGCCTGGCTGATGAGGGGTGAAACCCCGAAACCAGTCCCAGGATGCTTGTTTCCAGTCCAGGGAAGACCAGGCCTGGCAGTTCGGGCTGGACTGTTCCCATGGTGAACAGGGTCAAGACTGATTTGCATATGGCTGGGTCCAAACTGGAATGGCATGGCCAGCAAAAAAACGATGGATTAAACCCAGATCTGTGACTGGGGGAGAGTGTTTGCATTGTCAGCACTCCGTCCATCATTCTTTTGTGTTGTTAATGTCGCCCTACGTGGGAAGGGTATGCCCAGACGTGGGTCCCGTGCTTCCCATGCCACTGGATTCCAGCTAGCCTGGCTGATGAGGGGTGAAATCCCAAAACCGGTCCCAGGATGCTTGTTTCCAGTCCAGGGAAGACCTGGCCTGGCAGTTTGGGCTGGACTGTTCCCATGGGGAACAGGGTCAAGACTGATTTGCATATGGCTGGGTCCAAACTGGAATGGCATGGGCAGCAAAAAAACGATGGATTAAACCCAGATCTGTGACTGGGGGAGAGTGTTTGCATTGTCAGCACTCCGTCCATCATTCTTTTGTGTTGTTAATGTCACCCTAAGTGGGAAGGGTATGCCCAGACGTGGGACCCGTGCTTCCCATGCCACTGGATTGAAGCTAGCCTGGCTGATGAGGGGTGAAACCCCGAAACCGGTCCCAGGATGCTTGTTTCCAGTCCAGGGAAGACCTGGCCTGGCAGTTCGGGCTGGACTGTTCCCATGGGGAACAGGGTCAAGACTGATTTGCATATGGCTGGGTCCAAACTGGAATGGCATGGCCAGCAAAAAAACGATGGATTAAACCCAGATCTGTGACTGGGCGAGAGTGTTTGCATTGTCAGCACTCCGTCCATCATTCTTTTGTGTTGTTAATGTCACCCTAAGTGGGAAGGGTATGCCCAGACGTGGGACCCATGATTCCCATGCCACTGGATTGAAGCTAGCCTGGCTGATGAGGGGTGAAACCCCGAAACCGGTCCCAGGATGCTTGTTTCCAGTCCAGGGAAGACCTGGCCTTGCAGTTCGGGCTGGACTGTTCCCATGGGGAACAGGGTCAAGACTGATTTGCATATGGCTGGGTCCAAATTGGAATGGCATGGGCAGCAAAAAAACGATGGATTAAACCCAGATCTGTGACTGGGGGAGAGTGTTTGCATTGTCAGCACTCCGTCCATCATTCTTTTGTGTTGTTAATGTCACCCTACGTGGGAAGGGTATGCCCAGACGTTGGTCCCGTGCTTCCCATGCCACTGGATTCAAGCTAGCCTGGCCGATGAGGGATGAAACCCCGAAACCGGTCCCAGGATGCTTGTTTCCAGTCCAGGGAAGACCTGGCCTGGCAGTTCGGGCTGGACTGTTCCCATGGGGAACAGGGTCAAGACTGATTTGCATATGGCTGGGTCCAAACTGGAATGGCATGGGCAGCAAAAAAACGATGGTTTAAACCCAGATCTGTGACTGGGGGAGAGTGTTTGCATTGTCAGCACTCTGTCCATCATTCTTTTGTGTTGTTAATGTCGCCCTACGTGGGAAGGGTATGCCCAGACGTGGGTCCCGTGCTTCCCATGCCACTGGATTCAAGCTAGCCTGGCTGATGAGGGGTGAAACCCCGAAACCGGTCCCAGGATGCTTGTTTCCAGTCCAGGGAAGATCTGGCCTGGCAGTTCGGGCTGAACTGTTCCCATGGGGAACAGGGTCAAGACTGATTTGCATATGGCTGTGTCCAAACTGGAATGGCATGGGCAGCAAAAAAACGATGGATTAAACCCAGATCTGTGACTGGGGGAGAATGTTTGCATTGTCAGCACTCCGTCCATCATTCTTTTGTGTTGTTAATGTCGCCCTACGTGGGAAGGGTATGCCCAGACGTGGGTCCCGTGCTTCCCATGCCACTGGATTCAAGCTAGCCTGGCTGATGAGGGGTGAAACCCTGAAACCGGTCCCAGGATGCTTGTTTCCACTCCAGGGAAGACCTGGCCTGGCAGTTCGGGCTGGACTGTTCCCATGGGGAACAGGGTCAAGACTGATTTGCATATGGCTGGGTCCAAACTGGAATAGCATGGGCAGCAAAAAAACGATGGATTAAACCCAGATCTGTGACTGGGGGAGAGTGTTTGCATTGTCAGCACTCCGTCCATCATTCTTTTGTGTTGTTAATGAAGTACAATGTTTTCCACCTCTGACTTGTTTTCCAAGACATCAAGCCTCACCATACCCTACACACATTCCTAAATACCTCTTCCTATACATATGCAAAGCACAGTATTACAGTTCAGTTTTCTTTAGTTTACTTTCAAGCCTGAAAACCCAGTGAGTCCTGCAATTTTCTTTGTTCAGGTTTATTCGCTTAGGATGTTCTCAACTGGTCAAACTCTCACCTCCATAGCTTCTCTGGACAACGGGGCTCATGAAATATCACATATTCCCCAACTACACCACACATTGCACATTTTTAATTTCAGTAATTTTTTACTAACCGATAATGCCCGTGGATGAGTTGGCCATGCTTCCCAAGCATCAGAGGACCATTGTTCACTTAGTAAGCCAGCATCCAAGGACAACTGTTGGGGGAAACATCCAGGTGTCATCCATTCTAAGGAGACAAGGACACAATGTTGCTTCAGCTAAAAAAACATATTTTTCACATTATTATAGAACCAGTTGATAATTTAACCAGTCATTTTTTTAGAATGTTCTCATTGCGCCATAGTGGCTTTCAAACTTACTAAATTATTTTCTCTTCCAAAGGTTCTGCCTTGGAGTCAGGATATTTAAAATATTCCTGTGTATCATTTTTTATACTTACATAGAAATTGTCACAAAGAAGATTAGCATTTAAGAATGGCTATGAGTACAATCTTCCTGATGGCCCTGTGAGGGGTTGAACTCCAAAACTGGAGGAACATGCCAGTAAGTATAAATATCTCAGAAGAAATCGTTCCAATAACATCTGAAAAAGCACTCACTGCATGATTTTAAGCAGTTGGACTGCCGTTCATATGATCAAGACCGTCATAGCAGAAAAAACATCTAGTTCATGCACTGAATAAATGAATTTATGCCACACCAGGACAGCCCTGAGTAAGCATTTTTTGGATGTTATTGGAAAGCTATTTTCTGAGTTAAAACAGTGCGTGCTGGTATTAGTAGTTCCGAAATTCATCTCTCCAACCCACCAATGGGTAATGCATTGAAGTTCTAAAATATTCTCACATGCAGTCTCACAGTGGTCACTATTATTTCTCAAATTAAAAGCATTGCATCGAGCTCTAATCAACAAACTTATCATAAGCCATTCGCTCGTCACTGCCACGTATCTTGTGTTCATAAATCAAATTGTCCTCTCCAGCGTTCCATGCTGCATACCTTTCAATGCTTACAGGACCCATTATCCTCTATGTTTGGTCGGCAGCAGCTCCCTCTCGCACCATGAAACAATGGGGGCCTCATTATGACCCTGGCGGCACCAGACCCTCAGAGTTACGGTCAGACCTCCGCCAAAGTGGCTGTCTGACCGCGACATTACGACCGTGGCAAAAGCGCCACGGTTGCACTGCCGGCACCGCCAGATCTCTGCCAGTCAATAACCTGGTGGTCTCAGCAGTTGTAATCTGCCAGTGCAGCACTGCTTGCAGTGCTGCCCTGAGGATTACGAGTCCCCTTACAGCCAGCCTTTGCATTTCCATAGCCCCGAATTATGGGCAGTGGAAAGCATGACGGGTGCTACTGCACCCGCTACACCGCCACATTGGCGCCGGCTCGATTATGACCTGGTGTCAATGTTAAGGCCCTGTTCACCTCAAGGCCAGTGGACCGAAATGCTGTTTCCACTCCCCAGGAATGCGGTGAACTCCTAATAGAGCCGGTGGTCTTCTGTCCGCACAGGCGCCCTGATGGCAGTACGAGTTTGGCAGGCCGCCTCTGCCACCCGCCAAACTCGTAATGAGAGATTGAATCACCATCGGTCCTCTTGTGAGCGAGACAGCGCACTTTGTCCTGGGGGTGCGGAGGACTGAAACTCGTAGGGCTAACTGCTGCCTATGTGTTTTATAATTAAATATTGATTGGCATTAAATATTGAGTGGCATTATACAACAGGAGTGCAACTTTTTTGTCACAGGAGTGATGAAGATTTGGGAACATTTGTAGTGGCGTGGTCTTGCCACAAAAGCCGCACCACCACGAGAGGACCGATGGTGATTGAATATATATAGATATATATAAATAAATATATATATATATATATACAGTGCTTAATTTGTAAATAAAAAGGTGCTGGTGCTCAAAGCTCTCCTCTTAAACACGCGGCTGCCGCAATTAAAAGTGCGAGCACGGAATATTGCAGCAGCGTAATCCTGAAGCAATCTCTGGCCTCTTCTATCCATTTACAGCCCCTCCCTCCCCTTCAGCTCACTCTTGCAGCTTTCTGCTTTCCCCCTTTCTGACGCTTCTTCGTTTTTCTCTTCCTCCATCTTTCCCACATGTCTTTTGTTCGAAGTAAATGCTTGAGACAGAAAACGAAGCCTCCGGCCCTCAGAAGTAAGTGCTGGTGTTCTTCTAAATTTCATTGGAATGGGCCACAACAAAAGTTTCTGTGTTCTGTGGTAGTTTTACCATTTTCTAATACAGGAAAAAGCCAAACCTGGTGTTTGTCACAGAAAAATGCCCGGAACTTATATTTGGAAATCGATGTAGTAACATTGACGTCCCCAAATAATTTCTATCCAAGGGGAAAAAGTAATAATACCATAGTTATTTTTCAGTTACTTCGAATCTGAAGTTATTGCTTGGTCAGTCCAAGTGCAGACATGCCCATTGAAAATGCAAGTAGAAGAATAAAAGCCTTTCTTGCGCTGTTATTGTTTTAAAAATTCAATGGTCAGGATCACTTCCGTTTCACTAATGCTGTTTCTTTCAACGCCCGCCTTTCTGGCAGTTTCCAGCATCACCACTTCAACCCAATAGTTTACAATACATTTTTAATTGGTTATAAAAACCTACAAACCAACTGAAAACATTTTCAAAATCTAATTAAAGAACATCTTTCTCATGGAGATGAAAATTAAGCTTAACTACTATCATTCAGGTTTTGAGAAACTAACTCCTGTTGCCTCATAGTAATTGTGCATAAACATGGCCTCTTTCTATTTTTTTTTAAAACAAAAGGGCTGAACATGAATCAATCCATAGTCTGTTTTGATATTTCACTTGATGAAATCCATCTTTTTAACCTCTGCCTTTTTTCGCAGATGAATCTGTACTTCGCAGGAGACATTGTTGCAGTCCCATGAATTTCCAAAACTGCCAGGAAAACCAACTCGGTGCAATGTACTCCTTCTTGAAAGTTATCATGGTGCCCACAGTTCCAGCTCTGAAAAATTATTTTCACTGCCATTCACAAAGGGGAAGGGTCCCATGGGGACCCCTTCCCATTTGCGAATGGGTTAGCACCAGTTTGAAACTGGTGCTAACTGCAATTGTTTTGCGACCGCATACATACCATTTGGATTCGGTATTAGGAAGAGACGCCCTCGACACGCCCCTTCCTAATACCGAATCGCAAAACCCAAACTGCGAATCAGTAACAAGTTACTGAATCACAGTTTGGGCTTTGTACATCCCAAAAGCATTTTTCACATCACAAACGGGCTGATTCTGCGAATCGGCCCCTTTTCGACTTGGAAAAATGCTTCGTACATCTGGCCCATTGTGATGTATACATTTTGTGAGAAGAATATTGTGATGTCAAAATATTGTGGACAGGAATATCTAAGGTAACTATATCATTTTAAGTGCTGTTTTTAATATCATTTAAAAAATATTGTTGTATTTTGTATTGTTTTTATTAATTACAGTATAAGTGTTATAATATTATATTTTTATATTATTATGTTATAGAGTTTAAACAAATATTTATTATATATTTCATTCATGTTTTTAATTAATGTATGTGTAATTATGTTATAGGTATACAATGTTAGACCAGTGAGCCTTAGAGCAGTCTTCCCCCATGATTTCTGCCTTTACCCGGCATTTTGGGCTGACTTCATTTTTGTTGGCCTTATGACTTTGCGAACTTTACCACTGCTAACCAGTGAGTAAGTGCTTGTGCTTACTCCCTAAAACACAGTAAAATTGGCTTGCACCTCATTGACATATGTAATTTACATATAAATCCTTAGTAAAGTGGTATACCATACACCCAGGGTTAGTAAATTAAATGGTATGAGTATGCTGGTAGCACTTATTGTTCCACCCCCTTAAGTAGTCCCGTAAAACATGACTCTGGCCTGCCATAGCAGCCTGTTAGCCGTTTTAACTGCCAATTCGACCTTGCAAAATAACCCCTTTGCCAATCCTTAAACTCCTCTTTTATTACATATAAGCCATCCCTAAGGTAGGCCCTTGACAGCCCATGGGGAGTTGGGCGTATGTTTTTAAGCTTTACAAATCCTGCTAATCAAAGCTCCCAAACTGTTTTTTTACTTTAGGAAGTCCTACCTCTCTCATGGGATAACATTGGGTTACAATACTACATTTAGAAAGATAAGTGCTAACTTTTGATTGGGAGTAGGTATGAAAGTCGTGTTTGGTGGGTGAGAAATTGTAAATTAACAACCTCTTTAATGGCCAAGTCAAATTTTGAGATGCAACTTTATGAAATGCCACTTTTAGAATATTGTCATTTTCCTGTCCTAGTTGGTGTCTGCAGCCTGTTCCTGGGTCACGTGAGTGGCTGTAATTGGCAGTTAGCTTTTGTATAGTCCTCCCAGACAGCCAAACAATAAAGGAATTAAGTGCACTTGAATTGGCCATGTCAGGCAGGACAGGAGTGTGGAGCTGGGCACAGCCCCACTTGCAAATCAATTGGGTGTGCCATGCTTTCACACAAAGAATTTCACACTAGCCTTTTGTGCCTGTGGGCAGACCGCGATCAGGGCAGGGAGCTAGGGAATTCCAAGCACTGTCGAATAAGGAACTTTGGAAACTTCTCCTACTTCAAAGGTGGAGTTAGAAATAAAAATAGGACCCTCAGATGCCACTCTTCAGTTCACTTTCTGGACTGGCAAAAGGGCTCTCAGAGGACTGCCTGCTGCTGTGGTCTGTTGTGTACTTCAGAACACTGCTTTTCTGGACCAAGAATGACTGCTTTGCTGCATGAAGCCAGGGCTCTGAGCCTTAAAATGTCTGCCTGGCTGCCATGCCCTATACTTCTCCTTGAACCCAGGATTACCAGAGTGACTCCAATGGCTAGTTGGCTGGCCTCTTGATCAGAGCTTAAGAGGCAGGAAAAGCTCCAACCATCTTTGACCAGCACCTGGACCCTTGGGAGTGATGTTAATGGTGCCCAGATAGTCCAAGTCCAAAACTTGGGACTTAGAAAATGTTTGTGCAAAAGGTGCAATGAGAACCAAGATGAGGCGGGGACCTACATGCTTGTCAATCCACCCAAGGTGCATCATCAGTCAGCCAGATTTTGCAGCAGCTCCCGCAACACTCTTCTCCACAGCAGTAAATCATGCTCAGAGGCTCCGCAAGAAGGGGTGGCCAGTCTCATGGAGCCCTTGTTGGCTGCAGTCCCACTGGAGTTCTTCAACTTCCAAAAAAGAGACTAAGGGCCTGATTTAAATCTGGTCAGACGAGTTACTCTGTCACAACGGGGCCGAATATCCCATTGTCTGAAATCTAAATCCCATTATCTCCTATGGGATTTAGATTTCGGCAGATGGGATATCTGTCACTGTTGTGATGGAGTAAGTCATTCACCCAGATCTAAATCAGGCCCTAAGTCTGAACACAGGATTCTTCATCATGACTTCAGCCAGCAGTTCCTACTCGGACACCCCCAGCTCCCGTGCCTCACTGATACTTTACCTTCTCACCATTTTTCTACAAAATTTCTTCCGCGTCCAAAGGTAACCACAGGCCAAGCCCAATCTACTTTTTGTATCTGACACATATTTCATTGCGGTTGGCCATCACTTTTGACTTTGTCCCGGTCTCACGCGGCTAGATGTACGCTGTTGGTGCTTTGATCTTTTTGACACTAGATTTCACTTTAAATTTTAAAAATTCATAACTCCAGTTTTACTGATTGGGGTTTTGTTGTTTTTGATGTCAAGTAATTTATAAAAATTTACTCTGTTTTCCTAAATTGGTATTTATTTTAATTTACATTACCATTTCAGTATCCATGAGCATTATCTATATTAATATTTATAGGAAATGTACATCTGTGTATATGTAAGTCAATCATTTTGGTGATTTTATTTTTAATTTGTTATTTTTGAAAAATTGTAATGCTTTCTAGAATAATAATGTTTCATTGAAAATTGTATATTTTTTATATTTAGTTTTTTATTTTGATGTCATTATTTACTAATGTTAGCAACTGTATTTCAAATTTACATCTGTTTTTCATACAATTTAATCACAATAAATAATCATATGGATTTAGTTTCGGAATAACTAAGAATTTTAAAAAAAATATTTTGTGTACAAGTAAACATAAAAGTATGAATCTATTTTTAATGTAAATTAAATGCAGTTTTTATATTGTTACTTTTTAGGTTTTTCACGTAGTTACTTATTATTAAAATAATTTCTGTTTAAACAATAAAATTAATGCTGAGCTTTATAATTATTTTGTATTTTTTATATTTTTAATTTATTTAGCAAAAATATTTAAAAATAGTATACATTAAGTAATTGTAAAGATCATGTAAATATTTATGTGTGTAATCAAAAATGGCTCTATGATATAAAGGTATTCTAATTAATACATGGTATTTTAAATTTATAATTGAATACCTGTCTGTAATTTTCAAATTTGTTTACTTATTGTTAAGGTGTGATTTTATGTAGTAGTTATAATGTTTTTATTCATTTACTAATAATATCTAATATAATGTATAACTTATTTAATGTTTCAATTTAAAATAATTATGTGTTAAGATAATTAATACTCTTAATTGTGTTACAAATGGCCTTAGTTAAAAGTGGGTTGCATATTACTTAATTTCTTTACTGTTAAAAACAATTCTGTAAGATGCCTTACTATGGAGTTGGGATAGTATATGTAACCCCTTCAGTGTCCAGCATCTTCCCCAAAATTGTTTAGATTGGAGTGGGAATAGTAAATGTGAGTTGATTTTGCTACCACTCAAGTAAAAAATCTACTTGAACAGCACAAATCCACTCGAGAAGCAGGCATCTCACTATGACTGCTTGTAACCGGCAATGACCGTCCACGACTATTCGCATTAGAAAATTGCGCTAGGGAACACCAAATCTCATTCACCAACACGCATTTTCTGGAACATTGTGGGGAAAAAAAATTGCCATGCAGCAATTGGAGAAATTTGCCCGGAACTCTGCTTTACAAGACAAACATGAAGTCACCAAATTCCGCCAATTTAATGAAACACTCCTCCCACCCCTCATTTTTTTTTTAATATTGAGATGCTTTTCAATATATATATTTTTTTTAGGTGGTTTAAGTTTATTTGAGTGATAGGAAATTGTTATAGTGTTGTTAAAATATTTATATATAGTTTTTATGCGCATTTTTATTTTTTTGTTAAACTAAAATGCTGTTATTTTATTGTTGAGTAATTAAGGCCCTCATTATGACCCTGGTGGTCGGCGGTAATTTGGGGAAAGGTACTGCCAACAGGCTGGCGGTACCTTTTCTCAAATTATGACATTGGCGGTTTGGCTCAAGCCAAACCTCCATGTACCAATCCGTCCGCCAGGGTGGTAATGGCCGCTGGGCTGGAGACTTCGGTCTCCAGCCAGGCGGCCGCATAATCCCACCCTTGGGATTATGACCCCGCCTACCGCCATGGTTTTCGTGGCAAGTTACCGCCACAAAAACCATTGCGGTAGGCACTATCAGTGCCAGGGTTTTCCTTCCCTGGCACTGATAGGGGGTCTCCTCCCGCAACAATCCCCCTCTCAGAGTCCTCCCCCAACCTCCCCCTCCCTCTCCTGCCCCCCGCACATTTACACACCCACACATGCACACACACACACTCATACACACACATACCCACATCCACCCGCGCATGCACACATACATACCTACACACTACAACACACACCAACATACATTGTCGCACACACGCATTCACAACACACAACATACACGTACACTCACATTCAGTCATTCATGCACTCATTCAACGTGACTCACACCTGCATGCACGCATACAAAAACAGACACACACCCCCCACACACACAACACCCCCCCACACAAAAAACAGAACACCCCCACACATGCACACACCACCCCTCACCCCCTCTCCTGTCGGAGAACCCGACTTACCTGCTTGCAGGGGGTCCTCCGGCAGGAGACGGGATGCGGCACTGCTGTCAGCAGCAGCGTCCACCACCAAAACACCGCAAGGCTGTATCATTGCTCATGATACAGTCGGCGGTGTTTTGCTGGTGTTGCGTTGCTGCTGATAGCAGCACCACCTTACCGCCGTCCGCCACCATGACCGTCAATGGTATTCTGCCAGCCTTCTGGCGGAATTCCGTCTACGGTCATAATGCGGGTGGGCGGCTGGTAGCCACGGCGACGGTATGTTGGCTGCCGTCGCCGTGGCGGTAGGCAGTCAATACCGCCAATGTTGTAATGAGGGCCTAAATGTCTTTACTGTTTGCAATATTAATGTAGTCAATATTGTGTCGCAATTTGTTTGACAATTTGTATATTTATTTAAATGTAATAACATTTTTTGGTTCCAATCTTTTTGCTACTGATATAAGTAAAAAAGATATTTTTAACTGCAATATTTCGGTTATTGATATTTGTGATTTATTAGTTAAGTATGGGAAGGTGATATTTTCCTGAGTTAGCAATTCTTTGGAGTTCATATTCTGCTCCTTATGCCATCATCTTCGTGTAGTTGCACGTTACCTAGCTCCGCTGCCATGCCACTCCATCTCTGCCTTCCCACTCTCTGAGTCTTTGATCTGAACACAGCTGTAGCTAGGTGTCACACTCTCACTTCCCTCTTCCCGGCTGTCTTTCCTCTCTTTTTGGCTTTCTCTCATCACCCTTCACCCCTGCCTCTCTCTTTCTCCAAGTTGACTCCCGCTATTGGTTTTGCTAAGGCCAAATACTTTTAATTGTGAGTGGAAAAGCAATGCCAATACAGTGATGACCATCTTGAAACTAAATCTTTTTATCTTCTATACTTTGAAGATGGCTGTCAAGATGCATCATGCAAAGTGTCTGGTATTTTCTTACATGGATTTTCACACTTTTCTACAGTAAGTGCTTGGGTCTTGGCAACCCACTATAAAACACAGAATGTAAAAGGTAATACTTGTTAGGCCTTTTTAGGTGGGATTGTTTACTGTTTAATCAGCTGCAATTGTGTACGTATTAATAAATTTAAAACTGTTTGCCTGATGAAGGCCCTTTGGGAAAGCTCCTGCTCCATTCTGTAGCCTTGAGCTGGTTATGGTGACAAGCTAGTGATAAAGGTTACAGGCCTGATTGCTTCCTTTTGAAATTGTATGCCACTTGCCATACGTTTGATTTGTTTATCATGATCATTTATGGCAAAGAGAGGGACTGGCTTATATATTGTGAAGGCACTTGCTAAAGTCAATAAGCCTTTAAGGGTGGATTGTTGGTAAACCGTTTTAAAGTCTGTAGACAGGTATTTTGGAAAGAAGCTCAAAGAAACTTCTTTCCAAAAGAGAAGGGTTTTAGAGTTCTTTACCATCTCTCAGGTACGCTAGTAATAGAATATTTGCATTGTGAGAATTCTAGTTAGACCATTGTAGGATGGGCTGTATATTGTTTCGACAACACAACTTCAGTTTTGCACATATTTATATTTTTGAACTGTATACCTCATGATAATGCTTATTCTCTATACTCTACTCATAAATTGGTTTTGGTGACAGGTCAATACAAAAGGCCACATTGGTTCATTTGGAAATATTATGTCCTACGCCATAGGTCTGATCTGTGAATTTTGAAATGTTGCACAAGCACAGTCGGGCTATCTGATATTTTGTAAAAAGCATATGTTAAAGGCAATTTATGTATTTTTATTTTTAAGTTTTGTAGATTGATACTGCAACCCGAAGATAAACAATGTCATCCTAGTACTAGAGAGGCTACAAGGATGTGCAAAGGATCAGATTCTCTCTCCTGGAAGAGCCACATTTTGGGGTACTTTTTGAAGAAGGAAAAGGTAAAGAGTTGAAGGACATGAATTGGAAGCTGATTCCAGCTTTTAGCAGCCAAGTAGGAGAATGGCCTGCCACCACTTCTGCAGCGATGTATGTGAGGAACTTTGGCCATAAGTAGGTTGGCTGAATGAAAGGATCAGGATGGCAGCTGCAGTTTGAACTTATTGTTAGGTAGGCATGCCCTGTATATTTAAGACCTCCTATACAAAGCGAAGAATTGTAAGTAGTGCCCGCTTATGTGTAAGTAGCCAATGTAGGTCCTTGAGGTGGCAGGACATTGAGGATGAGACGAGCCATAAAATCTTGAGTCACCTGTAGGCAGCACAGCCTATGATCAGAAATGCCAGAGGAAATACTATTGCCTTAGACAAAGCCTGAGGTAATAATTGAATGAGCGACGGTCTTGCCAATCGACAGGCAGTCAAGAGAACAATTTGCAGAGTATTCTCAACAGAAAGCAGCTGGAGGTGACTTGGTTGACATAATTGGTCATAGTGAAATTTTGATCAAGGAGAACTGCTAAACTCCTGGCACTTTTGGAAGTGGTTGGTACAAGACCTAACTCTCCAGGCCACCAAATGGGAGGCAAAGTGAAAGATAGCATTCCTCTCTCTAATCGAGGTCAGTTTTAGGCAGTGGCCCTTCATCCACGTAGCATTCATGTAGGAATGGAATTTATTTGTGTCCACAAAGTTGTTTGACATAGAGACAAAAATGTGGGTTTCATCTCCATAAGAGACTAAAGGCCTAATTTAGAGTTTGGCGGAGAAGGTACTGCATTGCAAGTGCCTCAAAGTAGCCTTTCACAAAACCACCGGCCAACCCTCCTGATTTAGGTGCGAAACTTTAATATGTCAGTGACGCAGCCTAATCCACCTCTTCAGTGACGTACACCTCCAAGGGACCAATGAAGAACAAGCCGTCAGAGTATTACAGCATCTCCCAAAATTGAAGTGAATAGTGTTATATGTTTTTTGCTGCCTGGTCCCGCCAGACAAGAAAAAATAATGAACTTGCACTCCGTAGGAGACAACTCGTATGATGTAGGAATCAAAAGTTTCGTTTTTTGAAAAGTAAAATCTTTCTTTGGGATTCTGTTCTTAAAAAGACAAAAACTTGTTAAACATGTGACAGAGGCACTCATGTTTCACAGAGCCATCCTTCAAGCTTTTCACACAGGAACCCCTGTGACTGCGGTTCCTGCCAATGACTAGAGATGTCTGCAGTGTTGCCGGACTTCTCCAAATGTGGAGTATGGGCACTGCGTCTGGGAAACAGAGTATTTTACTCCGTAAATACCAGACTCTGCACTCTAAATCAGGCTCTACGGCAAATCCAAAGGATCTGGCTCGGCTAGGTGGCCGGGGGGAGATGCAGATGTTGAAGAGGGCTGGGCCACGCGAGGATCCTTGCTGAACTCCACATGTGATGGAGACAACATCCAACAAAAGAGAGTGAGGGATACTGCTTGGGATTTATAGGAGAAGAAAAAGCCGAGCCAGGGTTAGGCTCGCAAACTAATGCTGGAGTTAAAGAGGCACCTAAGCAGGATGGAATGAGACACGGAATCGAAGGCAACTGAGAAGCAAAAGAGGACCAGAGCCTCACTGATCCAAGGCACCCTGATCCAATATCAAATGGAGGTCATCGGAGGCTGTGAGCAAAGCCCTTTCCGTGCTGCGAGAGGCGCACAGGCCTGATTGAGATGGCCCTAGAAGGGTTTGGATTCTAGGTAGGTGGTAAGGAGCTTACTTACCCCCTTTTCAACAAGTAGGCGGAGGTAAGAGAGTGATAAATCACTCGGGACTTGGGATCCAGAGAGGGTTTTTCAGAAGGTGTAGGACTAATAGCAATAAGCAGTTAATGGTGATTTGCGATTACACTGTGCACTATGTTTAGAAATTGTTTTCCTTTTTTTGTACAATCTTTTAATTTATTTTGCGTGTGATTGTTGAGTTTCTGTGTATGTTCTATTGGCAATAGGTGAGGGGTAAAATACAAGAATGAGTCATGTAGTTGATGGTGGATTTGTTATTTCAGGGGAAATGAATGACTGAGCATATAGAATGAGCTATTACTTGCAGAAACTCATCAGGTATAAGCGAGCCCTAATGGCTTTGCCAGTATTTGTTATCTTTAGTGAACACAACTCTGTTCTAGGTTTGGTTGCCTTCTTAAGTAAAGTAAGGTAAAAAATAAAGCTATAGCATACAGAAATATGAATTATGAATGTATTAATTTGGAGCTGGCTTACGTTTCTGATTGTAAACTGATGCCTTTCACCCACTTCCAGACACCTTATCGGTCCTTACCCGTCAGAGCAGTCCAGTGGGTAATGTCCTTGGTCATGTTTCCGATAAAAAGCTGTACCGGGAGCCATGAGAACAGGGCTGTAAGAGAGCGCACAGACCGGGGGGTGGGGCTCCTGTGACCGGTCTCAGACTCAGGTGGCCCCTTTTCTTGACAGGCATCTCATAAATATGCAGCAGTTGGCTGCATGCACGGATTCGGCAAACTAATTGACCAACACCCTTCACTAGGATGTGCCTTGAAAGAAATATCTTTGGGACTGGAGTTGCTGCGTGAAATCAGACACGAGAATTGTTTAGATTTACAAAAGACTGTGGCGCGCCTGCAGGCCTGTGCCCGGTGGCAACTTTACCAGGATGCGCCAGTGTCAAGCGCACAGTAGAGGGCGCTGCTTGCATAAGTACAAGAACATGTTGAGCTCCTGCCTTCAATCCTGGATTTGCTACATCACCACCTGTCTCCCTACACCATCGCTAATATTTTTAATTTGTAGATGTGCACATTTATCCCTTGCGCCTCTAGAAGTACATGTTGAGTATTTTAATTTATGTACGTGGCAGAGTTGAACGCTCTATACTTGCGGAGACACATTTAATATTGTCCATCTACAAGTTTTTAGTAATGTAGCTAACGAAGAGTGTTTTACAATAAACAATACCTATTCAAAGCTAGCCCTGTAAAAGTATATTTATACTGGGCCGGCTCACGCCCTACAGGCAACATCTGTCTGAGATAGTCTACAGCTGGGACATTGTTCTGAAATTACCCTGTGATATCTTCAGTGTATTCCCATATGGAGATGCAGCGCCTACAAAGTGAGGTGGTTTAGGGGGGTGTACACAGATATGTTCTGAGATAAGGAACACAGCACGAACCATAGTTGCTACATTTCCTGCACATCTAAGGGGACAGCATCAGGGCTGGAAAGGCCATCCAGCAACTGCGACGTGTCGATAACGTGTGCCATCAGCCAACCAAGCTTCAAGGCGCCATTCGTGTCATGTGCTCTTGCACTGCAGTGCAGCTTTAAATTGGGGAAGAAGCAACTCTCAAACCTGCTCTATGCAGATGACGTTGCGCTGCTCAGCAGAAAAAGGGTAGGTATGCAACATCTCCTGAAAGCCACAAAAGACTACTCCCTTGAGAACGGTTTGCAAATCAACCATAAAAAAACTAAAATCATGAAAATAGGCAAGAGATCTCTGAAGGGGGTTACAACCTGGGGGCTGAGTGGAAGTACGCTTGAAGAAACAGCGAACCATAAATATCTAGGCCGTTTGCTTGACCATCACGGTGACTTTCTTGAACATAAAGAAGAAATAAGACAGAAGGGGGGTGCGCTCTACATGGGGCTATGGACACTGTCAACAAAACTGAACAAGTACACACTAAGCCCACTGCTAGAAGTAGCAAGAGCTAAAGTGGTTAAAACATTGGCCTACGGCAGTATTGTACTGTGCGGTAGGGACGCAAAGGTCATGGATGCCTCAGTAGTGAGCATCTACAGGCAAACGTTCCAGCTCCCAAGGCACACATCACCAGCACAGATAAGGTCAGAGTTCGGCCTACTCAAACAAGTCTCTAGCAAGGAGAGCAGCTTTTACCAACATTTTTCACAAAACAAGGACTGCGGCCACAAACACCATAAACCATGACATCTGGGAAGAAATAATGATGAAACCCCACTCACCGTCAAGAATATACCTTGATACCTCAATAAAGCAATTTGACATTGACAGCCCATGGACATTGGAGCTTGACCATACACTTTTTAAAACTTTAACCAAAAAAACAACAAAGATTCTGTCCCTCATTGAAGACAAGACAGCCCTCAAGAAAAGGCACCATGCCTGGCTGGTTCTAAACAGCTATAAGATCATAGCTCCCCAGCCATATTAGGGTGACATTTTAACCTACAGTATCAAGAGAAAGTACTTGCTCTACCGCTTGGGGGTTCTCCCAGTAGGAATACATGAGAGTTCATGGCGACAACCACCAAAAGATGGACTTTGCCGGCTCTGCAGGTGAACACCCGAAACAGTGCCCCACATGCTCTGCCTCAGGATCCTGGAGGAGCACCATAGACTTCGGAGACCGCTGTGGGTTCATCTGGGGGTACGTACATACAGACACATGACAGTAATTTGTCTTAATTCCACCAACCAAAAACTGATCAGCCATACAGTGAGATATCTGGAGGGTGTGGAGCTCGCCCTGGCCAATGTATTCACGGATGACAACAAAACTCTGCAACAAGCCTTCTGCTAGGGAACAAACACAATAACCTCCTAGCAACAATGACACATGTCTATTGAACGGGATACAAGGCCCATGGTTTTATTTTTATGGATCTATTTCTTTTAAGCAATGGTTTGATTGTATGCATTTTAATATGCATAAGTGCAATGGTTTTCATTAACTAGGCGCACTGATAATAAAATTTGATTTGATTTGATTTGTACAAAATGGGCTAAAAGTTACTAAAACATAGGAACATTTATTCCCCGCAGTGGAAGCCCTATGCAAAGACTGACTGGTCATCCTTCCGTTGCGTATTCCGGTATTTGGGTGTTAAACCGGTGTTAAAGTGCTGACGTCTTTGCTCAGAACTTCATAACATGCAAAAATGACAAAATAATTAATACTGCTACAAAATGTACTACATTACTTGACATGATGTGTCTTTTCTTGCTGCTTAATTTAGTCACCCCAGCTGCATAAATGGTCTCCATCCCTGCGGCATAATTCCAGTGCTCCTGCCTGGCCTGTGTCTCCTTGGTATATGCAGGGAAGGCTGCACCGTCACCAGCTGATGTGCAGCTGATCTCTGGATTAGAGGAAGCATGCTCAGTTTTCAACTGTTCCTGTGATGTGTGAGGGATGCTTGCACCGTTGCAACTTGTGCTGTATAAATGTAGTCGTGGTCAAAGTTTGCTGCGTCCAGAGCTCCATCAGCTGTGTTTGGAGAAGCTAGTACTTATGGCAACTGGGTGTACCTGTTCTGTATGTCAGAGAAAGTTACATTGCTGCTTCCTGTGCTGCAAATGTTTACAAGACGAGTGAAGCCCTACTTCTGCTGTGTGTCAGAAGCTTGCAGAGCTGCAGCATCCATCGTTAGGCCTCTGTGTGAGAGAAGCCTGCACTGTTACTCTATTTGTGACATTTGTTCTCTGTGCGGGGAAGGGTTCACTGGTGCCTACTGTCCTCAACATATTTCTGTGTGAGGGAATGTCCTGCTGCTGCCAGCAACCTCATGAGCTGTGCATGCCTTGTGAGGTGGGTGGTTGAGGTGGGAGTGGAAGATAGCTTGCCCTCTTTGTATCTTTGTTGTTGTTTGTGATGTGTGTGTCTGTCTACACAGGACCCCCATAGTTGTCGAGGTGCCTTCATGCATTCCTGTCACCGGGCGTCCTGGTTTATCCACTTGGGTGGTATGGTTTACCTTATGCCTGCCCATTACTATTGGTTGTTAGATGTTATGTTTGGATTTATATGTTATGCAGCTCCTTAATGCTTTCATGCACTAGCTGGTCGACTTACAGTTCTTTGTTATTCGGTTAGTTATCGATGCTAGGTAATGCATTGATTGATTTCTATTGCTTAACTCGACGATGCAATGTGATCCACTGATTCATTTTTACTATTTGAATGCATTATGTGTACATTTTTAATTTATTAATTCTTCGTGCTGTGTCAAGAAGGCACTCGTAATGCTTTTCTCACCTAGTTTGTTTTTCATGTAGTCTGTATATATATATATAATAAAGAGAGAGAGAGAGAGAGAGAGAGAGACATGCTTGTAGGGAATTGAGAAACAGATTGACAATTGATATATAGATTGATATTCATAGTAAATTTGAAGTTGAATAAGCCTTACACTGGTGATGCCCACAACACATATGAACCAGAAATGCCCCAGGGAAGCTAATGTTTAGCATCACATCAAAGCGTTGTACAAATCCTTAACTCACCTGCTGCATTCGGGGCGTGATGATGACCAGCTCTGCCTGACTTGACTGGCAGCTGGATCTGCTTTCTGACAATGAGAGACTGTGTTGAGAAGAGAAATAACATTTTCTTAGGTACATCTGCCAATTTCGAGGCAATCTTGGAAGAAGAACTCTGAAACAGGTGTGACAAGCCATGCAGTTCAAACACACAATAACAACCAACAAGAATCGCTCTGTTGGACCAGACTGGGGGGCCCTAAGCTTAAGTGTGGGCCCTTCTAACCTCCGCTTCAGTGTCCCGAATGTACATTTTGTGCAGTTACTCTCTAAAATGGTCCCACAGGTTCAGCTGCATGTCTAACTATAACTGGTTTAGCTTTTTAGGATTGGTTCTGATCAGAATACCTTCTAATATATACAATGCTACCAGCTCCTTTCTCTAAGTACTTAGGAAACATACAGCTAATACTTCCCATGAGCTGGTCCTAACCAACATCTCTTAAAGAAAGGCCCCACAAGGCTAATCCTGAAAAACTCTAAAGTTGAGCAAAGAACCAATGAAAACCATCGTCCAATTAGGGCCCTACTTTCTATTGCTATAATTATGGGATAATATGTAGCGACATATTTAATCCAATATGTTGGCAGAAATGCATTACTGAACAAATTCCAGTCGGATTTTAATTTAAGGGCCCTGCACGGAAAGGACTATGTTCAGCTTTATTGATGATCACTAGCAAATGCAGGAAAAAGGTAAAGCATATCATCTAATCCTGTTGGACTGCTCAGCCACAGTTGATGTAGCATATCCCCAACTTCAGAATTTGGGGAACAGTTCAAAAATAGTTCGGAAGGCAACGAAATTAATTCTGCCAGGTTGTGACGATTCACAACGCATGCTTAAAATCTCTTGCCATTTCACTTGGCTAAATTCTAGATCCATTCCTTTTTGTATTATAACTGGACCCATGAAACCATTACGGGACATCCTAAACTCTCTTGGTCTGTCACATCAACAATACGGCAATGATACAATGAGTTATGTGATATTCAATCACCTACCTGTTGACTACATTAATAAGGGTATATTTACAATAACAAACTGGATGTCCGTTCGACAACTCAAGCAAAAGCAGACCCTCCACACTGGACCCAGTCAGGGGCCTGTGCACAAATGTTCTGTGCTGAGGGACCCCTGGAGTTTGCCCTCGCGCCCGCACCACGGGGGGTGCTGGGGCCTTTGTTCCGCCACTGCCATAGGAAGAAACCTAAAACACCAGGGAAGCTCAACATCTCAGAAATGAAAATAATCTCCTCGTTGATACTAAACGGTGCAACAGGAAGACTTCAATGTTGTTCCGTTCTTCTCTATTTGCTCCCAAAATGTTGCAGATGTTATATCCAGGCATGAGCTCTCCACCCTCTCGTCCTATGCTGGACACTCAACCATCTCCCATCTTGCTTTAGTCTTGTTAACACCTTGGTGGTCACCAGACAACACACAAGGGTTCACTGCCTTGTAGTACAATTTATTTCAGTGACACAAAGTGCTTGTTGATACTGCCATAAAGGCTTGGGAGCTATTTTAATTTCACCACCTTTATGTCAATGCCCATCTAGAATATTTTTCCAACAACTCAATGTTCATCTGGGACATCTTGCCAACAGTTTGATTTTGATGAGGCGCTTTCGGCAGACATTAATCTTTAAGAGAGCATTTTTAACTTGATCCATACCTAAGAACTTGGGGCCTACTTCAGAGTTTGGAGTAGAGGCTGAGTAGTACGTCCATCCACCAGGCTCACCAAAGACTGTTCATCATATTTACAGTTTGTGCTTGAGAGCTGCCGACCATCATGATGGAGTTCTTGCTGTCATCCGAACCATATTATTCCACCACCAGTTACAACTCCATCAATGTTAGGATGGCGAAAAATCAGTCTATCTTATTTAGAGTTATGCGCCATCAGAGTGGAATAAAAGAAACCAGCAGGATGGAATATTTAAAGGTCATACAAGTTTCCCTGGGACCAACCCTCTATAACTGCCCAACCCTGCTCAAGGCCAACCCCCCCCCAACCACCCAACTCCATGGTTGGCATAGCCTTTGGTCATGTGCAGTGGGAACTGAGTGTGAGAATAAGTGAGAGGGAGGTCGTGAGAGTGTCTGTCTAAGTGTGAGAGTGGGTGTGAGAGGGTCTATGTGGGTGTGAGAGCGGGTGTGTGAGCGTCTGATTGTGCCCAAATATATAAAAGATGCATTCACCTTCACAAAGGATTTCATATCTTTTTTCAATATGAAATTGTGGAGTAAACACCCTTCACTAATCTCAGGAGTCAGGATCATCTGTCCTTTCCAGAAGTGGAACTTGAACTGGGCTACCTGCTATGTTTACATTTATAAGTGATTCCTGTTAAGGTTTAATTTCTGTGAAATTAGCTTTATGACCAGAGTGGAAACTCACCTGCTCATTTATCGAACAAGAGTCCACAGTTTGCACAAAACATCTATTGAACTGGAGAACTTTCTACTGGTTTGTTAGTTGGGGCCTCATGTTGACCTTGGCAGATGGTAAAGCGCACCCACCAAACTCCTGACAGGGTGGCCGCCGCCGTAGTGGCGACCACTCCACCGTACCTATTAGGTGTGTTCCGCTAGACTGACAGGTGGAAACCTGGAAACAGACGGCAGCATTGTCTCTGGCTCATAATTGAGGCAGCTGCAATGCTGCGGCTGCAGGGTGCACCAGCAAAGCAGACAGTGAAGGTGCTGGGCAGGGGGATCCCTGCACTGCCCATGCCAAGTGCATGAGACCCCTGTGGCCCCCTGCACCTGTTCTCCACCAGCCTGACCGTGTCATGCCTTTTGATTTAACCAATGCACCCTCCATATTTCAACGATTCATGGATTCTGTGTTTTCTGACTTATTGAATCATAGTGTGGTGATTTATCTGTACGATAACAGCATACTGAACATGTACGTCAGGTTTTGGAACGACTCAGACAGAATCAGTTATAATGTAAACTATAAATATGTGAATTTAACAAGAAGGAAGTACAGTATCTTGGGTTCTGCATCAATCAGACTGGAATAGCTATGGATCCAGACAAAGTACAATTTTGGATTGGCCCTCTCCCTCTTCTGTCAAATGAACCCAAAGCTTCCTAGGTCTCTACAGGTTTTATCGACAATTTATGCCAGACTTTGCCCATAAACAAAGTTTTATCACCCAGACCATTAAGGGAGAAAATCTGAAGAAGGGATTTGTCTGGACTGACAGTGTTGAAAGGGCCTTTCAAAATTTGAAACGGGCCTTTGCCCAAGCTCCTATATTACGAGATCCGGATACTACTAAAACGTTTATAGTAGTTACTGATGCCTCTGAGAGAGTAATTGGTGCAGTCTTGCTTCAGAAACAAGAAGACAACAGTTTGGAACATCCTATCTTTTACTTATCCCACATACTGACAGAAGCTGAACACAATTATTCGGTGTTAAAATGGGAATTACTTACTCTCAAGGCTGCCTATAAAGAATGGAGACATTTCCTAATGGGTACCAAAGAACTGTTTGAAGCAAGAACCGGTCATCGTAATTTACAATGTCTCTGGAATTTCCAATGTCGAAACAGCCGTCAAGCAAGCTGGGCCTTCTTTTTTAGCCAATATGACTTCATGGTAACCCACATTCCCAGATCACAGAACTTAGTAGCTGATCCATTATCCCGTTGATATCCAGAAAGCACTCACACTTCCTCTACAAATATCATCAAATCCAGTCGAATCACCGAGGTTACTCAGTCCTTTCTTGATCGTGTTAAATCAGAATACCAGAATCTTCCAATAGAAGAATGGAAGAAATTGAGTCCTCAACTACAAAAGGATCAAGACTACTTCTATTATCAATACACTCTCTTTTTGCCAACTAAGAAAGTACAAACCGAGGCATTACAGATGTGCCATGATTCTCCCGTAGCTGGACATTGTACAATTAAAAAGACACAGGAGTTGCTTCTACGTTCTTTTTGGTGGCTAACTCTTAAGAACGATGCTGAATCCTATGTAGCATCATGTTCTGTATGTGCCTAAACCAAGACACCTCGAACCAAGCCAGCAGGATTTTTGGTGCCCCTGCCTGTCCCCTCTGCTCCATGACACACCCTGTCTACAGATTTCATATGTTTATTACCGTCTTCTTCAGGGAATCATGTCATCATGGTAACTGTTGATTCTTTTACCAAGATGGTGCATTTCACAGCCTTAAAGAAATTGCCTACAGCTCAAGAAATGAGTCATATATTCATGTGAGATATTTTTCGCCTACCTGGCCTTCCACAAGTGATCATTTCAGACCGAGGACCCCTATACGTCACGTTTTTGGAAAGCTTTCTGTACTTTAATGCACATCGATGCCTCTCTTTCATCAGAACTTCATCCACAAACCAATGGTCAAACTGAACGCTTGAATCAGGACCTCCAACAATATTTATGTTGTTTCTGTAATTCCACTCAAAGTAACTGGTTGGATTTCCTTTCTTTAGCTGAGTTTTCCTACAATAATACGGTGCATAGTGCAACAGGATCAACACCTTTTTACTGCACCAGTGGTTTCAATCATAAGACCTTTTCCACTATCCCTCATGTGTTGCCTTCTGTTCCGGCGGTGACATCATTTGCAAGACGACTCCGCCATATTCAAGACCTGATCCGTACTACTCTTTCGGCTTCTAAAAGAACTATGAAAAGAAAGGCTGATCGCCAACGTCGGGTGGCACCATCTTATCAACCAGGAGACAAAGTGTGGCTTTCATCTAAATTTCTACCCTTTCGTTTTTCTCAAAACAAGTTAAAACTTACAAATTTAGGTAACATCTTTCAATATTGTACTAATTGGCTACCTTTAAAGGGACAGCCCCTCAAAACACTCGGGGGGTCATTCTGACCCCGGCGGTCAAGGACCACCGGGGCCGGGGTCGGCGGTAGCACCGCCAACAGGCTGGCGGTGCTCCGCCGGGCATTCTGACTGCGGCGGTACAGCCGCGGCCAGAAACGGAAAGTCGGCGGTGTACCGCCGACTTTCCGCTGCCCATGGGAATCCGCCATGGCGGCGCAGCTTGCTGCGCCGCCATGGGGATTCCGACCCCCTCACCGCCATCCTGTTCCTGGCGGTTCCGCCCGCCAGGAACAGGATGGCGGTGAGTGGTGTTGTGGGGCCCCTGGGGGCCCCTGCAGTGCAGTGCCATGGCATGGGCACTGCAGGGGCCCCCGTAAGAGGGCCCCACTTTGAATTTCAGTGTCTGCTCAGCAGACACTGAAATTCGCGACGGGTGCTACTGCACCCGTCGCACATCCTCCACTCCACCCCACCATTCGGAGCCGGCATCCTCATGGAGGGGTGTTTCCCACTGGGCTGGCGGGCGGCCTTTTGGCGGTCGCCCGCCAGCCCAGTGGGAAACCCAGAATACCTCCAGGCGGGCGGCTCCTGCCGCCCGCCGGGGTCAGAATGACCCCCTCAGTTTGCTTAGTTTTCTTTCTTGCTCTGTGCAGTTGGACCAAGAATTACATGGCTTCAGCCACCACTGCCCCTGCTGCTTTAACAATGAATACCATGGAAACATTTGAGCCCTTATAAGGGGTATATGACAAAATATTGGACAAAAACAAATTGCAATATACAAATATCATCTAAAAAATACTGAGGACAAAAATATTGACTTCACATAATTTGGGCCTCATTACAAGGCTGGCGGTTTTAAGACCACCAGCCTCACGGTGGCGGTTAGGACAGCCGCTGCTGTAGTGGTCCGACCGACATGTTAAGACCCTGGGGTTAGACCACCAAGGTACCTTCAGCACCACCGGGATCCATGATGCAGACGGTCTGGCGGTTATGACCTCGTTCTCTGTCAGCCTTTTCATGGCCGTTTTACTGCCATGAAAAGGCTGGTAGAAAACAGGTGCAGGGGGGCCACAGGGGGCCCCTACACTGCCCATGCACTTGGCATGGCATGCACATTGCGATGGTGCTGGGCAGGGGACCCCCTGCCCAGAACCATTGCAATGTTCACTGTCTGCTGTGCACAGGTGCTGGTGCACCCTGTGCCGACAGCATTGCTGCCAGCTCGATTACGAGCCTAGAGACAATGCTTCTGCCTGTTTCCCACGGGGCTGATGGGCGGAAACCGAGGGACACCTAATAGGTCTGGCGGGGAGGTCGCCACTACGGCAGAGGCCACCCTCTCAGGAGTTTGGCGGACAGTCTTTTCTGTCCGCCAAACTCAAAATGAGGCCCCAAGTATGTAAAAGGAAACATATGGACTCCAAAAATATAGGACAAAATATCATCACAAAATAGATAAGTATATTGAATTTTAAACATTAAACAGTATACTAACTATAAAAAAGGCTTGAAAAATTATATTTAAAGGAAAATATATAAATGGTATACCTGGCAAACACACAATAAAAATATGTCCTTCATAAAATAATAAACATAATATATAAATAAAATTAAGAAATAAACATGAATGATAAGATCAAAAACTACTAATTTTTGATAATTACAAACTCTACATATTAAAACATAAACAAATAAGCATACTGTAAAACTATTACAATTAAAACTTGTAAAAAATAAATATGCATAATTAAAAAATAAAAATAACTTCTAACATTAGATCACAAAACATAAATCTTAAACAATTTAAAAAACAAAAATGAACCTAGAAATGATTAGACATGATTAGACATATGCGGATTGTTAGACTTGGAGTCCTTGACGTGGTCTCCCATAACTTTTTGCCTCTGCTTCCCAGATTGTTGATGTGTGCTGGACTCTGTTTTTGCTGTTTTTGATACTCTAGGCACTTTACCACTGTTAACCAGTGCTAAAGTACAATGCTCCTATGCAAAATGTATGTGTAAATTGGATTATCCATGATTGGCATACTTGATTTACTAGTAAGTCCCTAGTAAAGTGCACTAGAGGTGCCCCAGGCCTGTAAATTGAATGGTTGTGCCACCCACATAAGTAGCCCTGTAAACATGGCTTGGACCTGCCACTGCAGTGTCTGTGTGTGCAGTTTTAAACTGCCAATTCGACTCGGCAAGTGTACCCATTTGCCAGGCCTAAACCTTCCGTTTTTATACATGTAAGGCACCCCTAGTGTAGGCCCTAGTTAGCTCCATGGGCAGGGTGCAGTGTATGTTAAAGGTGGAACATGTACTGATGTGTGTCACATGTCCTAGCAGTGAAATGCTGCTAAATTCAGTCTTCACTGTTGCAAGGCCTATCTCCTTCATAGGTTAACATGGGAGCTGCCTTTAAATCACTTTAAAGTGCAGATTCCCTTTAAGAGCAGATAGAAATGTGGAGTTTAGGGTCTCTGAACTCACAATTTAAAAATACATCTTTTAGTGAAGTTGGGTTTTAGATTGTTAGCTCCTTTTGGAAAGTAGGCATTTTCTTGCTTAGGCCATTCTGTGACTCTCTGTTTGTGGATTCCCTGTCTGGGTCAGTTTGACAGTTGGGCTGTTTTGCACCTCTCCTCTAGACAGTGACACAAAGGGAGCTGGGCTGTAGCCTGCATATCCTGATGAGCCATCTGTGCTAGGAGGGGAGGGCAGAGTAGTCGCCCACACCTGAAAGGGTTGTGCCTGCCCTTACACAATGCAGTCTCCAACCCGCTGGTGTATGTCTGGGGCCTGGGCAAGGCAGGATCTGGTAAAACACAGAGATTTTCCTTTGAAGTAGGCCTACTTCAAAGGCAGAAAGGGGTATAAGTATTGGACCCAAAACCCCTGAAAATTAGATCACTTTCTGGAACCAAGAAGAACCTCTGCCAAGGAGAAGAGCTGAAGAGCTGAGGAGAAGTGCTGCCCCTGCCCGTGACTGTGCTTTGTGGGGCTATCCTGCAGTTGCTGCTTCTGCCTGTGAAAGGGGATAAAGACTGGACATTGTTATGCATTCCTGCTTGTAACGAACCTCCACAGGCTTGAGTTGAGCTTGCCTCATGTTTTGAAGTCTCAAGGCCATCAAAGACTTCCTCTGCTGAGACTCCTGCCCTGCCAAGTGGTGCCCTATCCAGTCCCTGGGCTCTTGAAGGGTGAAGTTGGCAGACAAGAGCTGAAAATCCATGCACAGAACGCCGTGCAGGGAAGTTTACGATGCACCATCTGCAACGCTGCTGATAAACGACGCGCCGCCGGCCCCGTGGCTATAATCAATGCTCCACCTGCATCACGGTTGGGAGATCGACACACCGCGGATGGAGAAATGACATGCAACACCCGCTTGTGGCTGCTGGTAACGACGCAAACCCCACACATCGTCCCTGGGCGTCAAAGTCAACCCGACTCTGCACTGATCCTAGGTGCCCCATCCGGAAATTGGCGCATCGCTCTCTTGCGAGGGAGAAGAAACAATGCGTCGCCGAACCAACCGGAAAGGAAAAAAACACATGGCCTCCCTTGCAAGGAAGGAATCAACACATCTCTGCTTTTTCCTGCGCGCGCTTGCCCGTGCGGCTTAATTTTTTAGACTATCAAGGTACTTTGTGTAACAACAGCATTCTCACTGTTTTCTAAGGATTCAGACTGTTATTCTTTTGAAAATTCATATCTTGACTTGTGTTTTCACTGTATTACTGTGTGTGTTGGTACAAATACTTTACACAGTGCTTCTGAAGTTAAGCCTGCCTGCTCGTGCCAAGCTACCAAGGGAGGTGCACATGGGTTAACTGAGGGTAATTCTCCTTTACCCTGACTAGAGTGAGGGTCCTTACTTGGACAGGGGGTAACCTGACTGCCAAGCAAAGACCCCATTTCTAACACGGATCACATTCACTATTCCCACTGCAAATAAACTACAATAGGGAAAGCACTCTAACTACGTGTGGGTGTATTATACTGGGAGAAAACTAGGCGCTCTGGGTAGCGAGGTGAATATCAACAAAGAATGTCGAATCTCGAAATGGTCCACTCTTGAAAGACCACACCCAAAAGGTCTTGATAGATGCTAAAAGCACTATTGCAAACATAAAATACAAGAGGCACTCATTATAACATGAAAAATAATAGTACTCATGAGTCAGTATACATAGGCAATGTTTTGTCATATATTTCTGAAAATTAATAGGATTATTTCCAACATAATCCCCAATTACAGTATCACTGTCCAAATCCAAATAGTAGAATTAATTGATCTGTTGTTCCAAGTTTACTATGATCCAAAGTCCAAGTCTAGATTTCTCTAATCAAAGTTCCATCATATTCTTCAAAAGATGATATAGCTTATTATTTAAACTTTAGCAGCCGCATCCAAATTGATAGCCAGTCTAGATTTTCTCAAATCAAGGTTCAATCATATTCTTCAAAGGATGATATAGCTTATTATTTAAATTTTAGCAGCCGCATCCAAATTGATAGCCAACACGTGTTTCGTCCGGGAGTTTCCCAATGACTTCATCAAAGTAAATGCAATTTTACATTATAAAATGTATAAAGATAATTATATATTAAAATGAATTCATATACATTTTAAATTAATAAACAATTACATGTAAGTACATTTTGCAAATGACACCATAAAAAATATATGCACTTCAAACGATTCCCAGCCTACTACCCCAAAAATCCATCACCCAACAAAAACAAAAACAAAAAAAACGTTAAAAAAATAATGGACACATAAAAAATAATAATATTAAAACTGATTAAAATATAAGAGAAGAAAATGATACAGGCTTCGTTGCCCCTGTCCAAGTAGGGTCCAAAACATCAGAACCCTTTGTCATCTGGTGTGGGATAAGACAGGATGGCCCACTACCCCAAATGTTGCTCACTATTGCCTTGGAACCATTGTCTCAGTGAATCCACATTGACACGCAGATAAGAGGGTTTGAGGGAGGGCAGGGGTCTCGGACAGGGTGGCCTTATACACATATGATGTCCTGATCTTCCTGGCAGAACCAGAGAGCTCCCGTCTAGGGATGCTTCAAATCCTCCAAATCTTTGGCGAGACATCAGTCAGTCCTCTACATCAATCTGGCCAAGTCCTCAATCTTTCCACTCCCCTTCTACCTCCAGGGACTGGGATGGGCACCCGAACCACAGTTCGTCACATGGAGCTTCAAATATCTAGGAGTATACATTACCCCAAACATGTGTACATTTCCCCAACTGCCAAAGTGGCTTGGGAAACTAACATCCAACCACTAAGGTACACACTCACAGCAGATATCAACACGGGGTCCACACTAACTCTGTCCCTGAAGGATTCTTCAGCTATTTCAAAATGGTCTCACTGACCAGTTTTTTCAGAACAACTGCAAAATTACCCATACAAACTACCCCATTCCTTTTACCTATAGAAACAATATGAGCTTCACAACTTCCTGTGGGACCGAAGCTCCCCCGCATCGCTCTCAATAAATGCTTTAAAACCACATACACTTGAGGCATTGCAGCAGTTGATATCTATCAACTGAAACATCATTCAGATACTCAAAGAAGTCAAAAATATAGAAATAGCACTCTTACACTATAGATGCACATACACATCTCACTCAGCAGATACCCCACATCAGCACAACTATCAGAATACACACATCACTAGCACACACAATCCGCTGCACTGTCTCACGCTCACACCGCAGCACCCACACCTCACCAATTACACACACTGCACCCAACACCCCCCACACCATCTCCACAACCACAACCATGTCCCCACAAAAACACCCACTTTTCACAGATGACGAGTTGAGGGTCATGGTGGATTAAATTGTCAGGGTAGAGCCACAACTGTTTGGGTCACAGATCCAACAAACATTGATTGGCAGGAAAATACAGGTGTGGCAAAGGATAGTTGACAGGGTCAATTCTGTAGGCAGTCATGCACGCACAAGGTACGACACCAGGAAGAGGTGGAACGATCTACGGGGAAGGTCTGTTCCATGGCTTTCAGGCACCAGATAGCCGTGCAGAAAACTGGCAGTGGGCCCCCACCTCCTGCCCCACAGTTCACATCATGGGAGGAGAAGGTCATGGACATACTGCATACTGAGGGCCTGACTGGAATACCTGGGGGACTGGTGTCTGGTAAGTACCCACAACATTCATGTCACACTATTGACTAGTCCTGCATGCTGCTCCACCACCCAAATCCTCCCTAATAAACGAATTGTGCTACTACATTCTCACCTAATCACCTAATGCCCATCTCTTGCATGCCGCCTCTCCACTCAGCCCAACTGCCTCATAGCCCTTGGCAATGGCATGTTAAACACAGGCTGATCAGATCACTACAACTCACAGAATGCACTAATCCATCACTGTGAAAACCTGGATTGTGCACATCTCCTCTCATTTAATGCATGTATGACTAATCTACTATCTACACCAACTAGCTTGTTCTACTGAGGACCAGTACATGACAATGACAGCAATGCAATGGCACACACACAATCGCAACCAAAGCAAAACAGAGCTACAGCTCAGTGGCCATTCCCAATGGCCACAGATCAAAGATCCCAAACCTGAAATAGACAGACCTGGTTTGGAAAGTAATATGGCAGACTCCATGAAAATACACAACATCTAGATACAGGACAAATTCCTCTGCAAACTCACATATTGTGTACTCACTAGGACAACATGGTGCATTGTGCAACTCTAATGTGAGGCAACTAGCAAGCCTGACTATTCACTAGGTAACAGAGCCGAAAAATCATGTCATGTATCAGACATAATCAGATTGCATCAGATCAAAAACCTGTACCCAATTAGTATGACAGCCCACAACATGTATTAATGAAAACAAGTCACAGTGTGTGCAACTGAGGTATACTGTGCTGCATCTGTCAATGCCAGTGCAGGAAATCATGTAAAGCCACTGTCTGCATCTCACAAATAAGCAACCAGACACACATTCTAACCTGAACTGTGTGTCTCACTCCCTCCACAGGTAACCCTGCCATTTCCACCATGGAGAGAATACCTGAGACTGTCAGTCTTCCTCAGGATGAAGGCCCAGTGAGGACAACACATCTGGATGTCTGGACACTGACAAACAACCTGGCCCATCTACGACTCCCAGCCTCACCCTGTCCACCTCAACCCCTTCCACCCCTTTGCATTGACATCACAGGCAATCATTAGCCCCCACACCTGTGTCCCAAGGACTGTTCAATCTATTGTATGCCCCACAGTACAGGGTCCTGAGTCTAACTGTGACACCCCTGAAAATGATGGACCTGCAACCACTGTGCTGGGCACACTGTGCAAGGGGCACAGTCACGTGGGGTAAGGGTGTGTGGGAGGGATGCTGTGGGCCAGGGGATGGGGCCTCAAAGGGACACAACTGACCAGGCAACCATCTCCCAAGACTTGGGAGCATACCAAAGTTCCCAAGACAGGATGGGCCAAATCATCACCATGTTGGGGGAAAATCAAAGGCTGCAGAGTGAACAATACCAGGAAGTCATGCAGCAGTGCCAGGCACAAAATGCCCACATAGCTACCATTGCAGGGGTGCTGAGGGACATCAATACCACCCGATGACCTTCTCCACACAACATCATGCCCCTTCTACTAGCAATGTTACATCTGCCCCTTCTACATCTGCGGCAGCTAGTGGAATGGAAGCCCTGCCAGGGGAACCACATGCCTCAGACACTCCTCCCTCTGTAGCTGAAGAATCCCCCCCCTGCAAACATGGACGTCCACCCATACATCCAGCTGGAACAGATGCCAAGACCAAACCCACTGTCAGGAAGTGAACATCACCTGATTTATCACCCTTGTGTGCCACAGATACACTCTGTTGACTGTTCAGAAAATAAGCTCAATTTTCCCATGGCACAAAGACACTCGACTTTTGTAACCAACTGGTGTAGCAACTACCCTGATGAATACATCAACCATGACTTTACTCATCACTTTTATTTTCATTTATGCACTTTAATTTATTACTGATAGTCTTTTGATATGCACAATAAATCAAACTTAAACACAGCTACTGCGTATGTGTCCTTTATAATACATTTACAATAGCCATGCTTGCCAACTGTGGTCTGGTCATGCCCCCTGTATCGAACAGCCAGTGCAATGCTCATCAGACGGAGGCTTCCTCAGTAGGAGACACATTACCACAGAAATGTCACAGGTCAGTATTCAAACCTGCAAATAGAGTATGATAGAGAGTACCATCAGGATGTAATCAATGGTGTTCTACAATGCACATATACAGGTTTTAGAAGTCAGGCTCATGGTAAACAACCTACAAAGCGAGGGCATACAGATAGGTCCTCCATGTCACCAGGTAGTGGCTATTCACATACCCATACCATATCTACAAATCACATATCCCATGGAACACACAAAGAACACGACAGAGGAGCCCAGTACTTAAACATACACTAACATAGGACGCATACCTGTAGGATTGTCAGTCATCTATATTAGTATACAGTTACATGCACCCTGAACAGCAAAGTTAGAACACCAACACAGCTAGGTCCCATGGCCATCACAAAGTACTCCACCCATTGTGAAGCGAGAGGCCATGATCCAACCTTCACACATGTGCCACAAACTTCACTTGACACATCATACACCATTTTACATCCTCCTCAACCCCACAGGTAAATGAAAAAGACTAAGGGCCAGATGTAGCAAGCCTTTTGCCCCTCGCAAACTGCCAAAAACGCGGTTTGCGAGGCACAAAAGGCCTTACGCGATGCAGAATCACATTTAGCGAGTCGGTACCGACTCGCAAAATGTGATTCCGACTCGCAAATAGGAAGGGGTGTTCCCTTCCTATTTGCGACTGCATCTCGATGTAGAGTTGATTTGTGACCGCGAAAGCGGTCGCAAACCAACTCGCAGTTACCATCCACTTGAAGTGGATGGTAACTCATTCGCAAATGGGAAGGGGTCCCCATGGGAGCCCTTCCCCTTTGTGAATGCAAATTTTTTTTTTTTTTCAGAGCAGGCAGTGGTCCTATGGACCAATGCCTACTCTGAAAAAAAACGAAACTAACTGGTTTCGGTAATTTTTCTTTTTGCAGCTCGTTTTCCTTTAAGGAAAACAGGCTGCAAAGAGAAAAAAAAAACTGCTCTATTTAAAAGCAGTCACGGACATGGTGGTCTGCTGTCTCCAGCAGGCCACCATCCCCGTGAGTGCCTAGACTCGCTATGGGGTCGCAAACTGCGACCCACCTCATAAATATTCATGAGGTGGGTCTTTGCGACCCCATAGCGAGTCACAGAAGGTGTCTGAGACACCTTTCTGCATTTCCTTTTGCGAGTTGAAAATTGCGAGTCGCTGGGACTCGCAATTTGAACTCGCAAAAGGAAACCTACCTACATCTGGCCCTAAGCATTTATCACCCCACTTGCATGGAGGATAAACTATCAAGGTACCACCCCACTGAAACTAAACTCATTTAACCAGGTATCTGTCAGGTACAACTCTCAAGTCTGTCAGCAATTACCATTGACTACTGACAGTGAATACCTCAAGCCTAGGTTGCAGAGCCAAATATTACATAGCTAAATCAGTGAGTGGAAGGAAAAGAGGATAGGAGAGTGCACAAAACATACCTCAAATCTGAGAAGTCCTTTCCAGAAGTGTATGTTAGCCTCTGCTGTAACAATACATGGAAAAGCAAAACATACTCTCCCAAACTATCAGTCTACATCACCAACTCACACATAGGTATTGGGGCACATGACACCTCCACTGATGAAGAAAGAAAAGAGGTGTAATGGCAGCCATCTACTTGAAGTTGTGCACGTTCATCACAACAAGAGATCCGCTTCACATACCTGTATGTCAGTTGAAGTACCGATTGATGAGATCTGACCTAGAGTCACCTGCTCCTTCTTCCTCAGGCTCTTCATCACTTGCCATATCAGCATTTCCAGCCACAGCTCATCAGTTATCAGTGGTGTCTGATGTCTCAGGGCTAGATTATGGAGCATGCAGAAGGGAACGATTATTTGGCATACCGTGTGGGGCGAGTAGAGGATGGCTCCTCCAGATAGGTCCAGGCACCTGAATCTTACCTTCAGGAGCCCAAATGTTCGCTCAATTACACACCTTGTCCTCCAGTGGGCCTCACTGTAATGGAGTTCCCCCATTGGATACCTCACTGGTGTCAACAGCCAAGAACGGTTTGGATAGCCAGAGTCACCCATGAACACAATGGTTGAACTACTCAAATTTGTATATGGTACTGCCTATTTCGTGATGACAGGAGACACAACTCGCAAACACATGATGGAAACTTACCAACCAGCCAGGCCCTCTCTGTTTATAGTAATGTCAATAGCTGTGGGACATTGCTGTTCCACATGATGTAGGAATCATGCACAGATCCTGGATACTTGGTTGTGACTTGTGAGATGTACTGGTCTGCCAGACACACTACCTGAATGTTGATTGAGTGGTAGTTCTTCCTGTTCCTATACACTTGTTCGTAGGCACTGGGCGGGACTAAGGCTACATGGGTGCCATCAATGGCTCCTACCACATGTGGAATGTGTCCCATCCCATCTCATAAAAGTCTGCGTTCATATAGGCCAAATCCGCTCAGTGGGGAAACCTGAGGTAGCTGTCCAGGTGTCTCAGCAATGCACACAGTACATCCTTCAAAACCAGACTGAACATGGGCTGAGACATCCCTGTTGTTAAAGCCACTGTATTCTAAAAGGAGCCTGTGGTAAGGAAATATAGCACTGACAAGACCTGAACAATGGGAGGTATGCCATAGGGACTGCGAATGGCAGTCATCAGTTCCAGCTTCAACTGAGTACATAGATCTATGATGGTATGACGATTAAGATGATATGTCTGGATGATATGACTTTCCTCTATGATGTCCGGGTCTACTAGTGAACGGTACACTGGTGGTTGTCTCACTCTCCTCATGGCAGTATAACTATGTTGGGAGAAATGAAAATACAATGAGTTATGCAGTATGCACACATCATGTACACTTTGTTCATTACCACACACATAACTTCTGTAGACGATGCCTAGCACATCTGACATAAACAGTACAGCCCATAGATATGCACCGATTTCACCCTCCTTGGTGCACATTGACAACTATGACAATGGGATTGTACATATGATGCTAATGTTAGAGGATATGTGTGTAAGACTTAGCTGTTCTGCAGTAATCACACATATGTATTGGAATAGATCAATATATTACCGTAGCCTATGTACCTCTGAGCAGCTGTATCAAGTTATCACCATAATAACTCACTCAACACAAATTTTACTTCACTTTTGCACAATTTGCTACACAAACATGATGGCAGTACATACAGATTTACAGCATTTTAGGGGAGTAAGTAACTGACCCAGATTAGTATACACTCCCATGAATGAAAAGTGTACAAAATGGCAGGCACCTGACCTACTGTACTGGACAGGTGGAAGTGACCTAAGTCTGATGACAGAAGTCATAATGGCGGTAAGCGGTCGCAACCGCCGTGTAACTTGCCACTGGTAAACATTGATACCTTTGGCGGACTTGGGCCAATGGCAATGTCTGCCAGTTGTGACGGTCATATACGTGGCGGCCATGACCGCCATCTTCTGCACTATTGCTCACTTGACTTCTGACACTGTTGCCAGCAAGACCTCCACGATGTGAGCTGCTGTGTACTGCCTTTGGGAGCCATTATGCCACGTCCTGCAGGTGGCAGGGAACCTCTCTTCACACCGGAAGAGCTTGAGAGGCTAGTGAAGGAGATTATACCCATGTATGGACAGCTATACAAGGAACCAGAAGAGCAGGTGGGTCCAATGTCCTAGCCCTGTGTGATAGGTGTTCTGTGTGTCGTAGCATCGGGCATGGGAACTTGTAAGGGTGTTGATACATGCAGGTGGCTTAATGTTAAGGCGTGTGTGCAGATACGATGGCTACTTGTGCCTACTTGCTGAGACTGATGTGTACTGACCACTCCTATTGGTATGGCACATGTGTACATGATTTTCTCCTTTTGTCTGTGTCATCCATGCAGGTGAACGCCTGTCAGAAGAAGGGGATTTGGCATGTGATTGCCAAGCAAGTCCGGACCTTGGGAGTCCAGGGCCGGCGGAGGACCCATTTCAGAAAGCGGTGGGAGGACCTGAGACTCTGGGCCCGGAAGACCGCTGAGGCCCAGCTGGGGATGTCCTCCAAACATGGGAGGGGTGCCCATCGGACCCTGACCCCCTTAATGACCCGCATTTTGGCTGTGGCCTACCCTGAGATGGATGGGCATTTGAAGGCAGCACAGCAGCCACAAGGGGGTAAGTACTGATTGACTACATGTACTTTACTCTGGTAGTTAGAAGTTTGCTGTCACACTTTGGCAGCTGTGACACTGTAACATGTATGTTGACTACTGAGAATACATAGTAATCAAGTAGCTTGACTAAAAGATGGAGATCTTGCCTTAGGGTTGCGCATGTGTAAATTTAGATCACCTGTGACAAGGAATTCCTAGGACTGCATGTGGCGATGCACAATTCACAGTGCCACATGTGCAACTCTACCCAGCCATATATTTGAATGTAAGCTGTCATATCATCCTACCCATCTAGAATTTCCAGGACCATTGTTCTGAATATATGTACATGTAGCTCTTAGGTATCTGACCACTCCCATCTATGAAGGTCAGCTGTATTTCCTACATAGTGCCTGACATATTTGTTACAGGGCCTAGTTACCCTTTGTCCTGGTACATGTTTTGACTCCATGTGAGGCTGGCATCTCATTCAGTCAATAGGTATGGCCAGTATTGGACTGTTCATATGGGTTTGTGGAGGTGTTCCCATTGTCCCTTCATATTCATACAACGGGTATGCGAAGGTTGTAACGGAAGGACATCCAACTATGGGTGTCTGATTTTGTCTATGTGCCCTTACCATGCATTTCCATGTAATTGAAATGTGGGCAAATCACTTTTATCCCAATGTCTTTGTTTTAGAGGAGGCTGTCCTACCATTCGACAATGTGCAGTGTCCATGCTGTATGTGCCAATGCCCTACCAATAGTAGTGCAACATATGGTATTAGCTGCCTACATCATGTCTCAATGGCTACTTGGGGGCATATCTTGTTGAGTGAGACAATCATTGCTACCCTTAGCCTAGCTGATGTGGGCAGTTTGGACAGGAATTGGTTTTGGCTCACCTCATATTTCAAGATGTCGTAGTTTAGCTGTACTACTATTTCTCATACAGGTGTTGTTGTGGGATACGTTGTAAGTGTAATGACAGTCGTGTAGGTCCATATGTACATGTCTTTTCAGTGGGACATGTGTGTTGTCTGGACTTAGCTATTGGAAATCACATGTCAGGAATGGTGTGAGTGATGTTAGTGTACTCGTGTTGTCATGTTGTGGCTCTGTATCAGCATGTCAGGTGGAATGTGATGTGCCCTATTAGGAATTAGTAGGCTGTCCTTTGCTTAGTTGTTGTAACACTGCTCTTTGTGATAGTCAGTGGATGTCTCATGTGTGCTAGGTAGGCCACTGTAGCTGTACATGCATGTATGGTGTGATATGGAGTATCTGTGAAAAGTGACTGCAGCTATTCCTCTAAGATTTGGTACATGCAGTGGCATAGCTGTTCTCCAGACATAGAATGCAAAAATGTGATGGCACTATCTGGGACTGCCACATGTTGTGTCTTCATCAGCGATTGCATCCATTGTGTCATATATGTACAGAGCGATCAACTAGGCATGTGATTGCAATGGCAGGTGCTGTGTCATTTGTGAATAGAGTTCTCTTTGCTTGCATGAAACATGACTTATGGACATGGCCTGGTGAGGTGTTGATTCTGAACATGCATAATATGGTGTTATCATTCAACTGCATTTCCTAAAGGTGATAAGATTCTGGAGAGTTATGACCTGGATTAGGACAGAATATCAGCTTTAGCCAGGGCATGATGAGCATGCTGACATAAGTTTACAGATGATTTGATGGAATGCTCCAATTGTGCTACCTTACATGGATAATGGTGTCGGTGAGAGAGATGACAATAAGGGGTAGTTAGAAGTAACATTTTTTGACATGATGTAGGATCTGTGTTTTTCTATATGGGATTCCTTAGCCAGGAGATGTATACCCACAGTTGTGCATGTTGTAATGTGTGTATGTTAAGAATGTGATGACCCTCACTCTCCCTCTCTATCTGCTTGTGTGCAGAAGCATCAGCAAGCAAAGGAGACGAGGCACAGGTGAGTGAGGATGCTGTCGGCCACTGGACCCGGAGTGCTGATACCACCAACAGCGAGGGACCCAGTGGGCCAGAGGGTGAGGGGAGTGCCACAGGGGAGACAAGATCCTGTTCTTCATCTTCGGAATGCACCTCCAGTGGGCACTCCCTAGTGGTGGCGGACCCATCTGGGACCACCTTAGCAACATCTTTGTCCACCACCATTGCCCTCCCTGTAGCTCTCCACCCAGTTGTCCGTGCATGCTCACCCAGGAGGGTGGGTGTCCACCCCTGCCCCTGCCAGCCATACTGTCCTCAGTGAGGAGGCTATTGACCTCCTGAGGTTGATCACTGTGGGTCAGTCGACCATCGTGAACGTCACCAGGGAATGACAACTCAAGTCCAGCAAAGCAATACGTTCCTGGAGAGCATTAACGGTGCACTGGCTGGCCTACAGAGATCCTTTCAGGCTCTGGCCTCCACACTGATGGCAGCCAGTCAGCCTTTGTCTTCCATCCCCCTCCACCTTCCTCTTCCTCTTCCCAATCCCAAACCCCTCTTCCCTGACACAAACAGAAAGACATGCATCCACCTCAACATCTAAGGGTAGTGCTGACAAACACAGGCACTACAAGACCCACTGTCGGCAGGCACACAAACAACATCCACTCTCCCTCCACACCCAAATCCTTATGCCATAACCATCCCTGTGTGTCTAAAAGAACTTTTTCCTCTTGGAGTTTAACCTTTTCCCTACTCCTCTCCTACTCCGTGTGACCCCCAAATGCTCTGTGTCCCTCCCCAAGTCCAGCCCTAAAACCTCCACCACCTCCCCTCTCCCACCTGGAAGTACCCATGCCCCTCCCCCGCCAAGATGCCTACTCCTCCAAAGAGTTCCCAACCCTTCCCTAAGTCTCAACCTAAGCCCCCCCAATGCCAAGCCCAAAGATCCCCCTCCTAACCCTAAACCCAAACCCCTCCCCTCTGCCCCCCAATCCCTGAGGAGCCTGCTTGCCCCCTCGATGCCCCCTAACTGTGGAGGTTACATGGTCAGGAGTCAAGTTGGGGCACTTACAATTGCCATATGTGCAAGTTGCACTTGTCTTTTTCGACTGGCCTATGGACTTAATCTTTGTATATTTGGATTTGTATATATTTATATTTATTTCTTCATATATATCACAGCCAACCAGTTATTGGTTCAAAGGTTACATCTTTGTCCTACTTGTATTTTCTTAGGTCAGTTTTGTCTTGACTGATTTTGTTTGTGTGTGAGTTAGTTTTGTATGAGTGGTGGTTGTGCTACCAGTTGTGTCTAGGCAGCATGTGAGGTTGTGTGCATAGCATTTGTCCCCCAGTGATGGGTGTATATTGTTTGATGGGCATGTGTATATTTGGGACATGTTATTGTGTTAGTATTGTGTGGTGTTTGTGTTGACATGTGTTATTTGCAATGTGGTGTGCCTTTGTGTGGGTAAACTGTCTGTGTGAGTGTGTGTGGGGATTGGTATGTCAGATCTGTTATGAGGTGTGTTTGATTGGTATGACGTATGCCTCGTTGTTTGGATGTGTGATTGTGTGTCTTAGTTCTCTGGTGCTGTTACGTTGTGTTGTATGTATGATTAGTCAAGTGGTGGTGTGTATTGTGGGTGCTTAACGGTGCTTTGGTGGTGTTGCGGTTGTGGAGTAGGTGTGTTGTTTGGTGGTGTTGTGTGTTGTTGTGTGTGACTGTGCCAGTGGTGTGTATCATGGGTTGGTGTGTGTGTTTTGGCATGTGTGTGTGATGGACATTGTGTGTGTATTATGTATGTGCAGGTGTGTATGTGGTTGTCTGTGAGTATGCATGTCAGTGTGAGGTTACAAGTGTGTGTTGCCCTTGCCACCCGTTCCCAAATGGTGTATTGTGTGTGCGTAGGCACTTTGGCATTTTGCAACAGTGACAGGTAAGTGTGTGTACTCACGATTGCTGTTGTCATCGTCGTTGCTGGTTCCGTAGTCGTTGGGTGAGCAGGAGCAGCAGGAAGATGTGTAGTTCTGGTTCCACGGCAGCTCCGGACGGGTATGGCTTCCGGGAGATGAATGTCTCCGTTTATACTGTTGGTTTCCAACCGGGTTTCTGTGGAGGTGCGACCACGGCGGAAACCTTGACGGTGTGTAGCCTCATAATATGTCCGACAGGAACATGGTCTCCGCCGGCCTGCACGTGGCTACTGTCAACTGTGGTGGTCCAATCGAAGTGGGGGTTCCGGCTGTGGTTTGGCTGTATTCTGTTGTGAATACCGCCATGGTCATAATTTGGCGTTCTCCTACTTCAGTTTGTTGGCGGTACTACCGCCACTTCCGCCATGGCGGTCCTGAGTCTGCCAAACTTGTTATGAGCCCCAGAGTATCAGTCAATATTTTGGAAACAATGTTATGGTAAAACACCTTTGTACAAGTACCGGCAGTCATTTCCCGATATTCACATGTTGTGTTGGTAACTGGACAATAACCAGCATAAACAGTACTTACACCATCATTGTTGTTTGCCTCCTGTAGCAGCAAAAATATATTTAATTCATCTCTGATACTTACACAAAGATTTTGGGTTTTACTAGTATTAGGACTACATTTTACAGTTATTGCCACAAATTGCTCTTCAATTGTACAGAGCAAATATTTATTTTCCTGTGATTGTGGGGAAGTAGGTCTTGTGACATTGGCACTCATCTAGCAATATTACAGTTATGTATATACAGATTACTGAGGGCCTCATTATGACTTTGCCACGGGGAGGAGGCTGCCTTCATGCCAGCTTCCTCCACCCAGTTGTATTACGATGCTTCCACCGGGCTGACTGGCAGAAACATCATATTATGACATTTCCGCCAGTCAGCCTTGCGGAAACAGTGCCACAGCATTGGCCATCACACAACAGCACCCTCTTCTAATAGCCATCACACCCACCCTCAAGAGAAGTCAATCCTAGGTATTAATAATTTTTGCAAAACCTGCCCACTAAGGCACCCTAGGGTTGGTTATTCCTAGTGTATCCACATCAGAAGAGTCCTTAACCATCCTTCACTCCCACTAGCGATATAAAAAAGAGAACAAGAAAACTTGTCTTTGCCCCTGAAGGCCCCAGCTCTTCAGGATGACTTTGAGTGCATTTTTGCCAGGCCAGAACTTCTGCGTGGGTAGAGGAGCACACTAGTACTTTCTATAATCACTACTTCCCTGTGCACCAACACCTTTTTCAGGTCTCTGAATTGTCCAGAACCACCAATTCCTTACCCTTATTATCAGCATTTTCTTTCTAAGGCCTTGAAGGTAGTCTGTACAGGGAGGCAGGACTTGGCAGGTCTCAAGATGACTGAATTTTCTGAAGGTAAAGGGCATCCTCTTCACTCCATGTTAGTTGAGCCAGGGTGCCTTGCTATCTAATGAGCTCCTTGGTGTTCTATGTTCAGAGGCGTGGCAAAGAGATGGCTTTACAAAAGCAGAGGAGACTTTTAGAAGTGGCCATACTATGCTTTCTTGTACTACCTCGGCAAAGGTGCCTGGGAGCAGCAGGAGTGCTGTAGTCCAGCCAGTCTTTGGAGGCAGTGCCAAAATGTCCACTGATCTAGGTGTTCCAGGAAAAATAATGGGTGGTACCACAGGCTGTGCTTTCAGGCCAGGAATGTGTGAGTGATTGGCCATATTGGGGGTTATTCTAACTTTGGAGGAGTGTTAATCCGTCCCAAAAGTGACGGTAAAGTGACGGATATACCACCAGCCGTATTACGAGTTCCATAGGATATAATGGACTCGTAATACGGCTGGTGGTAAATCCGTCACTTTTCCGTCACTTTTGGGACGGATTAACACCTCCTCCAAAGTTAGAATAACCCCCATAGTGTGGTATAAGGTAAAATCAGTTTCACAGACCCGTTAAAGCAATGTCAGTCACTGAAATTGTGTACTGGAGTGGTATACTGGAGAAGTCGGCAGCCGCAGTACCATGTGCCCCACACTCATCGGGTAATTACTCATACACATTTACATCGCCTGTCCTTTCACTACATCACAGACCAAGGGAGTGATGCACTGTCAATAAAGTGAGGTGCCCTACTGAACGGATACATTCCAAACTGCAGTGATGCCTTGAGTATTTTGCACTAGGTCCCTCACAAACAAATCTGAGTGTGCTGAGTGCAACAGGTCAGATTATTGGAGGTTAAGAGCAAAGAGGAGTTTTTCATGACGGTCCCTGATTCCTGCCAAAGTAGTATAAAGAGAGGGAAGAAGATCCTATGAAGAACCCTGATCTTACTAAAGGGGAACAATCTCTGCTAAACAAAGTCACTGCTTTACATGTTGACATAGATAAGACCAACAAGGTTAAAGATGTATTGGAGACTCTTCATACCGGCCCATCAATCACCTATGTACCCTTCACTGCAAGATCATTGAAATCACTCTTGGCACGACTCCAAGATCACATCCACACCAACAATCTGCAACACTGAGCCATATACCTTAAAATGCATCCACAATGCCTTCCTGGTCAAAGATAGAGATGGCCCATGTCTCTTCATATCACTCGACCTTTCATCCACCTTCAAAACTGTCAACCATCCAGCTCTCATCATCACCCAGAAGTCTTGATTGGTCTTGGATGACATCTAGTAGTGGTTCCATGGCGGCAGCTGATGAGTATATGTTCCTGAAGGTGAGTGTCTCCTTTTATAGAGTTCGATTTCCGCCTGGGTTTCCGTGGCGTTGCAACCGCGGCAGAAATCTTGGTGGTGTGCAGCCTTGTAATATGTCCTGTGGAAACATGATCTCCACTGGCCTGCAGGTGCTTTCAGTCGTCCGTGGTGGTCTGACCGAAATGGCAATGACAGAGGTGCCTTGGCTGTATTCCATAGAGAATACCACCAAGTCATAATTTGGCAGTTTTCTCCACCAGCCTGTTGGCATTATGACCGCCACCGCCAAACTCATAATGACCCGCTTTGTGTCATTTACTTGGTCACTTTAGGCCAAATTCACAAAAAAAAGAACCCTTGAATTTGTTTCCTTGCGTCCAGTTCAAGACTCTTCCTTAGCCTTACACGGGGTACACTTTCACTGTTTGCCTGCTAAGTTTTCTTTGTAGAGTGTAATATGCTATGTATTGCCATTGTTGAGCATGGGTTGGGGCCGTGGCTCATAGAAAGTAAAACCTTGATTGGATCAGTCAATCAATCAGTCGATTTGTAAAGCGCGCTACATACCCGTGAGGGTTTCAAGGCGCTGGGGGGGGAGGTGCTGCTACTGCTCGAAGAGCCAAGTCTTGAGGAGTTTTCTGAAGGAAAGAAGGTCCTGGGTCTCTCGTAGATCTGGCGGGAGGGTGTTCCAGGTTTTGGCGGTGAGGTATGAGAATGATCTGCCGCCGGAAGATTTGCGTCGGATGCGGGGGATGGAGGCGAGGGCGAGGTTAGCGGAGCGGAGATGTCGGGTGGGGGTGTAGAAGCTGAGTCTGTTGTTAAGGTATGATGGTCCGGTGTTGTGGAGTGCCTTGTGTGCGTGGGTGAGGAGCTTGAAGGTGATCCTCTTGTTGACGGGGTGCCAGTGAAGGTCTCTTAGGTGGGGGGTGATGTGGCAGTGGCAAGGGATGTTGAGGATGAGTCGGGTGGAGGCGGTTTGGATGCTTTGGAGGAGTTTGGATGAGATACCGGTGTAGAGGGCGTTGCCGTAGTCGAGTCTGCTGCTGACGAGGGCCTGGGTTACTTTTTTTCTTGTTTCTGTTGGGATCCATTTGGAAACTCTGCGAAGCATGCGGAGGGTGTTGTAGCAGGAGGAGGAGATGGCACTGACCTGTTTTGACATGGAGAGTGAGGAGTCGAGGGTGAAGCTGAGGTTTTGTGTGCTGTCGGTGGGTGTCGGAGGGGGACCCAGCGTGGACGGCCACCATGAGTTGTCCCAGGCGGAGGGGGTGTGCCCAAGGATGGGGACCTCTGTTTTGTCCGAGTTTAGTTTTAGCCGGCTGTATCTCATCCAGTCGGCGATGGCTTTTAGTCCCTTGTGGAGGTTGGTTTTGGCGGTGTGCGGGTCCTTGGTGAGGGAGAGGATGAGTTGGGTCTCGTCGGCGTAGGAGATGATGTTGAGGTTGTGCTGGCCGGCCACTTGTGCGAGGGGGGCCATGTAGATGTTGAACAGCGTCGGGCTGAGGGATGAGCCCTGGGGTGCGCCGCATATGATGTTGAAGGCTTTGGATTGGTATGGGGGAGGCAGACTCTTTGGGTTCTGCCGGCGAGGAAGGATGTGGTCCATTCGAGGGCTTGGTCCTGGATTCCTGCTGCGTGGAGGCGGGATTTCAGGGTGTGGTGACAGACGGTGTCAAAAGCGGCTGATAGGTCTAGGAGGATGAGGGCTGATGTTTCTCCATTGTCGAGGTGGCTTCTGATGTCGTCTGTGGCTTCTGATGTCGTCGTTTGGATGCAGGTGTCCCTCCCTTCCACCAGCAATGGTAACCAATAGTATCTTACCCACAGTAGAACTGAATGTATGGTTTAAACCACATTATTTGTCATGTGTAGCAGTTATAGATACAGGTATTTCATCACAAACAGAACACTAAGCGTTAAATACATGACCTGTAATAAAATCACAACAAAGACTGTTGGTAATATTAGAGTTTTCTCTGTCAAGTCAATAACGCATGCAATCTGTAATTCAGTTAGCATGTTTCTCCCATTTTTTGGACTGTACTATGATCTGATATCTGCACTGCACTGTAGTACTAAATGGGTGAACACACATTTATTAGTACACTGGCTGCAAAATGTGTTTTTCGGGTCACATTTATTTTTACAAGCATTAAATAGTTGCACATAGATGTGAGTTATGAACATGGGTTCTTTACCCACTATTAAGAGATTCCAATGTTTTAAGATAGTGTTACTCACTGCTGTTGTAAGTGGTCCAATTTATCAGCATGCTGGTATTTGTACCTATTAGAAAAATGCCTTTTTTATCTCAACTAAATAATGTCAAACTAACATGTTTGGAATTGATTTGAAATGATAATAACAGTCATATAAATGTAGACCATGCTGGCTAGCATAAGGAGAATGTCCGCGTGTTCCAGCTTATGCCTTGTTCATATGTCAACAATAAAGAAATTTCTACTCAATATGACATTAAACATAGAAGTCATTCTGTTTGAAAGAACTGCTCTCATTTGGTCAATACTCCCAGCGGAATAACAATTGGAACTCATCTTGAATTGTATATCAATATTCCTTTGTTGTTCGAGGAATTCACAATAAAGCCACTCTAATTTTTTTCAACTCAAGTCTAAATTTGGCCCTTCAGTAGGGTGCAGATTGGTTGCAGTCGGATAGCCAGCACAGGACAAGACTCACATCTCGGCATACCTATCATACTTAAGCGGTCACAATGAAAATACTAAATAGTGATGGATGGAATGATTAAATTAATGTCAGCCATTGATAATTACTCTGGGTCGTATCACAATATATAAATCATTTTTTTGCTCACCATGCCATAGCGGAGTAGACCCAGCCATATTCAAATCAACATTGATTCTACTCCAAGAGGAACAGTCCAGCCTGAAAAGCCAAGTCAGGTCCTCTCTGAACCAGAACACAAGCAGCCGAAGACCCAAAACTCAGGATGAAACTGACCTCAGGTTGCTTGTATTCAGCTTCAGGGAGGGGCCAGCCCACTTGTTTTGTATACTTTGGTTCACGATAGAAGCAAAGTTTAAAAGTACTATTATTTTGCACGTGTACATGTGTAGTTCTACATTTTGTGTTTTGCAAATGTGAATGTCCCAAGGCTTCTGAGACAACCAACTCTTTATTTCTCAACATCCCCCACTAACTACCTCTGAAATCTTTCACAATCTACTCCTCAACCCCCACCTAAGGCACGTCTCCACCAGCGGTCATGGTGTTTTCTCAAACCTCTGGCTGAGGGGAGTGCAGAAATTGTAGTCACTTACTTGAGAGAGACAAATTTTGCAAGTCATTGTCCCAGTCTGCAATCTCAAATAAAGAACTGGAGAGAGACCTGGTCTGTCCAATGTATAGCAATATGAGATTTGTGAGTCCTGATCATAAGACGATGGGGAAGATCCAGATAATGAGACTGAGATCTCTCTCTCTCTTTCTCTTGCGCTCTCTCTCTCTCTCCCTCTCCTGATGGTTCCACATTTTCAGTCAGTCGAGACAGGTATCAAACTCACTTCACTGATTGCTTCCTATATACCATGTCCCATTCCCATTGACAACTAGAACTACAAGGAGGTCCTGAATATACAAGTATGAAGTTGGGAGATTCACAGTTTTACCTATTCTATCATATCTGTGAAGTCTGAATCTTGCATTACAGTTGTAATTGCAACCCATGTAGCGCTTGCAACCCTTGACAAGGCATTGAAGAGCTTTACGCAGGCAGCACGCTGCTTCAAAACCTAAGATTAGTGGTTGATTCAGTGGTTATTGGTGACTGTTGTTTAGTGGGATTATAAACACAAAAGAAGCAGAGGAACATCAACTAGCTAATACTTGCTCTCTACAATACAACATTACACATCAGTATGGCTAAGCTTCTACAATTGCATGGTGAGGCTTATTATGAACTTTTGTTTAGATCACAACCACTGGTTATTGAAAATAGTAGTCCTCGCCCACACTCAGTGGCCTGTGTCAGCATTGAGCCCTATGTCTAACATCGTTTCTGTTTGGGATGGGTTCAACCACTCGAATGGGAGCACTTACACTTTTGCATTAGGGATCTGAGGTAAGTGACCTATTGGAAATAAAATTGTCTTGAAAACTCATCTGAATTTTATTTCATTTGTTTTTTCTTCTGAAAATGTTTAAAAAGATACTCTAGTAAATGGTAAATTATTAATTGCATAAAAAGGTCAAGTGACTTTCATCAGGACTGAATTATTCACCAAATTGTGAATTATTCCCTATGTGAGGCAACAATTTGACATATTTTAAGTCAAGATCAATGTTCATTGCAGAGTTTTAGGTATGCAGAGGAGGCTTTTTGAGATTGCATGCAATTTGACGATTCAATCCTGTAGATAGAAACAAAATGATTTACTGATGAGATAATGCTATATTAGTTACTTTTGGTAAGTACAAGAATTAGGTAAACTGTCTATCCACTGCTAAGCTTCCGCTACTCCACCCTTTCACCAAGTACAGGTGATCAGGTTAGGGGTTGGAAATGTAGAATAAAGCCTGGACTGATATATAGGGAAATATCGACAGCTTTAGGCTTTGGTTGAAGAAATCATTGACTTTAATATCATAGCAACATGAGCGAATATTCAAAGTAAATCACACAAATGTCAGAAAGGAGATTCTTCAAATGCTGGAGTGGATGTTTTCTGATGTACACTCTTAAAGTTTGGCTCACAGTATTAGTTACAAAAGTTAAATGGGCTTTATTTTGGATGACACATGATATCGGTGAGGATAACTTCAGCATATAGTGGAAGTATTTTACCTGCATTTCTGTGCCTGGGGAATGGAGACCCAAACACAGAAGTGACTAGGATGGATACAGGACTGCCTTTAGAGATTTAAAGAGTGGCTCCTTAGTTGGCCCGTCCCCGTGGCAAGAATCCTCTTCCATTGCCATGTGGAGCTGTGAAAAGGAGTGGGTGTGCTCCTGCTACTCACCATCAGTCCCTGTTAGAAATGGGGTTTCTGTTTGGCTAGGGTATGCACTTAAGCCAGGAAGAACCCACCCACTCTAGTCAGGGCAAGGAAGTTACATGTCCAAGATAACCCCTGCTCACCCCCTTAGTACCTTGGCACGAGCAGTCAGGCCTATCCCAGAGGCAATGTGTACAGCGTTTGCACAACACACACAAAACACGTGTCGCACTATCCCTGCCACAAAGGAAACACAACACCAAGTTATATGAAAATAATCTGTATTGCACACAACATAATTAGACCAAACATTACATGTCAGAAATACCCTGCTACCTTAGCATTTGTCAGAATGTTACACAAGTTACCAATAAGAAGTAGGAGTCACATTAGAACACATAAGTACTCAGGATTCTGCAACACGAGCAGTAGTCAGGAATCATCTTAATAAATAAATGCACTTGTCATAGAAATATCCTACATGCCCATACTAGGAACATTATAAAACATATGGCAAGTCATAAACACACATCAGCTGGAGATGCCCATACTAGGAACATCAGCAAACATATATGGCACATCAAAAATAAGCAGGTTAACACATCAATCCATAACGACCATATGAGGAACATTTAGAAAAGTGTGTGTCTCTTTCAAAGTACCTGTATTATGAGGAATAGGCACTCTAGTGCCAAGAAGAACAAAAGGGGGCCCATGGCGCTCTGTGCGCTCACTCTGGGGGACAATCCGATGATTGGGGAAGAAGGGGGGCAACACGCACCCCCTCCAGTTTTTACAACAGGTCCCTCGATCTCTGGGGGGCCCTCGCTGGGCCTCCACTGGACCTCCAACAAGTGGGGGGGGGGCAAAACAATGCCCCAAAACAACAAGGGGCTACAGTGGGGGTCTCACCCGCCTCCCGCAGAGGCCCACAACAAAACAGGAGGACTGCACCGGGTGGGGAGCCTCCGGTGGGGCTTCCACACCGCCCGCATTCTCCTCAAACTCTCTGGGGCTCCGGAGGGGTAGAGGAAGCCATCGTCAGGACATCTGCGAGGGACTCCGGTGGTACGGGGAGCCTCCGATTAGGCTTCCTTACCCGCCCATCTCCTTTGGCACATGAAAGGCTCCAGACGTGAGCAGGCACCGAAGCGGGTGCCTGCTTGTGCCCCGGGGGCATGATTGGAGCGCTCCTGCTCCTTTTCGCTACTCGAGGGTGCCCCGGGGGCAGAACGTCCCTCGCGCTTTACAGGAGCAGCCTTCCTGGGCTGGGGCGGTGTTTTTCGACGGGAGAAAATCACTTACCTGCGTAAACAAGCAAAAAGAAAGCGTTCTCAAGGTGCGAGGGTAATTATTGCTGAGCGCTTCTCCCAGTGCTAAACACACAACCCCATGAAGTGCCTTCCAGGCACTATAAGGTGAAATAAAGCACCCCTCATGCTTTAAGGAGTTGCAGGGGTCAGGGGCCATAGCACCCTGCCCCTCGGGGAGAAGGTCAAGGAAAAAGGTGCACAGGTGGCAGGGCCCACCAGCAGGCCAGTGCAGGGGGATGTAGGCAGATGGCAGTCTCTCCTAGAGACCCAGCAGGTCACAGGTCAGCACAGCAGCAGCAGTCCATGGCTGTTCCTGGTGAGTCCCTCCAGCATTCTGAGTCCAGTTCCAAGTAACTTCCAAAATGTCACCAAATTGTGGGGAAAACTCCCCTGTACTTATACTCAGTTTTACAGTGTGTTCACAAAGAAAAGGAAGATGAGGTTCCAACCAGTTACAACTGATTCTGGGAGTGCCCCCTCTCTCCTCCAGCACAAGCTCCAAACATCAGTTGGGGGTAAACAACCCTTTTGTGTGATGCCAGGGCACAGCCTTTACAAATGTAGGTGTGCCTAGCCTCTCCCTTCTCTCAGCCTAGGAAGACTATTCAGCATGCAGATGCACCTCTGTGACACCTCCACCCTTCCTGTGTACAGACTGTCTGAAAAGTGTGCACAAAGCCCGACTGTCACTCTGCCCAGACATGGATTGGAGCAAGCTGCAAAACACCAGAGTCATAAGCACAGAGAGATGCTAACTTTCTAGAAGTGGCATTTCTGTGATAGTAACAAACAATTCACTTATACCAGTAAGCAGCATTTCTCATTACCATTACAACCATTCCAAACATGCCTACGCTACCCTTCATAAATCAGACAATACCCCCTAGACAAAAGGCAGGGCATTGCCAATGCAATCCTATGAGAAGGCAGCACTCACAGCATTGAGAAACCAAATAGGCTGTTGGTTACTACCAGGGCAGGCCACGCTACTAGACACATGTCTTGCCTTCTACATACATAGCACCCTGCCCATAAGGCTAGCTAGGGCCTAGCTTAAGGGAGACTTACATGTAGTAAAAGGAGAGTTCTGGGCGTGGCAAGTAAAGCAGGCCTGAGACAGGTTTGAAAGGCTACTTCAGTGGGCGGCGCAAGCAGCGCTGCAGGCCCACTAGTAGCATTTAATTTACAGGCCCTGGGTATAGGGATACCACTGTACAACGGACTTCCAGGTAAATTAAATATGCCATTTAAGTATAAGCCAATCATACCAACTTTAAATGGGAGAGCACCTGCACTTTAGCACTGATCAGCAGTGATAAAGTGCTCAGAGTCCTAGAGCCAACAGCGAGAGGTTATAAAAAGTAGGAGGAAGGAGGCAAAACATTAGGGGATGAACCTGCCAAAAGGGCCAGGTCCAACAGTCCCATAATGAACACCCCATCACCAGTACTTCCACTTCATGCATCTGTGCCCCCACACCCACTCTCTGCACCTTCCTTCCTTCTTGAGACCACGCCACCATCCCCAGCAAACCTCCTTTCTTCTGAGTCCTTGCTTCTTCTTCAGAGGTCACGCAACTGCTCCAATCTCTAGTCACTGGTACTTTCCACATTCCATGCCATACTTCGCCTGGTGTAAAAGTGACAGCTAGGATAACTTAGAAAATGCATATCAAAATCATAGACACTGATAGTGCAGGCTTCTTCGGCCACATTTGGAAAAAGACTCTTGGCAGATTTTCCACATATTTGCTGAAAACACCCTGCAAACTGGCTTTTTTTAAATAATATTCCTGCAAAAATAAATTATAGCATTTTGTTCAGAGGTTTACTTAAAATACATTTAATACTTCGTGGTTTTATGAAGTTGCAAAATGATGCAATTTAACCATTACAAGGCTTCTAGTAACAAATATTTGTTCACGGGAAAGACAACCCCAGACCCTGAACCCTAATGCTTTCCCCATTGACAATGACATTTTCCATGTTTACTAAGAGCTTCTCCCCTTTCAAAAGTCATCTCTTTCTGCATCTCCTCACAAGCCCCTCAAATGATCTTTATCTGGCATGCCAAGGCTTCCATCAGCTGCTTTTTTAAGCTGTAGGACCGTTCTACACTAAACCCGATAATGAATGCCAGCAGAATTGATTGTGGGGTGAGGCAAGACTAGTGGGCGACCTAGCAAACAAGATTAACCGCTACCAGGACAAGCGTAAGACAACATGTATTTTAAAAATGCATGTTCACCCTTGGGCCTCTTCAGGCTGTAATACCAGATGTTTATTGTTACCCAATTCTATGTTATTCATATTATTGACCTCAGAAGGATGAAAGGCTGAGTGGACCTGCCAGTTTCAAACCTGTGATCAAGGAGTCAAATACAGACCCCTAAGGTGGATGAATTCGGCCACTGAACCATAGACAGGCTTCTGCGTAGTGTCAAATATTTTTTATTGTTATTCTTTGAGTTGTATGTAGTGCAAACTCGGCCCAGGGTCATTAGAGGCCTTTACATGAACACAAGATTACATTACACGTTTTTAAGGAATGGGGAGATTAAGTGATCTGCCAAGAATCACAAGATCACTCGACCTCTTCTAGCAGGTCTGGCCACAAGGGCAATGCTTTTTGCAAAAGTGTTAAGTGCCCCATCTATTCATAGACGTGCACCAGTCCATCAATGTACCCATGGTTGCTAATCTGGGTTAGTACTGTCATTCGTACTTACTTTTAATGTGGCTTCTCTGTTTTCCTTTCACTCTTGTGCTGCACAGGACCCTTACTCCTCTGTTTGTACAAAACTGGACGTCAGTCCTATTATTTTGTCTCTAGTATCACTTGGGATGGTCAAGTTCTTCTCGATGGTAGAGCAGGGCTCAGCGTTTGATGATATGCCATCAGTTCACAGACCCTGGAAAGTTCAGTTCTCAGACATCTCGCACAGACTTCTATTTAGAAATGTGTGGTTCCATCAACTTTGCTATCGCGGCTGGAGGAAGTTTTGGAACCTAAGCAGCCTTAAGGGGGCCATTCGATTAATAATGTCACAGTGGGTCTCAAATCCCAGGCAGAAGTCATCGAACAGGTGATTGAGGTGATGCAGAATTGGGTAGAGAGAGATGGTTTTTCCTTCACTGGATGCCCCTTTTAGGTGTCAATACAGTGGCCCGTCCACCCGCCGTGGTGACAATTTGCCCGTTTGCTGTGAGTGACACAGCCCTGGATTTGCATAGAGAAGCAAACAATGCACATCACCACAATTGCACTGGACGCAGACCAAGTAAAGTAACAGTCAGCGCGCAGTTTTTGATAGAAGAAAGTTGTGCCGCAGGTTAATTAAACAAGGTAATGGGTCATCTTACCGGCGTTCCAAAAGTAGCCTGTGACGATGCAGCCTAAAGTGATTAGCAGCCTGCTTAGCCAACAAGCATCGCAGCAGCAGACAACTAATGCAAAACTCACACTGCTTCCAATGGGTGTACCCTGGGGCTAGAGACCGGAGCTGACGGCAACGTAGCTCCCACTGAAGGTGAATGATTAGAGAGGCACTGCCACGAGGTCTCCTCTCCTGGGAACATTTTGTTGGTTTATTTCATTTGTTAATTAGTCCTGAGGATGGTCTCATGTAATTAGGACAACAGTGACTGAAACATCGATGCTGACTCCGTCTCTGCCCTGGATGAAGTCAAGTGCCACCTACTCAACATCTGAAAAGAGTTCTGAAAAGAGTTTACAGACACTGTTCATGTTTGTAGAGCAGTAGAACCTAGATGTGCCTTACACTGTTGAGGGGGTATTGAGTGTATTTCTGGACATGTATGTGTGGATTCAAACTGGACCTGACTTTTAGTACTAAAACAGCATAACCCCTAAATTATTAAATGTGTTGCTGCAGACGATGCACACTATTCTCGATCTGTCCATATATGTGTACTCTCACTCATTTGTCCATTAGGTACTTTGTAGGGTAAGAGCCCAGTACACTTACCAAGGTGATTAATTCATTCATTCACAAACCCTCTGAATAAGTTCTATGGGTTTTTTCTTTGGGTGCAGTGTTGTTGCCTTTTGCATGTACCCAAACTCTCAAGGGGCTATTGGGGTGCCATGTAGTGGTATTACCTACAACAAGAACGATCCCATTAATAAAGAGCACGCACATTAACCATCTCCTGATAGGGTAAACGAAAGGGTGGGTTTCGCTGCAAAAACCCAAAAAGAGGTCAGGCTGAGGACTCAAATAGAGGTTAAGCCTCCTGACCCCTCCCTGGATGTAACCTAACCGCAGGAAGGGTGAAAACGACCACATAATCAGATCACCTGATTGTACGGTTAGCCCAAACCTCTTCCCCATAGATAAGAAGGGGTCAAGGGGCGTACAGGCGTGGGAAAGCAGTGTGAAGATGCTCCCCGCCAACTGTGTCTCCTTGGGTGAGACACGGGCAGCGACATAGCACTGATACCCCATAGTCAAGCAACCAGTCCAAACTCATCACAATGGCATGGATGCTTATCCAGCATTCAGGCCGCACAGAAAGAGGTCTGGCTGTGGACCACAATGGAGGTAAGCCTCCTGACCCCTTCCCAGAAGTAACCTGGTTATAGAGAGGATGGAAGAGCCTATAGGGAGATTCCCTGATTACCCACCTGCCCCGTTCCAAGCTCATCCTTTAGAAAAAGGTGGTGGGTAGATGGCAGGTGCAAGCATGGGAATGTAGCGCCAAGATGCTCTTCATCAAATGTTTCTCTGCATGAGTCATGAACAGCAACATTTCTGTGCTTTCAGTCTACCTATTTACATTATTTAGTATTATTCTTTCATTAAAAATGTTATAGAACGCTAACCTCGTTCAAGGCTTACAGAGTGTTGCACAACAGGTGAGTAGCAGTAGAAAAATTGCAATTACATTACAATTTACATATAGCAATACGTTACGCCTTGATATAGTGATGCAGATAAAATAATAAAAGAGAAGTGCTTCTTGAGATAAAATCCATTCATAGATGAGGTTAACTCTTTATTACTGCCTAGGAGTGTTGGAACAAGTATACATTGATCTTGAGGTGGCAGGAAAAGCGGGGATCTGGCAGCTGTTACTGAGGCAGATCCAGGGGCACCCGAGTGAAATGTGCTGTGTACGGTGATGTTTCTAGTTTTTAATTCCTACTGGGCCCAACACAAGTCACTCACTTTTAAGGCCATCAGCACTAGTTTTGCTCTCACCTCTTCCTAGCTGGATGCTAGCCTAGGAGGTTGATGCTAGCACATTAAGCATAGAAAGACACTCTGCTTGTCACTTGGCTAGTGCTTGAGCTGAACTATGATTTTAGAAGCAGTTTTCAGTTTTTTTTTTACAAATGTCTTCACTTTGTGTCTTAGAGATTGATCCCCAATTCAGTGCTTGTAACAGAGAGAGCCCACAGTGTGCTCCCTCTGATCCTGAGCTTCAGCCCAGCTCCATAAGAAGACCACAACCGCTGTCATGGGTTACATGAATGACTGTTGGTCACTTTGCTGACAAAACTTTCTGGTAGAATGGGCATTCTTTACAGGCACCCTCAGGATCCAAGAACTGAGGATGTCCTCCAAGGGGTTCCCCAATACTTCACTGAAGATGACTCATGGGCACACCCTTGTGGACTGTGCCACTCAGTTGTATGTCAGAGCGGGTGGTGTGCTCCTGCCTGATGGCATCTACCACCCCTTAGAATTCCTTGACAAAGGCCAGGAGAACAGTTTGGGATGCGGGCACAACTCTGGATGAAGAGGAAGTGAGGTGAATTGCAGAGACCTATCCCTCCATGGTGCTCTGATTCTGATTCATAGATATATATATATATATATATATATATATATATATATATATATATATATATATCAAACTCCAAAGGTCGGTCCTAACAGCAATGTGCCTAACTGTCGGTGCTGCGTTGGGGCAAAGGACCAAGCCCATAATATAAAATAGAAAGAGAAACGCTGCACTCCCGGAGATTACATCATCTGAATATTTATTCCAATCAGTAAAGCATTTTGGCACCACAACGCGTTTCGACATCCGTCTTTATCAAGTGGTTTCCGCCATCAAGAGTAACAGGCGGCATGCTGGTACTTATAGTTCTCCCTATTGGCTGCAGCTGAAACATTGGCAAGGGAATTACGGTTACACCGTCATTTCATTAATTTGACTCATGTGAGTAATATACTTGAAAATAAAAAAGTCACCAGGGTAATCTCACGTTCGAATTGTGTGTTTTAACAAAATTAATATCACCAAAGTCCGCATGGTAGCTTAATCAAAAAAACGAACGTGCAGCAGTAGAAATCCACCTGATGAAAACACTTTGTTCTTTTTGCCAAATAGTTATGCCAGCGTTCCGGAACACTCTCTCCTAAAGAATCACAATGTTCACAGTAATCACAAGCCTCGAGTGATTGTCATCCGACTGCATTTTCAAAAAACCTTCACGTTTGTAAATGAAATCAATTCAAGGGTCTCCACTGCATCCGATCTAATTATAGCAGCCTTGTTCTTCAAACAGCCGTGAAGTATATTCACTCGTACTCTACTATTTCACTCGATTCTTCCATCAATGTCATTTAAATATTTCCACCTAATCTGCGCAGTCAAAATGTTCCAGTATGCAAGTAATAACATGTTTTATTGCTCACCTGCGCCTCAGAGCCCAACGTGTAAAAATAAATAAACGATGAAAGTCCATCTCCGGGCCCCAAAATTTCGGGCCACATCAGCAATAAAGTTCAGGGCAACCACATCCCCTCTAGTGCCAAGGGGTAGTGCCTTTCACGAAGAGAGCACTAGGCGTTGTAGAGGTGAGACAGTCATCGTCAATAAATCCTCCAGTGCTGTGCACCATGCAAGAGATAAGTATCTCTCTGCCTTCTTCAAAATTCCAAACCCAAAGCCGGGCACCATCGCTGTGTGTAATAGTGCCTAGGACCAAGCCCATAATATAAAATAGAAAGAGAAACGCTGCACTCCCGGAGATTACATCAGCTGAATATTTATTCCAATCAGTAAAGCATTTTGGCACCACAACGCGTGTTCTGGAACGCTGGCATAACTATTTGGCAAAAAGAACAAAGTGTTTTCATCAGGTGGATTTCTACTGCTGCACGTTCGTTTTTTTGATTAAGCTACCATGCGGACTTTGGTGATATTAATTTTGTTAAAACACACAATTCGAACGTGAGATTACCCTGGTGACTTTTTTATTTTCAAGTATATTACTCACATGAGTCAAATTAATGAAATGACGGTGTAACCGTAATTCCCTTGCCAATGTTTCAGCTGCAGCCAATAGGGAGAACTATAAGTACCAGCATGCCGCCTGTTACTCTTGATGGCGGAAACCACTTGATAAAGACGGATGTCGAAACGCGTTGTGGTGCCAAAATGCTTTACTGATTGGAATAAATATTCAGCTGATGTAATCTCCGGGAGTGCAGCGTTTCTCTTTCTATTTTATATATATATATATATATATATATATATATATATTTGTTAGACTTTTCATCCTTGGCGTGGTCTTCCTAAACTTTTTCTCTCTGTTTCCCAGGTTGTTGATGTGTGCTGGACTCTGTTTTTGCAGTTTTTATTACTCTGGGCACTTTACCACTGCTAACCAGTGCTAAAGTGCAAGTGCTCCTATACAAAATGTGTATGTAATTGGTTTATCCATGATTAGCATATTTGATTTGTTAGTAAGTCCCTAGTACAGTGCACTAGAGGTGCCCTGGGCCTATAGATCAAATGCTACTAGTGGGCCTGTAGCACTGGTTGTGCCACCCGCATAAGCAGCTCTGCGATCATGTCTCAGACCTGCAACTGCAGTGTCTGTGTGTGCAATTTTAACTGTAAATTCGACTTGGCAAGTGTACCCACTTGCCAGGCCTAAACCTTTCTTACATGAAAGGCACCCCTAAGGTAGGCCCTAGGTAGCCCTAAGGGCAGGGTGCAGTGTATGGTTAAGGTAGGACATATAGTAATGTGTTTTATTTGTCCTGACAGTGAAATATTGCTACATTCGTTTTTCACTGTTGCAAGGCATGTCCCTCTCATAGGTTAACATGGGGGCTACCTTTAAATTTGATTAAAGTGTAGATTCCCTTTGGGAGGGGATGGACATGTGGCGTTTGGGGTCTCTGAGCTCACAATTTAAAAATACATCTTTTAGTAAAGTTGATTTTAAGATTGTGTGTTTGAAAATGCCACTTTTAGAAAGTGAGCATTTTCTTGCTTATACCATTTCTGTGACTCTGCCTGTTTGTGGATTCCCTGTCTGGGTCAGTTTGACATTTGGGCTGGTTGCACCTCACCTTAGACAGTGACACAAAGGGAGCTGGGGTGTAGTATGCATTTCCTGATGAGCCATCTGTGTTAGGAGAGAGGGGAGGAGTGGTCACTCGCACCTGAAACGGCTGTCCCTGCCCTCACACAATGCAGTCTCTAACCCCCAGACTGCCCTCACACAATGCAGTCTCTAACCCCCAGGTGAGTGTCTGGGGCCTGGCCTGGGCAAGGCAGGAGAGACTTTGCTTTGAAGTAGGACTACTTCAAAGGAGAAGATGGGTATAAGGAGGGCACCCAAAACCACAGACTTTAGAACACTTCTGGAAACCAAGAGGAACCTCTGCCTGGAGAAGAGCTGAAGAGCTGAGGAAGAAGAGCTGCCCTTCCTGTGACTGTGCTTTGTGGAGCTATCCTGCAGTTGCAGCTTCTGCCAGAGTAAGAGGGCAAAGACTGGACTTTGTGTGCCTTCCTTCTTGTGAAGAGCTCCAAGGGCTTGATTTAGAGCTTGCCTCCTGTTTGAAGTCTCAGGAACAGCAAAGACTTCTCTCTGCCAGCACCTGGAGTCTCTAGAGAGACTCCTACTCTGCCAAGTGGTGCCCATCCAGTTCCTGTGACCCTGAAAGGAGAAGCTGGAAGCCTAAGAGGAAGAAATCCATGCACAGAACGCCGTACGGGAAAAAGATCGACGTGACTCCGATCTACAGCTGAAAAATTGACACGCCGCTGGCTTTGCGGCTGAAAATCGGCACTCGCCTGCAACACAGCCCGAAGATCAACACCCGGGGCTAGAGAAACGACGCACAGCATCGCTGACGGAGGCTGGTGAGATCGAAACATGCTCTGCGTGGTTTTTGGATCATCGTGCGGCTGGATTTCCGACGCAAACACCGCTGGGCATGTAAAAACAACACAAGGCCTGGCCGGACCAGAGTGCTGACCGGATCGACGCATCGCTCTCCTGGGAGAGAAGAAACGACGCACGCCGACCCAACTAAAGGAGAAACAATGCAAGGTGTCAGGAATCCCCAAGTTGCCTCCTGCATTATCTGTCAGCATCCCCAGGGATCAGGGTTGAATCATATCTCTGTTCTTGGTTAAACCTTCATGTTTCTAAGGGGAAACATCCTTTATTACGACTTTTTTTTTACGAGAGTCGTGGTTAACGAAAGCGCAACAACGATTTTTTTAACCATGACTCCGTTATTTTGTGCCTTAACTACGTATGTCCTGAACAACGAACATGCGTGGTTAAGGTACAAAGAAGGGAGTTGGCGAAGGAGGACGACGCAGGTGACAAGGGGTCGACTAAGGTAAGTGGTGGGTTTAGGTTTTGGGAAGGGGGTGGGGGGTCAGGGGGTTTTAGATTTTGGTGTGGGGTTGGGGGGGTGGGGCGTTTTTGGTTTTGGGGAGAGGTGGGGGGTTAGGGGGTTTTAGTTTTTGGGGTGGGGTTGGGGGGGTTGGGCGTTTTTGATTTTGGGGAGGGGGTGGGGGTTTTAGGTTTTGGGGTGGGGTTGGGGGGGTGGGGCATTTTTGGTTTAGGGGAGGGGGTGGGGGGTCAGGGGGTTTTAGATTTTGGGGTGGGGCTGGGGGGGTGGGGCGTTTTTGGTTTTGGGGAGGGGGGTTAGGGGGTTTTAGGTTTTGGGGTGGGGTTGGGGGGGTGGGGCGTTTTTGTTTTTGGGGAGGGGGTGTGCGGTTAGGGGGTTTTAGGTTTTTGGGTGGGGTTGGGGGGTGGGACGTTTTTGGTTTTGGGGAGGAGGTGGGGGGTCAGGGGGTTTTAGGTTTTGGGGTGGGGTTGGGGGGGTGGGGCGTTTTTGGTTTTGGGGAGGGGGTGGGGGGTCAGGCGGTTTTAGGTTTTGGGGTGGGGTTGGGGGGGTGGGATGTTTTTGGTTTTGGGGAGGGGGTGGGGGGGTCAGGGGATGTGAGGTTTTGGGGTGGGGTTGGGGTGTTTTTGGTTTTGGGGAGGTGGTGGGGGTTAGGGGGTTTTAGGTTTTGGGGTGGGGTTGGGGGTGGGGCGTTTTTGGTTTTGGGGAGGGGGTGGGGGGTCAGGGGGTTTTAGGTTTTGGGGTGGGGTTGGGGGGGTGGGGTGAGGGATGTAGGGTGAATGGTGCCTATTAGTAATGATTTTATCAGGAATGCCTTTACAACGAAATATCGTTGTTAAGGCATTCGTGGTAAAATCATTAGTAGTAAGAACGAGGTCGGTGTTCCGACCTCGTTCTTAAGGCACTAGTTGTTTTCAAAGTCGGTGTTCCGTCATACAACCGTTTCTAAGTAAACATAATGTGCTGTGTTACACATTTGGTTTTATCAATGTGTTTTTTTTTTACCAATGCTTGTTTGCTAATGTGAGCAGGTTTAGACATGAGCGTTCTAATTAGGTGTGGTGACTCATCCACAAGTGGAAACTCAACTGCTTTCCTGATTGGCTATAAATAGCAGAGTGAAGCATGCCTGCATGCTTTGCTTTGTTTCCTGATCTCAGCATCTGACAAGGCAGTCCAGCCCCTGCTGTCATCCTCGTATTCAATACTTTTGAGGCAATTGTTTTCTTCATTCCTGTACCAGCTGACACCAGGCATTCCTCCAGCACTCCAGAAAAGACTGCAGCTAAGTGACTAGTATTCTCGAGGGAGTTTGTTCTTTGAGCGCTGCACTTTCCTAGAACAGCTGGTGTATTTCAGACCTCTTATTTTGGCAGAGTGCTTATCTTGAAGAGACAAATGCATTTCTGAACTGCTTCAGGAAATCTGCGTGAACTCAAGTACTACAATAAGTGACAGTGCAATTTTAAAAGAGCATTTACATGACTTTTCTTTCTCTAATAGTATAAGACTTGGATTTAAATTATGTCATTCATGCCTGTGTTTCAGGTTTGAGAAATTTGCTTTTTGAAGGGTTTTTCACACACACTGTGAAACCAAACAAAACTGTGCCACCCTAACTGTTTGACCCCAGAGTGGACATTTGTATTTCTTGGATTGTTTGTGTTTCTTTTAGTTTAACCCTTTGCATGCAGGAAAGTTACATATGATATAATTAATACCCTTGTTTGTCTTTCTTGTGCATGATAAGTGCAACCACAGTTCTAATTGTAGTGTGCAACAGTGAAGCCAGCCCTAGTGTCACAGTACTTATTGTTATGGTACTCAGTTTGGGTTTTTGGTAATGCAGTGTTAGTAATTGGGCCAACAGTCATTATTATCCAAGAAAAGTGGTGGAGCATCCCGGTGTTCTTCTACCGCTCCTGTGTCCATATCAGAAAGAGAGATTCAGTTTCACGGAGGTTGAGTGCACTAACTGTACTAACACTCTGTCAACAATGACCTGCCCCCTCGAAGATACAGGGTGCCTGGCTGGACCGACAAGACATGGCAGTGTTTTGTCTCTTTCTCTTCCACTCCCCGTTTCCTTTTGGAGCACCTGTCGGGGTTTCTGTGTCCATCAGGAAGTGCCGAGAGGCGTTCCAGGAGGTCGGGGGCATACCATCGCCCCTGCAGACATCCTGCTTTTCAGGTGGGTGGCCCGTCTCGACATAAAGCCAAGCCGCAACATACAGGGCTGCCTGAGCATTGGATTCCTCAACGGGTACTTTCCAAGGTTTAGCACAGGCTTTACCAGCTGATCAGGATGCTCCATCTTCATTAGATTTAATTAGGGCCCTAGCAGGATTACAGAAGGAAGTTCTTTCCTTAAAGCAAGAGAACCTGGAGTTGCACACTGAACTACAGTGGGATAAACCACAGGACACCCCCTGGGGAAGAGTCAAACTAAAACAAAGACCTCCAGTACTACAGGCCCCTCAGTTTGACCCGTCTAATCATGTTCCTAGACCCGATTCAGGCCCAATGTCTTCCACCACACAACCCATGCAGGTAATGGTCACAACAACAATCCCTGTGCCCTTAGCTCCTCCAAAAAGGTTTTTTGGAGATAGTGCCAAGTTCAACTTTTTTCTTAACCAGTGCCAGCTACAGTTTTTGTGTCGGCATCTGCATTCCCCAACGATGCTCCAAAGGTAGCTTTTATTATCTCTTATTTGGGAGGCAATGCAGCTAATTGGCCTATTCCGCTGGTGGAGCGCAATGACCCTATCCTGTATGATTTCAACCGGTTCAAGGAAGCCTTCCGGAAACTGTTCGCCAGACACCTCTTTGTGCAAGCCAGTGACAATGAGTTGCTGAACTGGCTCCAGGGAAACAAGGATCTACTGTCCTATATCACCTCTTTCAATCGTTTGGTAGCAGAGACTGAGTGGCCCGAGGAGAAGAGGACCTTCCTCTTCTATCGTGGCCTTCGGGACGATCTCAAGGATGTTCTAGCCCAAATTGTGGAACCTCCTATCCGAGTTCATTGACCTGGTGGTACAATTAGATCACCGTTTGAGTGAACGTAAGGGATAAAATTACGGGGTGACACACTCTTAGTGGTGTTCAAAACTGAGAAAAAGGAGTCCACCATTCTGACTCATGATACACCTGAGCCCATGCAAATTGGCAGTGTGCGGGCCCACTATCTAAGGACGAGAAAGAACGTAGGAAAAAATTTAAACTGTTTTTATACTGCGGTAAGGCAGGGCATTTTGCTCGGGAATGTCCTAACAAGCCTACTGCTCCAAAGAAAGCCATCAGAGCTGTAACAGTGCCTGAATTCTCTCTTCCTGACCAGGCGGAAATAACTTCTGAGATCATTTTATCGAGCGCTTCTTTCAATGTGGTCTCACATCTTCTAGCTAGCACCACCAGTCCAGCACCTCAACATCTAACTCTTATTGTGACGTTAGTGTTGTCCCCTCAGGTTCGTAAGGTCATTCCCATATTGCTTGACTCTGGGGCTACTGGAAACTTTTTAGACTTGGGTTTGGCTAAAATCCTAAATATTACGACTGTCAGAAACGACATCCCTGAACCAGTCAGAGCCGTGGATGGTTCAGAATTGTCCTCCGGGCTTATTGTTTATCAAACAACACCCTTGTACATGCTTTGTGCAAACAACCATACAGAACAAATTAAGTTTTACCTCATAGATACCCCAGTATTTGGAGCCATTTTGGGGATATCCTGGCTTCAGTTACACAATCCCAAAATTGACTGGGCAGCAAGGACAGTGACATTAGACTCTAAACATTGCTGGAACTCCTGTTACTAAGACAAACCATTACTAGTGACACCCTTGCATTGTGGGTCTACACATAGTACGGCTATCAAGCCGGACGACACACTGGCCATTCCTGCACTGTATAAAGACTTCCATGATATCTTTAGTGAACAGAAGGCCACCCAGCTGCCGCAACATAGGTCATACGATTGTCGTATAGACTTGATTCCAGGGGCAACGCTACCATGTAGTAGGGTGTATGCTCTTTCTGAGCCTGAGAATCGAGACCTGCAAGACTACCTGGATGATCTATTGGCTAAGGGTTTTGTTTGTCATTCAACATCACCAGTATCGACGTCTTTGTTCTTCGTGCCCGAGAAGAATCATGAGCTGCATACCTGTATAGGTTATCGAGCAGTGAACAAAGTGACCATAAAAATCGGTATCCACTTCCGTTGATCCCAGTACTTTTAGATCAGGTATGTCAGTCAACCATTAATACTAAACTCGACCTCCGGGGCGCCTACCATTTGATCTGAGTGATAAAGGGGGATGAGTGGAAGACGGTGTTCCGAACTAAATTCGGACTCTTTGAGTACACAGTGATGCCCTTCGGGTTGTGTAATGCTCCTGCAGCGTTTCAATTTTTTATTAATGAAGTGCATCAGGAGTTTCTGGATATCGTGTAGTGGTATACGTAGATGACATTTTGATCTATTCGTCTTCCACTGAGGAACATATAGGGCATGTAAGAGCTGTTTTACAATGGCTTTGTGAGCATCATCTCTTCGCCAAGCTGGAAAAATGTGTTTTTCACGCTCCAACTGTAGAATTCCTGGGATATGTGATCACTCCTGATGGAATTTACATGGATAGGTCCAAGGTACAGGCTATCCTGGATTGGGTAGCCCCAAGATCCATCAAGGAAGTGCAACAGTTTTTGAGCTTTGCAAATTTTTTAGGAGATTTATACCTCACTTTTCTACTGTGGTATCTCCCATAACTCGTCTCCTACGAAAGGGGGTTAAGTTCCTCTGGGATGCAGAAGCTGAGAAAGCCTTCCAGCATCTTAAAAACACCCATTGAAGCACCCATCCTCCATCATCCCGACCGGGCTCAGCCATTTTTCGTGGAAGCAGACGCTTCCCAAATGACAGTGGGTGGTGCCCTGTCCCAACGAGATCCTGAGTCTGGGTATTTCCATCCAGTAGCTTACTTCTCAAAGAAATTGCTACCCGCAGAGCAAAATTACACGGTGGCGGAGCTGGAACTTCTGTCCATCAAGCTTGCCTTCCAGGAATGGCGTCACCACCTACTAGGAGCTAGACACACCGTAACTATTTACACAGATCACCGTAATTTACAGTTTTTTTAAGCGACCAAGGCCCTGACACTTCGTCAATTACGCTGGCTTCTATTCATTAACGAGTTTGACTTCGTAATCACATATAGGCCTGGTACTACACAACAAAAGGCAGACACATTGTCAAGGATGTGTTTTTCCTCTGATGTTGCGCTAGGACAGGTCAGAAGCATGATACCCCCAGAAAAAGTCGTGGCTGTGTGGACTTCCCAAGAGTTCCTTGAGAAAATATGGGTAGCCCAACACAAGGTTCCCTGTTCAACTGATGTGTCTGAAAAAGAGGGTTTACTATACCATGCTGATCAGTTCTACGTCCCTACCAAAGAATTACGGGATACAGTGTTACATTGGGGACATGATTCTGTCCTCGCAGGTCACCCGGGTGAGAAAAAGATGTTAGATCGCTGTCAAAGATGGTTTTGGTGGCCCACACTTGTGCAGGATGTCAGAAGCTACGTCCAGACTTGTTCCACCTGTGTTCGGGCTAAAACCCCACATACTCCAGCCACAGGATTGTTACTTCCCATGCCAATTCCGGCGCCCCATGGCATATCATAAGTATGGATTTTATTTCTGATCTCCCAGCTTCCAATGGACACACTGTCATATGGGTGGTTGTTGATTACCTAACTAAAATGGCTCATTTTGTTCCATTAAAATGCCTCCCTACGGCTTCCAAGCTCTCTGATTTGTTTGTCCAATACATTGTATGGCTTCATTGGTTTCCCACCACAATTGTTTCCGATCGTGGCCCCAAATTTCTTTCACGCTTTTGGCGTAGCTTCTGTTCCTCTGCCGGTATGGACGTCTGCTTGTCCTCTGCATATCATCCACAAACAGATGGGCAGACGGAATGTGCCAACCAATCGCTGGAGCAAATCTTGAGATGTTACATTGACACATGGTCTATTGAGTGGGATAAGGCTTTACCTCTTGTTGAATTTGTATATAACAACAGTGTCCACATGGCTACAGGAGCATCCCCATTTTACTGTTTGTTTGGTCTGCACCTAAGAATTATACCTATAACTGGGTCCCAAACATCCACAAGAGTCCCATCAGTACAGAAACACCTTAAAGAGTTACAGGAGATTCCAAAACAAGTACAACACCATTTAAAACTCTACCAAGCTCAAGTAAAAAAACAAGCAGACAAAAGAAGGAGACTTGCTCCCTCTTATCAGATATGAGATCAGGTGTGGTTCTCATCAAAAAATCTCCATCTTGCAGCGTCCAGAAAATTAAACCCCCGATTTCTTGGCCCCTTTCCTATTGCCAAAATCATCAATCCTGTGGTAGTAGAACTAACATTGCCAGATGATTTCAAGGTACACCCCGTGTTTCAAGTGTCGTTACTCCGTCCCTAGTCCCCTGATACCCACGATGCACCACCACCTCCCCCGGTAAAAGTACACGGGCAATGTGAATTTGAAGTGGCCAAAATTCTTGACTCCAGGCGCGTCCGTGGTGTTCTACACTATTTATTGGCTTGGAAAGGCTATGGGCCTGAGGACAATTCCTGGGAACCCGCGTCCACAGTTCATGCTCCACGTCTTACTAAAAAATTCCATCTCCTGCACCCTTCTAAGCCCCGCCCTTTGAGAGGGTCATTGGAGGGGAGGACTGTCAGGAATCCCCAAGGTGCCTCCGGTGTTATCTGTCAGCATCCCCAGGGATTAGGGTTAAATCATATCTCTGTTCTTAGTTAAACCTTCATGTTTCTAAGTAAACAGATTGTGCTGTGTTACACAACTGGTTTTTATCAATGCTTGTTTTACCAATGCTTGTTTGCTAATGTGAGCAGGTGTAGACACGTGCTTCTAATTGGGTGTGGTGTAGACATGTGCTTCTAATTGGGTGTGGTGACTCATCCACATGTGGATACTCAACAGCTTTCCTGATTGGCTATAAATAGCACAGAGAGAAGCATGCCTCCCTGCTTGGCTTTGTTTTGCTTCCTGATCTCAGCATCTGACTTGGCAGTCCAGCCCCTGCTGTCATCTTCGTATTCAAGACTTTTGAAGAAATTATTTTCTTCCTTCCTGTACCACCTGGCACCAGGCATTCCTCCAGCACTCAGAAAAGACTGCAGCTAAGTGACTAGTATTCTCCAGGGAGTTTGTTCTTTGAGCGCCCCGCTTTCCTAGAACAGCTGGTGTATTTCAGACCTCGTATTTTGGCAGAGTGCTTATCTTGAAGAGACAAATGCATTTCTGAACATTCATTATTATTATCGTAGTTACTTGCCTAAATGTGCTTCAGGAAATCTACGTAAGCTCAAGTACTGCAAAAAGTGACAGTGCAATTTTAAAAGAGCATTTACATGACTTTTCTTTCTCTAATAGTATAAGACTTGGATTTAAATTATGTCATTCATGCCTGTGTTTCAGGTTTGAGGAATTTGCTTTCTGAAGGGTTTTTCACACACACAGTAAAACCAAACCAAACTGTGCCACCCTAACTGTTTGAACCCAGAGTGGACATTTGTATTTCTTGGATTGTTTTTGTTCCTTTTAGTTTAACCCTATGCATGCAGGAAACTTATATGTGATATAATTAATGCCCTTGTTTGTCTTTCTTGTGCATGATAAGTGCAACCACAGTTCTAATTGTAGTGTGCAACAGTGATGCCAGCCCTAGTGTCGCAGTACTTATTGTTATGGTACTCAGTTTGGGTTTTTGGTAATGCAGTGTTAGTAATTGGGCCAACAGTTATTATTATCCAAGAAAAGTGGTGGACCATCCCGGTGTTCTTCTACCGCTCCCGTGTCCATATCAGAAAGAGAGATTCAGTTTAAAGGAAGTTGAGTTCACTAACTCTACTATCACTCTGTCAACAACGACCTGCCCCCTCGAAGATACAGGGTGCCTGGCTGGACAGGTAAGACTTGGCAGTGTTTTGTCTCTTTCTCTTACACTCCCCCTTTCCTTTTAGAACACCTGCTGGGGTTTCTGTGTCCACCAGGAAGTGCCAAGAGGTGTTCCAGGAGGTCGGGGGCATACCATCGCCCCTGCAGACATCCTGCTTTTCAGGTGAGTGGCCCCGTCTCGACACAAGGTGTCACTCGTGAGTGAAATCGATGCATCGCAAGCCCTTTTTGATGCATATTCGCCCGTCTGGGGTTATTTTTGACACACCCAAGGTACATGTTCATGCTAACAGTGTTATTGTGTGTATAAAACTACATGAAGACTCTGTTTGCTTTTGAATTGATAACTTGACTTGTGTAGTGTTGATTTTTGTCATTTTGGTCTTGTTTTGCTTAGATAAATATTTTATATCTTTCTAAAACTATGTTGTGTCATTTTGTAGTGTCTCCATTACGTTATTGTGTGTGTTGGTACAAATACTTTACACCTAGAACCCTGAACGTAAGCCTACTGCACGTGCCAAGCTACCAAATGGGTAAGCAGGGGTTAGCTGAGGGTGATTCTCTTTTACCCTGGCTAGAGGGAGGATCCTTGCTTGGACAGGGGGTAACCTGACTGCCAACCAAGGACCCCATTTCTAACAATATATATATATATTCACTTAAAAAAACAAATGTTACAGGGACGTTATAGTTATGTTGTGAATGTACTCGCAGAAAACAATAACTGTAACTCGCGGCATAAGGTAACTATCACTCACACCCTTGCCATGCACTGCTAAATATCCCAGATATTACAACACTCATGACAACTTTTAAAACGTCAATAATATCATTTTTTATAAAGTTCTTTTTTGCAACACCAGAGCTTAGGGGTCAGAGTGTACTTACCCTGCCCCCTTTTGCTTTTTTCTGCGTTTTTTGTTGGGACTCGGAGGCCAATCAGAGCTCTGCATTTCCCTGCACAAGCTTGTCATTATTTCTGAAGTCGTCAAGGTCAGGGATATACAAATTTAGATTTCCTTTATTATCTCAAAAACTCCTGAATGGATTTACACCAAACAACCAAAAGAGTAAGCTGCATACCGACAGCTAGCTTTCTGCCAAATTTGGTGCAATTCCGTCTAGTGGTTCGGGCTCTAGTCGTGTTCTAAGCTGCTATGGGAATTAACATGGGAAATGCATGTTTTTTTAAACCCCTCTTTTTCTCAGTGCCCGCTTGACGGATCACCCTGAAACTTTCTGTACACAACATGAATCACTGGGGCACTTTTTGGGGAAGATTTCATGAAGATTTGTAAAACGGTGCCAAAGATATAGGTGAGTCAATAATCGCTTGTTCAACGGAAACTAGGTCCTAAATATAACTGGCCCCCAGTAGGTAATATATATATGTATATATATATATATATATATATATATATATATATATATATATATATATATATATAAATATATATATATATATTATCACACAAAGGAGCAAGCTTTCTCAGGCTGGTGCAGACGCTAGGGGTGGACCTTCCCTCGTTTAATGTTCAAACAAAGACTGCTCGTACGCTGCACTCCAGGAGAGTGTTTACATTGGAAAATATTAAGCATTCAAATAAAAGGGAGAATATCACTTTGCAAGAACGACAAGCCCTCAAGGAACTAATGATCAACCCTAACCTGGAGATCAAACCATCTGACAAGGGAGGGAACATAGTGATTATGGAGAAAAATTATTTTTTGGAAGAAGCATATTGTCAACTGAATGTGAGTACCAACTATTCAAAACTAAACATTTATCCTATGAATGATCTAACTATTGAGCAGAATAAAAAACATGAGAGATGGCATAGTGAAGGCCTGTTAAATGATGGTGAAATACTATTCTTAAGAAATGACAGTCTGACCCTTCCAACAATATGGCCCTGATTACGACTTCGGCGGAGGGGATTCCTCCATCCCAAATGTGACGGATATGCCGTACCCTGTATTACGAGTTCCATAAGATATAATGGACTCATAATTCAGCGGACGGGATATCCGTCACGTTTGGGACGGAGTAATCCCCTCCGCCGAAGTCATAATCAGGCCCTATATTTTTTTCCCATAATACATAAAACCCTTAAAAACCCTCCTGGGAGACCTATAATATCAAGTTGTGGCTCTTTATATGAGAATGTATCAACATACGTGGACTATTTTTTAGCCCCTTTGGTATCCACCCTCAGTTCATATTCAAAAGATACTGGTGATGGCCTCAGAATACTGGCTGAGACAGGATGGCAAGAAGGATATAAGCTGGTAACCATAGATGTATTATCTCTACACAATTTGATAAACCATGAACTGGGCTTGAAAGCAGTACAGTACTTCCTGCAACAGAAAAACATAAAGGAACTGAGACACTCACAAATGCTAATACAGATGATTGAGCTGTGTCTTAGCCATAATGTATTTCTCTTTAATCATCAAATGTACTCACAGATATGCAGGACGGCAATGGGAATTTCCTTCTCACCGAGCTACGCCAACCTCACCATGGGTGGGAAAAACATATAGCTTGGGGAGAGGATAATGAGGAATATGCGAAGAAAGCAGTAATCTGCCTATGCTATATTGATGATTTGTTCCTTATATGGAACGGAACAGAATTAGAATTCATGCAATACTTTGAACATTTGAATAAGAATGAGGTGGGCTTACAATTTACATGTAACATCAGTACCACTCGTATTCAAGTTTTGGATGTGCTAGTATATATAGAAGAGAATATGATTCAGACCACACTATATCGAAAAGTAACATCAACAAACAGTATCCTACACGTATTTACCTTTCATCCCAAATCATTAACCCCTTCGCTGCCAGGCCTTTTCCCCCTCAGGTGCCAAGCCTTTTTTTGGCTATTTGGGGCAGTTCACGCTTAGGCCCTCATAACTTTTTGTCCACATAAGCTACCCACGCCAAATTTGCGTCTTTTTTTTCCAACATCCTAGGGATTCTAGAGGTACCCAGACTTTGTGGGTTCCCCAGAAGGAGGCCAAGAAATTAGCCAAAATACAGTGAAAATGTCGTTTTTTTCAAAAAAATGGGAAAAACGGGCTGCAGAAGAAGGCTTGTGGTTTTTCCCTGAAAAGGGCATCAACAAAGGGTTTGCGGTGCTAAAATCACCAGCTTCCCAGTTTTCAGGAACAGGCAGACTTGAATCAGAAAACCCAATTTTTCAACACAATTTTGGCATTTTACTGGGACATACCCCATTTTTATGATTTTTTGTGCTTTCAGTCTCCTTCCAGTCAGTGACAGAAATGGGCATGAAACCAACACTGGATCCCAGAAACCGCAACATTTCTGAAAAGAAGCCAAAATTCTGAATTCAGCAAGGGGTAATTTGTGTAGATCCTACAAGGGTTTCCTACAGAAAACAACAACTGAAACAGAAAAATATTGAAATTGAGGTGAAAAAAACATCAATTTTTCTATACGTTTTACTCTGTAACCTTTTCCTGCAATGTCATATTTTCAAAAGCAATATACCGTTACGTCTGCTGGACTCTTCTGGTTGCGGGGATATATAGGGCTTGTAGGTTCATCAAGAACTCTAGGTACCCAGAGCCAATAAATGACCTGCACCCTGCAGTGGGTTTTCATTCTATACCGGGTATACAGCAATTCATTTGCTGAAATATAAAGAGTAAAAAATAGATATCAAGAAAACCTTTGTATTTCCAAAATGGGCACAAGATAAGGTGTTGAGAAGCAGTGGTTATTTGCACATCTCTGAATTCCGGGGTGCCCATACTAGCATGTGAATTACAGTGCATTTCTCAAATAGATGTCTTTTTTACACACTGTCTTACATTTGGAAGGGAAAAATGTAGAGAAAGACAAGGGGCAATGACACTTGTTTTGCTATTCTATGTTCCCCCAAGTCTCCCGATAAAAATGATACCTCACTTGTGTGGGTAGACCTAGCACAGAACACAGAGCTGTTTTTTGCAAAGTGCCTACCTGTAGATTTTGGCCTCTAGCTCAGTTGCCACCTAGGGAAACCAACCAAACCTGTGCATTTTTTAAAACTAGAGACCTAGGGGATTCCAAGATGGGGTGACTTGTGGGGCTCTGGCCAGGTTCTGTTACCCAGAATCCTGTGCAAACCTCAAAATGTGGCTAACAAAACATATTTTCCTCACATTTCGGTTACAGAAAGTCCTGGAATCTGAGAGGAGCCACGAATTTCCTTCCACCCAGCGTTCCCCCAAGTCTCCCGATAAAAATGGTAGCTCACTTGTGTGGGTAGGCCTAGCGCCCGCGACAGGATATGCCCCAAAACACAACGTGGACACATCACAGAAAACAGAGCTGTTTTTTGCAAAGTGCCTACCTGTAGATTTTTGCCTCTATCTCAGCCGGCACCTAGGGAAACCTACCAAACCTGTGCATTTTTTAAAACTAGAGACCTCGGGGAATCCAAGATGGGGTCACTTGTGGGGCTCTGACCAGGTTCTGTTACCCAGAATCCTTTGCAAACCTCAAAATTTGGCTAAAAAAACACATTTTCCTCACATTTCGGTTACAGAAAGTTCTGTAATCTGAGAGGAGCCACAAATTTCCTTCCACCCAGCGTTCCCCCACGTCTCCTGATAAAAATGGTACCTCACTTGTGTGGGTAGGCCTAGCGCCCGTGGCAGGATATGCCCCAGAACACAACGTGGACACATCACAGAAAACAGAGCTGTATTTTGCAAAGTGCCTACCTGTAGATTTTGGCCTCTAGCTCAGCCGGCACCTAGGGAAACCTACCAAACCTTTGCATTTCTGAAAACTAGAGACCTAGGGGAATCCAAGATGGGATAACTTGTGGGGCTCGGACCAGGTTCTGTTACCCAGAATCCTGTGCAAACCTCAAAATGTGGCTAAAAAAAATATTTTCCTCACATTTCGGTTACAGAAAGTTCTGGAATCTGAGAGGAGCCACAAATTTCCTTCTACCCAGCATTCCCCCAAGTCTCCCGATAAAAATGGTACCTCACTTGTGTGGGTAGGCCTAGCGCCCGTGACAGGATATGCCCCAAAACACAACGTGGACACATCACAGAAAACAGAGCTGTTTTTTGCAAAGTGCCTACCTGTAGATTTTGGCCTCTAGCTCAGCCGGCACCTAGGGAAACCTACCAAACCTGTGCATTTCTGAAAACTAGAGACCTAGGGGAATCCAAGATGGGGTGACTTGTGGGGCTCGGACCAGGTTCTGTTACCCAGAATCCTTTGCAAACCTCAAAATTTGGCTAAAAAAACACATGTTCCTCACATTTCTGTGGCAGAAAGTTCTAGAATCTGAGAGGAGCCACGAATTTCTTTCCACCCAGCGTTCCCCCAAGTCTCCCGATAAAAATTATACCTCACTTGTGTGGGTAGGCCTAGCTCCCGCGACAGGAAACGCCCCAAAGCGCAACGTGGACACATCCAATTTTTTGAAAGAAAACAGAGGTGTTTTTTGCGAAGTGCCTACCTGTAGATTTTGGCCTCTAGCTCAGCCGGCACCTAGGGAAACCTACCAAACCTGTGCATTTCTGAAAACTAGAGACATAGGGGAATCCAAGATGGGGTGACTTGTGGGGCTCGGACCAGGTTCTGTTACCCAGAATCCTTTGCAAACCTCCAAATTTGGCTAAAAAAACACATGTTCCTCACATTTCTGTGGCAGAAAGTTCTGGAATCTGAGAGGAGCCACAAATTTCCTTCCACCCAGCGTTCCCTCAAGTCTCCCGATAAAAATGATACCTCACTTATGTGGGTAGGCCTAGCGCCCGCGACAGTAAACGCCCCAAAGCGCAACGTGGACACATCCAATTTTTTTAAAGAAAACAGAGGTGTTTTTTGCGAAGTGCCTATCTGTAGATTTTGGCCCCTAGCTCAGCCGGCACCTAGGGAAACCTACCAAACCTGTGCATTTCTGAAAACTAGAGACCTAGGGGAATCCAAGATGGGGTGACTTGTGGGGCTCTGACCAGGTTCTGTTACCCAGAATCCTTTGCAAATCTCACAATTTGGCTAAAAAAACACATGTTCCTCACATTTCTGTGGCAGAAAGTTCTGGAATCTGAGAGGAGCCACAAATTTCCTTCCACCCAGCGTTCCCCCAAGTCTCCCGATAAAAATGATACCTCACTTGTGTGGGTAGGCCTAGCGCCCGCGACAGGAAACGCCCCAAAGCGCAACGTGGACACATCCAATTTTTTGAAAGAAAACAGAGGTGTTTTTTGCGAAGTGCCTACCTGTAGATTTTGGCCTCTAGCTCAGCCGGCACCTAGGGAAACCTACCAAACCTGTGCATTTCTGAAAACTAGAGACCTAGGGGAATCCAAGATGGGGTGACTTGTGGGGCTCGGACCAGGTTCTGTTACCCAGAATCCTTTGCAAACCTCAAAATTTGGCTAAAAAACACATGTTCCTCACATTTCTGTGGCAGAAAGTTCTGGAATCTGAGAGGAGCCACAAATTTCCTTCCATCCAGCGTTCCCCCAAGTCTCCCGATAAAAATGATACCTCACTTGTGTGGGTACGCCTAGCGCCCGCGACAGGAAACGCCCCAAAGCGCAACGTGGACACATCCAATTGTTTGAAAGAAAACAGGTGTTTTTTGCAAAGTGCCTACCTGTAGATTTTGGCCTCTAGCTCAGCCGGCACCTAGGGAAACCTACCAAACCTGTGCATTTCTGAAAACTAGAGACGTAGGGGAATCCAAGATGGGGTGACTTGTGGGGCTCGGACCAGGTTCTGTTACCCAGAATCCTTTGCAAACCTCAAAATTTGGCTAAAAAAACACATGTTCCTCACATTTCTGTGGCAGAAAGTTCTGGAATCTGAGAGGAGCCACAAATTTCCTTTCACCCAGCGTTCCCCCAAGTCTCCCGATAAAAATGATACCTCACTTGTGTGGGTAGGCCTAGCGCCCGCGACAGGAAACGCACCAAAGCGCAACGTGGACACATCCAATTTTTTGAAAGAAAACAGAGGTGTTTTTTGCGAAGTGCCTACCTGTAGATTTTGGCCTCTAGCTCAGCCGGCACCTAGGGAAACCTACCAAACCTGTGCATTTCTGAAAACTAGAGACTTAGGGGAATCCAAGATGGGGTGACTTGTGGGGCTCGGACCAGGTTCTGTTACCCAGAATCCTTTGCAAACCTCAAAATTTGGCTAAAAAAACACATGTTCCTCACATTTCTGTGGCAGAAAGTTCTGGAATCTGAGAGGAGCCACAAATTTCCTTCCACCCAGCGTTCCCCCAAGTCTCCCGATAAAAATGATACCTCACTTGTGTGGGTAGGCCTAGCGCCCGCGACATGAAACGCCCCAAAGCGCAACGTGGACACATCCAATTTTTTGAAAGAAAACAGAGGTGTTTTTTGCGAAGTGCCTACCTGTAGATTTTGGCCTCTAGCTCAGCCGGCACCTAGGGAAACCTACCAAACCTGTGCATTTCTGAAAACTAGAGACCTAGGGGAATCCAAGATGGGGTGACTTGTGGGGCTCGGACCAGGTTCTGTTACCCAGAATCCTTTGCAAACCTCAAAATTTGGCTAAAAAAACACATGTTCCTCACATTTCTGTGGCAGAAAGTTCTGGAATCTGAGAGGAGCCACAAATTTCCTTCCACCCAGCGTTCCCCCAAGTCTCCCGATAAAAATGATACCTCACTTGTGTGGGTAGGCCTAGCGCCCGCGACATGAAACGCCCCAAAGCGCAACGTGGACACATCCAATTTTTTGAAAGAAAACAGAGGTGTTTTTTGCGAAGTGCCTACCTGTAGATTTTGGCCTCTAGCTCAGTCGTCACCTAGGGAAACCTACCAAACCTGTGCATTGTTGAAAAGTAGAGACCAAGGGGAATCCAAGATGGGGTGACTTGTGGGGCTCTGACCAGGTTCTGTTACCCAGAATCCTTTGTAAACCTCAAAATTTAGCTAAAAAAACATATTTTCCTCACATTTCGGTGACACAAAGTTCTGGAATCTGAGAGGAGCCACAAATTTCCTTCCATCCAGCGTTCCCCCAAGTCACCCGATAAAAATGGTACCTCACTTGTGTGGGTAGGCCCAGCGCCCGCAACAGGAAATGGCCCAAAACACAACGTGGACACATCAAATTTTTTCATAGAAAACAGTGCCTACCTGTGGATTTTGGCCTCTAGCTCAGCCGGCACCTAGGGAAACCTACCAATCCTGTGCATTTTTGAAAACTAGAGACCTAGGGGAATCCAAGATGGGGTGACTTGTGGGGCTCTGACCAGGTTCTGTTACCCAGAATCCTTTGCAAACCTCAAAATGTGGCTAAAGAAACACGTTTTCCTCACATTTCGGTGACAGATAGTTCTGGAATCTGAGAGGAGCCACAAATTTCCTTCCACCCAGCGTTCCCCTAAGTCTCCCGGTAAAAATGATACCTTACTTGTGTGGGTGGGCCAGGTGCCTGCAACAGAATAAGGCCCAGAACTTGTAGAGATAGAGGGGATAGCACAGCGAGTTTATAAGGACATAGGGGGTCATTCTGACCGCGGCGGGCGGTGGTCGCCGCCCGCCATGCGGTCACCGCCAAATGGCCGCTCCGCGGTCAGAAGACCGCGGATGCCATTCTGGCTTTCCCGCTGGGCCGCCAGGCGACCGCCAAAAGAGTGCCCGCCGGCCAAGCGGGAAAGGCCCTGCAACAATGAAGCCGGCTCCGAATGGAGCCGGCGGAGTTGCAGGGGTGCGACGGGTGCAGTTGCACCCATCGCGATTTTCACTGTCTGCAATGCAGACAGTGAAAATCTTTATGGGGCCCTGTTAGGGGGCCCCTGCACTGCCCATGCCAATGGCATGGGCAGTGCAGGGGCCCCCAGGGGCCCCACAACACCCGTTCCCGCCATCCTGTTCCCGGCGGTAAAAACCGCCAGAAACCGGATGGCGGGAAGGGGGTCGGAATCGCAGCGCCGCCATGGAGATTCAGCCCAGCCGGGGGAAATCCGGCGGGAAACCGCCGGACCCGGCTGGGCGACCGCGGCGGTCAGAATAGCAAAGGAAGCACCGCCAGCCTGTTGGCGGTGCTTCCGTGGTCGATCGACCGCCAGGGTCAGAATGACCCCCATATTCTTTTATACATCTTTAGACTGACTCTGCTTTGGGGACCCACATAAGTGAGGTGTCATTTTACTTGGGAGACTGAGGGGAACACTAGGGAGTAGGAATTTTGTGCTGGAGCGGTGATCGTACAAACAAAACTCAGGAAAATATGCTTTTTTAAGCAAATTTTGCGGTTTGCAGAGGCGTCTAGGTAAGAAAATGTTGGGGGATCCACGCAAGCCACATCTGCCTGCACTCCTTGGGGTATCTAGTTTTACAAAATGTCTGGGTTTGGTAGGTTTCCCTAGATGAAGGCTGCACCCAGGACCAAAAACACAGGTGGCCCCTCCCCCCCAAACACAGGTAGTTTTGTAATATATCATTTTGATGTGTCCACATACGTCTGTGATGTGCCAAACACTAAAATTGTGAAAAGAAACGCACTTAGGTTATGTGAAAAAGACCCCTCACCCTCCAACCAAGTTGGTGGCATGCTTCATCATCGGGGTCCCACCTGAGACACCTAGCGTATCTCAAGTGTGCTGCGACGCCTGATTACAGCAGAGCAGGTTTTGTCTTTTGTACCACACATACTGGTTGGATTTGGCACGAGGGTGAGTGATGGTTCAGTAGATCAAATTTTATTAACAAGAGATTTCACAAAAGTGAAATGCACTGGTAATAACTGAAAGGCCAAAAAACTGAACCAATGACTCACAGCTCGTGAGCTGTAAAGCCACGACAAGGCACCAACCGCTTTACAGTCCATTCACACACCTTTCATACATGACATGCACAAGACCATTCACGCCGCCAGCCACGGGCCCAGCGCATTACAAGACTCGCATCCACAGACAGCGCCAGTCAAGGGCCCATCACTTTCATATGCCCACATGCCTGATACAGCAATCACACCAGCTGATGAGTGTGTGGACTGGCGTTTGGCTGGCACCGCCAGCCAAGCGCCACCCCACCCACACCACCAGCCAAGCGCCACCCCACCCACACCGCCAGCCCAGCGCCACCCCACCCACACCGCCAGCCAAGCGCCACCCCACCCACACTGCCAGCCCCCGCCACGCCACCCACACTGCCAGCCAAGCGCCACCCCACACACACCGCCAGCCAAGCGCCACCCCACCCACCCACACCGCCAGCCACGCGCCACCCCACCCACATCGCCAGCCAAGCGCCACCCACACCGCCAGCCAAGCGCCACCCCACGAACACCTCCAGCCAAGCGCCACCCTACACATACCATCCCTTTTTTAAAATTTTTAAACAACAAAGAAACCACTAATCATAAATTAGTACAAAACTACAAACACAAAAGATCTAACTGAATACATGACTAATGCCAACCGTGAAACCGATCATATATATATAGTAAACAGCAGTTTACGCTCACGGAATTTCCCAATAATTCTTCTGTGTGTGGTAGCTCCTGAAACAGCCACCCACACACAGCCCAGGCTTTGAAGGACAATCAGGGCAGTACATCCTAGTCTCCTTCCTGATACCTCTTCGAGCACAGACTCTACATCTCTTAGCAGGAAAGTTTTTTTTGGCCGTGGGAGGAATGTGCTCAGCAAAGTGACGATCTTTCAATCTAACCACATCCTACACCGCTGCTTCTCTAGGAACTCTTGCATGTTCCAGCACAACAAGGCTAGCTATGATAGACTCCTGAAATTTCACAAATGTCATCCTTGACTCTGGAGAACTATCCTTGAACACAACAAAAGCATTAAAAGTTGCCAAGTGGAACAAGTGAACCGCTAATTTCTTATACCACACATAAGACTTACGAGCAGCAGTGTAAGGTTCTAACCTATGATCTACTCTATCAACACCACCCATGTGCTTATTATAGTCTAAGATGCACACAGTTTTGCACACTTTGGCAACCTGACCCCAAACAGCCACAGGTGAAGTACTCTCATCATGGATGGTGCTTAGCATGTATACATCCCTCTTGTCTACAAATTTCAGAGGTAGCAGCTCATCATTCCGCAAGGCACTGCACTGTCCCTTCTCAAGTTTTTTACAGACAAGCTCTTTTGGATAGCCTTTCTGATTAGAGCGGATTGTGCCACAAGCAACAGTGTCCACTCTGAACAACTCCTTGAGCAACCGAACTCCAGTGTAGAAGTTATCTACATATGAATGGTGACCTTTGTTAAACAGTCGTCTACCAAGTTCCCACACAATTTTCTCACTAACTCCAAAAGTGGGTGGACAACCAGGGGGGTCAATATTGGAATCCCTACCAGTGTAGACCCGGAAATTATAAACATATCCTGTACTACTTTCTGACAGCATATACAATTTAATTCCATACCGTGCCCTCTTGCTAGGAATGTACTGCCTAAAAACCAAACGACCCTTGAACAGGACCAAAGACTCATCTACAGATATTTCTTTCCCTGGAACATAGATCTCTGAAAACCGATCTACCAAATGATCAAGGACAGGTCTAATCCTCAAAAGATGGTCAGAATCAGGATGATCTTGTGGCAAGGCTAAAGCATTATCTACAAAATGCAACATCCGAAGAAGAAGCTCATACCGGTTACAACTCATGATGGCAGGAAATATAGCAGTTGCCATCAAGGGACTAGTAGACCAATATGAAGACAGCGATGGCTTCCTTATCAGCCCCATCAAAAAAGTTAAACACAAGAACTTTTTCAACTCTTCCAGATTTGTGGGAATCCACCGGCTAGCTCTAGAGTGTGGCCTAAGTCTGGCAGCGTTGTCCCTCAAAAAATTGCTCTGCATACAAATTAGTCTGCTCAACAATCTCTTCCAAAAATATATCGTCCATGAACAACTCAAAAAAGTTGACGGGCAAAACGTTTTCCGTATTAACTCGACACCCTGGAAAACCAGTAAACGCAGGCAACTGTGGCTGCTCCATGTTTGGTGCAACCCATGTGTCAGGTCTTCCAATGGGAAGCCTTTCAGCCGCTGGCTCCTACACCATTGGCACATCACTGTCCTCCTCTAAAACAGGCCCTTCATCAGCACTGAGAGTGGCTTCATCATCAGATGATTCATCTCTGACAGAAAATTCACTTCCAGAATCCTGCACTTCCTCCTCTGTCTCAGATGCAGAGTCAGTCTCATATTCATGGTCAGAAGATGACTCAAAAAGCACACTAACAACCTGCTGAGCGGTCATCATACGGCTAGCCATGATCCTTCCTACAAAAATTAACTGGACAAATACACCACCAACAACCAGCACTGTGTAAGATAAGTAACAAAGTATAGCTTTATCACTAAGAGTTATAAACTCAAAAACTATACTGCTCACTTGCCTGAGAAAGCTTGACTCACCAGCAACTACTCTGCACAGCCACAGCAATCACCAACGATATCCCACTAAAAAGAGAAAAAAAAAGCAAATTAGACATAAGACAACACAATAATCATTGTGCATAAATCTAAGGACAATTTCACACACAATCCTGCATTCAGTACACCACCTACAAACATGTCATTCATGCATGGCAACAATACTCACTTGGAGTAAATTTATTTACTTACCTAAAACATGCAACTATGCAAACCGTAGGACAACTACTGCCAAAACTGCAACAAGCCACAGCAAAGTCAGCAAAAGCTTTGAACTAGAACAAAAAGGAGAAAAACTGTTATTATCATAAAAGCAAATACTTTGCCAGTTGACAAACACTCCGACACTAACCATTTTTTAATTTTCCCTTGTGTCTAGTGTTCTCTGCTTGGGGGAAGATGGGCCTAAAAAAAATAGGCCCATCTACCCCCAAGGGGGGGGGGGGGGCAGAAATCGCCCAGATTACATTGCACCCTTTGGGGGGGGGGGGCGACCCTTGCCCAAGGGGCCACACCACCACACAAAGCACACACACATATAGTATCCCTGGCGCTATGGGGATTCTGCCCCCCTTGGGGACAGAAAGGCCTAAAAAAATAGGCATATCAACTGCCCAATAATACATATGGGCGCCTGGGGGCAACCCTTGCCCAAGGGGCCGCCCCACAACACAAATAAAAAAAACAACAATAAAATCCCTGGTGTCTAGTGGCTTTCTGCCCCCCTTGGGGGCAGATTGGGCTAAAAATAAGGCCAATCTGCCCCCAAGGGGGGCAGAAACGACGATAAATACATTGCCCCCCCAGGGGGAGCGACCCTTGCCCAAGGGGCCACCCCCCAACACAAAGCACACATACAAAACATAATATTTCTGGCGCTATTGGGATTCTGCCCCCCTTGGGGGCAGAAAGGCCTAAAAAAATAGGCCTATCTGCCCCCAAACAGAACTGCCCAAAAATACATGTGGGCCCCTGGGGGCGACCCTTGCCCAAGGAGCCGCCCCCCAACACAAAAAATAAAAACCAACAATAAAATCCCTGGTGTCTAGTGGCTTTCTTCCCCCCATGGGGGCAGATTGGCCTAAAAATAGGGCCAATGGGCAGAAACGACGATAAATACATTGCGCCCCCAGGGGGAGCGACCCTTGCCCAAGGGGCCACCCCCCAACCCAAAGCACACATACAAGCATACTATTTCTGGCGCTATTGGGATTCTGCCCCCCTTGGGGGCAGAAAAGCTTAAAAATACATGTGGGCCCCTGTGGGCGACCCTTGCCCAAGGGGCCGCCCCCAACACAAAAAATAAAAACCAACAATAAAATCCCTGGTGTCTAGTGGCTTTCTGCCCCCCTTGGGGGCAGATCGGCCTAAAAATAGGGCCAATCTAAACGACGAAATATACATTTGCCCCCAAAGGGGAGCGACCCTTGCCCAAGGGGTCGCTCCCCCACACAATAAACAAGCACACACACACACATAAACAAATCCCTGGTGCCTAGTGGGCATTTTGAGGAATGCTCAAAGAGACATCGAGGGAAAGGAAAACCCTTTCCTTTCCCTCGATGCCTCTTTCAGAGCATCCCCCCCCGCACGAAGGTGAAAAACTCACCTTCTCCCTTAGACGCGCTGGAAGCAAAAGACGTCATGGGGGGGCGGGGGTGAAAGGGGAAGGGATTCCCCTTTCAGCCCTGGTCTGGGGGGTTGGGGGGGCGGCCCTCGGGGGAAGCGCTAGCACTTCCCCCAACTGCCAGTCCCAGGACGTAATGGTTACATCCATGGCGCCACACGGGCGCTTCCATGGACGTAACCATTACGTCCGTGGCGGGGAAGAGGTTAAAGAGAGGCATCCCATATGGTTAGTTCTTTAGAATGAAACAGAATTGTTCAACTGAACAGGAAATGGAGGTGCAATTTGCCAAAACTAAACAAAGAGTAACCCATAGAAAGTACAGATATAGAGATATTGAACATGGTGAGACAAAAGCAAGATCTTTAACAAGAACCCAAATATTAAACAACAAACTGAATAAAAGGGATATAAGAAAGAATGAAGAAACCAGCATAAGAATGGTGATGACATATAGGGGGTTATTCTAACTTTGGAGGAGGTGTTAATCCGTCCCAAAAGTGACGGAAAAGTGACGGATTTACCACCAGCCGTATTACGAGTCCATTATATCCTATGGAACTCGTAATACGGCTGGTGGTATATCCGTCACTTTACCGTCACTTTTGGGATGGATTAACACTCCTCCAAAGTTAGAATAAACCCCATAGTAAAGAAAACCATCTAATCTTGATCATTCTGAATAAATACTGGGATGTTAGAAAAAAGATCCAGACATTGGGAAGTGGTTGGGAGAGAGACCTAAGAATACATATAGAAAAGTACCATCATTACAGGATCTCGTGGTAAGGAGTCATTTCCAAATGGAAAATGTCAAACTGGCTTAATATCCAAGGAAATGGTTTTGTGTGTTGTGGTAAATGCAAGGCATGCCGTATAGGTCTTATTACAAAAGAGTTTTAAGACTCAAAAGGAAACAAAATAACTATTAACAAAAGGATTACATGTAATTGTAGGAGGCTGGACTGGCTTGTAGTGAGTACCTAGGGGTACTTGCACCTTGCACCAGGCCCAGTTATCCCTTATTAGTGTATAGGGTGTCTAGCAGCATAGGCTGATAGATAATGGTAGCTTAGCAGAGCAGCTTAGGCTGAACTAGGAGACGAGTGAAGCTCCTACAGTACCACTTAGTGTCATATGCACAATATCATAAGAAAACACAATACACAGATATACTAAAAATAAAGGTACTTTATTTTTATGACAATATGCCAAAAGTATCTCAGTGAGTACCCTCAGTATGAGGATAGCAACTATACACAAGATATATGTACACAATACCAAAATATGCAGTAATAGTATTAGAAAACAGTGCAAACAATGTATAGTTACAATAGGATGCAATGGAGACACATAGGGATAGGGGCAACACAAACCATATACTCCAAAAGTGGAATGCGAACCACAAATGGACCCCAAACCTATGTGACCTTGTAGAGGGTCGCTGGGACTATTAGAAAATAGTAAGGGTTAGAAAAATAGCCCACCCCAAGACCCTGAAAAGTGAGTGCAAAGTGCACTAAAGTTCCCCAAAGGACATAGAAGTCGTGATAGGGGAATTCTGCAGGAAAGACACAAACCAACAATGCAACAATGATGGATTTCCAGTCGAGGGTACCTGTGGAACAAGGGGACCAAGTCCAAAAGTCACTAGCAAGTCGGAGATGGGCAGATGCCCAGGAAATGCCAGCTGTGGGTGCAAAGATGCTGCTACTGGACAGTAGAAGCGTAGGTTTCTGCAAGAACGACAAGGGCTAGAGACTTCCCCTTTGGAGGACGGATCCCTCACGCCATGGAGAGTCGTGCAGAAGTGTTTTCCCGCCAAAAGACCGCCAACAAGCCTTGCTAGCTGCAAATTGTGCATTAAAGGTTTTTGGATGCTGCTGTGGCCCAGGAGGGACCAGGATGTCGCAAATTGCGTCAGGGGACAGAGGGGACGTCGAGCAAGACAAGGAACCCTCTCAGAAGCAGGTAGCACCCGGAGAAGTGCCAGAAACAGGCACTACGAGGATGTGTGAAACAGTGCTGACCCGAAGTCGCACAAAGGAGTCCCACGTCGCCGGAGAACAACTTAGGAGGTCGTGCAATGCAGGTTAGAGTGCCGTGGACCCAGGATGGACTGTGCACAAAGGATTTCCACCGGAAGTGCACAGAGGCCGGAGTAGCTGCAAAAGTCATGGTTTCCAACAATGCAGTCTGGCGTGGGGAGGCAAGGACTTACCTCCACCAAACTTGGACTGAAGAGTCACTGGACTGTGGGAGTCACTTGGACAGAGTTGCTGGATTCAAGGGACCTCGCTCGTCGTGCTGAGAGGAGACCCAAGGTACCGGTGATGCAGTTCTTGGTGCCTGCGGTTGCAGGGGGACGATTCCGTCGACCCACAGGAGATTTCTTCGGAGCTTCTAGTGCAGAGAGGAGGCAGACTACCCCCACAGCATGCACCACCAGGAAAACAGTCGAGAAGGCGGCAGGATCAGCGTTACAGAGTTGCAGTAGTCGTCTTTGCTACTATGTTGCAGTTTTGCAGGCTTCCAGCGCGGTCAGCAGTCGATTCCTTGGCAGAAGGTGAAGAGAGAGATGCAGAGGAACTCGGATGAGCTCTTGCATTCGTTATCTAAGGAATCCCAAGAGACAGAGGGGGTCATTCCGACCCGGGTCGGCGGTAGCACCGCCAACAGGCTGGCGGTGCTCCGCCGGGCATTCTGACCGCGGCGGTACAGCCGCGGCCAGAAACGGAAAGTCGGCGGTGTACCACCGACTTTCCGCTGCCCATGGGAATCCGCCATGGCGGCTCAGCTTGCTGCGCCGCCATGGGGATTCCGACCCCCTCACCGCCATCCTGTGAACAGGATGGCGGTGAGGGGTGTCGCGGGGCCCCTGGGGGCCCCTGATGTGCCCATGCCAATGGCATGGGCACTGCAGGGGCCCCCATAAGAGGGCCCCACTTTGAATTTCAGTGTCTGCTCAGCAGACACTGAAATTCGCGACAGGTGCTACTGCACCCATCGCACATCCTCCACTCCGCCGGCTCCATTTGGAGCCGGCATCCTCATGGAGGGGTGTTTCCCACTGGGCTGGCGGGCGGCCTTTTGGCGGTCGCCCGCCAGCCCAGTGGGAAACCCAGAATACCCGCGGCGGTCTTTTGACCGTGCAGCGGTATTCTGGCGGTTCCCTCCAGGCGGGCGGCTCCCGCCACCCGCCAGGGTCAGAATGACCCTCAGAGACCCTAAATAGCCAGAAAAGAGGATTTGGCTACCTAGGAGAGAGGATAGGCTAGCAACACCTGAAGGAGCCTATCAGAAGGAGTCTCTGACGTCACCTGATGGCACTGGCCACTCAGAGCAGTCCAGTGTGCCAGCAGCACCTCTGTTTCCAAGATGGCAGAGGTCTGGAGCACACTGGAGGAGCTCTGGGCACCTCCCAGGGGAGGTACAGGTCAGGGGAGTGGTCACTCCCCTTTCCTTTGTCCAGTTTCGCGCCAGAGCAGGGCTAAGGGGTCCCTGAACCGGTGTAGACTGGCTTATGCAGAAATGGGCACCAAATGTGCCCATGAAAGCATTTCCAGAGGCTGGGGGAGGCTACTCCTCCCCTGCCTTCACACCATTTTCCAAAGGGAGAGGGTGTAACACCCTCTCTCAGAGGAAGTCCTTTGTACTGCCATCCTGGGCCAGGCCTGGCTGGACCCCAGGAGGGCAGATGCCTGTCTGAGGGGTTGGCAGCAGCTGCAGTGAAACCCCGGGAAAGGCAGTTTGGCAGTACCAGGGTCTGTGCTACAGACCACTGGGATCATGGGATTGTGCCAACTATGCCAGGATGGTACAGAGGGGGCAATTCCATGATCATAGACATATTACATGGCCATATTCGGAGTTACCATTGTGAAGCTACATATAGGTAGTGACCTATATGTAGTGCACGCGTGTAATGGTGTCCCCGCACTCACAAAGTCCGGGGAATTGGCCCTGAACAATGTGGGGGCACCTTGGCTAGTGCCAGGGTGCCCTCACACTAAGTAACTTTGCACCTAACCTTTACCAGGTAAAGGTTAGACATATAGGTGACTTATAAGTTACTTAAGTGCAGTGTAAAATGGCTGTGAAATAACGTGGACGTTATTTCACTCAGGCTGCAGTGGCAGGCCTGTGTAAGAATTGTCAGAGCTCCCTATGGGTGGCAAAAGAAATGCTGCAGCCCATAGGGATCTCCTGGAACCCCAATACCCTGGGTACCTCAGTACCATATACTAGGGATTTATAAGGGTGTGCCAGTAAGCCAATGTAAATTGGTACAATTGGTCACTAGCCTGATAGTGACAATTTGAAAGAAATGAGAGAGCATAACCACTGAGGTTCTGATCAGCAGAGCCTCAGTGAGACAGTTAGGCATCACACAGGGAACACATACCTATAGGTCACAAACGTATGAGCACTGGGGTCCTGACTAGCAGGGTCCCAGTGACACATAACAAACATACTGAAAACATAGGGTTTTCACTATGAGCACTGGGCCCTGGCTAGCAGGATCCCAGTGAGACAGTAAAAACACCCTGACATACACTCACAAACAGGCCAAAAGTGGGGGTAACAAGGCTAGAAAGAGGCTACTTTCTCACACAACCCCCCCCCAAACGAAGGACAATAAGGCTAACCTTGGCCAGTTGAGACTTTATTGTCTAAATGGTGATAAGTAGAGAGTAGCTCTGCAATAGACTGGTTACTCCCTTTATCATCCACTATATGGTTACTTCCCTGTGGGGATGTAAACCACCCTGTTTGAAGTTTTTTAGCTAAGCAACAACGTGAAGATTTATTTTCAGAGTTTCTATTAGTAAGTTTTAGTTTAGAGCAGTGGGAATTGTCCACTGAACCTATTTGTAGTGATGGAAATGCCAGACAGGGATGCTGTCTCAGAAAAGCCATGGCTGGGCAAAAACTTTGTCCATATGGCTGGAAGAGAGAACAGGGATGCTGTTTCTCTTGGGTTGGAGCAGGGCAGGGATGCTGTCCTATGAGCTCCACACTAGGGCAGGGATGCTGTCCTAAGTGTTGTGAGGCGGTGCAGAGTTTCTGCACTAAAGTTTCTCTGGGAGGGTTGGAGGGATGCTCCATGTTAACTAAAATGGTGCTCTTTTTCTCACCAATGTTAGTTATCCCACAGAGAGGTACTTCTACCTCAGGGAGTACAGCTTTGCTAGCTGATGCTTCCCTTGGAACAGGTGCCACCCCAGGAGAGGTTTCTCCCACCACAGGAATGGTATCCTGAATGGCAGGGTGGTTAGGGGATACTGTGATACCCTTTTTACCTGTTGATGGAGAGGGATCCTGGGTTTTCAGGCCTTCTCTCCTTTGCTTTTTCATTTCAGTAGAAATGAGAGGGAACAATTCCTCTGGGATGCCCAGCATGGCTGCATGTGCATAAAACTCTACATCAGCCCAACCTGAGGCCACTAGGTCATTAACTAAGAGACAGTCTACAGGTAAGCTAGGTGATACCACCACCTGCTTAGGGCCAGTAACTCCACCCCAACTAAACTGAATTATAGCTAAGGGAAGAAACTTAGTGGAGTTATGGACATCAATAATTTTATACTGTTGTCCAATGATGTGTTGTTCAGGAGGCACTAGGTTTTCAGTCACCAAAGTGATACTGGCACCTGTGTCCCTGTAGGCCAAGGCCTCAACACCATTTATTGAAACTGTCTGCCTGTACTTATCCATTGTAAGGGGACAAGCAGCCAGTGTGGCAAGGCCAATGCCACTAGGTGTGACAGAAACTGTCTTGGGACTGACTACCCCAGTTTCTATTATGGACCATAAGTGAACCCAACTACACCCTTAACTTGACTGTTGCCAGCAGTCCCACCACTAGTACCACTACTGCTAGGGGCACTAGAGCTTGATGTATTAGTGGTGGTAGGTTTAGGGGGTTTACCTGGACAGGACTTATCCCCTGGCCTATGGCCTCTGTTTTTACACACAAAGCACCAAGGCTTTTTAACTTGTGTAGGTTGAGAAGAAGAGAAAGAATTTGTTTTATCCCCACCCCCTGAAGAGTGTTTAAGATTTGAAGTGGGATCTTTGGTTTTACCCTTGTCCCCATGCTTATCTTGAGATTTTTCACCATCTTTCTTCTTATTGTTCTCTTTGTCACCCCCTATATGAACTTTTCTGTTCACCCTTGTTCTGACCCATTTGTCTGCCTTCTTTCCCAATTCTTGGGGAGAGGTCAGATCAGAGTCCACTAAGTACTGGTGCAACAAATCCGACACACAATTATTAAGAATATGCTCTCTCAGGATCAAGTTATACAGGCTGTCATAATCAGTAACTTTACTGCCATGTAACCACCCCTCCAAGGCCTTCACTGAATGGTCAATGAAATCAACCCAGTTTTGTGAAGACTCCTTTTTGGTCTCTCTGAACTTTTTCCTGTATTGTTCAGTGGTTAAGCCATAACCATCCAGGAGTGCATTCTTAAGAACTTTGTAATCATTGGCTTCATTTTCTTTCACAGTAAGGAGCCTATCCCTACCTTTTCCACTAAATGATAGCCATAGGATAGCAGCCCACTGCCTTTGAGGGACATCCTGTACAGCACAGGCCCTCTCAAGTGCAGCAAACCACTTGTTAATGTCATCCCCCTCTTTATAAGGGGGAACTATCTTGTGCAGATTCCTAGAATCATGCTCTTTTGCAGGATGACTATTTGGAATACTGCTGCTGCCACCATGGGTTTCTAAACCCAGTTTCTGTCTCTCCTTCTCTACTTCTAAGGACTGTCTATCCAAATCCAGCTGTTGCTTCTTGAGCTTCAGTCTGGTTTGTTCCACTCTCAATCTATTGAGCTCCCTTTCTAACAATCTGTCATCAGGGTGGGTGGGAGGGACATTCCTAGACACAGAAGTATGATGAGAATGAACGGAAGGAGACCTGTCCCTTACAGAGGGCACCCTAACAGCTTGGCTGACAGTGTAATGTGAGAGCACACCATCTGTATGATGTGACTCCACCTCAGTACCAACTATGCTAGACTGTCTAGTAATGGGCAGGCTAAGAAGTTTCTTTCCTGAATCTTTTCCTGGGGGAGTCCCTGGATCAGATTGGGAACCATTAGCTACTTTTTCAACAGATGGGGCACTTTTAGGCTTATCTTGTTCTCTAAGCATGTTAAGTAACAATTCCAAGGAAGGATTCTTCCCTACACTCAAACCTCTCTCTATGCAGAGACTCCTTGCTCCTTTCCAGCTAAGGTGATCATATGCAAGCTTGGACAGATCAACATTTTGGCCTGTGCCAGACATTTTTAGAGAGAGTTAAAGTGATAGAAAAAGAGAAAAAAGTTTGTCAGAGCTTTTAGAAAGGCAGAGAAAAAATCTTTTAAACCTTTTTAGGACTTTTTGAAAGTTTAGAAGTACTTTTCAGCACTTTAGAAAAGAGTGAAAAGAGGAAATGCAAAACTTTTTAGTTATGTGTACACACACTGAACTTGTTTTGTATATTTTTCTCTTATGAAAAGTACAATGACAAGAGTGGTAAGTAGTCTCAAAGCACTTATCCCACCGCTGCACAACCAATGTAGGAGGCTGGACTGGCTTGTAGTGAGTACCTAGGGGTACTTGCACCTTGCACCAGGCCCAGTTATCCCTTATTAGTGTATAGGGTGTCTAGCAGCATAGGCTGATAGATAATGGTAGCTTAGCAGAGCAGCTTAGGCTGAACTAGGAGACGAGTGAAGCTCCTACAGTACCACTTAGTGTCATATGCACAATATCATAAGAAAACACAATACACAGATATACTAAAAATAAAGGTACTTTATTTTTATGACAATATGCCAAAAGTATCTCAGTGAGTACCCTCAGTATGAGGATAGCAACTATACACAAGATATATGTACACAATACCAAAATATGCAGTAATAGTATTAGAAAACAGTGCAAACAATGTATAGTTACAATAGGATGCAATGGAGACACATAGGGATAGGGGCAACACAAACTATATACTCCAAAAGTGGAATGCAAACCACGAATGGACCCCAAACCTATGTGACCTTGTAGAGGGTCGCTGGGACTATTAGAAAATAGTAAGGGTTAGAAAAATAGCCCACCCCAAGACCCTGAAAAGAGAGTGCAAAGTGCACTAAAGTTCCCCAAAGGACATAGAAGTCGTGATAGGGGAATTCTGCAGGAAAGACACAAACCAACAATGCAACAACAATGGATTTCCAGTCGAGGGTACCTGTGGAACAAGGGGACCAAGTCCAAAAGTCACAAGCAAGTCGGAGATGGGCAGCTGCCCGGGAAATGCCAGCTGTGGGTGCAAAGATGCTGCTACTGGACAGTAGAAGCGTAGGTTTCTGCAAAAACGACAAGGGCTAGAGACTTCCCCTTTGGAGGACGGATCCCGCACGCCGTGGAGAGTTGTGCAGAAGTGTTTTCCCGCCGAAAGACCGCCAACAAGCCTTGCTAGCTGCAAATCGTGCAGTAAGGGTTTTTGGATGCTGCCGTGGCCCAGGAGGGACCAGGATGTCGCAAATTGCGTCAGGGGACAGAGGGGACATCGAGCAAGACAAGGAGCCCTCTCAGCAGCAGGTAGCACCCAGACAAGTGCCAGAAACAGGCATTACGAGGATGCATGAAATGGTGCTCACCCGAAGTCGCACAAAGGAGTCCCACGTCGCCGGAGAACAACTTAGGAGGTCGTGCAATGCAGGTTAGAGTGCTGTGGACCCAGGCTGGACTGTGCACAAAGGATTTCCGCCGGAAGTGCACGGAGGCCGGAGTAGCTGCAAAAGTCACGGTTTCCAACAATGCAGTCTGGCGTGGGGAGGCAAGGACTTACCTCCACCAAACTTGGACTGAAGAGTCACTGGACGGTGGGAGTCACTTGGACAGAGTTGCTGGATTCAAGGGACCTCGCTCGTCGTGCTGAGAGGAGACCCAAGGTACTGGTGATGCAGTTCTTTGGTGCCTGCGGTTGCAGGGGGACGATTCCGTCGACCTACGGGAGATTTCTTCGGAGCTTCTAGTGCAGAGAGGAGGCAGACTACCCCCACAGCATGCACCACCAGGAAAACAGTCGAGAAGGCGGCAGGATCAGCGTTACAGAGTTGCAGTAGTCGTCTTTGCTACTATGTTGCAGTTTTGCAGGCTTCCAGCGCGGTCAGCAGTCGATTCCTTGGCAGAAGGTAAAGAGAGAGATGCAGAGGAACTCGGATGAGCTCTTGCATTCGTTATCTAAGGAATCCCAAGAGACAGAGACCCTAAATAGCCAGAAAAGAGGGTTTGGCTACCTAGGAGAGAGGATAGGCTAGCAACACCTGAAGGAGCCTATCAGAAGGAGTCTCTGACGTCACCTGATGGCACTGGCCACTCAGAGCAGTCCAGTGTGCCAGCAGCACCTCTGTTTCCAAGATGGCAGAGGTCTGGAGCACACTGGAGGAGCTCTGGGCACCTCCCAGGGGAGGTACAGGTCAGGGGAGTGGTCACTCCCCTTTCCTTTGTCCAGTTTCGCGCCAGAGCAGGGCAAAGGGGTCCCTGAACCGGTGTAGACTGGCTTATGCAGAAATGGGCACCAAATGTGCCCATGAAAGCATTTCCAGAGGCTGGGGGAGGCTACTCCTCCCCTGCCTTCACACCATTTTCCAAAGGGAGAGGGTGTAACACCCTCTCTCAGAGGAAGTCCTTTGTTCTGCCATCCTGGGCCAGGCCTGGCTGGACCCCAGGAGGGCAGATGCCTGTCTGAGGGGTTGGCAGCAGCTGCAGTGAAACCCCGGGAAAGGCAGTTTGGCAGTACCAGGGTCTGTGCTACAGACCACTGGGATCATGGGATTGTGCCAACTATGCCAGGATGGTACAGAGGGGGCAATTCCATGATCATAGACATATTACATGGCCATATTCGGAGTTACCATTGTGAAGCTACATATAGGTAGTGACCTATATGTAGTGCACGCGTGTAATGGTGTCCCCGCACTCACAAAGTCCGGGGAATTGGCCCTGAACAATGTGGGGGCACCTTGGCTAGTGCCAGGGTGCCCTCACACTAAGTAACTTTGCACCTAACCTTTACCAGGTAAAGGTTAGACATATAGGTGACTTATAAGTTACTTAAGTGCAGTGTAAAATGGCTGTGAAATAACGTGGACGTTATTTCACTCCGGCTGCAGTGGCAGGCCTGTGTAAGAATTGTCAGAGCTCCCTATGGGTGGCAAAAGAAATGCTGCAGCCCATAGGGATCTCCTGGAACCCCAATACCCTGGGTACCTCAGTACCATATACTAGGGATTTATAAGGGTGTTCCAGTAAGCCAATGTAAATTGGTAAAATTGGTCAATAGCCTGTTAGTGACAATTTGAAAGAAATGAGAGAGCATAACCACTGAGGTTCTGATCAGCAGAGCCTCAGTGAGACAGTTAGGCATCACACAGGGAACACATACCTATAGGTCACAAACTTATGAGCACTGGGGTCCTGACTAGCAGGGTCCCAGTGACACATAACAAACATACTGAAAACATAGGGTTTTTACTATGAGCACTGGGCCCTGGCTAGCAGGATCCCAGTGAGACAGTGAAAACACCCTGACATACACTCACAAACAGGCCAAAAGTGGGGGTAACAAGGCTAGAAAGAGGCTACTTTCTCACAGTAATACCACATATGTGGTTTATATGATTGAATGCTATTGTGGACTTAGATACGTAGGAAGTTCTATATGTCCCTTAAAAATCAGATCCTGGAACATATTAGAGCGGTACAGAACAAGTATGTGAACTATGCCATGTCAAAGCATTTATCAACACACATTGGGAAAGACTGGACAAATATGAGATACTTTGGCATTGCAAGCATTGATAAGGATGAGAGAGGGGGAGATCGAGAGTTGAAACTCAGGCGGTTGGAGTCAGGATTAATCATACAACTAAGGACCAAAACTCCCAATGGATTAAACGGGGATGAAGAACTGTACAGTCATCTTTGAATGAAGACCTTAATAGTAAAAATAACTAAGTGGTAGAATAGATGTATCTCTTTAAACTATAAGAAAGGTGGATAAAAGGACTGAGGAATGAGGTAAATAACAGATAGAGGGGGTCATTCTGACCCTGGCGGTAATTACCGCCATGGCGGAGGTCGGCGGTAGCACCGCCAACAGGCTGGCGGTGCACCGCTGGGCATTCTGACCGCGGCGGTTCAGCCGCGGCCAGAAACGGAAAGTCGGCGGTGTCCCGCCGACTTTCCGCTGCCCTTGAGAATCCTCCATGGCGGCGGAGCGCGCTCCGCCGCCATGGGGATTCTGACACCCCCTACCGCCATCCAGTTCCTGGCGGTTCTCCCGCCGGGAACAGGATGGCGGTAGGCGGTGCCGCGGGGCCCCCGTAAGAGGGCCCCAAAAAGAATTTCAGTGTCTGCCTAGCAGACACTGAAATTCGCGACGGGTGCAACTGCACCCGTCGCACCTTCCCACACCGCCGGCTCAATTCTGAGCCGGCGTCCTCGTGGGAAGGGTGTTTCCCGCTGGGCTGGCGGGCAGACTTTCGGCGGTCGCCCGCCAGCCCAGTGGGAAAGCCAGAATGACCGCCGCGGTCTTTTGACCGCGGAGCGGTCTTTCGGCGGGAACCGCTTGGCGGGCAGCGACCGCCGTCCGCCGCGGTCAGAATCACCCCCAGAGTGTATAGTACAATGTAGAGGAGAAAGGAAGAAAAAACTTCAGGCTTATGTTGTAAAATTGGGCACTGAATCCCAGAATAAGTAAACTAATATATAGTGTGATAACATTTATCCATACTGTTATCAATGAGAGCTTGAGGGATATAAATCTGAGCTACCTCAGATAGAGTTGTATTGAACTTATACACACACATAGCTATGTCTTGATATTTTATCAGGGTCACTTAGACCAATATGTATAATAATTGAAAAATTGTATACTAAAAATGGTATACTAATATTGAATGTAAAATATACAGATATATGGTAAGGAGTATCACTTTGTACATCAGATAAGGTTTAACAATGAGTTTGAAAAGATACGCTGACACGTATTGCATGCAATCTGTAAATCAAACCTTTGATATAACAAACGGTTTTTAATACTACTACGTATCCCACAATGCCTCATTATGAGCATGACTGGGACATTATAAATGAGAGACATAGAAAATTCACTCACGAGCTATAAGCAAGACCTGTAGGTCGAAACTCGTTGGTGGTGGTTTAGGTGTTGAAATCAATTTGAAATAAATGTATACACTCTCCTGGAGTGCAGCGTACGAGCAGTCTCACTTCTATGTATTTCTCCAATGTTATAATTTCCCAGTTCTTTGCTATTTCTTTCTTAAATAATGACATATAGTAAAGAAAACCATCTAATCTTGAACATTCTGAATAAATACTGAGATGTTATAAAAAAAGATCCAGACATTGGGAAGTCGTTGGGAGAGAGACCCAAGATTACATTTAGAAAAGTACAATCATTACAGGATCTCTTGGTAAGGAGTCATTTCCAAATAAAAAGAAACGCCAAACTGGCTAAATAGCCAAGGAAATAGCTTTGTGTGTTGTGGTAAATGCAAGGCATGCCGTATAGGTGTAAATACAAAAGAGTTTGAAGACTCGAAAGGTAACAAAATAACTATTAACAAAAGGATTACATGTAATACCACATATGTGGTTTATATAATTGAATGCTATTGTGGACTTCGATATGTAGGAAGTACTATATATGCCTTAAAAAACGGATCCTGGAACATATTAGAGTGGTACAGAACAAGGATGTGAACTATGCCATGTCAAAGCATTTATCAACACACATTGGGAAAGACTGGACAAATATGAGATACTTTGGCATTGCAAGCATTGATAAGCATGAGAGAGGGGGAGATCGAGAGTTGAAACTCAGGCGGTTGGAGTCACGATTAATTATACAACTAAGGACCAAGACTCCCAATGGATTAAACGGGGATGAAGAACTGTACAGTCATCTTTGAATGGAGACTTTAATAGTAAGAATAACTAAGTAATAGAATAGAGGTATCTTTAAACTATAAGAAAGGTGGACAAAAGGACTGAGGAATGAGGTAAATAACAGATAGAGCGTATAGTACAATGTAGAGGAGAAAGGAAGAAAAAAACTTCAGGCTTATGTTGTAAAATTGGGCACTGACTCCCGGAATAAGTGAAATAATATAAGGTGTGATAACATTTATCCATACTGTTATCAATGAGAGCTTGAGGGATATAAATCTGAGATATCTCAGATAGAGTTGTATTGAACTTACACACACACATAGATATCTATTGATATTGTATCAGGGTCACTTAGACCAATAAGTATAATAATTGAAAAATTGTATACTAAAAATTGTATACTAATATTGAATGTAAAAGATACCGATATATGGTAAGGAGTTTTACTTTTTACATCAGATAAAGTTTAACAATGAGTTTGAAAAGATACGCTCACCCGTATTGCATGCAATCTGTAAATCAAACCTTTGATATAACAAACGGTTTTTAATACTACTACGTATCCTACAAATGCCTCATTATGAGCATGACTGGGACATTATAAATGAGAGACGCACTCACGAGCTGTGAGCAAGACCTGTAGGTCGAAATGCGTTGGTGGTGGTTTAGGTGTTGAAATCAATTTGAAATACATGTATACACTCTCCTGGAGTGCAGAGTACGAGCAGTCTTTGTTTGAACATATATATATATATATATATATATATATATATATATATATATATATATATGTACATATATATATATATAAAACAAAGAAAATGCCACTCCTCACAGGCATTAAGAAGACCGCACTCCAATGTTTTAGATGCAAGTTAAAGTTTAATGGTGAGGCATTTCTATCAACAGATCTTCCTCATAGCTTTCTCTTGTTATCTCTGTGGGCTTCCTGGAAAAAATGTCCTCTTGGACCCTTCTTGCTACTTGCTGCATCAGATATCCAATATCAACAGCTGTGCTCGAAAAGGACTTTTCCCATTGGGACTCATAACATCTTACATCACACATACACTCAAAAGGCAAAGTCTAGAACCCTTGAAAGCAGGTAACCACAGACCAAACCAAAATGGAAGATGGAAGAGGAAGATCTACTATTCCTGTTAACTGAAGGGAGTCAGGTGCCAAAGCTGGTTTGGACCCCATGTCAAACTGAGTCCACATTAATCCCCACTGGGATGACTTTAAAAATGCTGGTGGAAATAGGGTGGCTGATCTCAGCAGATTTCCATACGGTTCCTGGTATAATGGTTATTAAGTATTAGCTCATTTTTATTATGTTCTTTATGTGCCTCTTCTGGTTGATTGATACACTCCCATACTACCCGGTGTTGCCACTTTTATTATTCCCCGATGATGTAATCGACTGCTAGCAGCTGAAATGCTGCTGAGAGAACAGTGAGGAGACCTCTCTAAAGAAGATTCTAGGAGGTGTCTTCGGACGTCTTAATAAGTTTGTCTACTCTGTGCTTCTGACGGGGCGAGGATCAAGAGGCTGTGCAGGAGGCCCCAATCTGCCTCCTCTCCTTCCCTTTATCTCTTCCTCAACCTACTAGTTATTTCAAGTCAGTTGAGTTTATTCTCACTTCTGAACAGTTGAACCTATGTACTGATGTACCACTTGACTATCCCGCATTACCTTCTATAGGCTATTTACTTATTGCGACTGGGACTGAATTACCACAAGATTTGTATGGCTCAGAGCACCTACTGTGCAGATCCAGCATTAATGAGCCTTCCTTTTCACTCTTCCAAACATTAGTTCCTTTCTCAGCACAAACTAAGTTTTACACTCCGTGCTTTATTTCTGTACAAGCTAATTTTCCACTTTTGTGAAACTGCCATTATCTATGTGGTGCAGTAAGGATTCGTTAAAGTTGTTTACTATATGCCTCTACATTTAAAGGTTTACAATACCTCATATCTTGCTCCATTGGACAGAATTCTTCACCCTAGATCGCTGTGCTCCAACACAATATACTTCTGTTGCCCAGGCCAGAAAGATGGGTAGGTGTGGTATCTGGAAACTACTACTATCAATTTGGCAACAGGCATATCTCCCTTTGTTTCATTGGATAGTTGACATCCAGGTACCAAGCGCACTCTCAATTGGCGGAATGGGGGGATCCCGTCTGGGTTCACAGAGACTCCATGAAGGAAAGAGTCTGGCAATATCAAAGTAACAACAAAGGAAGTTATGGCTCTAAACAAGGAGTAAAGGACCAACTTTGGATAGTAGTTGAATGGGTGGGTTTTAAAGCCCAAACTGACACAATGATTAATCACCTTATCTCATCTAATCTCGTCTTGCCTCGTCTCAGCTCGTTTCGCCTTATCTCATGGCATCTCAACTCATCTCATCTCATCTCGACTCATCTCATCTCAAGTCATGTCATCTCATCTCATTCACATGAAAATGTCAACGGTAAAACATAATGTAGTTGTCACGGCACAGTCCGTGTCTGGAGTATGGATAGATTGGCTCATCGTCCTATCATTTATGGGGACAGAAATTGTAACTTATCAATAGAAAATTCTAAATCCCCTTCGTATCCTTCAAGAATTTTCAAGAAATGCCTGATTTTTATCTGGTAGAAGGACTATAATGAGTTAAGATGTAGTTCCATCAGACATCTTTATTGGCCATACATTAAAGTTCTGCACAATTTGTATGAAACTATTCCGTACACAAGAGAACAGTTTAAGAGGTGGCTTTCAAAGTTTTTAGTAAAAGTGTCTAGTCTTCCCCATTGGAGTTATCTCTTCACTACCCCCTCCTGCATATTAGGAATGGTTCTATTCCTTCTTGTTTTTTTGCAGTGAATTTGCATGATATCCTTCCATCATCTCAATTGATACTGGTTCACTCAAATGTACAATAGGAATCAGAATTCGTCTGACAAATATGTACCAATGCTAATGTAATTTTATGGATGCACTTGCCCCAACAATACAGAAGTCATTTTAAAGTGAGAGAACCCATTAGAAAACAACCATTGCCTGCATTGTCACTGCTTCCTGGCAGTATTAATTGAGCTGGATATGCTGGAACCGTCCAAAACTCAACGCTTCAAAAACGGAACTTCTCCCCTAAAGGGACAAGACAATTTAGTCTGAGCCTACTGAGCTCAGCACCTTTACATGTCAGTGGAGTGGACTAATTTCAGGGACATGATGTGTAAAGCCATCCTTTTCCTATGACATTCATGTTTTGCATTTGTGGTCATTCCGAGGGCCGGGCATTGATTGTAGAGTCATGGGTTGCAATTGTAGCCCCGCCCTCAATGTATTACAAAACTGTGTGTCTACTGCATTATTATGCATTGGCTCCTCTAAGCAACATGTGCACGGTAGAAGAACCTGCTGATAGCAATAGGCCCGCATCCATGTACCTACGGCCTTCCTAGGGCTCATGTGCTTGGACTTCAAAAGGATGTACGTCAAACCTTTGTCCTAAATCTCCAGAGTTCCTGTTATTTGCCAAGAACAACCAACAGGTGACTGTACAAAACTGGGTGAAGGATATTAACCATGATTGCTTTGAACCCCAACTTTCACTGAATGCCACTTAAATTCACCCTAAGCACCAACTTTACTCTTATTAAACACAATGGCACAAAGACAATGAAAGTCTTGTGCCAACTCTCTCCTCTAAAGAAGGTGAAAACTTGTATTCCCAAAAGTGAATTTACATCTCTTGTTCAAGCCCCTGTATTCTCGTGTCTGGATGGTGGCAATGCTCTTCTCTGTGCCACCCAGAATCGATACTGGCACTACCTTAAGGTCATTGTAGACAGGGCAGCACATGTCATCCACGGCCTGAAGATACACGCTTCACATCACCCCCATCCTCATGGAACTCCAATGGCTCTCCTTGCCAGTCCACCGCATTTTGGAAACCAGCGGCATCATTTACAAAGCCATCAGTACCAGCACTACGCGTATCTTTCAGAAAAGCTCATCTTCTCCGGTGGTTGTCGGCACACTGAGAGCCAGGACACCTTTAGACTCCAGACTAAGAAGTGTAAAAAACAAGTCAGCGGGATTTTTTGAAAAAAATCAATGCACCCAGGATCTGGAAAAATATCCCCATATCCATCATGAATGGCCAAATGCTGTTCCAATTCAGGAATGAGTTGAAAATACACCTCTTTAAAGAACACTACACTACAATGCATTAATGCCCGCCATCACTCATTGGCCGTGACCCTGTACAGAAATCCACTGTCTGTGAAATGTCTTCATGCTATTGAAATACCACATAGAAGTACAAAAAGACAAATGAAAATGAATTACCAAGGGAACGTAAATGGGTTCTCCGATGCTCATGTAATTCTTGATCAGAGGAATACGGGGTGCACACAGGACACTTTTTTAAGCCCTGTCCGCCCGCCCTGTACCTGTTAAATCCTCCGCTAGTGGAGATGCAGTGGAAACAGGTGGACTATTCAGCACTTCCTCCGAGGAATGAGGACCCAGCTGAGGGCTATCTCCTCACACCCCCAACCTTTGCGCAGTCACACCTTATGCGCCAGAGGCAGATGCTTGACCGAAAGAAAAGTGTGAACAAACAGCTCATTGTGCACAGGTGCAAATACTTCGGGAGATTAGACCTTTGGCAAAATGGATGCTTTCCTCGCGGCACAGATGGGGAAAAGGCTTGTGGGATTCATGACCAAAGGGAGTGCTGGGCCATCTACAATGCGCTATCCTCCAATTACCTCTCACACACCTGACATGCCCTCTTCATCATGACACATACATCATAGGAGCATTTGCCATGGTGGTGGAAACATGGATCAATTAAGCACCATCATCCCCCAACTTTCTAAGCAGTGCGAGTGCTAAAAAGAGCAAAAATTATTTCTGCCTATTTTAATTCGAGTTTGCCGCCCATAAATTAGTCAAAAAGAAGAGTTGTGAGCTCAGTGCTGTGTGTCACAGGTTTCAAGGGTTCATAAAAATTGCAATATATTCCAAGGTCAGAGTTTACCTTCAAGACAAATCAGTGCATTTCTCTGAGTCACAGGTTTCAAGCTGGGGGGGCTGGGGGGGGGGTGCTTCTGAAACATAGATGCCTTCTTACCCAGAGCTGAGACAAATGGAAACTGGAGGAACTGTTTTTTTCAGTCATTTATTATTTTATTTCCAGCACTAAACCAGTGATATCCACAGGTCCGTAGGGGTTGAGAAATATTTTTCAATTTTATTACATTTGAATTGTCCGATTTCTCTTTCAGTGCAGCTCATGGACATTATGTACCAGAAGATGAGGATACACTGATTAACATTTTTCAGAGTTGCATTATTGTATTTACATGTGTGGTTTGCATCCCTACGATGGATCTCCTATCAAGGTGAACTTTGCAACGCAAGAGAATTCTCACATCAATGCTCTAAATGAGATCTATTTGATGGCCAGCCTCTCCCAAAATAAAATAGTTACTGGATGTTTAGAGAGAAATTATTTCTTAATCTGTTGACACATGTTTAGGTGCAATTTGATGCTTTCTCAAAGTTAAAAAATAAACGGCAATATAGTTTTACTACGACATGTCCTACTGCTAAATGTATTAAATGAAAGTACATGTTAATTATTTCATTTGTGGGTTAACTCTCATTATCGTCTTGATCTTTCATAAATTCCATCTTTTCACCATCACTACTGCAGGTGGTCCAGGGCCAACCACCTTTTCTATTCAACTCATTACAATCATGAAAGTTGAAGAAATAAACCAAGAATGTTGTCTGTTTCTGTGCTCTCTTGAAGGAATCTTGTGTCTTCATTCTTCCTTTTACTCCATCCCCTTATTGTCCCACCCATCTCCTGCTTCCCTTGCACCGTCTCCTTCCTTTTCTTCTCCAACTTCACATACTCCCTCTTCTGCCTCCTCCATCTTCACTTCCTCTGCCTTTCTGCCTTCTTCTCTTTATCCCACTCAGTCTCTTCCTCCTTCCGCTCCTCCTTCCAGTCCTCCTCTGTTCTCATCCTTTCTTCAATATTTGCCTTCCTCCACTCTTTTCTTGCTCTCTTGTTTCTTAGTATTCTGTATCTTCCTTGCCATGTTCTTCTTAATGTATCTCTCTTTCTTTTCTCTTTCTCACGCTCTACATTCTCTTCCTTCTTATCCCTCCCCGTCTGCTGTTCCCACTTCCCTCCTTCTCCTTCGTCTCTTCTGGGACCACCTTTGCCCTTCACTCTTCATCCTTCTCTAAACCTTCCTCATCCTCACAGCTTGTCCTCCTCCCACTTCATCTCTTCCTCTCCTGTTTCCAGGCCCCAGCTCCCTTTCATCCTTCCCTCTCTGTCTCCAACTCTTCCTCTCCTTCTTCCAGGCCCCAGCTTTCTTTACTCCTTCCCTCTCTGTCTCCATCTCTTCCTCTCCTTCTTCCAGGCCCCAGCTTTCTTTACTCCTTCCCTCTCTGTCTCCATCTCTTCCTCTCCTTCTTCCAGGCCTCAGCTTTCTTTCCTCCTTCCCTCTCTGTCTCCATCATCTCTTCATCTCCACCAATTGCTTCTCTTTCATTTCTTCCTGGCGCTCACGCTCCGTATCTCCTTTCTTCTCCTCCTGGTCCTCTCTCTCTCTCTTTCCTCCTTTTGTTCTGCTTCACCCCCATTACTTTCTTGTGCTTCTTCTGGTTACGTCGTCAATTCACAAAATTCTCTTTTGATCCATCTGAACATTTTAGAAATCTATTAAAAGATAATCTTTCTTCTTCTCATATGCATGGGAATTAGGATTCATGATTATCATTCAGAATTGAGAAACTGGTCCCTGCCGCCGAACTGTACATTTTGTCAGTAAATGTGGCGTTTTGCTTTTGAAATAAATGGCTGAATTAAAAGCGATCCCTCGCCTGGCTGGGTATTTCACGGGGTGAGATCCACCTTCGTGTCCTCCGCCTCTTTTTCACAGATGAATTTGTGTTTCTTTGCACAGGAATCATCGTTCCAAAGACCCAGAGCTCCACACGATCCTGGGGGACGCATTGTGGCGCAATCCTGCGCCTTTCCAGAGTCATTAGGTTGGTTGCAGTCCCAAAATCTAAAACACAACAATCAAGAAATGCGTCCCAGTTACCGAAAATGTGTGTATATCTTTCTGATACTTTCCGAATATAATGTCTATTTGTAAAGCCTGGAGCTGAGTAACTTGAGTTTAATGTTACCCAAAGGTGCCCATTTCATCGACCTCAGAAGGATGAAGGGCTGAGTGAACCCGATGGATTGAAACCTGTGGGTATGAGGTGAAACACAGAGTTCTGCGGTGACTGCATTAGTCTACTGAGCCACCTTCAGCCCGGGCCTGAGCTGCTGTGAGCATTGCATTTACTGAGTACCGAAGATGTTTATTTTTCCGAGAAGTACACACTCCTGATTTTAGATATGTCAGTATCATTCACACTGATGCCTGATGCATACGAGGTTTTTCCACCCAACAGAATTGCCACAGATCAGCTTAAATGGGGCAACATTTCCAAATACATAGGCCAGGCGGGTTATGTTATGTGGTAACTGTTATGCGATTTGTATAAAGGGTTTTGTTGTTCTGTCTTAGATGTTGTGCTCTATTAGCCTGCATTGCATTGCATTATACCTTTCCACCACGCTGAGGCTGTCATGTCATGTTAGGCCTTAGGCAACTCTAGGATGTCTCAAAATGTTGACTTTGGAAAAGGTGGACCAGGAAATAGAGAGGGAAAAGGAATGATGGAGGAAATTAGGAAAGGAACACTGTTGATAGAGTGATCCTCCTCAAGATGTTAGTGTTAGACTACCTAGAGCTCTAAAGAGAACCTTCCTTCTCAAATTGTTCGTCACAGCCATACTCTTCGCTACAGAACCCGATCCCTTCTCTCCCGTTCCTCTAATTTAGCTTTTTCTGATCCCACCACTTTTTGTTCTTCTTTTTCTGCAGCCCTATTTTCTTCCACCAGCCTTGACTTTGACTGCACAACTTCTGCTCCTTCTGACCAGAACTCTGTAGTTGACCATTTTTTCTGCCTTCTGCTCAGAAACACTTCTCCTCATTTTTTGCTTCCTTATTGGTCATTCTTCGCCCGTGGTCTTGTCAAACTCTAGAAAGCCTGGAAGAAACTGGCTTATCTCGTTGATTTATCTGTCAATCCCAGCTGTATCATGACTGTGTTCTACTTGTTTACTCTTTTTTGTTCTTTTCTTCTCAGCCATACCCACTCTTTTCTGCTACTTACCATCTTCTTTCACCTACCCTTATCCTTCCTCAATTTACAACTGTACATTTTTCCTGAGTCTTGTATTCTTGTGAAAAGTCTTTCCCCACTCATTCTCTTCCCCTTCTTCATCTGACGCTTTCAGCTCACGCCTTCATTACATTCATAATTCTAATTTGAGTGCGATCTCCCGGATGCAGCCAAGTTCAGGACTTCAGCCTGGGAGCAAATTGTGCACTCCAGGGTTTTAGTACAACCAGCTGAAATCTGGGTGGGCAAAAAGGGCAAATGTGCTCCTTGGTGGCCTCAGAATGGGAAATAACTTCCTCTAGTAGTAAGTCATCCCCAATTCCAACATGCTTCAATCAAAATGGGCCCCTAATTGAACATCAGGTAAATACCAACCCATTAGTAGTCACTATTCACTGGCTGATTACAAGGTGCAGACTGAATGTGGGAACAAGCCCAAATTGCGACCCATTTGTATGTGATCCTTTGACTTTTTCCTATTTCTCTTCCTCTACTTGTGAAATTACATCTCTCATCTCTAGTTGGTGTACAGCCATCTCCTACTTGAGTGCAATTTACCAAGTTTTCTATCACACAGTTCGTCTAAAACTATAATTTCAAGATTCTGAATTTAACACATTTCTTTAATATGATGTATTCATTTGCTCCTTCTATACTACCTTTCTTGGAAACATCAATTTTGACAACTTTCATGATACAAGAATGATTCATGTGATAGCTGATTGGATGTATGAGTTCAAGGATAAATGACTGAGCATGCAGGATGAGTTATTGTTTCGACAAACTCACCAAGGACTGAAAAGGCCCTTTTAGAAAAGCAGTACCTACTGGCTTTGCCTATGCTTGTTACCTTTAGTTAAGACGTCACTGATCTAGATTCAGTGCTTTGGTAAGTAAAATAAGGTAAAAAAGGAAACTAAACTATACAGAAATATTACTTATGACATTTTTATTTTGAAGGTGACTTACGATTCTGATTGCAATGTGACATTATTCACCCACTTCCAGACACCTTCTTGATCCTTATCCGTCAGACCAATCCAATAGATATCAGTCTTAGTCGTCTTTGATATAAAAAGCTGTAAGGGAGCAGAGGGAACAGGTTCTGTAAAACATCACAAAGCCCAGAGTACTTGGGGTACTGGTGACCTGTCTAAGTCACAGGTGGTCACTCTTGATGCCAGACACCTCACAGATAGAGTGGAGCTGGGTGCATGCAAGGATCCTGAAAATTTACTGACCAACAAAATTTGTACGGAAAAGGTCCTTCTGGAGTAGTACCACTTTTGACCTGCGCAGCAGCAACCTCTAGAACTAGGATATACCTTGAATTCAATTTCTTTATGATTTGAGATCTATTAATAGTGTGTTGCCCCCCTGCAGGCCTGTAACCACCGCCAACTTTAATGGAATGTGCCACAGTGTCTAATGCACATCAGTGTGCACTGCTCGCATAAATGCAAGCACATTTTGTGCATCCTTTTGTCATGTTTTCATCCTGGATTACTAGCATCATCCCTTCTCTCCCTACACCATCTCCATGCATCGCCATACATCTTTGTATGAGGAGAGGTTTGCACAGCTGTCAGCTGTAATGTACCTGTGTACTGAGTGAGGGTTGCCAGAACCTTCAATGTACTTGTTCTGTGTGTCTGGGAGTGGGTGTCTGTATCTGTGGGTAAGAGAGAGACAGCACTTCCAGCAACTTATTTTACTGGACATTTTGTGCCGAGTGGTGTGTGTGAGTTTTGTGCTCCATTGTTTTGGCAATCCTGCACCTGTTGTGTGTTGGAGCAGCTTGCACTCTCTCTGCTGCAGGTGTTACATGTGATATATATATATCACTAGGGATGTTTGGGTTGTGGCTACTCTCCCTTGTGTGCATGAATGGAGCTTTCATGGCTGATTCCTGTGAGGTGCCCATTCTGTTACTTTGAGGAAAGCTTCTTCTACTGTTGCTTGCGCTGCAGCTATTGGGTGTAGAAGGACCATTAACAGCTTTAGTGGGTGGGGGTGTCTGTGGGTGTCAACGTTACAGTCCCACTTTCATTTGCAGGGGGCAGCAAAATAAATTGGAGGGGCGCAAAAAACTACAATATACACACATAACATAACATACACACATAACATACATACATAACATACATACAAATTCATACACACATAACATATACACATAACATACATACATAACATAACATACACACACATACATACACACATAACATACATACATAACATAACATACACGCATAACATATACACATAACATGCGCACCAATATACATATTAAAAAAAAAAAAACACTTACCCTACTCTATGTCCTTCAGCATGACCTCGTTCTGCACCAAGTCCTCGGAGCACGAAGCCCACAGCCAAATCCCTCATCCAATCAAGACTCTGTTTTCATGGTGTTAAGCAGCATGAAAAAAGTGTCTTGATTGGATGGAGCGGGCCGGCTCCACGCCCCAAAAGGCACATTATGCCTGTGCCTTCTCCCCAACCCGGCTGTCCAAGACAGCCAGGTTGGAGAGGTTTGAAATGCTCATGTTGGTTTGGTCGTAGCAAGGTAGCCAGCCAAACCATCATGTGAACTTCAAACAAGGAGGCCCACCTCACTGCTGCCAATCATTGATAGCAGTGACGCACTGGCTCCACACCGCTCTCGCACTTTGTTTGCTGGCAGAAAGCATCACAAATAAAATGGTAATAAAATCGTTTTATTTTTTACGCTTTCTGCACAGCAGTGCAGGGGGCAACACTCCTCCGCTCCCACGGAACCACCACTGTTCATTTGCTTTGTATGAATGAAACATGAACTGCAGCCTTCTGTGCTGCAGCTGGACTGTGCGATGGAAGCTTGTGCTGCAGTTACTGGGTTGGATCTGTTCTGAGGTTCTGTGGGAGCAGCTTCCACTCAGGCACGGTTCCTCCGTTTGGGCAGAGGAGCGTCGCCCCCCGCCAGCAGCAACCGGTGCAAATCATTTTACATGGAAAGGATAATAAAATATGTTTATTATCCTTTTCAAGGGAAAGGGGCGGGGCACTGGGGGTGACGAGCTGAGGGGAGTGCACTGTGTACCCCCCTCAGAGTGCATGTGTGTTTGGCCGGCCATCTCAGGCCGGCCAAACACACATGCGCACAGGGCTCTCTCCAGCCCACCAACACGGTTGCTGGCTGGAGAGAGCCTGCACAGGCTCCCAGTCTGCCTGGGAGCGCCCTGGCTGAACGCTCCCAGCCAATCCTGACGCTGCTCGGAGCAGCGTCAGGATTGGGCGCAGGGCAGGCTGGGAGCCTGTGCCTGCAGCAGCAACGAGAGGGGAGCGGCGCGGGAGCTAAGCAGGTAAGTCCTTTTTTTTTTTGTATTAATTTTCTCCTGTGCCCCTTCACGCCCCTCCGCGCCCCCCCCACCCCTGAGCCCGACGCCCTGAAAAAGCCACGCGAGCCGATCCTGCTTCCACTGCTGCTGTTTTCTGTGAAAGAAGACGGCACTATTGATGCAGTGCGGTACTTGATCTTTGTGTGGGAGGAAAGTTATCACTACTATTAACTGTGCTATGTTTTCATGTATTTGTGTCTCTTTAAAAAAATCCTTTACTGCTGCTGAAAAGGACATTTATACCGCTGCTGCTCTGACAGCACGCGTCAAGAGAGAGAGAGAGAAAGAGAGAGAGAGAGCATGTGTGCGTGTGTGTGTGTGTGTGGGGCTGTGTAATGAAGTTCCACACACTGCACACCTTCTGTGTTTGTCAGTGAAGATCACTTCTTCAATATACAAAGCCAAAACAATGGGCTCGGGCAATGGTTCTTTTACACTTTTTCTCACCCAAATCTCTGCCTCAATCACCTGTGACCACTGATAGACTCAAGGTCTTCTCTTTCAACAGTGAGTGCATGTACATAGCTCCATGGATAGACACAGGGGCTGGTAGAGAAACAGATAGATTGACGATTGTTATATAGAGTGGTATACATTTAAATTTATTTTGAAATGCAGTTGTTTACAATGGTGCAGAGAACAACACTTTCGAAGCAGAAACACATCATGGAAGATGCTTTTTACCAGTCACAACAAAGAATTCCACAAATCCCCAGCTCACCTGCTCCATCAGGTCACTGATGATGACCAGGTGTGCCTGACTTCTCTTACATGCTGATCTGCTTCTTTCCCATGTGTTTGTGCCTTGAGAAAAGAAATAGCATGTTCCATTGTGCTCCTTCCAACGCGTGGGGCAGTCCGAGGATAATAGCTCTGAAAGATAAAAATGCAGTGAAAACAACCAACAACAATACTTCTGCAGGGTCAGAAGTAAAGTCTCAGGGGCTCTAACCAGGAACTCAAGCCACATTCTGTTTTTGATGGAGGTGCCTCGTGGGCCCTAAGTTGAAGCATGGGAGCTTCTAACTTCATGATCCGCTGACCTGAATGTATATTTCTGCAGTTATTCATTAAAGTGGCCCCACAAGTTCAGCGGCCGATCCCGGTATAACTAGTTTAGCTGTTTAGGATTGGTTCTGATCAAAATGCAATCTAACAGAGCCAAAGGTACCAGCTGCTTTCACCCGGTACTCAGGAAAAATACCATTAACACCTTCCATGAGATGGGCCTGGTCCACACCCCCCTGAAGCTCATGCTCTCTAAAAATAGAATTCCTCTAATTGCCAACAGCATCCTGCATCAACTAGCAAAACCCTGGCTCAACAACATCAACTTGGACTTATCCATACAGCAAGATTCGCTCAATGCCAAGCCACTCGGATACACCCAGGACCTCACCCACAAGGTACACATTGCCAGGAATCAAAAAGTGCCTAATATCAGCTTTTTCTTCGAATCTAAAGAAAGTGAAGTATTTCCTCCCAGAAGGTGACTTCGGAACTAAAGGTCAAGCCCTCGCCCTCTTGTGTCTGAGTGGAGGCAACAATCTGCTCCACAGACTCCCAAATTTCCCCCCAGGGCACTCTCCTCAACAAAACACTCCTTATCAAGAGCCTTAAGATTTAAGAGCATATCACCCCACTCTCATGTAAAATCTGTCAGAGAAGCTCACCATACCCAATGCATCTCAGCACACCCAGTCAGAACAACACTTGACTGGAGCCTAAAGTACAAAACAGAAAATCAGAGCAACAGGACAATTTCATCCCAACACCATGGATAGTAAAGATCCCAGCATCCCCCAGGACTATCAAAAGGAGATCTTTGGAATGTGCACAGTAGTCTGATGGCTGTGTGCTTTGTTACTAATACTTGTGTTCGGCCTCTGTTTCTTTTCTCAATCCCTGAGCCTTCCACACTGCATCTCAGATAACTTAGCCTCAAATCCAACTCTGGAACGACGCACAAATTTGTTACAAACAACTACGCAATTGGCCAAGCGATGAAACAATGCACTTGGTTAGCATGCTGTATACTGAAGCCTTTTTTTGGTATTTTTATTTGTAATGTGATTTGTAAAGTACCACATTCACTGGAAGGCATCTTGGATCTATTGGATGCAAAACACTAAAACTAGTCCTCTTGCGCCTGACAAATATCAATTTGGAAAAATACGTAAGCTTTTCTGAAACAGCATTTGTATTCCATAAATTCCTTTTCAGACCTACCTGAAAAAAACTGGCCCATTTTGTGAGTAAAGTTCTTTATGGGAGAGTCCCTAAGATGCTCACTTGCTCATTCAGCATAGGTCTGGCATTCAAAACTGCAAGGCCTACTTGTGACTCTCGTTTGTCTGTAGCACAATGCAAATCCTGGTCCAATGCTAGAGTACTTACCTCCACAATCAGTGCCAGGAGTTCTCTCTTTGCACCTGATGTACTTCATTGCCAGACTGAGATTCTTCTCCAGTTGGGCCAACTTTTCCTGGGTGACCTGGGCTCTTGCAGTAACTACTGAATCTAAGATGATTGGGGAAAGGTGTATTAGTGCTTTGAACTAAATTTTATTTAAAGGATATTATGTCATGTCAAAAAATCTCTAGTACAGAACAAATAAGTACGGGCACACACTGTCTCTATAATTGAAATAGGAAAGGGGAAAAAGGTATTGAGTGGAAGTACAGTGCGGGAGTGACAAAATGGGCAAAAAAGGCGATGTGATGATGCAAATTTGATTGCATTGTACTCCAGCAGAATCAGCGGAGACTTTGAGAAAGTGTAATTTCCAAGTAATTCATTGCATCTCTGAATTTTTTCAGGGACCGTGAATCTTACTTACAGAGTATTACACGGGCAGACAATGTGGCGAGCAGGAGAAGGCTGGTCACCAGCCCTAAATCCACCAGATTCTTTGTTGACAGCATCTTCTTGTCCTCGGTCTTTGTCATGGCTAAGAAACAAAACTCTGTGTCCATTACTTGGTCACTGTAGGCCAAATTCACAAATAAAGATTCTTTGCATTTGTTTCCTTGCGTCCGATTCAAGACTCTTCCTGACACTTAGACGGGGTGCACTTTCACTGTTTCCCTGCTAAGTTTTTGTTTGTGGAGTGTAAAATGCTATCTATTACCATTGTTGAGCGTGGGTTGGAGCCGTGGCTCATAGAAAGAAAAGCATTGATTGGATGAAGGTGTCCCTCCCTTCCACCAGCAATGGTAACCAATAGGATCTTACCCACAGGAGAACTGAATGTATGGCTTAAACCACATTATTTATCATGTGTAGACGTTACATATACAGGTATTTCCTCACAAGCAGAATACAAGGAGTTAAACACATGAATTGTAGTAAAATCACAAAAAAAAACCTTGTTGGTAATAGTGGTTGCAACCGGATAGCCGGCAAAGGACTCATGTCTCGGATTACCTATCATACTTAGGAAGTCACAGTGAAAATACAAAATAGTGCTGGATAGAATGCTTGAATTAATGTCTGTAGGAGGCTGGCCTGGCTTATAGTGGGTACCATGTGGTACTTACACCCTGTGCCAGGTCCAGCTATCCCTTATTAGTAGGTTAGAGGTGTTCTAGCAGCTTAGGCTGATAGAGGTCGCTATAGCAAAGCAGCTAGGCTGAACTAGGAGTCATGCAAAGCTCCTACTATACCACTTACATCATATAGCACTATATCATAAGAAACACAATACTCAGAGTTACAAAAAATAAAGGTACTTTAGTTTAGTGACAATATGCCAAAAGTATCTCAGAGGATATACTACCTTAGGAGGTAAGTAAAATACACAAAATATATACACAGACCAAAATCAGGTAAATAATACAGTTAGAAAGTTAGAGCAAACTCTGTAGGACACAATAGAATGCAACAGGAGGCAATAGGCCTAGGGGCAACACAAACCATATACTCCAAAAGTGGAATGCGAACCACGAATGGACCCCAGGCCTAGTGTAGTGTGTAGAGGGTCGCTGGGAGTGTCAGAAAACACTTAGGCCCTCATTCTGACCCTGGCGGTCGGCGGAGAGACGGCGGTCGGACCGCGAACAGACCGGCGGTATTAAAAATGGCATTCTGACCGCGGCGGTCCCCGCCGCGACCGACCGCTACTTCTCCACTCCGACCGCCACGGCGGTCATGACCGCGGGGCTGGAGTTTGCGCACTCCGGCCCGGCGGTCGTCCCAAGACCGCCAAGGGTATTATGACCCTGCCTACCGCCGCGGTTTCTTGCGGGCGGGAACCGCCGTGCGAACCATGGCGGTAAGCACTATCGGGGCCAGGGAATTCCTTCCCTGGCACTGATAGGGGTCTCCCCCACCCCCCACTACCCACCCGAGTCCTCCCCCCACACCCCCCTGCCACCCGCCAGAGGTGGTACGAACCCCCTCCCCACCCCCACCCCGACATGCACATACATGTACCCCGACATGCACACACCCCCAACATGCACATATACACACCCCCTACACACACATACACAACGGGGACACATACCCGCACACATACATGCCGACATGCGCACCTGCCGAACAGCACACATTACCCATAGACACAGCAGCACCCCCCGCCCGCATACACGCACTCACACACCCCCTCTACACACTCACACGCACACCCCCATGCACGCCCACATCACACAACACCCCCCCACCCCCTCCCCTCACGGACGATCAACTTACCTTGTGCGTTGGTCCTCCGGGAGGCGACGGGAGCCATAGGGACGTGACCGCCAACAGAAGACCGCCAACAGAAGACCGCCACACAGAAATGTGGGTCGTAATTCTGTGGGCGGTGTTCTGCTGGCGTGGCGGTGGAGGTTGACCAGTCTCCACTTTCCCGCCGACCGCCAGTGTGGCTGCTGGCGGTTTTCCGGCGGAACGCTCCCAGCGGTCAGAATGCGCACAGCGGCACACCGCCGCGGTCGGCGGTCTTCACCGCGGCGGTAACTCAGCGGTCTTGCGAAAAGACCGCCAAGGTCAGAATGAGGGCCTAAGGGTGTCCAAGATACCCCACACCAAGACCCTGAAAAGTAAAGACAGTAAAGTCGAGATAGGGAATTCTGCAAAGACAGCAGCTGACTGCAGTGCACTGAAGATGGATTCCTGGACCTGAGGACCTGTAAAAGAAAGGGACCAAGTGCAAAAGTCACAAAAGTGTCCAGGGGGGGCAGGAGCCCACTAAACCCTGGATGAAGGTGCAAAAGGGCTGCCTCCGGGAGGAAGAAGCCAAAGATTCTGCAACAACGGAAGATGCCAGGAACTTCTCCTTTAGTCAGAAGATATCCCACGAAGTGCTGGAGGATGCAGAGTTATTTCCACACAGAGAGACCACAAACAAGCCTTGCTAGTTGCAAGAGTCGCGGTTGAAGATTTTGGATGCTGCCAGGGCCCAGGAAGGACCAGGAGGTCGCCCCTTGGAGGTGGATACAGAGGGGGTGCTCGGCAATATGGAGAGCCCACACAGAAGCAGGCAGCACCCGCAGAAGCACCTGAACAGGCACTTAGAAGATCTGAGGATGAGGGTCAACTCAGAACAACAAAAGAGGTTCCCAAGACGTCAGAGTCCAACTCAGCGAGTTGGGCAATGCAGGATGGAGTGCTGGGGACCTGGGCTAGGCTGTGCATGAAGGAATCCTTGGGAGAGTGCACAGAAGCACTAGTAGCTGCAGATCACGCTGTACACAGGTTTGTCGTCTGGCGCTGGGAGACAAGGACTTACCTCTGCCAAACTTGGACTGAAGGACCACTAGACTGTGGGAGTCACTTGGATTCAGCTCCTGTGTTCCAGGGACCACGCTCGTTGAGATGAGAGGGGACCCAGAGGACCAGTGATGCAGAAGTTTGGTGCCCGCGGTAGCAGGGGGAAGACTCAGTTAACCCACGGGAAATTTCTTTGGGATTTCCAGTGCAGGGGGAAGGCAGACAGCCCTCAGAGCATGCACCACCAGGAAGCAGTCGAGAAAGCCGGCAGGATTAGGCGCTACAATGTTGCTGGTAGTCTTCTTGCTACTTTGTTGCGGTTATGCAGGCGTCTTGGAGCAGTCAGCAGTCGATCCTTGGCAGAAGTCGAAGGAAGAAGTGCAGAGGAACTCTGGTGAGCTCTTGCATTCAGAATCTGAAGAGAAACCCACAGGAGAGACCCTAAATAGCCCTCAGAGGAGGATTGGCTACTGAGAGAGGTAAGCACCTACCAGGAGGGGTCTCTGATGTCACGTGCTGGCACTGGCCACTCCGAGCTGTCCATTGTTCCCTCACACCTCTGCATTCAAGATGGCAGAGGTCTGGGACACCCTGGAGGAGCTCTGGGCACCTCCGCTAGGGAGGTGCAGGTCAGGAGAGTGGTCACTCCCCTTTCCTTTGTCCAGTTTCGCACCAGAGCAGGGCTGAGGGGATCCCAGAACCGGTGTAGACTGGCTTATGCAAGGAGGGCACCATCTGTGCCCTTCAAAGCATTTCCAGAGGCTGGTGGAGGATACTCCTCCCCAGCCCTTCACACCTTTTTCCAAAGGGAGAGGGTGTAACACCCTCTCTCAGAGGAAATTCTTTGTTCTGCCTTCCTGGGATTGGGCTGCCTGGACCCCAGGGGGGCCGAAACCTGTCTGAGGGTTGGCAGCAGCGGTAGCTGCCAGGAAAACCCCAGAGAGCTAGTTTGGCAGTACCCGGGGTCCATGCTGGAGCCCCGGGGATGCATGGAATTGTCCCCCCAATACCAAAATGGTATTGAGGTGACAATTCCATGATCCTAGACATGTTACATGGCCATGTTCGGAGTTACCATTGTGACGCTACGTGATACGCTAGGTATTGACCTATATGTAGTGCACGCGTGTTAGTGTTCGGGGAAATTGCCCTGAACGATGTGGGGGCACCTTGGCTAGTGTCAGGGTGCCCTCACACTTAGTAACTTTGCACCTAAACTTCACCAGGTGAGGGTTAGACATATAGGTGACTTATAAGTTACTTAAGTGCAGTGAAAATGGCTGTGAAATAACGTGGACGTTATTTCACGCAGGCTGCAGTGGCAGTCCTGTGTAAGAATTGTCTGAGCTCCCTATGGGTGGCAAAAGAAATGCTGCAGCCCATAGGGATCTCCTGGAACCCCAATACCCTGGGTACCTAGGTACCATATAATAGGGAATTATAAGGGTGTACCAGTGTGCCAATCAGAATTGGTGAAAATAGTCACTAGCCTGCAGTGACAATTTTAACAGCAGAGAGAGCATAAACACTGAGGTTCTGGTTAGCAGAGCCTCAGTGATACAGTTAGGCACCACACAGGGAAGACATATAGGCCACAAACTTATGAGCACTGGGGTCCTGGCTGGCAGGATCCCAGTGACACATATCAAACACACTTACAACATAGGGTTTTCACTATGAGCACTGCGCCCTGGCTAGCAGGATCCCAGTGAGACAGTAAAAACACCCCGACATATACTCACAAACAGGCCAAAAGTGGGGGGGAAAAAGCCAAAAAAAGGGGCTACCTTCCTACAATGTCAGCCATTGGTATTTACTCTGTGTCACATCACAGAACATAATTTATCTGCTCGCCATGCCACATGGGAGTAGACCCAGCCATATTCAAATCAGCCTTGATCCTGCTCCAAGAGGAACAGTCCAGCCTGAAAAGGTAAGTCAGGTCCTTTCCAAACCAGAACACAAGCAGCCGAAGACCCAAAACCCAAGGGGAAACTGACCTCAGGTTGCTTGTATTCAGGTTCAGGTTCAGGGAGGACCTGGCCCACTCTTTTTTGTATACTTTAGTTCACAATTGGAGCAAAGTTTAAAAGTACTAGCATTTTGCAGTTGTACATGTGTTCTTCTATATTTTGTGTTTTGCATTTGAATGTCTCAAGGCTTCTGAGACAGCCAACTCCCTATTTTTCAACATCCCCCATCAACTACCTCTGAAATCCTTCCCCATCTACTCCTCAACCCCCAACAAAGGCACGTCTCAACCAGCAGTCATGGTGTTTTCTCTAACCTCCGGCTGAGGGGAGTGCAGGAATTATAGTCAGTTACTTGAGAGAGACTCATTTTGCTAGTCAGTGTCCCAGTCTGTAATCTCAAATATAGAACGGAGAGGAGCCTGGTCTGTCCAATGTATAGCAACATAAGGCCTGTGAGTCCTGATCATAAGATCCAGATATTGAGACTGAGATCTCTCTCTCTCTCTCTCTCTCTCTCTTTCTCTCTCTCTCTCTCTCTCCTCCCTCCCTCCCTCCTCCCACCTCCCTCTCCTGATGGTTCCACATTTTCAGCCAGTCGAGACAGGTACCAAACTCACTTCTCTGATTGCTTCCTATATACTATGTCCCGTTGCCATTGACAACTAGAACTATAAAGAGGTCCTGAATATACAAGTATGAAGTTGGGAGATTCACAGCTTTACCTATTCTATCATATCTGTGAAGTCCGATGCTTGTATTGCAGTTGTAATTGCACCCATATAGCGCTTGCTACTCTTCAGAAGGCAATGAAGGGTTTTACGCAGGCAGCACGCTGCTTCAAAACCTACGGTTAATAGTTGATTCAGTGGTTACTGGTCATTGTTGTTTAGTGAGATTATATACCCAAAAGAAGCAGAGGAACACCAGCTTGCTCATACTTGCTCTCTACAATACAACATTGCACATCAGTATGGCTAGGCTTCTACAATTGCATGGTGAGGCTTATTATGAGCTTTTGTTTAGATCCCAACCACTGGTTATTGAAAATAGTAGCCCTCACTCACAATCAGTGGCCTGTGTCAGCATCGAGCCCTATGTCCAACACTGTTTCTGTTTGGGATGGTTTCAACCACTAGAATGGGAGCACTTACACCTTTGCGTTAGGGATCTGAGGTTACTGACCTCTTGGAAATAAAACTTTAATCTGAATTTTATTGCCTTTGGTTTTTCTTCTGCATTTTGAAAAAAAATATACATTAGTAAATGGTAAATTATTAATTGCATAAAAAGATCAGGTGACTTTCATCAGAAATGAATTATTCCATACGCGAGGGAACAATTTGACGTTTTAAGTATTTTTTCATTGCAGAGTTTTAGGTATACAGTGAAGGCTTTTTGATATTGCATGCAATTTGATGATGCAATCCTGTAGATAGAAACAAAATTATATGCTGGTGACATAATGCTGTATTATGGACTTTTGATAAGTACCAGAATTAGGACAACTGTCTATCCACTGCTAAGCTTCCGCTAGTCCACCGTTTCAGCAAGTACAGGTGATCAGCTTAGGAGCTGGAAATGTAGAATAAACCCTGGGCTCATATTTAGGGAGAAATATCAAGAGGTTCACGCTTTGCTTGAAGGAAGCATTGACTTTAATATCATAGCAAACATAAGCGAATAATCAAAGTAAATCTTACAAATTTCAGAAAGGAGATTCTTCAAATGCTGGAGTGGGTGTTTCTGATATTCACTCTTAAAGTTTGGCTCGCAGCATTCATTACAAAAGTTAAATGGGCTCCATTTTGGGTGCCATTTTGGATGGCACATGATATGGGTGAAGATAGCTTCAACAGACAGTGGAACTATTTTACCTGCATTTCTGTGCCTAGGGAATGGAGAACCAATCACTGAAGTGACTAGGATGGAGACAGGGCTGCCTTTAGAGATTTAAAATAGTGACTCCTTAGTTGGCCGGTCCCTGTACCGAGAATCAGCAAGGTGTAAGAAGGAGTGGGTGTGCTCCTGCTCACCCGTACTTCCACTTCATGCATCAATGACACCTTCACCCAATTTCTGCACTTTCCTTCCTTCTTGAGACCACACCACCATCCCCAGCAAACCTCCTTTCTTCTGAGTCCCTGCTCCATCTTCAGAGCTCAAACAACTACTCCAATCCCTAGTCCCTGGTACTTTCCACATTCCATGCCATACTTTGCCTGGTGTACAAGTGACAGCTAGGATAACTTAGAAATGCAACTCAAAAACATAGACACTGATATTGCAGGCTTCTTCAGCCTTATTTGTGAGAAAGATATTTGGCAGATTTTCCACACGTGGCTGAAAACATCCTGCAAACTGGATTTTTTAAAATAAATTTCCTGCAAAAATAAATGAGAGCATTTCTTCAGAGATTTACTCAAAATACTTTTAATACTTTGTAGTTTCATGAAGTTGCAAAATGATGGAATGTAATCATTGGAAGGCTTCTAGTGACAAATATGTTTTCATACGAAAGACCACCCAAGACCCTGAACCCTGAGGCTTCCCCATTGACAATGACATTTTGCAAGTTTACTAAGCGTTTCTCCCCTTCCAAAAGTCATCTCTTTCTGCATCTCCTCACAAGCCCCCTCAGATGATCCTTACTGGCATGCGAAGCTTCCATCAGCTGCTTTTTAAGCTGTAGGACCATTCTACACTAAAGGCTCGAGGTACAAGGCAACTGTGCGGTCGCAAAAGGCGAACTTCTCCGCTTGCTACCGCAAAATGGCCTTGTACAATGTACCCTCCCTACTTGCAAGTTGGTATCCTGTTACCAACTCGCAAAATAGGGATTGCGACCTTCAATTAGGTTGGGGCTTTCAAGGGCGTCCATTCCTTATTGCGACTCGGAGGTCCATGTATGATTGTTTTGTGACCGTGAATGCGGTCACAAAACAATTGCAGTTAACATCAATGTCAAATTGGTGTTAACCCATTCGAAAACAGTAAGAGGTCCCAGTGGGACCCCTTCTGCTTTATGAATGCATGCAAAAATTTTATTTCAGACCAGGCAGTGGTCCAGGGACCACTGACTGCTCTGAAAAAAGAAAAAGAAAACTTTTCATTTTTATTTTTGAAATACATCCCGTTTTCCTTTAAGGATAATGGGCTGCATTAAAAAAAATGCTTTATTGAAAAAGCAATCTCAGACATGGTGGTTTGCTGACCCCAGCAGGCCACCATCCCTGTGAGTGCAGCCATTTCCCAAATGGGCTGCAAATTGCGACCTGTCTCATGAACGTTAATGAGGCAGGTCCTTTGCAACCCATTTGGAAATCACTAAGAGTGTCTCAGACACAGTTGTACATTACAGATTGAGACTCACAATTTGCGACACACAAAAAAAAGATATTGCAAGTCACAATATGTAATCGTGTCACATCGGGTCCAATATCTGTTAATGTATGCCGCAGAACTGATTGTAGGTTAAGGAAAGACTAGAGGGCTACCTAGCAAACAAGATTAACCACCACCAGGACCAGGGGAAGTGTAAGATAACATGTATTTGCAAAGTGCACCCTTGGGCCTCTTCCAGCTGTAAAAACAGATATTTCTTGTTACCCAATTCTATGGTACTCATTTTATCGACCTCAGAAGGATGAAAATCTGAGTGGGCCTACCAGTGTGAAACCTGTTATCAAGAAGTCAAATACAGATTTCTAAAGTGGATGCACTAGTCCACGGAACCATAGACCGGCTTCTCTGTAGCGTCAAATATATATATATTTTTTTAGTTTTATATAGAGTAAATTTGGACCAATGTCTTTAGAGACCTTTACATAAACAAGGTACTGCATTACATGTTTGCTAAAGAATGGAGAGATAAAGTGATGTGCCCAGAATCACAAGATCTCTTGAACCTATTCCAGCAGGTCTGGCCACTAGGCCACACTTCCCCGAGCCAATATTAATTTGCTCAGAAGGGCAAGGCTTTTTGCAAAATTATTAAGTGCCATATCCGTTCATAGACATGCATCGGTCTATCAATCTACCCATGGCTGCTAATCTGGATTAGTACTGTTATTCGTACTTACTTTTAATGTTGCTTCTGTTTTTTCCTTTTGCTCTTGTGCTGCACAGGAACCCTGCTCCTCTGTTTGTACAAAACTGGACTTCAGTCCTATTATTTTGTCTCTAGTATCACTTGGGATGGTCAAGTCCTTCTCGATGGTAGAGCAGGGCTCAGCTTTTGATGATATGCCATCAGTTCACAGACCTGGGATCTTTTGTTCTCACACATCTCGCACAGACTTCTCTTTAGAAATTTGTGGTTCCATCAACTTCCCCTTTGCTATCGAAGCTGGAGGAAATTTCGGAAACTAAGTAGCCTTAAAGGGGTCATTTGATGAATAATGTCACAGTGGGTCTCAAATTCCAAGCAGAAGTCATCGAACAGGTGATTGAGGTGATGCAGAATTGGGTAGAGAGAGATGATTTTTCCTTCACTGGATGCCCATTTTAGGTGTCAATACAGTGGCCCGTCCACCCGTCGTGGTGACAATTTGCCCGTTTGCTATGAGTGACACAGCCCTGGATTTGCATAGAGAAGCAAACAATGCACATTACCACAATTGCACTGGACGCAGACCAAGTAAAGTAACAGTCAGCACAGTTTTTGATAGAAGAAAGTTATGCCGCAGGTTAATTAAACAAGGTAATGGGTCATCTTACGGGCGTTCCAAAAGTAGCCTGTGATGATGCAGCCTAAAGTGATTAGCAGCCTGCTTAGCCAACAAGCATCGCAGCAGCAGACAACTAATGCAAAACTCACACTGCTTCCAATGGGTGTACCCTGGTGCTAGAGACCGGAGCTGACGGCAACGTAGCTCCCACTGATGGTGAATGATTAGAGATTTCGCAAGGTCTCCTCTCCTGGGCACATTTTCTTGGTTTATTTCAATTGTTGATTAGATATCTGTCCTGAGCATGGTCTCATGTAATTGGGACAACAGTGACCAAAACATCGATGCTGACTTCGTCTCTGCCCTGGATGAAGTCAAGTGCCACCTAGTCAACATCTGACCAGAGTTTACAGACACTGTTTATCTTTGTAGAGCAGTAGAACCTAGATGTGCCTTACAGTGTTGTGGGGGTGTTGAGTACATTTCTGGACATGTATGTGTGGATTCAAACTGGACCTGACTTTTAGTAATGAAAAAACATAACCCATAAATTATTAAATGTGTTGCTGCAGACGATGTACACTTTTCTCGATATGTCCATATATGTGTACTCTCACTCATATACTTCGTAGGGTAAGAGACCAGTACACTTACTGAGGTGATTCATTCATTCATTCACAAACCCTCTGAAAAAGCTATATGGGTGTTTTCTTTGTGTGCAGTTTTGTTGTATTTTGCATGAACCCAAACGTTCAAGGGGCTACTGAGGTGCCGTTTAGTGGTATTACCTACAACAAGAACTATCCCATTAATAAAGAGCACGCACATTAACCATCTCCTGATAGGGTGAACAGAAGGGTGGGTTTTGCTGCAACTACCCAAAAAGAGGTCAGACTGAGGACTCAAATAGAGATTAAGCCTCCTGACCCCTCCCTGGATGCAAACTAACCGCAGGAAGGGTGAAAATGACCACATAATCAGATCACCTGATTGTACAGGTAGCCCCAAAACTCTTCCTCATAGAAAACAAGGGGTCAAGGGGCATAGAGGCATGGGAATGCAGTGTGAAGATGCTGCCCGCCAACTGTGTCTCCTTGGGTGAGACACGGGCAGCGACATAGCACTGATACCCCATAGTCAAGCAACCAGTCCAAACTCATCACAATGGCATGGATGCTTATCCAGCATTCAGGCCGCACAGAAAGAGGTCTGGCTGTGGACCACAATGGAGGTAAGCCTCCTGACCCCTTCCCAGAAGTGACCTGGTTATAGAGAGGATGGAAGAGCCTATAGGGAGATTCCCTGATTACCCACCTGCCCCGTTCCAAGCTCATCCTTTAGAAAAAGGTGGTGGGTAGGTGCAAGCATGGGAATGTAGCGCCAAGATGCTTAATAAAATGAGTCTCTGCGTGAGACACGGACAGCAACATTTCTGTGCTTTCAGTCTGCCTATTTACATTATTTAGTATTATTCTTTCATTTAAAATGTTATAGAACGCCAACTGTGCCCAAGGCTTACAGAGTGATGCCAACATGTGAGTAGCAGAAGAAACATTGTAATTACATTACAATTTACAAGTTCCACCTCGTTATAGTGATGCAGATGAAACAATAAAAGAGAAGTGCTTCTTGAGATAAAATCCATTCATAGATGAGGTTAACTCGTTATTACTGCCTAGGAGTGTTGGAACAAGTATACATTGATCTTGAGATGGCAGGAAGGGCGGGGATCTGGCAGCTGTTACTGAGGCAGATCCAGGGGCACCCGAGTGAAATGTGCTCTGTTCTAGGGTAACTGCAAACACGAAGACATTTACCATTGCCCACAATTTTTGTGCTTTGAGCTCTGAGCAGCAACCTGAGCAGCAGCTGCCATTAGAGGGTGCCAGGGCACTGCCCACGTAGGTTTTCAAGTTGTGTGGGTGGTAAGTGGAATGAGCAATTACCATCCACATACGTCATTTTTTTTATTAAATAAGGGCTTTAAGCATTGCTGGGTGCTGCCTAATGAAGTGCCTTGTTGTCTCACACTTTTTCTCTTTTTCTGGTGAGTCAGGCAGCCAGGCACTTTCGAGTGAGACACATGCCCTAGTGAGCATGTGTCCCTCAGCATCTCCCTCTTAAAAAACATCCCTATGTAGGCTAAGGGCTGTCTTAGCACTAGCCCTGGCCAGCAATGTTAGGGGTCTGAAGAGACCTCCCACTCATGACACCAGCAGCGTCATATTTACAAGCAGTCTCGGCGTCTAGGGCATAAATCCTGTGTTCCCGGGACTGCCTGTCAATCACTTTCACAAGCTGCAAGCAACACCCTTTCCCAACTCATCACTTGTGATGTGTTGGGAAGGGGTGTTGCTTGCAGCCTGTTTCCCAACTCATCACTTGTGATGTGTTGGGAAGGGGTGTTGCTTGCAGCCTGTTAAAGATTGCAAACTTGACATGAGGTCACAGAGTCACAAGACTCTGTGACCTCTAGCCAACAGAGGCCCAGAGTGCCATCTTGGCACTCTCAAGCCTCCCACCCTGGACTGGAACAGCTGGAGCACGCCCTGTTGCGGGCAACTGTGCATGTTCCAGAGCAGGATTTGAAGGTAAGTGGAGGATTAGGGGGAGTAGGGGGTGGGGGGGAGGTTGTGGAGGCCTGCCAGCCTGTGGTTCGGTTTTACTGTTTTTGAAACAAGTGGGGGCCTTTTACTCTGTGTACATTAGTTTATATCACTATATTGAGAGGCATTTTTTAAAACTGTTTATAAACGCCTCTCAGTATACTAATATAAACTGATGTACTTTAGTGAAATGCGCCTGCATGTTAAAAGCATACAAGAGAGCACTTTTAACTATGTGAGCACAGGATGTGTGCACCCTGAACTCACATATTTAAAAGTGCTCCAATCTCTTCTAAACTTTTAAAATGCAGAAGCGTTTCACTTTCGTACATCAGTTTATATCCCTGTATTGAGAGGCATTTATTAACAAATTTAATAAATACCCCTTAATATAGTGACATAAAGGGACATAATAAAGTGAAATGCTCCCGCCTTTTAAAAGCAAACAAGGGGCGCCCCACCCCTTTTTAAATCCCACCAGCCATCTTACTATTGTCATTTAGATTTAACACATTAACTCCGGTTTCTCCATAGGAATTGTGCATTCTGTTGCTCGAAGTACATGTGGCCCATTTGCTTGCCTGGCTTGGTATTTTACGGGGTGAAATCCATCTTCCTGTGCTCCCCCTCTTTTTGGAAGATGAAGTTGTACTCCATTTCACAGGGGGTGTCATTCCAGAGACTGGAAGGACCACATGGTCCATCAGCCCCCACTGTGACGCAATGCTCTCCTGCTCCAAAGTTATCAGGTTGTTGACAATTCCAGAATCTAAAAAATACCGAACAAGCAATGTGTTACAATTAACGGAAATGTCTGAGTATCTGCCAGATAGCGACAGATTGTTATGTTATGTTATATGATTTATAAAGCGCATGGCTACCAATAGGCTTCCCAGCGCTAGAGGACTACGGACCAGTACAGACAGAGAGAGAGTACCCTACACCTAAAACAACCAAGTTTTTAGGGACTTCCGGAAGTTATATTAATTGGTTGTCAGACTCAAGCCAGTGGGAAGAGAGTTCCATAGCTTGGCCCCTTGGTATGCAAGAATGGCACCTCCCCATCTAGATTTTGTTATTCTGGGGAGGATAGCAAGGGCCACTGATGCTGACCTAAGATCCCTAGTAAAAAGAAGAAAGGGTTCTCAGTATCTGGGGGCCCCTGTTGTGGAGGGATCTGTGGATACAACACAAAACCTTGAATTTGATGCATTGATCAACGGGTAAGAATATAGGGCCATATGTACAAACACTTTTTCCCATAGACACAGAATCGGTAAAAACCTTTGCTACATCTGGCCCATAGTGTGTATGTGTATTGCTTGGGGCTGAGTAACAGGTGCTTATTGTTACCCAACTCATTGGTATTATTTAATCGACCTCAGAAGGATGATGGGCTGAGTGAACCCGATAGATTCAAACCTGTGGCTATGAAGTGAAACACGTTTCTGCAGTGAATGCATTAATGCACTGAGCCACCAGACTGGACCCCCTCTGGATCAGGTCTGAGCTGCAGTTGGAATTGCATCTACTGAGTACAGAAGCTGGTCTTTGAGAGAAGTACACACCTGATTTTAGATATGTCAGTCTCATTCGTACTGATGTATGATGTGTGGGAGGTTTTCCTGCCCCAGTATTGCCACAGGTCAACCTAATTGAGGTAACACTTAGAACCAGATAAGCCAGGTTATGTTAAGTGGTAACTGTTATGTGATGTGTATTATTGGATTTGCAGTCCTGTCTTATGTGTTGTGTTCTATTGTGTTGCATTGTATTACTTTGTGTTATACTTTTTGGACAGGCCTAGGCTGTCATGTTATGTTAGACTATAGACAACTCTAGGCTGTCTACAAGTGGCTAAATTTGGAAAAGACGGACCAGGGGAGAGAGATGGAGGAGGTTAGGTGGAGGAAATTAGGGAATGAACCCATTTGATAAAGTGATCTTCCTAAAAATGGTAGCATTACACTACACAGAGCTCTGAAGGAAGACTTTCTTCTCCCATTGTTCAACGCAGCCATATCCATCACCGTAGAACCGACCCCTTCTCGTGCCAGTTCTCTAATTTGTCTTTTTTCAGAACCCAACACTTCTTGTTCTTCTCTTCCTGCAGCCCTCCCGCCTCTGCCTTCTTCCACAGCCTGAGCTTCGGCTTCACACCTTCTGCTCCTTCTGACCGGAACTCTGTAGTTGACTTGTTCCATTTTTTTCTACTTCTGCCTGGAAGCAAATCTCATCAGTTGTGCCTTCCTTATGGGTCATTCCGTGCCTGTGGTCAAGTTAAGCACTATGAAGCCTGGAGGAAAGTGTCTTATATCCAGGGGCGCAGCAGGGCTGCCCGCAGTCACCCATTCTTTTTGCTGATGCAATGGAGCCTCTCGCCGCTTGGTTGTGGCAGCACCATGTGCACCGTGGCCTTGCGTTGACCCACAGGAGCCTACCAGTCTCTATATATGTAGAGCACAATGTCTTCTATGTTAGAGACCCCCAGGGAAACCTGAGTCCTCTAATTCAAGCGTTAATTTACTTTTGAGGTTTCTCAGTATTAATATCAATTGGTCTAAGTCCATCATATTCCCACTCACTGATGCTATGCAGGCCTTTGAGTCTGAGTTTCCACTCAAGTGGATGACTGATCAGGTTAAATATTTAGGATCCTGACTCAGTCAGAATCTGGATGAATTATGGCACTAAAATTATGGTAGGTTGATGGCTCGAAGGCTGAACGGCCACATTGGCGACGTTGCCAGTGTCTCCTATCGAGAGGATTGCATTGGCCAAAATGGTTATACTTCCTAAATTCTTTTTGTGAATCTCCCTATCCCTCTGACAGCCTCTTTCCACCAGTGCCTCCGATCTCACCTCCTTACCCTGTTGTGGGTGAGGAAGCAGCCTCGGGTAGCTTGGGAGGTGCTGACTCTCCCTTTCGAGCAGGGTGGGCTCTATGCCCGGATTTGGACTTATTTTTTTATTGCACACAAGCACAATAGGCTCCTTTTTGGCTGTAACTCGCTAGGTTCCAGCCGCCCACGGCGCCTGAACATGACCACATAGCCCTTTGCCCCCTACGGGCTGCTCTGTATTTCCCTGCCAGACCCTCACACTCGGGTCGATACTTTGGCTTTTACGGTATGGACGTGGGACAGGCTACGTCAACGGGTGGGCATAAACCACTTATATGCCCCCGCGGCGTCTCTTGTGTACCTCCTGCTTACTCTCACAGCGAGCTCACAAAGTCCCTTAAGATGCCTGCAGTTGCAGGCCTTTGGAGACGTTTACACAGAGGGGATGTTTATTCCCCCACAACAAGTACTTGAGGCCCCCGAATCTACGTTTCCGGATGTTCTTACATATTATCAGCTGCGAGCAGATTATTGGCTGTTCATGATACTTTCCCGCTGCCCGTCCGCCTCTGCTGGTGCTGGGGGCGCTGCTCACTAACCCGCTGCCGCATGAGCTCATTACTAGGCTACACAATGACGCGGGAGACGGCGCTGACCCGCACACCCCACGTACGTACTGTTGGGGCAGCTTATGACGACCCCAGTTAGTGAGGACCAGGGGCGATACTGCTGCGCCCAATCCCCGGCCTTGTCCCGGAGCTGCAGACTCCGTCTGGTCCATTTTAAATACCTCCACAGACTGTACCGCACACCGGCGCAGCTCCACGGGGTGGGTTCCTTGGATGGTTCATTAAAACACAAAAGAGAGTGGCGGGAGTAATGCAACCCCACACATACTCCCGAAAGAAATAAGCACATCCATATACCACTGGACGTGTGGGGTGATCAAATGAGGGTAAAAATGGATTAGTGGACCCTCAATTAGTGGTGCTGACTCAGCGCGTAATACATATAAGGGGCTGTGTGTAGAGAGTGTCTATGGTAGTGGCTGTGTCTACAAGAGGGAGTTCCTTTTACGGACTAGGTGGTCTCATACACACAATAGTGACATGCTTCATCATTTGACCACCTAGCCCCCCCCCCCAGGTAAGATAGTACTACCTGGGCGGACTCAACCTCGTTGTTAAAGAAACGACAGAGGGAGTGCTGAAATAAATCTAACTGGATATTTCGCAAGGATCCAGATGAGGTGGGAATAAAATTACCATACACGTCACCTATTACGATTAGTTGGGTATTTTAATAGAGGTGCATGTAGGGAAGGTTAAAATTATGATTGGGACTCAGTTGAGTCTTAATGACTCACAGAGTCTAAAAATCAGGGACCAACATGTTTCTGCCCTCTCTACGTGCTGGAAGGTCTGGGGCATTCATCAGGGTCATGGATCCCCTAGGAGTGGATGCTTTGTGGCATGCTCAGTGAGTGGTAAAAGGTAGAGTAGTAAGCCTACCTGAACTGATTGTTCGTAATTAGGTAGGTCTGTAGGATGGATAAAATAGTAGTTTATAACAGGGAAGGTGAATGAGTGTCACAAACCACAGCACACAACACAGCACAGAGGGTGGTAAAAATGCAGTGTAGAAACATAAATACACACGCAAACATGCATTAGGGGACTTACCCCGAGGAAAAAAGGCAGATTGTCTCTGGTCTGGGAAATGCCAGAGGGAGGGTATCCCTTGTAGTCGCACTCTGTTAGGAGATTAGAAAGTGACAAAAAAGGAGAGAGAACTAGCGAAATCTACAGATTATAATAGTGGTGGTACCTCCAGCCCCTTACATGTAGTACGCGCTGAGTCAGCACCACTAATCGAGGGTGTTCTCATCCAGTTTTACCCTCATTTGGTCACCCCACACGTCCAGTGGTATATTCAGTGGATGGTTCACCCACCTGCGCCACACTGCGCCCACTGCACACATCTTACATTTGGCATGGGAGTGCCCTCGAGTTGCGCGCTTTAGGTCCCAAGTTTGCGATGCCATCAAGTTGATTATAGTCTATGAGATTGCACGGACAGCAGTGATTGCAGTACTTGGCTGTGTGAAAAACGCCACACGGACTAGCGTAAACTCATTGCTATTCTGCTGGTGTTGGCTAAGCAGAGGGCACTATGCACTGGGGCCGGCGCCATGTGACTCGACTGACCTGCTGGATACAAGATGATGTCTACAAATAGACACCTATTGGGAACTGATGCTGATGTGCCCGCGCCCTAAAGACATCTGTGCTCCATTGACATCCTATCTACTGACACGCCAAGGAGCGGAAGGGTCGGATACCCCTGCTCACCTCCTGGATGCTTGTGTCTGAACTCCCTCAGCTCTACTCTGGAGGGACGGGCTATATCCATGTGGGAATTATCTGCTCAGGGTGGGCGGAGGGGGCTTCATCCGTTCTGCGATGATCCTTGCTTGTATGCTGCAGTGTCACATGACGTGGGGTTAGTTGCTCAGGTAATGTATCTTATTGATGAGATCTGCGATGATCTGATTATCTATCCGGTGTGTACTTGAGTGGATTGTTATTCTCTTTTTTGTTCCACTGTATCTGATGCTTATTTTGCATCTCTAGTGTTTTAAATTTGTGCTCCTACCAATAAACCCCCCCCCAAAAAAAAAAAATGTAGCTTGTCTCATTGATTTATCTGTCTACCAATCGACTATTGTCTGGTGACTCTGCTCTACTTGTTTTCTCTGTTTTGTTCTCATCCATAACCATTCTTCTCTGATACTGACCATCATCTTACTATCATCCCTCCTCAATTTTCCTCTGTATATTTTTTCCTGCGCTTTGTGTTCCTGCAAAAAGTCTTTCACAAGAACACAAAGCTCTAATCCTTCTCTTCCCCTTCATCATCTGCCATTTACAGGTTACACCTTCATTACACTCACAATTTTAATGTGAGCGCAATCTCCTAAATGCAGCCAAATTCAGGATTTCAACCTGGGAGCAAATTGTGCACTCCAGGGTTTTAGTGCAATCTGCTGAAATCTGGGTGGGCAAAAAGGGCAAATGTGCTCCTTGGGGACCAGAGATTGTGAAATAACTTCATCTAGTAGTATGTCATCCCCAATTCCAACATGCTTCATTCGAAATGGGCCCCTAACTGGACACCAGGTCCCTTTCTCTGGGTGTTTACAGGGTGCAGTCTGAATCTGGGAACACATCCAAGTTGCAGTTCAATTGTATGGTGATCCTTAGACGTTTTCCTATTTCTTTTCTACTACCTTTGAAATTACATCTCTGATCACTTGTTTTTGCTCAGCCACCTCCTATTACTTCATATTGGAAGCAATCTCCCAAGTCTTCTATCACACAATTTATCTAAAACTATCAATTCTGGATTCTCAGTTTAACACATTTCTTTAATATGATGTATTCCTTTGTTCCTTCCATACAACCTTTCTTGAAAACATCATTTTTGACAAATGTAGTAATACAAGATTGAGTCAGGAGATAGATGATCGGATGCATGAGTTAAAGATAAATGCTAAAGCATTGAAGATGAGTTATTGCTTGCACAAACCCACCAGTGACTGAAGATGTGTTTTTGGAATAGGTGAAAGCTATGTCTTTGCCTATGCTTGTTTTCTTTAGTTAATATCTCTCTGTTCTAGATGTGTACCTTTGGTAAATAAAATAAGGTAGAAAAAAGAAAACTAAAATATATAGAAACATAAATTATAAACTTTTTGCGTAGAAGCTGACTTACTTGTGTGATTTCCAGACACTTCTTTTAAACCAATTCAGTGGCTATCAGTCAAACACACCAAGGACTGAAAATACCTACTGGCTTTGTCTATGCTTGTTACTTTTATTCAACACGTCACTGTTTTAGATTCAGTATGTTGGGAAATAAAATAAGTTAAAAAAAAGAAAACTAGATATACAGACATATAACTTATGGACTTTTAACTTTGAAGGTGACTTACGTTTCTGGTTGTAATGGAACACCATTCACCCACTACCAAGTACCTTCTTAATCGTTATCGGTCACAAAGCCCAGAGTACTTGGGTAGTTGTGACATGTCTCAGACACAAGTGGTCACTTTTGATGCCTGACACCTCACAGATAGAGTGGAGCTGGGTGCATGCAAGGATTCCGAAAACTTGCTGACCAACATCCTTTGTATGGAAAAGGCCTGCGGGAGCAACAGCCCTTTTTGACAGGAACTACAGCAACTGCTCTCACTAGTATAGACAGAGATTTAATTCCTCTATGGTTTGAGATCTATCAATAGACTGTTGCGCGCCTGCAATGGAGTTCTGAATACATTGTAGTTTTTTCATACTAGATAGAGATGATCCATGGTAGAGGCTAGTGGCATAATCCAGTCTGAATAGAACAAGAGAGATAGTAGCCTGTACCTTATGTGGAAATCCAAGGTGGGGGAAGATGCGTTGCAGAGTCTTCAAGGTGATGAAGCTTGATCGTGCTAATTTGTCCACTTGGGCATTCATTGTTAACTTGGAGACCATGGTAATTCCAAGGTTTTTAACTTCCTTTGATACTTGAGGAGGTGGTCCGAGATCGTCAGGCTAGGCGCACAGTGGGTCATAATTTTTTAGTATTTCTGTTTTGGAAGCATTTAGTTTGAGATGGCTCCAAGTCATCCACTGAGCAACGGCTTTGAGGTAACCGAAGATTTGTGAGTTTTCAATGTATTTGGGACATTCCAATTTAAGTAATATTTGTATATCATCTGCATAGTTGTAACATGTGAGTTGAAAATCATTGCTCAGTTCTGGTAATGACATCATGTAGATGTTGAAAAGCAAAGTTGAGATGATTGATCCTTGGGGGACTCCTGCTTTTGTGAGGTAGGGTTTGGACGAGAAGGGGGGAGAATAGATAATATTAGTTCTGTTTTGAAGATAGGATATAATCCAGTCGAGAGCAGTCCCTTCTTTGCTGGCTCTGTGGCGTCTGTGAATTAGGCTGTCATAGTAAACAGTATCAAAGGCAGCTGTGAGGCCCAAGAGAAGTAGTGCAGCAACTCCATTGCGGTCAACTGTGTTTTTAAGATCATCCCAGATTGCTATGAGTGCTGATTCAGTGCCTCTTCCTGGACAGAGTCCAGTTTGGTAGTCTGACAGTGTGGAATTGTTTTCAATGAATTGTGACATCTGGGCGAATGCTGCCTGAATTGGATGCCTGCCTCATATGAAGCATACAGCTGTTTCTGGACACTGGAGAACATGATCCTGTAACTAATAGTTCAAAGCCAATATTTTATATAGAGCTGATCAATTGTAATGGGAGTGGAATAACACCTCAGAGGTACATGAAACAGCAATAGCATTATCGGACCTGGAAGCACTAGTTGGAAAGGACCATACTGCACCTTACTGACATATATATGGCTGGGTAGAGTAACACGTGGCTCAGTCGCATGTACATATCCACATGCAGTCATACATATCGCTGGACACAGATGATCAACATGTTTCCATGCACAACCCAAAGGCAAGATCAACATTTTTAAAATGGCAACTGGACTACTATGTATTCCTATTAGTCAACATACCTGTAGCACCTGCTACATTGTCCCTGCTCCTATACTGAGACAGCATACACCAAAGTAACAGAGTAAAGTAGAAGGATTCAGTCAGTACTTACCCCCTTGTGGCTGCTGTGCTGCCCTCAAATGCCTATCCACGTCAGGGTAGGCCACCACCAAAATGGGGGCCATTATGCGGATCAGGGTCCAATGGGCACCCTTCCATCATTGGGAGGACAACCCCAGCTGGGCCTCAGTGGTCTTCCGGGCTCAGCATCTCAGGTCCTCCCACCGCTTCCTACAATGTGTGCTCTGCTGGCTGTGGACCCAAGGGTCTGCACTTGTCTGGCGATGGCATGCCAAATCCCCTTCTTCTGATGGGAGTTGACCTGCATTAATAAAAAAAGACAAAAGACAGACAGTCATGTCCACATGCACCATACCAATAGGAGTGGACAGTACACATTAGTCACATCAAGTTGGCACACAAAACTGTCCTCTCAGCTCACATGCCTCCACAATATACCATCTGCATGCATCAACACCTTGACAAGTTCACATCAATTATTACACATTGCTATGACATTAGAATCACCTGCTCCTCTTCTGCCCCATATAGCTGTTCATACAGGGGTAGGACCTCCTCCACTAACTTGTCAAGCTCTTCTGGGGTAAAGGCTGGGGCCCTATCACCTGCACATGCCCCTACCACATGCACGTGGCATGGTAGCTTCCAGAGGCAGTACACAGCAGCTCAGGTAGTGGAGATCTTACTAGCAGCAGTGTCAGGAGTCAAGTGATAAAAACCGCAGAAGATAGTGGTCACAGCCGCCACGTACATGACCGTCACCACTGGCAGATATCGCCATTAGCCCTAAGCCACCAAAGGCAGCAATATCTGCCAATTTCAAGTTACACTGCGGCTGTGACCGCCTACTACCATGACGACTTCTGCCGGCGGACTTAGGTCACTTCCGCCTGTCCAGTACAGTAGGTCAGGCGCCTGCCATTTTGAACACATCGGGCCTGATTCTGACCCCGGCGGTTCCTTACCACCGGGGCCAGGGTCGGCGGGAGCACCGCCAACAGGCTGGCGGTGCCCCGCAGGGCATTCTGACCGCGGCGGTTTTGCCGCGGTCAGAAGTGGACAACCGGCGGTCTCCCGCCGGTTTTCCGCTTCCCTGGGAATCCCCCATGGCGGCGCAGCTTGCTGCGCCGCCATGGGGGATTCTGACAGCCCATACTGCCATCCTGTTCCTGGCGGTTCTCCCGCCAGGAACAGGATGGCGGTATGGGTTGTCGTGGGGCCCCTGGGGGCCCCTGCAGTGCCCATGCCAATGGCATGGGCACTGCAGGGGCCCCGGTAAGAGGGCCCCACATTGTATTTCAGTGTCTGCATTGCAGACACTGAAATACGCGACGGGTGCCACTGCACCTGTCGCACCTTCCCACTCCGCCGGCTCAATTCTGAGCCGGCGTCCTCGTGGGAAGGCTCTTTTGCACTGGGCTGGCGGGCAGCCTTTTGGCGGTCGCCTGCCAGCCCAGTGCAAAAGCCAAAATGCCCTCAGCGGTCTTTCGACCGCGGAGCGGTATTTTGGAGGGGGGAAGTCTGGCGGGCGGCCTCCGCCGCCCGCCAGACTCAGAATGACCCCCATCATGTATGGTGCTGTTTCCAATTCTGCGTCATATACTTCACCCCTTTTAGTGCTGTACATCTGTAACTACTGCCCTCCAGTTTGGGTGACATATTGTGCATACGTGCAGTATATGCTGTGTTGTGTGAGGACATGTGGTGAAAGCTCTGTACAGCTACTCAGATGTTACTATTTGTCGGAATGAAATGAATAAATCCTGAAATATGTGCGATATATGTATAAGTGCTAAGTCTTACACACATTGACAGTTACAGTACTTGCAAAAGTATTATCCCATTGTAATAATTGGCAACGTGCAACGAGGAGGGTCAAATAGGATACATAGTTATGTGCGGTACTGTATATGTCGGATTTAGTAACCGTCCTCGACAGCTGTTATGTGTGAAGGATGTAAATAGCTTTAATAGATGCCTGCATCGTGCATTTCTCATACTATGTTTACTTTTTCACATAGCTATCCTGCCATGAGGAGAGTAAGACAACCACCCGTGTACGGACCACTGGTAGACCTGCACACCATGGAGGAAAGGCATGTCATTCAGACATATTGTCTGAATTGTTATACCAACATGGATCTATGTGATCAGTTTTAGCCAGATCTGATGCCTGCCAATCACAATCTCTATAGCATACCTCCCATCGTTCAAGTCAGTGCTACACTTCTTGGCCAAAGGTCCTTCCAGAATACAGTGGCTCTTACAGCAGAGATGTGTCAGCCCATGTTCAGTCGGGTTTTGAAGGATCTACTGTGTGCATTGTTGAAACACCTAGACAGCTACATTAGGCTTCCCCAGAAAGTGGGTTTGGCAAATGTGAAGGCAGGCTTTTATGAGCTGGGACACATTCCACATGTGGTAGGAGCCATTGATAGCACCCATGTTTGCCTTGGTCCCTCCCAGTGCAAATGAACAGGTGTATAGGAACATGAAAAACTACCACTCAATAAACACTCAGATGGTGTGTTTGGCAGGCCAGTAAATCTCACAAGTCACAGCCAAGTATCCCAGATCTGTGCATGATTCCTTCATCATGAGAAACAGCAATGTCCTGCTGCTAATGACACAACTCTACACAGAGAGGGCCTGGCTGGTTGGTAAGTTACCATGGAACTATGTATTTGGGATTTATATCTCCTGCCATCACATTATAGCATGTCAGACATACATGTTTGTGTGGTTTTCCCATTGTGTTTACAGGTGACTCTGGCTATCCAAACCTGCTTTGGCTGTTGACACCAGTGAGGTACCCAACCACGCCAGGGGAAGTCCGCTTCAATGAGGCCCACGGGAGGACACGGCTTGTAGTTGAGCGGACTTTTGGCCTCCTAAAGGCAAGATTTAGGTGCTTGGACTTATCTGGAGGTGCCCTCCTCTACTCGCCCCACAAGGTATGTCAGATAATAATTGCCTGCTGCACGCTCCACAATCTAGCCCTGAGACGTCAGATACCATTATAGAAGATGAGGGGGAGGCCGCTGAAGCTGTGTCTGGTAATGCTGAAATGCCAAGTGATGAAGAGCCAGAGGAAGACGGAGCTGGTGACTCTAGGGCCGATCTCATCAATCAGTACTTCAACTGACACACAGGTATGTGAATTAGACCTACTGTACACTTGTTTGTGTGCAACCAGATGTAGATCAGTGGCATCACATTTCCTTAATTGCTTCTTCTGTGAGGGTGTTATTAGCTCCAATGCCTACGTGTGAATTGTGAATGCAGACTGAAAGTTTGTATTGTGTACAGGACAGATTGTTCTGGATTCACACATCTTGTAGCAGATGCTAAGTTACACTTCTGGTACTGAATTCACAGATCTGAGGTGTGTTATGTGCATTGTCCTATCCTCTTTCACTTACAGATATGCTTAGGACCTGTTTGTCTTTCCAGCCTTGGCTTGAGGAATACTGTGTCAGAAGCAGCAGTGAATTGCTGACAAGCATGAGAGGTGTACATGATAGATACCTGGTGATATAGGTTTGGTGTAAGTGGGGTGTAAGGTTAATGGTTTAAAGGTCATAAGACTGGGGTGGTAAATTGTGTCTCCTCTTCTTCTACCTTTGGGATAGAGGAGGATGTCAAATGGTGTATCGCATGTCTGGGAGAGTGTCTGGCACATATGTTAAGGTTGGATCATAGCCTCTCACTTCACTATAGGTGAAGTAAATAGTGCTCGCCATTGTACATAGTTTTCTTGTTGTTCTGACTTTGCAGTCCAAGGTGCATGTCACTGTAGACTAACATAGCTGAGTGACAAACTTGCAGGTATGGGACCAATGTTTCGTATGCTTTCAGTACTGGGTTCCTCTGTTCTAATCTTTGAATGTTCTATGGGATATGTGAATTATAAACTATGGTATGGGTATGTGAAGAGTCTATACCAGGTCATACAGATGACCTATCAGTGAGGCCCTGCTATGTAGTTAGATTACCATGAACCTGACTTCTGTATCCTATGCCTATGCATTTTATGACACCATTGCTTACATCCTGATGGTACTGTCTGTCATGTTGTATGTGTTGATTGCAATATTGACTATAAATTTGTATTGACCTGGATTTTAACCTGTTTAACATCTGTCCTGTGACATTTCTGTTGTAAAGCGTCTCCTGCTGAAGGTGTCTCCATTTGATATCCGTTACAATGGGGGGATTACCATAAACCAATAGGCAATCATTACTATTGTAAATGGATTATAAAGGACACATACACAGTACCGGTGTTTAAGTGTGATTTATTGTGCATATAAAGAGTAAAGTGTAAACATAATACTTATAAATATGTACATAACAGTGATGGGTGAAGTTATGGTGGATGATTTCATCAGGGTAGCTGCTACACCAGTTGGTAACACAAGTCCAGTGCCTTTGTACCATGGGAAAATGGAGTTAGGTTTCAGAACAGTCAACAGGGTGTATCTGTGGCACACAAGGGGGACTAATCAGGAGAGATTCACTTCCTGGCAGTGGGTTTGGACTTGGCATCTGTTGGATGTCTGGGTTGACGCCCATGTTTGTGCGGGGAGGAGTGGGTTCTTCAGCTACAGAGAGAGCGGTGCCTGAGGCATGGCCTTCCCCTGGCATGGCCTCCGTTCCACTAGCAGCCACAGATATTGAAGTGGCAGATGTAATGTTGCTAGTGGAAGGGGCCTGCTGTTGTGTGGAGAAGGTAATCAGGGTGGAGTTGATGTCCCTCAGCACCCCTGCAATTGTAGCCATGTGTGCATTTTGTGCCTGCCACTGCTGCATGACGTCCTGGTGGCGGTCCCTCTGTAGCCTTTGATTTTCCCCCAACATTGTGATGATTTGTCCCATCCTGTCTTGAGAACTTTGGTATGCTCCCAAGACTTGAGAGATGGTTTCCTGGTCAGTGGTGTCCCTTTGAGGCCCCATCCTCTGGCACACAGAATCCCTCCCATGCACCCTCCTCTCCCGTGCCTGTGCCCATGGCACAGTGTGCCCACTCTTAGTGACTGCAGGTCCATCATTGTCTGGGGTCACAACAGGAGACTCAGGTACCTGTACTGAAGGGCACAGGATGGAAGACACTGACCTTGGGACACAGGTTTGGGGGCAAATGGTTGCCTGTAATGTAAATGCACCAGGGTTGGTAGGAATTGCTGTGGGCAGGGTGAGGCTGAGAGTCGTAGACTGATAAGGTGTCCTGCATGGGCCAGGTTGTTTGTCAGTGTTGTTGTCCTCACTGGGGCCTTCATCCTGAGGGGGACTGACAGTCTCAGGTATCCTCTCCATGGCAAGGTTACCTGTGGAGGGAGTGAGATGCAGAGTTGAGTTCATATTGTGTTTACTTGCATTTGTGTGAGATGCAGACAGTGGCCTAACAAGATTTCCTGCAATGACATTGACAGCTGCTGCACAGCACAACCTTCGTTTAACATACAACTCTGTGACTAGACTTTCATGCTCCATGTTTGGAGTTGTTATACTAGGATGGTATATATTGCACTATAGATGGGATATGTTTATTTCATTTTTAACATGACCGTTCACCTCTGTTACCTGGTGAATAGTTAGGCTTGCTACATTGCATACATTAGAGCTGCACAATGCACAAAGGTTTCCTTGTGGGAACACTGTACGTAGGTATGCAAGGAAAATTGTCCTGTACATAGATGTTGTGCACGTGCCATCTTCCTTTCCAAACCAGGTCAGTCTATTATTGGTTTTGAATATATTATCTGTGGCCAGTAGGAATGGTTACTCAGCTGTAGCTGTGTTTTGGTTTGGTTGCTATTGTGTGACATTGCATTGCTGTCAGTGCTATGTACTAGTCCTCACTGGAACAATCTAGATGGTATAGATTGTAGTTGAGTTGTATATGCATTACGTGTGATGTGTTGTCCACATTCCAGGTTTTCACAATGATGTGTTAGTGCATTCTGTGAGTCGAAGTGACATAATTGGTCTGTAGTTCGTGGACCCTTTCCAAGGGCTGTGAGGGCAGTTGGGCTCAGTAGAGAGGTGGCATGCCAGAGAGGGGTATTAGGTGATTTGGTGAGAGGTGTAGTGGATAAAATAGTAAATTTGGGTGGGATTGGGTGGTGTGGGAGCATGCAGGATAAGTTAATTGTGTGACATTAACGTTTTGGGTACTCCAGTTCCACCCTCCCCCATATGCCTGAGAGACCCTCTGGGTATAGTATGTCTAAGACCTTCTCCTCCCATGAGGTAGGGGGAGGAGGTGGGGGCCCAACGGAAGTCTTTTCTACAGCTATCTGGTGCCTGGATGCCATGGAACACATCTTCTCCCGTAGGTCATTCGAACTCTTCCTGATGTCCTCCCGTGTGCGAGGATGACTGCCGAGAGAATTTACCCTGTCGACTATCCTTTGCCACAACTCTATTTTCCTGGCAATAGATGTTTATTGGACCTGGGCTCTGAACAGGTATGGCTCTCCCCTATCAATTTCATCCACCATGATCCTCAAATCATAATCTGTGAAACGTGGGTATTTTTATGGGGAAGTGGTTGTCCTTGTGTAGACGGTGTGCGGGGTGTTGTGAGAGTAAGGGTGCAGTGTTGGGTAATTGGTGTAGTGTGGGTGCTGCGCTGTGAGTTGAAGATGGTCATAGTGGATTGTGTGTGCTTGTGATGTGTGTATTCTGATAGTTGTGTTGATGTGGGGTGTGTGCTGAGTGATATGTGTACGTATGCCCATAGTGTACAAGTACAAATTCTTCTCTTTTATGCTTCTCAGTGTATCTATATGGCATTCTGGGTGCAAAGGATTGTTGTGTTGTGTAGGGGTGTGCTATATGGTGCTGTGAGTAGGTGTGTCTAGTGTGTGGATGTGTCTCAGGTGTGGGGTAGTCAAACTATCCAATGTGGTGATGTGTTCTGACAGAAGTGAGTTGTGATTGCCGCGTTTTAGACTACCAATGGTTTTCCAGCGTGGAAGAACTGCTGTGGTGATTTGTGGATCGTAATTTGGTGGGTGGCATTGTGTCAGACTGGCGGTGCTGGTGGTGGAAACACCTCTTTTCTGTCCTCCAGTGTCCTGGCGATTTCAGAAATGTGCATGTTTTTTTGCAGACTTCACAATGATACTTTTAATATGGCGGTTGGATTACCACCACCACGGCGGTCTTGAAAAAAGACCGCCAAAGTCATAATGAAGCCCATAATGTAGGTGCATATTACGCTTTATTATTTGACAGCCTAAATACAGAATAATATACACCTTTTTGTCTTGGATAAATTGTGGTTTTATACTTTAATTTTATGCTTTAAAGTACAGTGGGGGCTAACCAATTTTTTGGGGTTCGTATCCTATGAATATTTTTTTAAAACATATGCAGTCACGTAGCAGGTCTAATGGTTTTTGGTGCATTTGCAAATTAAGCCTCAATAATCAGCATGCCAAAAACACAATTTTGTAGTTTTGTTTTTATGTGCAACCTATTTTGTGTTTTCCACAAATTTGAAATTTAAGCTTGGAAGTATAATGGTCGCTACAAAGCTGTAGTTTTGGTTTTTCATTTTGTTTAATTATTATTGTCTAACCTACGTTGTGTTTTTTTTAAATTAAATTTTATGCTTAGAAGGACAGAATGGGTTAACAATAGTTTTTACTTTGTGTTCTCTGGATAGTTTTTATAATATACGTGGTTAGGTAGCAGCTGTAAAGATTAATTTCATTTTTATCGAACATGCCTTCCTGCTGTTTCAAATTAAGTTGCACTTATCACTTATCGGCATGCTAAACACAGAATGTATACTTTGTGTTGAGCAAGCTTACTTGGGTTTAATATTTTTTTTTATTCTTAGAAGCACAGTGGTTGTTATGAACTGTTTATTTTTAGCGGTATGAGTATGTGTGTCCGCTTTTAAAAGCGCTTTGGTATTTTGATTTTAAACGGTGAAACGCTATGCATTTGAATTAACTATTTCACAGCACATACACTTTTGGTTACCAATATAAAAGCACAAAAATTTCAGCTTTGCTAATTATTAAACCTGGCATCCTTGACAGTCTCCCCTGTCTTTTTGCCTGTGCTTCCCATGTTTTGACTGTGTGCTGGACTCTGTTTTTGCTGGTTTTGTTACTCTGGGCTGACCAGTGCTAAAGTGCAAGTGCTCTCTGTGTGAATTGTGCGTGTAATTGGCTTTTCCATGATTGGCATATTTGATTTACTAGTAAGACCCTAGTAAAGTGCACTAGAGGTGCCTGGTGCCTGTAAATCAAATGCTACTAGTGGGCCAGCACCACTGGGTGTGCCGCCCACGAGTAGCCCTGTAAACATGTCTCAGACCTGCCACTGCAGTGTCTGCAGGTTTAAACTGCCAATTCAACCTGGAAAGTGTACCCACTTGCCAGGGCTAAACCTTTCCTTTGTATACATGTAAGGTATCCCCAAGGTAGGCCCTAGGTAGCCCCCTGGGCAGGGTACAGTGTATGTTAAAGGTGGGACATGTACTGATGTGTTTTACATGTCCTAACAGTGGAATACTGCACAATTCAGTTTACACTGTTGCAAGGCCTATCTCTCTCACCGGTTAACAGAGGGAGCTGCCTTTAAATGACTTTAAAGTGCAGATTCCCTTTAAGAACAGATAGAAATATGGAGTTTAGGGTCTCTGAACTCACAATTCAAAATTACATCTTTTAGTGAAGTTGGTTTTTAGATTGTTAGTTTAAAAATGCCCCTTTTGGAAAGTAGGCATTTTCTTGATTAAACCATTCTGTGACTCTGTCTGTTTGTGGATTCCCTGTCTGGGTCAGTTTGACAGTTGGTCTGTTTTGCACCTGTCCTCTAGACAGTGACACAAAGGGTGCTGGGGTGTAGCCTGCATATCCTGATGAGCCATCTGTGCTAGGAGGGGAAAGTAGAGTGGTCACCCACACCTGAAAGGGTTGTGCCTGCCATCACATAATACAGTCTCCAACCCCCTTGGTGTGTGTCTGGGGCCTGGCCTGGGCAAGACAGGATCTGGTGAAACACAGAGACTTTCCTTTGAAGTAGGCCTACTTCAAAGGCAGAAAGGGGTATAAGTATTGGACCCAAAACCCCTGAAAATTAGATCACTTCTGGAACCAAGAGGAACCTCTGCCAAGGGGAAGAGCTGAAGAGCTGAGGAGAAGTGCTGCCCCTGCCTGTGACTGTGCTTTGTGGGGCCATCCTGCAGTTGCTGCTTCTGCCTGTGAAAGGGGATAAAGACTGGCCTTTGTTATGCATTCCTGCTTGTGACAAACCTCCAAGGGCTTGAGTTGAGCTTGCCTCCTGTTTTGAAGTCTTTAAATATAATTTACGTGCAGTTTCCCTTTGGGAACAGATGGAGATCTGGAGTTTGGGGTCTCTGAACTCACAATTTAAAAATACATATTTTAGTAAAGTTGGTTTTTAAATTGTCCGTTTGAAAATGCCACTTTTAGAAAGTGAGCATTTTCTTGCTTAAACCATTCTGTGACTCTGCCTGCTTGTGTATTCCCTGTCTGGGTCAGACGGACCGCTGGGCTGTTTGTGAATCTCCACTAGACAGTGACACAAAGGGAGGTGGGGTGTAGTCTGCATATTCTGATGGGCCATCTGGGCTAGAGTGGAGGGAGGAACTGCCACTTACACCTGCATGGGCTGTGCCTGCCCTCACACAATGCAGTCTCCAACCCCCTGGTGTTTGGCTGGGGTTAGGCCTCAGAAAGGCAGGATCTTGTGAACAGCAAGACTTTCCTTTGAAGTTTGCCTACTTCAAAGGCAGAAATGGGTATACGTAGTAGACCCAAACCCCCAGATTTTAAGATTACTTCTGGAACCAGGAGGAACCTCTGCCAAGGAGAAGTGCTGAAGAGCTGGAGTGGGAGTACTGCCCCTTTGCATATGACTGTGCTTTGAAGGGTTGGACTGCAGTTGCTGCTTCTACCTGAAAGAGGACAAAGACTGGACATTGTGGTATATATTGCGAAATGTCTCCAAGGGGTTGGACTGAGCTTGCCTCCTGTTTTGAAGTCTCCGGGCCATCAAAAACTTCCCCTGCCAGCATCTGGACTCTCTGCTGAGACTCCTGCCCTGGAAAGTGGTGTCCTATCCAGTCCTTGGGCCCTTGAAAGGTGAAGCTGGTAGAACAAGGACTGAAATCCACGCACAGGAAGCCTTGCGGGGAAGATGTTGATGCACCACCTGCAATGCGGCTGTGAAAACGACGCACCACACTCCTCGCGGATGAAATCGACCCACCACCTACATTGCAGCTGGGAAATTGACGCATCACCTGTATCACAGCTGGAGAAATGACACAAAACTTGCTTAAGGCTAGTAAAATCAACGTAAACCCCACACAGTACGGTTTTCTACCACTGTGCGGCCGGATTTCGTATGCATCATCTCTGGGCATCAAAATCAATGTGAACCTGTGCAGATCCAAGGCGCCCAGTCCGGAAATCAATACATCGAACTGTTGTGGGAGAAAAAAAATGATGCATCACCTACCCAAACGGAGAAGAAATGACGCACAACCTCACTTGCGAGTAAGGAATCGATGCATCGCAGACTTTTTCGATGGCTTTATTTTTAATGCAAACCAGATACTTTGTGTAACAACGTTTCCATGGTTTTCTATGGAGTAAGATTCTATTATTTTGAAAATTCATAACTCTACTGGTGTATGTTGGATTTTTGTCGTTTTGGTCTTGTTTGATTTAGATAAATATTGGCTATTTTTCTAAAGTGGTATGGTGTTCATTTTATAGTGCTTTCACTTTGTTACTGTGTGTTTTGGTACAAATACTTTACACATTGCTGTTGAGATAAGCCTGGCTGCTTGTGCCAAGCTACCAAAGGGGTGAGCAGGGGTTGTCTTAGAAGCGTAACTCCCTTACCATGACTAGAGTGAGGGTCCCTGCTTGGACAGAGTGCAAACTGACTGGCAACTAGAGACCCCATTCCTCAAACCAATATATATATGTTTATAAGCACTCTTCGTCAAACATTGGTTTTAAATGTCCTTCCATTTGGGACTTGCAGGTACGCGATTACTTTGTTTTCAATGTAGCGCTTCTGTACAATTTGTTAACCATAGCAGTGAGGGGCGTAAACACATTGCACATAATTTTCTGCCTTTTTAAAACTCATATTTTTATTTTAACATTTGTCATTTAAACTCTTTACAGACCCTGGACGCCTACCGTTTGGTAACTGTTAACAATGACATATTTTAACAGGAGAAAAACAGACACATTGTAACTGTTTAACTCCGCTTTCTTTTCAGTTCGATGTACAAACTATAGACTTTAGTTACAACAGTTGTTGCACATGCGCTTTTCGTGTGTGTTACAGAGTCTCAGTAGGAGGTTGTTTTCCGACAGCGATTACTATCTTAAAGATAAGCAGATTGTTCTATTTAGATATGCAAGCACTGCAAAACACATTTGTTGTTTATCTCTCACCAGTCACTCCATCATGGTGGTGTTTACCTCCCTCTACCTACACCTATCTCTACCTACACCTTCACTTACCTACACCTGCCTTTAACTACACATATCTCTACCTATACCTACACTTATCTCTACCTTCACCTACCTCTACCTATAACTACTTCTACTGCTATATACCTTTACCTATACCTACCTCTTTCTATACTTTCCTCTACCTCTACCTACACCTACCTCTCACTATGCATACACCTACCTTTACCTGGTAGGTAAACAGGTACCTACCTGGTAGGTCAGAATGGCCCAGGAAGCACCGCCAGCCTGTTGGCGGTGCTTCCGCGGTCGTTGGCCCGCCAGGGTCAGAATGACCCCCTATGTGTTATTATATAACCAAAAATGGTGCCTAAGTAAAGCACTTCAAAACATTCCAATTTAATTCGCACTAGATATCATTTTGGTGGTTAATTTTAATTGGGCACTTCTGTTTAGGTACTACTACATTCATATGCGGTTAGTTCGCAACTCTAAATACTTTTAAAAAATTCTATCTGTAAGGCCTTAACATGGTTGCACATTATGCTTCAGTTATCAGCATTTTAAACACACTGAGCCTCATTACAAGTTTGGTGGTATTTTGGCAAAACCGCTACGGTGGCGGCCGCCGAAAGACCGCCATATTGGCTGTAATCCGACAGCCATTTTCGTGGTAATCTGACCGCCTTATTACGAATCACACTGTGAAGAATGCCAAAAAACAGCCACATTTCCGAAACTGCCAGGACACTGGAAAACAGAAAAGAGGTGGTCCCACCTCCAGCACCGCCAGCCTAACAAAAATCCACCCATCAGATTACGAGCGACAAATCACCACAGAGGTTCTTCCATGGCGGAAAACCATCGATGATGTGAACCACTGTGGTCACAACTCACTTCTGTCAGAACACCACACCACATTGGATAGTTTGAATACCCCACACGTAACACACATCCACACACCCGACACACCTACTCACTGCACTATATAACACACCCCTACACAACCCACAATCCTTTGTAAACAGAATGCCACTCACATCCACTGAGAAGCCAAATCTGCAACTAATTCTACTTGGACACAATAGGCACACATAGACATCTCACTCAGCACACATCCTACATCAGCACAACTATCAAAATACACAGATCACTGGCACACACAATCCACAACTACTGTCTCCAACTCACATCGCAGCACCCACACCTCACCAATTACCCAACACTGCACACCCACAAACCATCTACATAACACTACCATGTCCCCACAAAAACTCCCACATTTAACTGATGACGAGTTGAGGGTCATGGTGGATGAAATTGTCAGGATAGAGCTACACCTGTTTGGAGCACAGGTCCAACAAACATCCACTGCCAGGAAAATGGAGTGGTGGCAAAGGACAGTCGGAATGGAGTGGTGGCAAAGGATAGTCGATAGGGTAAATTCTGTTGGCAGTCATCCACGCACAAGGGAGGACATCAGAAAGAGGTGGAACGACCTACAGGGGAAGGTGCATTCCATGGCATCCAGGCACCAGATTGCATTGCAGAAGACTGGCAATGGACCCCCACCTCTTCCCCCACAATTTACATCTTGGGAGGAGAAGGTCTTGGACATATTGCATCCTTAGGCCCTGACTAGAATACCTGGGGGACTGGAGTCTAGTAAGTACCCACAACAATCATGACACACAATTGACTAGTCCTGCATGCTTCCTCACCTTCCAAATCCTCCCTAATTAACTAATTTAGCCACTACACCTCTAACCTAATCAGCAAATTCCCCTCTCTGGCATGCCACCTCTCCACTCAGCCCAACTGCCCTCACAGCCCTTGGAAATATCACGTTAACTACAGGCTGATCAGATCACTATGACTCCCAGAATGCACCAACTTATCATTGTAAAAACCTGGATGGTGCACATCACATCACATGTTATGCATGTATAACCAAAGTACGGGCTACACCATCTAGATTGTTCTAGTGAGGACCAGCACATGGCAATGACAGCAATGCAAGGGCACACCCACAACTGCAACCAAACCAAAACATAGCAACAGTGCAGTGACCATTCCCAATGGCCACAGATCACAGATACCAATCCCGAAATAACCAGGCCCTAGTTGGAAAGGAAGATGGCAGAGTTGATGTACATGTAAAACACATACTTACAGGTCAATTACCCCTGCATGCTCACATATTGTATTCCCACAAGGACAACATTGTGCACTGTGCAGCTTTAATGTGTGACATCAGGCAAGCCTGTCTCTACACTAGGTAACATAGCTGAACAGTCATGTCACATATCAGACATCATCAAATTGTATCTGCACTACAATGTGTACACAATTAGTATGACCGCTCCCAACATGGAGTAAGGGAAACAAGTCACAGACTCGTATGTACAACTAAGGTATGCTGTGCAGCAGCTGTCAATGTAATTGCAGGGATTCATGTCAAGCCACTGTCTGCATTTCACACAAAAGCAACCAAACACATTTTCTAACCAGAGCTCTGTGTCTCATTCCCTCCACAGGTAACCTTGCCATTGCCACCATGGATAGGATACCTAAGACTTTCAGTTCCCCTCAGGATGAAGGCCCCAGTGAGGACAACACTCTTGGATGTCTGGACACTGAAGAACAACATGGCCCATCTGGGACACCTGGTCAGTCAATAATTCTCAGCCACACCCTGCCTACATCAACACCTCCCAACACTGTTGCATCAACTTCACAGGTAACCATTTGACCATACACTTGTGTTCCAAGGACAATTCAATCTATTGTGTGCCCCACAATACAAGTACCTAAGTCTAACTTTGCCACCTCTGACAATGATGGACCTGCAATCACCAGGAGTGGGCACACTGGGGCACAGGCATGTGGGACTAGGGTGCGTGGGACTGATGCTGTGGGCCAGAGGATGGGCCCTCTAAGGGACACCACTGACCAGGGAAACCATCTCCCAAGTCTTGGGAGCTTACCAAAGTTCCCAAGACAGAATGGGCCAAATCATCACCATGTTGAGGGGAAATCAAAGGCTACAGAGGGAACACCACCAGGAAGTCATGCAGCAGTGGCAGGCACAAAATGCACACATGGCTACCATTGCAGGGGTGCTGAGGGACATCAACTCCACCCTGATTACCTTCTCCACACAACAGCAGGCCCCTTCCACTAGCAATGTTACATCTGCCCCTTCTACATCTGCAGAAGCTAGTGGAATGGAGGCCCTGCCAGGTGAAGGCCATGCCACAGACACCCCTCCCTCTTTAGTTGAAGAACCCCCCTTCAAATGTGGACGTCCATCCAGACATCCAGCAGGAGCAGATGCCAAGACAGAACCCACTGCCAGGAAGTGAACCTCTCCTGATTTATCCCCTTGTGTGCCACAGATACACCCTGTTGACTGTTCTGAAACCCAACTCCATTTTCCCATGGTACAAGGACACTGGAATTGTGTAACTAACTTGTGTAGAAGCTACCCTGATGAAATCATCCAGCATGACTTCACCCATCACTTTATGTTAATTTATCTATTTGTTTTGTCACTGTTGGTCTTTTGACAAGCACAATAAATCACACTTGAACACAGCAACTGTGTATGTGTCCTTTACAATCCATGTATAACAGCCATGCTTGCCAACTGTGGTCTGGTCATGCCGCCATGTATCGAACAGCCAGTGAAATGCTCATCATACAGAGGCTCCCTCAGCAGGAGACACGTTACGACAGAAATGTCAAAGGACAGATGTCTAAGAGGTTGAAATCCAGGCTTACACTATTGAATAGTCAGTATTGCTTTCAGGAAACAGAGCATGACAGAGAGTAACATCTGAATGTAAGCTATGGTGTAACAAAAAGCACATACACATTTTACAGAAGTCACGCACATGGTAAGCTATTTACAAAGCTGAGTCACACAGATAGGTTCTCTGTATACCACGTATAGGTTCTTCACATACCCATACCATAGCTACTAAATCACATATCCCATTTAACACACAAAGATCATTACAGAGGAACCCAGTACTGAACACATACACTAACATTGGCCCCATACTTGTAAGATTGTCACTATCCTATGTCACTCTACAGTCACATACACTTTGGACTGCAAAGTTAGAACACAAGCACAGCTCGGTCCCATGGCCATCACAAAGTACTCCACCCATTGTGAAGCGAGAGGCCATGATCTAACCTTCACACATATGCCAGAAACGTAACCTGACACGTCATACACCATTTTACATCCTCCTTAACCCCACAGGTGAAAGAAAAGGACTAAGCATTTACCACCCCACTTTTTTGAAGGAGAAGCTATTCTGTTACCACCGACTGAAATAATCTCATATTACCAGGTATCTGTCAAGTACACCTGTCATGTCTGCCAGCAATTCACAACAGCTACTGACACAGAATACCTCAAGCCTAGGTTGCAGAGCCAAACAGGATCTAGCTAAATCAGTTAGTGAAAGGTAGAGGATAGGAGATTGCAAGAAACATACCTCACATCTGAGAAGTATTTACCAGAAATGTATGTTAGCATCTGTTGTAACAATACATGAAAAAGCAGAACAATCATTCCTCTAAATATTACAATCTATCAGTATGCATCCAAAACTCGCACATAGGCATTGGAGTTCATTACATTGCCACAGATGAAGCAAGAAAGGTGGTGTAATGGCCGGCCATCTACTTCTGATTGTACACATTCATCACAACAAAAGGTCAACTTCACATACCTGTATGTCAGTTGAAGTACTGATTGATGAGATCCTCCCTAGGGTCACCTGCTCCTTCTTCCTCTGTGTCTTCATCATTTTCCATATCAGCATTTCCAGCCACCGGTCCAGCTGCCTCCCCCTCATCTGCTATCAATGGTGTCTGACGTCTTAGGGCTAGATTATGAAGCATGCAGCTGGCAACCATTATTTGGCATACCTTGTGGGGTGAATAGAGGAGGGCTCCGCCAGATAGGTCCAGGCACCTAAATCTTGCCTTGAGGAGGCCAAATGTTTTGTCTATTACACGCCTTGTCCTCCCGTGGGCCTCATTGTAACAAAGTTCCCCTGACGTGACTGGGTACCTCATTGATGTCAACAGCGAAGGATGGTTTGGATAGCCTGAGTCACCTGTGAACAAAATGGTTGAATACCACAAACATGTAGGTGGGACTTGCTTTATTGTGATGACAGGAGACATAAATAACAAACACTCACTACAATGGAAACTTATCAACCAGCCAGGCCCTCTCTGTGTGGAGTTGTGTCATTAGCTGTGGGACAGTGCTGTTCTGCATGATGTAGGAATCATGCACAGAACCTGGATATTTGGCTGTGACTTGTGAGATGTCCTGGTCTGCCAACACACCACCTGAATGTTGATTGAGTGGTAGTTTTTCCTGTTCCTATACACAGGTTCATTGGCACTGGGAGAGACCAAGGCTACGTGGGTGCCATCAATGGCTCCTACCACATGAGGAATGTGTCCCATCTCATAAAAGTCTGCCTACACATAGGCCAAATTCGCTCGGTGGGGAAACCTGACGTAGCTGTCCACCAGACTGAACATGGGCTGAGACATCCATGCTGTTAGAGCCACTGTATTCTGAAAGGAGCCTGTGGCCAGGAAGTGTAGCACTGACAAGACTTAAATGATGGGTGGTATACTATAGGAATTTCAAATGGCAGGCATCAGATCTGACTCCAACTGATCATAAATATCCATGATGGTATGACGATTCAGGCGATATGTCTGAATGACATGCCTTTCCTCTATGTTGTGCAAGTCTACCAGTGGTCGGTACACTGGTGGGTATCTCATTCTCCTCATTGCAGGATAATTATGTGAAGACAAGTGAAAATAGTACGAGTTATGCAGCATGCACACATCATGCACACTTTGATTATTTCCTCACGCCTAACATCTGTAGAGGACACCTAGCACAACTCACATATACAGTACAGCACATAGATATGGATCCGATTACATCCTCCTTGGTGCACATTACCAACTATGACAATGGAATTGTACATATGATACTACTGTAGGAGTATATGTGTGTAAGACTTAGTTGTCCTGCACTAATCACACATATTTTTAGAATCAATATATATTTTTCCGTAGACTAAGAACGACTGAGTAGCTATACATAGCTATGATCATATTTTCTCACTCAACACAGCTTTTATTTCACATATGCACAATAACATGATGGCACTACATACAGATTTACAGCACTTTAGGGGAGCAAGTGAATGACGCAGATTAGTAAACACTTCCATCCATTAAATTTGGCCACAATGGCAGGCTCCTGACCTACTGTACTGGACAGGTGGAAGTGGCCTAACTCTGACCAGCGGAAGTTGTCATGGCGGTAGGCGGTTGCAACCGCCGTGTAACTTGCCATTGGAAAACGTATCTGCCTTTGGCGGCCTTGGGCCAATGGTGATATCTGCCGGCTGTGAGGGTCATGTGCATGATAGCCGTGACCGCCATCTTCTGCACTATTGCTGACTTGACTCCTGACACTGTTGCCTGCAAGACCTCCACGAGGTGAGCTGCTATGTACTGCTTCTGGGAGCCATCATGCCACGTCCTGCAGGTGATAGGGCCCTTGCCTTCACCCCAGAAGAGCCTGAAAGGCTGGTGGAGGAGGTCCTACCCCTGTATGAACAGCCATATGGGGCACCAGCAGAGCAGGTGAGTCCAATGCCATAGCCATGTGTGATAGGTGTTCGGTGCGACGTTGCTCTGGGCATGTGAACTTGTGACGGTGTAAATGCATGCAGATGGCATAATGTGAAGGTGTATGCGCAGAGACAATGGGTATGTGTGCCTACTTGCTGTGCCTGATGTGTACTGACCTCTCCTATTGTGTCATCCATGCAGGTCAACGGCCATCAGAAGAAGGGGGTTTGGCGTGCGAATGGCAAGCAAGTGCAGAAGCTAGGGGTCCACAGACGGCAGAGTATCAATTGCAGAAAACGATAGAAGGACCTGAGACGCTGGGCCCAGAAGACTGCTGAGGCCCAGCTGGAGATGTCTGGGGATGACCTCCAAATGATGGAGGGGTGCCCATCAGACCCTGACTCCCCTAATGACCTGCATTTTGGCAGTGGCCTACCCTGAGGAGGATGGGCATTTGAGGGCAGCACAGCAGCCACAAGGGGGTAAGTACTGACTGACTCCATGTACTTTCCTCTGGTAGTTTGGTGTTTGCTGTCACACTTTAGCAGCTGTGACACTGTAGAAGGTGCTACATGTATGTTGACTACTGGAAATACATAGGGGGTCATTACAACATTGGCGGTAAAAGCCGCTTACCGCCGTGCAGAAGACCGCCAACACACCTCCGCGGCTGCAGAAATACGCCACAGCTATTACGGCCCACATCTCGAAATCCGACAAAATTCAGACACCCACACAAGTCCGCCACAACAAAGGTCAGTGATAAACTGGCGAAAACAAAACCTCCACTGTCACGGCAACAGAAATAAGCCCATGCTATCACGACCCACGAATCCACGCGGCGGTCTTTCAACCGCGGTATTCCATTGGCGGTACACACCGCCGCGCTCAAAATACACACATACAAAACACCGCCACATTGGACAATTCGAAATACACACACCTGATACACATACACACACCACTCCCACACACCCAATACAATATAAAACACACACCCACATCACCCACAAACCCCCACAACCAAAAATCTTCCAAAAGAAGGCCAGAGACAGACACCACCATCCACAAACTAGCAGTCACAGGCACTAAACACCATCACCCACACAACTTCCACGCACCTCACACAACACACCACTACATATCACCACACTTATCACCACACACACCACCCCACACATCACCTACACCACCCCATGGCACGGCAAAGACACCCCAGGTTCTCGGAGGAGGAGCTCAGGGTCATGGTGGAGGAAATCGTCCGGGTAGAGCCACAGCTATTTGGATCCCAGGTGCAGCACACCTCAATTGCAAGGAAGATGGAGCTATGGCAAAGAATAGTCGACAGGGTCAACGCAGTGGGACAGCACCCAAGAAATAGGGACGACATCAAGAAGAGATGGAACGACCGACGGGGGAAGGTGCGTTCCGTGGTCTCAAGACACCACATCGCGGTTCAGCGGACTGGCAGCGGATCCCCACCTCCTCACCCACAACTAACAACATGGGAGGAGCAGGTCTTGGCGATTCTGCATCCGGAGGGCCTCGCAGGAGTTGGTGGAGGAATGGACTCTGGTAAGTCAAACTTTTAACTATTATATCCCCCACCCTACCTGCATGCTATCACAGACCCCCACCCTCGCCCCCTCCCCTATCACTCCAACTCCTCACAAATGTACTAATAACACAAACCACACATCCCAACACCAAGCCCTGCATGCAGCAACAAAGCATGGTCACCCATCACTAAAGCATGCCCAGTGCACATACCCATAACACCCCCCTCAACCATCATCACACAAGCCCCCACACAGGAATGCTAGCACTGGGGTACACGGTCACCCACCCATTGCACACCATGACACACACAGATGCAATAATAATGTTTTTACACCCCTGCAGGACCCCTACCCAACGTCACCAGACAGGAGGGTCCAGACATCTCCACCCCACCCACAGAAGAGGCCCACAGTGAAAGCAGCAGCTCTGTCCAACTGGATCTAGATGACCAGCCCGGTCCATCGTGGGCCTCGGGACAGTCGGTTCCCCTCACACAGGCACAGCCCACCACAGACCTTCCACCCTCTGGTAACACCAGCACAGCACCCACCCAGCGGGCCCATACCTCCGTCCCCAGGACACGTCAATCAGCTGTGTGTCCACCTCTACAGGGAACCCAGGATAACCCACCACCCCAACAACAACAGGGACCTGGGGGCAGTGGCAGTGGGCACATGGTCCAGGGGATGGAGGCACAGGAACACAGGGGAACTGGGAGGGCTGCAGTGCGACAGGGGGCAGACAGGCCAAGGGAACCCACTCTCCACAAGGCCCTCTCCTCCGTCATGGGAGCATACCACCACTCCTAGGAGACGATGGCAACGGTCCTGGCCATGTTTCAGGAGACCCAGCGCATGCAGGAGGAACAGTATTTGGGGTTCAGGGAGGAACTCAGAACCATCAGCTCCGCCCTGGGCACCATCGTCGGGTGCTGAAGGAAACACCAGGAGGGACACTGTGGCACTCCAAGGGGCCCCTGACACTAGCATGGACGATGAACTGCCCCCCACCTCCGCCGGCGCTAGTGGACAGGAGGCACTACCACAGGACCACCACACCTGCACCCCACCCCCTGCAGACGGAGAACCACCCCGCAAGCGGTCCCTGAGATCCAGGAACAAGACAGAGCATGATGCCAAGACCCCCGCCAAGAAATGAGACCACCCTGATTGTCAACCCACTGTCCCACTTTGTAACCCTGTCCATATTGGAACTGCACCAGCTCCATTTCCTATGCCCATATGGGCAATGCACCTGTGAGACTAATAGACTGGACTCTGCCATGGACATTCCTCCACCATCACCCCTCACCATTTTACAACCCCCCTCCAATATTGAGCACTTCAATAAACACCCTTGAAGCACAAAACAATCTGGAGTCAATCTGTGATATCGAAAATGTGTATTAGCAATGACAGTGACAAAATGCTGTTTCAAATGTAATGTCAACATACCTATGTAACACATCTCAAGTCCATGAGGAATCTAAGCAGATGACACACGTTGGAAACCACACCTGTGAAACCGTAAGGGAAATGTACAACTCAGTGACCATATACTGGTTGAAATCGACAGACAGGATAGAGGTAGAAGTGTGAAAGTACTTGTAGTAGGCAAGAATGTTTTCTCACCTGTGTGTCACTGGAAATATTGCTGGATAACTGAGTCCCTGTTGTCAATGTCTTCTTCCTCTGCTTCCTCCTCATCACTGTCCACAGGCTCCACAGCTGCCACAACACCGCCATCTGGACCATCCTCCTGCAGAAAAGGCACCTGTCGTCGCAAAGCCAAGATGTGAAGCATACAGCAGGCCACGATGATCTGGCACACCTTCTTTGGTGAGTAGAATAGGGAACCACCTGTCATATGGAGGCACCTGAACCTGGCCTTCAGGAGGCCGAAGGTGCGTTCGATCACCCTCCTAGTCCGCCCATGGGCCTCATTGTAGCGTTCCTCTGCCCTGGTCCTGGGATTCCTCACTGGGGTCAGTAGCCATGACAGGTTGGGGTAACCAGAGTCCCCTAATAGCCACACCCGGTGCCTCTGGAGTTGACCCATCACATAAGGGATGCTGCTATTCCGCAGGATGTAGGCGTCATGCACAGAGCCAGGGAACATAGCATTTACCTGGGAGATGTACTGGTCTGCCAAACACACCATCTGTACATTCATGGAATGATAACTCTTCCGGTTCCTGTACACCTGTTCACTCCTGTGGGGGGGACCAGAGCTACATGGGTCCCATCAATGGCACCTATGATGTTGGGGATATGTCCAAGGGCATAGAAGTCACCTTTAACTGTAGGCAAGTCCTCCACCTGAGGGAAAACAATGTAGCTCCACATGTGTTTCAGAAGGGCAGACAACACTCTGGACAACACGTTGGAAAACATAGGCTGGGACATCCCTGATGCCATGGACACTGTTGTTTGAAATTACCCACTTGCCAGGAAATGGAGCACTGATAGCACCTGCACTTGAGGGAGGATTCCTGTGGGATGGTGGATTGCTGACATCAGGTCAGGCTCCAACTGGGCACACAGTTCCTGGATTGTGGCACGGTCAAACCTGTAGGTGATGATCAAACTTCTTTCCTCCATTGTCGACAGGTCCACCAGCGGTCGGTACACCGGAGGATTCCGCCATCTCCTCACATGTCCCAGCGGACGGTGCCTAGGAAGGACAACAGCGACCACAGAGTCAAACAACTCAGAGGTATGTACCCAAAGTCTACACAGAACACCATTCATGCACAATATCTGGCCTGTATTTTTGTTGTGAGACTAGGCCTAGGTATGTGTGACGCAGTTGGCAATTAGGCCATGTGTGCCCCTGAAATGGCGGCTGCCTGACCTCTTAACAGGGACAATGGGATGTGAGGTAACTGCGCTGGTGTTGTACACCGTCGCGGTAGGCGGTCCAAGACCGCGGCGCAATGCTGCATTGGTTAACATTGGACCCTATGGGTCCCAGGAGCCAATGACGATGTACGCCGGCGGTGATGTTACGCACCGCCGTGGACGTGACCGCCGCGGACGTGACCACCATTTTCTAGCTGTTTAATCACTCGATACCTGATCTTCGACAGGAGAGGACCTACACTGCAAATGTTGCTGTGACCTCGGTCTGGAAGAGACAATGGTTTGTGCGTCTGGGGAAAGGGCCCCTGCCTTCACTGCAGAGGAGTTGGAGAAGCTTGTCGACGGGGTCCTCCCCCAGTACACGCTACTCTACGGCCCTCCAGACCAACAGGTAAGTACACAGGGACCACGTTGTATGGGCTATGCCTGTGTGGAGAGGGCTGGTTGTAAGAATGAAGGGGGCACAGTTCTGCGTGCATGAAGGACTGTGAATGCATCTGCCACATGGCAAGGGTAGGGATGTGGGCCAGTCACTTAGACGGTGCAGTTGTTAATGACTACTCTTCTTCCCCTGTACATGTCATGTAGGTCAGCGCCCACCAGAAGAAGGATATTTGGCGTGCCATCGCCAAGGACGTCCGGACCCTTTGGGTCCACCACAGACGGAGCACCCACTGCCGGAAAAGATGGGAGGACATTCGCCGCTGGAGCAAGAAGACGGTCGAAGGCTCAGCTGGGGATGGCCTCCCAACGTGGGAGGTGTGCCCGTCGAAACATGACCCCCCTGATGTTCCGGATCCTGGCGGTGGCCTACCCTGAGTTGGATGGGCGCTTGAGGGCATCACAGCAGACACAAAGGGGTGAGTACAGCATCATTCAGCGGACTTTGCATGCAGTGAAGGTGTCTGGGTGAGGGAGGAGGGCTGTGGGTTTCCCTAGGCCAGGGCGAGTTCCGTAGGCTATGCCTTTCCGTAATGCAGGCCATGTGGCACCCCACCCCACCTCTGTAGAGTGCCAAGTACAGGTATTCATGCCCCTGTGTCATCTATGTGTGCAGATGTCATCCATAGCATTGTAGGCCATTTCCCAAGAATTGCATCTGTAGACCCCAACAGCGCAACGTAGTGCAGGGGGCTGCTGTGTCTGTATTGTCCGCCAACGGTAGCGGTAAGCCATGCACTCAGCCTGTCTTTCTCCTGTCGCCCCCCACCCTTTTTGTGGTCTCCCTGTTCTTGTGTGCATCAGCATCATCAGGCGGAGGTACAGTGGCACCGGAGCACGAGGGAGCTGCATCCCACATGGCCATGGAGCGCCACACCACGGACTCACAATACACCAGTGGGATGGAGGGCGAGGGGAGCACCACAGTGGTCACAGGATCTGCAACCAGCAACACGGACTCATCCTCCGATGGGAGCTCCCTTGTGGTGGCAGCAAAATCTGTGCCCCCCACTTCTACAGGTACAGCCGCCAACCCCCCTACCAGCACCGTCCTCCCAGCAGCCCCTCAGCCTTCGCCCGTGCCCGCTCACCCAGGAGGGTGGGCATCACCTTCGCCACAGGCACCTCAGCCCCTGCCCCTGTCACCTCTGCTGCCCTCAGTGAGGAGGCCATTGACCTCCTCAGGTTACTCACTGTTGGGCAGTCTACCATTTTGAATGCCATCCAGGGTGTAGAAAGGGAATTGCAACACACAAATGCATTCCTGGAGGGCATTCATTCTGGTCAGGCTGCCCTTCATCGAACCCTGCAAACTCTGGCCTCAGCACTGATGGCAGCTATTGTGTCTGTGTCTAGCCTCCCCCCTCCAACTTCCTCCACCCAGACCCAATCCCCTGTACCCCAGCCTATCCCAAGCACACCATCAGACCAACCTGCACACACCTCACCACACAAGGTAAGCTCAGGCAAACATAAGCGCCACACATCCCACAGGCACTCACGCAAGCATCATACAGACACCCCAACATCCACTGCCTTCACTGTGTCCCCCTCCTCCTCGTCTCCCTCCTCCCTCCCAGTCTTGTCTACACTCACACCTGCATGCACTACCACTACAGCCACTACGTCCCGCACCAGCACACCCACCACTACACCCCACTCACGTGCAGTCACCACCCACACTACCATTTCCACGTCCCCTGTGTCCTCTCCCAGTGTGTCTGTGACGCCCCCTCCGAAGATGCACAAGCGCAGACACACACCCACCCAACAGCCATCCACCTCACGACAACCTCCAGCCCATGCACCTGCACCCAAATCCACAAAAGTTACACCTCCTACAACCACCACCTCTTCCTCCACTCCCAAACCACCTCCAGCTACCCGTCCCAGTGTGTCCAAACAACTTTTCCTGTCCCCCTTAACCTTTTTCCCACCACCTCCCCCTCCAACTCAGACTGTTGGAGGGGGCACCTCAGCCAAGAAATCTCCGGGACCAGTGGTGCCTGTTGTTACAGGTATGTGGAGTGCACCGGCAACCAGGCCAGCCAGTGTGGCATGGAGCCAGAGCACAGCCAGTCCCCCCCTGTGAAGCACCAGAAGTTGGACAGTGCCCGGCGGGAGAGGGGGAAGACTCCAGCCACCAAAGCCACTCACAAGGGTCCCGGGGGGAGTGTCGACTCAGCTGTGACTCCTCCCAAGGTGGGGAAGTGCCAGAAGAAATCTCCAAAGTCTGGGAGGAGCAGCACGGCGGAGAAGACCGCCATCATCCCCGCTGCCCAGGAGGCCACCGCCAGCCCCATCGTCACTGGCCAGGAGGCCACCTCCAGAGTCACTTCCCAGGAGGGCAGCCCCATCATCACTGGCCAGGAGGCCACCGCCAGAGTCACTACCCAGGAGGACAGCCCCATTGTCACTGGCCAGGGGGCCATCGCCAGCCACAGCCCAGCTGGCCAGGAGGGCCCCGCAAGCCACAGCCCAGCTGACCCATGAAGGACCGCCAGCCACAGCCCTGCTGGGCAATGAAGGACCGCAATGGCAAGCACCGCTGAACAGGCCAAGGACCGTTGAACAGGGCAAAGACCGCCATAGAATGCACCGCTGAACAGGTCTGACACTGGCAACTCAAGCACCGCTGAACAGGCCAGGGACCGCTGAACAGGGCAAAGACCGCCATGGAATGCACCGCTGAACAGGTCTGACACTGGCAACTCAAGCACCGCTGAACAGGCCAGGGACCGCTGAACAGGGCAAAGACCGCCATGGAATGCACCGCTGAACAGGTCTGAGACTGGCAACTCAAGCACCGCTGAACAGTCCAGGGACCGCTGAACAAGGCAAAGACCGCCATGGAATGCACCACTAGCCCATTTGCGGCAGGGGCAGTGACGCACCTGGGACCATCACGGGGTGTGTGCTGCACTCTGGGCACCAGTCCCCCTCCAGAACCAGTGGAGAACAGCATCCACTCCGTCTGTCCTTGGCAGGATGAAGCACTCTGGGCACAAAGCCCCCTCCCGAACCAGTGGAGAACAGCATCCACTCCGTCTGTCCTTGGCAGGATGAAGCCTTCTGGGCACCAGTCCCCCTCCAGAACCAGTGGAGAGTTACATCCACTACCTCTGTCCTTGGGAGGATGAAGCACTTTGGGCACCAAGCCCCCTCCCGAACCAGTGGAAACTGTTATCCACTTGAGAGACTGTGGCTTTGCACTCCCCAGGATGGTACAGTGGGCAAGCCACCCACTGTAGAGACTTGAGAGACTGTGGCTTTGCACTCCCCAGGATAGTACAGTGGGCAACCCACCCACTGCAGATACTTGAGAGACTGTGGCTTTGCACTCCTCAGGATGGTACAGTGGGCAAGCCACCCACTGTAGAGACTTGAGAGACTGTGGCTTTGCACTCCCCAGGATGGTACAGTGGGCAACCCACCCATTGCAGAGACTTGAGAGACTGTGGCTTTGCACTCCCCAGGATGGTACAGTGGGCAACCCACCCACTGCAGAGACTTGAGAGACTGTGGCTTTGCACTCCCCAAGATGGTACAGTGGGCAACCCACCCACTGCAGAGACTTGAGAGACTGTGGCTTTGCACTCCCCAGGATGGTACAGTGGGCAACCCACCCACTGCAGAGAATTGAGAGACTGTGGCTTTGCACTCCCCAGGATGGTACAGTGGGCAACCCACCCACTGCAGAGACTTGAGAGACTGTGGCTTTGCACTCCCCAGGATACATCAATGGGCATGGAGCCCCCTTGTGGATCTGGCGTCGTGCACTCATCCGGCTGAGGTGCCCCCCCTTCCCTTCCCCCCTGAGGTGCCTGTTGTATTTCTATCTGATGCCCCTGCAGTGTTCTCTCCATTTTGATCGGGTATCTTGTGTGGGCCTCGCCCATGCATTTTGCGCCCAGTGGTCCACGGACTATGAATGGTGCAATAGCTGCACTACTAATCGTGGTGTATATTTTGTTTATTGTGTATATATATCTGTATATATTTGCTTACGGTATTTTGATATATTACAATGGTTCAACTCATTTCCTTTTGTCTTTGCATTCTTCCGGGGGGGTTGGGAGGTGTTACTGTAATGTGTAGATATGCATTGGTGTGTGTGTTGTAGTGGGTGAGGGTCGGGGTGGGGGTTTGGATGTTGGTTGTGTGTGTCCCTGTGTTTTTGCCTCCCACCTCCCCTATGTCGTAGGTGCAGTACTCACCGTGGTCTTCGCTGCCGGCGTTGATGATCCTCGTATAGGAGCAGGGAGAATATGGAGTTCCGGCTCCATGGTGCCCTCCTTCCTCGTGGAGTGTGTAGAGGTGAGCGTTTTCCCTTCGAAATTCCTGTTTCCGCTGTGTTTTTATCTGCGGTGAATCCGCCCCGGAAAAGGTGGCAGATTGGTAGGTTGTGATACTGTGGGCGGTACATTGTCCTCCGCCTGTCTGTTGGCGGTGACCGCCGCGCTGTTTGTCTGTACCGCCATGGCGGTCGGAGTGTTAAAGTGGCTGTCTTTGTTGTCAGTTTCCGCCACGGTCATAATTTCTATTTTTTTACCGCCGGCCTGTTGGCGGTCTTACCGCCGCTTTAACACCGTCCGCCAGGGTTGTAATGACCACCATAGTACTCAAGTTACCAGAAAAAAAGATGGAGATCTGGACTTAGGGTTGTGCATGTAGATGTTTAGATCACCTGTGACAAGGAATTCCTATGACTGCATGTGGAGATGCACATTTGACAGTGGCACATTTGTGACTCTACCCAGCCATATATATGTAAGCTGCTGTATCATCCTTCCCATCTATTATTTCCAGGTCCATTATTCTGAATATATGAAAATGTAGCTCTAAGGTGTCTGACAACTCCCTTTTGTGAAGATCAGCTCTATGTGCTACATAGGGCCTGACATATTAGGTACAGGGCCTAGTTACCTTGTGTCCTGGTACAGATATTGACTCCATGTGAGGCTGGCATCTCATTCAGTCAATAGGTATGGCTAGCATTGGACTGTTCAAATGGGTTTGTGGAGGTATCCCCATTGTCCCTTCATATTCATACTCTGGAGTATGTGAAGGTTGTAACGGAAGGACATCCAACTATGGGGGTCTGATTGTGTCTATGTACCCTTACAATGCATTTCCATGCCATTGACATGTGGACAAATCACTTTTATCCCAATGCTTTTTTGTAGAGGAGGTAAGAGGCTAGGCTGTCCTACCCTTTGACAATGTGCAATGTGCATGATAGATGTGCCAATGCCCTACCAATAATAGTGCAGCATGTGGTATTAGCTGCCTATGTCATGTCTCAATGGTTACTTGGGGGCAGATCTTGCAGAGTGGGACAATCATTGCTACCCTTAGCCTAGCTGATGTAGGCAGTTGGACAGGAATTGGTTTTGGCTCATCCCATATTTCAAGATGTCATGGTTTAGCTGTACTACTATTTCTCATACAGGTGTTGTTGTTGGATATGGTGTCAGTGCAATGGCAGTCGTATAGGCCCATGCGTATATCATGTGTACATGTCTTTTCAGTGGGATATGTGTGTTGTCTGGACTTAGCTAGTGGCAATGGATGCTGTGGGTCATGTTGGTGTAATCATGTTGTAATGTCGTGGTTCTGAATCTGCATGTCAGGTGGAATGTAATGTGCCCCCCCCTAGGAATTAGTAGGCTGTCCTTTGTTTAGTTGTGGTAACTATGCTCTCTGTGATTGTCAGTGGATGTCTCATGTGTGCTCGGTAGGCCTCAGTAGCAGTACATGCATTAATGGTGTAATAGGGAATGTCTGTGAATAGTGACTGCAGTTAATCCTCTAAGACTTGGTACATGTATAGACACTGCTGTTCTTCAGACATTGAATGTAAAAATGTAATGGCTTCTGTATGGGACTGCCACATGTTATGTCTTCATCAGAGATTGTTGCCATTGTGTCAATAATGTACAGAGGGATCACCAGGCATGTAATTGGAATGGCAGGTGCTGTGTCGTTTGTGAAGAGAGTTGTCTTTACTTGCATGGAAACTGACTTATGTTCATGGAATGGGCAGGTGAAGATTCAAATTAGGCATGATATGGTGTTGTCAGTCAACTGAATTTCCTTAGAGTGTTAAGAATATGGAAAGTTATGAGCTGGATTAGGATGATATATCTGCTTTAGCCAGGGCATGATGAGCATGATGACATAGATTTACAGGTGATTTGATGGATGCTCCAGATGTGCTCCCTTACATGGATTATGATGTTGGTGAGAGAGATGACAAATGGGGTAGGTAGAAGTAGCATGTTTTAACATGATGTAGGATCTGTGGGTTTCAATATGGAATTACTTTGCCAGGAGATGTATACGTACAGTTGTGCATGTTGTAATGAGTGTATGTGACGAATGTGATGACCCTCTCTCTTCCTCTCTATTTCTCCCTCCCTCTCTCTCTGTTTGTGTGCATGAGCAGGTGAAGGAGACAGGGCACAGCCGAGTGGGAACACTGCTGGCCACGGGACCCAGAGTGCTGAGACCACCAACAGTGAGGAATCCAGTGGCACGGAGGGTGAAGGGGGCACTATGGGGTAGACTGGATCCAGCACATCATCTTCAGAATCCTCCTCCAGTGGCCACTCCCTGGCAGTGGCAGACCCATCTGGGACCACCCAGCACCATCTTTGTCTGCCAACTCCCTGTAGCTCCGCACTCACTTGGCCGTGCCCGCTCACCCAAGAGGGTGGGCATCTCCTTTGCCACAGGCACCTCTGCCCCTGTAAGCCCTGCTGCTCTTGGTGAAGAGGCTATTGACCTCCTGAGGTCAATTTCTGTGGGTCAGTCGACCATAGTGAATGCCATCCAGGGACTGGCAACTCAGGTCCAACAGAATAATGCGTTCCTGGAGGGCATTCACAGTGCACTGGCTGGCCTACAGAGATCCTTTCAGGTTCTGGCCTCCACACTGACGGTATCCAGTCACCATTTGTCTTCCGTCCCCCCTCAACCATCCTCTTCCCAATCCCACACCCCTGTTCTCTGACCCAGCCACAGCACATAGACAAACATTCATCCACCTCAACATCCAAGGGTAGTGCTGACAAACACAAGCACCACAAGACCCAGCACAGGCATAAACACAAGCAACATCCACCTGCAGACACATCAACATTCACTACCTGCCCTGACACCCCCACCACCCCCAGCATCACTGACACAACACTTGACACACCTGCAGTCACCACACCAACATTCATCGATCCAGCCACAACACTTATCCTATCCACAATCAACAAAATAGCAGACCCTCAGGCATCCACTCCATACACCACATCTGCAGACAACACAACCACAGACACGCCTGCATGCAGCTCATCCACCATGCCTGCAGTCACCACCCCAACAGACAGTCACCCATCCACCATGGCATCTCCCAGCCCCTCCACCCCACTCCTCCCAAGACACATAAATGCCCACACTCATCCACCCAACAGACACCCAGCACCCACAAGCGTACCTCACACACACAGGCACCCAAGACATTCACCAAAACACCTCAGACAACCACTCCCTCTCCCTCCACACCCAAACCCTTTTGCAATGACCATCCTGTGGGTCAAAGAAAGCTTTCCTCTCGGAGTTAAACCTTTTCCCTACTCCTCTCCTACCCTGTGAGACCCTAAAATGCTCTGTGTCCCTCCCCAAGTCCAGCCCTTCCACCTCCACCATCTCCCCTGCCCCCTCTGCAAGTATTCATGCCCCTCCCCTGCCAAGAAGTCTACCCCTCCCAAGAGTGTCCAACCCTCCTCTAAGCCTTAACCGAAGGCCCCCCTCCCAAACTCAAAGATCCCCCTCCCAACCCTAAGCCCAAACCCCCGCTCTTAAATCCCTGGGGTGCCTGCCACATGTGGAAGGTACATGCAGTCAGGAGTTAAATTAGGGGCACATACAAGTGCATTATGTGCATGTTGCATTTGTTGATTTTGGACTGGCCTATGGCCCTGATCTTTGTATATATATTGGTATATATTTTTGATGCATTTAATATATATCAGGGCCAACCTGTTGTTCTTTCGAAGGTTACATCTTTGTTCTCCTTGTATTTTCTTAGGGCAGTTTTGGTCTTGGCTGATTTTGTCTGTGTGTGAGTAAGTTTTGTGTGAGTGGTGGTTGTGCTACCAGTTGTGTCTGGGCAGCATGTTTGGTTGTGTTCATTGCATTTGTCCCCTAGTGATGGGTGTGTATTGTGTGATGGGCATGTGTGTGTTGGGGACATGTTGTTGTATTGGTATTGTGTGGTGTTTGTGTTGACATGTGTTAATTGCAGTGTTGTGTGCCTTGGTGTGGTTGCACTGTGTGCTTGAGTGTGTGTTGCTACTGGTATGTCAGATCCGTTGTGATGTGTGTTTGCGGGGTATGGCGTATGCTGGGTTGTTTGGATGTTTGATTGTGTATGTTCGATCTCTGATGTTAGTACGTTGTGTTGTATGTATGATTTGTCAAGTGGTGGTGTCAAGTGTGGGTGCTTGCCAATGCTTTGTTGGTGTTGCGGCTGTGATGTAGTTGTGTCTTTTGGTAGTGTTGTGTGTTGTTGTGTATGACTGTGCCTGTGCTGTGTATGTGGGGGTTGGTGTGTGTTCCAGCTGTGTGTGTTGGCCGTAGTGTGAGTACTATGTATGTACGTGTAGGTATGTGGCTGAGTGTGACTCCCATAATGACCCCCACAATGTTTACCATGCTAAACACAGAATGCACACAACGTATTGTGCAAGCGTATATGGACATTTTGTTTTTATTGGTATAAATGTGTGTGTCCGCTTTCAAAAGCGCTTTGGTATTTTGATTTTAAACGGTGAAACTGTATGCATTTGAATTAACTATTTCACAGCATGTACACTTTTGCTTACCAGTATAAAAGCACCAAAATGTCAGCTTTGCCAATATATATTTGTTCATAAGCATGCTTCGGCAAACATTGGTTTAAGTGTGCTTTCATTTGGAACACAATGACTTCGTTTTCAATGTAGCGCTTCTGCTTTTGTACAATTTGTTAAACATAACAGTGAGTGGCGTAAACACATTGTACATACTTTTCTACCTTTTAAAAGTTATATTTTTACTTTAACAATGGGCATTTACACTATGTACAGACCCTTGACTGCCTACAGTTTGGTAACTGCTAAAGGATGACATCTTTTAACAGTAGGAAACCAGCCACATTGTAACTGTTTCACTCCGCTTGCATTTCACTTTGATGTGCAAACTATAGACTTTTGTTACAACAGTTGTTGCACGTTGTTCTTTGAGTGTGTTACAGAGTCTCAGTGGGAGGTCGCTTTCCGTTAGCGATTGCTATCTTAAAGATAAGCAAATTGTTCTAATGAGATATGCAAGCACTGAAAAACACATTTGTTGTTTCTCAGTCACCAGTCACTCCATCCTGGTGGTTTTTTAAAATAGAAGTTATACTTCTTATCTTAATCAACACCTTATAATTAGGGCTCCCGGTTTATGGTATTTATTTTTTTAACATTTCTGTCTGCATTTATACGTTTATTTTTTGGGCATTTTATCGGTATTTATCCATATTTATTTTATGTTTTGAGAATAAATGTGGTCTTAAAATTGTAAATTTCCACATTTATTTAACTGATAAACATGCACTCATTCTTTGATACCTGTCACATTTTAGAAAATTAAGCAGCCAAATATAACAAAACACTAAACCGACAGGTAAGTATTAACACTATATACAAATATATGTTAACAAAATGTCATCCTATTTTTGAATCCCTATGGTGACTATCTGCTTAGTAGTTGGTCTGGAATTCATGAAGGACAAGACGAGTCACTCAGAAGAAGCACAATTTTCTGTATTTTTCGGCTCTTAAGAATAAATAGAGACAGGAAATAGATTATTTTCTGTATGTATTTATCTGTAAAAATCAGTAAAAACTGGGTGGCTTGAGCGTCAAGATGGCGGCCACACCTTAAAGGTGCTCCGGACCCCTCCGTCATCCACTCGAGAAATGTGCACAAACCGGCCCTCCCCGGAGGAGAAGAGAGACAGAGGAAGATCAGGGTAGCCCCCGGGGCAAAAGATCCGTGTTCCGGAGTTCGCGGACCCGGGGAGAGCAGAGAACGGACGGAGCGTCCCGCACTCAAAATGGCGGGCGCTCGGAGCGCACAAAAGCGGCCGGTGAAGTGGCGATGACCGGGACCGTGGACAGCTGGCCTGAAAAGAAAGAGAATCACAAAGACAGCGCGCGGGTCCGGTGATACCTGCCAAAACTGAGGGGGAAAGAGAAGATCCTGGGCAGAAGACGTCCCGCACCCAAATGGCAGGTGCGCAGAAGACAGGAAGCAACAAAACCTAGAGGGCTTGGCTGGGTGAGGCCCATGCCCCCGTGGACGGAGGGGGAGAGGGGGCAGCACCGAATCGGAGAGACTGGGGTGAACCTAAAGGCCCGGAGAGCACTGGGAGTGCCCCGTAAAATGACGACAGGTAGTAGTGGCTTTTCCCGCTTCTTACTCCTTCTCCCCCCGCGCTGGTGAACGGCTGTGCCCATAGGGGGGCCCCCTTTCCTAGAGACACACTGGAAAGGACGCCAGGGCCTTGGAGGAAGGGAGGAACGATTTATTCTCTCCCCCCGCCACCCCCCTGTGACTAATAACCCTCGATCACTGAGAGCCCAGGATTCAGGGGTGTGAGGTGGACGAGGTGAAGAATGGACCCTAATGGTGATGCTGGCATGAGGAGAGACGGAGGTCCCTGTGATCAAAGGGCGAACCAAGACACACCACGGAGGCGAGCACACTGGTAGAAGTGGGCATTCCAGCAGAAGTTGAAGGGAAAGCGGCATGGAAATAACCCACAAGCAGGCCCAACAAGGTAGTTAAAATGGGCAAGGATAGGCAAACCCGCCCCGCCACGGCGCAGACGCGCATCAACCAATTTGCCATGGGCCCCAGCGGAGCCTTGAAAGATGATCGAAAGACAGAAAGTGGCGAAGGAAATATTCTCCAAGCAATACAGTCATCCCAAGAGGTGGTGGAAGGCAAAATTGGAGAGGTGAGGGTGGACGTGGCCCTGGTACGCCAAGACCTTCGTAATGCTACAGCGAGGATTGCTGAAACGGAGTCCAGGATCTCCACGGTGGAAGATGATCTGGCGGCCCTCAAAACACAGGTATCAATGCTAACAACTCGGACAGCGGAACTATACCGAAGGGCTGAAGATGCTGAAAATAGATCCCGCCGCAACAACCTCAGAATTGTGGGACTGCCCGAAAACACCACCGCATCCTCCCTGGCCATATTCCTGGAGGATTGGTTCCGGTCCTGGTTGCCCCAGGATCTTTTGACACCCTGGTTTGCGATTGAACGCACCCATCGGGCCCTGCAGGCCAGACCCTCCCCAGGCTCTCCACCAAGGCCAGTGATCCTTATACTTTTCAATTTCAGAGACAGAGATGCGATACTCCAAGCGGCAAGATCAAAAGGAGACCTGCATTGTGATGGAAACAAAGTTATGGTATTCCCAGACTACACCAAGGATGTTCAAACGCAACGCCGCTCGTTTATAGAAATTAAACAAAAACTAAGGGCGATGGAGGTGCTGTACCGTCTTCTCTTCCCGGCCAAGCTAAGGGTGGTTCACAGCAACAAGACCTACTTCTTTGAATCCCCCAATCAGTCCTGGAAATGGCTAACCGAAGAGGTCCCGTTGGGCCTTAGTGGGGGAGAACGGCGACTGTTACTCACTGGCCAGCAGGGGAACAACCAGCCGCAACGGCCCGGGGGTTCCGCCGGAGAACTCGTTCCAGAGGGTGCAAGGAAGGGGGAGAGTCGATCTCGGGCTCTCCCCGAGGATCCGCGGAAGAGTCATCTCAGGGGCCTGGGGTAGAAGAGAGACCGAGAGACAAGGGAGTGAACCGGAGCCCCCCGGATCCTGGAGAACAGCTCCCCGGAACAGCAGATGACACTGATCTCTCACAGAGCCCAGTGTTGTGAGTCCTCCTCCGGAGAGAGGAAAGTTGGACCAGAAAGGCCAAAGACCAGGAGGTGGTCATGGAGCTTGGGTTCAAGCATTACAAAACTTAACACTTCTTAATCCGCAAAAATGGAGGGGTCCACCATAGCTCAGACACAAAAAGTTATCAGCTCGTTATGTTCGGGAATGGGCTGTTGGTATTGGGCGACAGATGCTTCTGGGGGGAAGTATGGGGTGGGAAGGGAGTTGGGGGACATGTTTGGTTCTACCCAGCCAACAGGCTGTTGTTATTGTTCTTTATAGTTAATATAGGTCTATGGTCTCCACTACCGGCTGGGAACAATAGTAATAGGTCACTCAGACACAGAAACACTAGGGAAGAACCGAGGGAGGAATCATTGAGGTCAGGGTACGGATGGGTGAAGGGGGAGGAATGGGGATGACTCACATAATATCATGGAACGTCAATGGGCTCCTTGATAAGATTAAAAGTTCAGCAGTGCTCACTTACATTCACAGACATAAACCGAACATACTCCTGATGCAGGAAACACATCTCATGGGGAATCAATGCCCCTTCTTAGCCCGTAAAGGATTTGACAGGGTATTCCATGCAGGGTTTACGAGAGGCTCAAGAGGGGTTGCAGTACTGCTGCATCACTCATTACCTTTGGTAGTGAGACAAGAATGGAGAGACCCGCAAGGGAGGTACGTGGCGGTCTCAGTCACGGTAGAGGGCCAGACAATGAATATTGTGAGCGCTTATGCTCCCCCAAACATGGTGCTTAAAACTTTAGGAGATCTGACAAGGTTATTAGTGGAACTACCCCCTGGGAACACGGTAATAGGGGGTGACATCAACGCAGTCCCAAACCCAGGGCTAGACACGAGCGGGGGACCCTCGGCCCATAGACAGGCCTTGGCCACTAGTCTGGAAGGATGGATGACATCAACAGGGCTCTGCGATGCTTGGAGGGCGTGGCACCCGAGACGCAAACAATTCACGCATAGGTCGGCAGCCCACAGCACACAATCCAGGATAGACTTGGTGTTTGTATCAGCCAGGGAATGTGGACACCTCTCCCACATCGAGATCCTACCGCGTGGGATCTCGGACCACCGCCAGGTCGGCTCAAGATGGGCCTTGCTGACCCGCTGATTCGCCCCATATGGAGACTAAACGCATGGCATTTACAAGACGAGGAAGTTGTAGATAGCTTAAGGGTGTCGCTACGCGACTACTTTAATAATAATGAGGGCTCAGTGAGATCACCGGGAACCCTATGGGCTGCAAGTAAGGTAGTAATGAGAGGGACAGCTAAGGGCCTGATCCGTGCTCGGGAGCGCGCCCGCGACTCCCGAATCACTCAGCTGGAGGCTCGTGCCACTCTTCTTGAGATAGAACAGGAATCACACTCGGACGAACAGATAACCAGACACCTCTTGCTGATTCAAGAGGAGATACGTAGTCTGTCCCTGGAAACGGCAAAACACACGTGGCGCGCCTCCACGGCTCGAGTGTACGGTTGGGGCAACAAAACAGGGAAACTACTATATTGGTTGATTTCCCAACAACAGGCTCCACGAATCGTCCCTGAGATATGCAATGAACAAGGGGAACGGATGGTTGAGCTCCAAGAGGTGGCCGAAACATTAGCTGAATTCTATAAGGCCTTATATCGAGCGACAAGTCCAGAGGTTAGGGGCTCCCCAGACGGGTTCCTGGCAAATTCTTCACTCCCGGTTCTACCCACTGAGAATGTACGGGCTTTGTAGGAACAGTTCACGGAGGCGGAGATCGGCGATGCCATAGCGGCAATGGGGGTGGGGAAAACTCCTGGGCCCAATGGGTTTCCTCTAGAATACTATAAAAGATTCAAGGAGGAACTGGTTCCTCACCTAATGAATCTCTATGCAGAGGTAGACCAGAAGGGCGTCTTTCCAGACGGACTAGACGTTGCCTCCATTGTCGTACTGCCTAAGACCCAGCCCCCCTCCCTCTCCTGCGCTGACTATAGACCCATATCTCTCATCAACAGTGAAGTAAAGATCTATGCCACAATGCTGGCCTCCCGCCTCAAAAGGGTGTTGCCCTTACTGGTGCACCCAGATCAGTGCGGATTCATGACCGGACGTAGCACGCGCCACTGTAAACAAAGGCTCCAGGTGGCTCTTGCAAGGCGACATCGATTGCCCCAGCAATTGGCTCTCCTATTCATCGACTTTGAAAAGGCATTCAACTCAGTTAGTTGGGAATTCCTTTTCGCGGTGCTCCGGCATGCCGGCTTCGGGCCACGTTTTTGTAGACTGGTCCAGGCCTTATATACCAGGCCCATGGCGTGGGTACGGGTCAACGGAGTCATGTCCTCGGCCTTTCCGATACATCGGGGAACACGACAGGGCTGCCCCCTCTCCCCTCTCCTTTTTGCTCTGGCCATCGAGCCATTGGCGGGAATGTTGAGAGAAGATTCGATTTACCAGGGTTTGAAATGGGGCCCCTCTTGTGAAGACCGAGTGGCCTTATACGCGGATGATGTCCTATTATACATGGCAAACCCGGGAGTGACCGTACCCCGAGGCTTCCAGTTACTGCGGCACTTCGAGGAGGCCTCGGGGCTCAAAATGAACCCGTCCAAATCGGTACTGGTCCCTCTGACACGGTCACGAGACTGCTTTGATTGGCAGAAGGTGGTTCCATTGCGTCGGCTAAGTTTTAAATATTTAGGGATATGGGTCGCACTGCTCCCTGAGTTGTCCTGGTCCCTGAACCTCAACCCACTGGTGTCTCGCATTCGGGAAGACCTTAAGCATTGGCATTCATTGCCTCTGAATATTCTGGGCCGTATAGCCCTGTACAAGATGATGATCCTACTGCGCCTCTTATATGCGGTCCTGAACTTACCATTCACTATCCCACGCTCGTGGTTTAAAAAGCTGGATGGAATTACCACCGCCTTTACGTGGGGAGGGGCGAGACATAGAGTAGCGGCCCGGAACTGCCGAAGAGAGGTATATGATGGGGGATTGGGCATGGCCGACCCCTACCTGTACTATCTGGCGACACAACTCCTGGTGGTGCATGATTGGTTCAATGGAGGTTGGTCAGACCCAGCTTATCAGGTAGAATTAGACGCTTTAGGGTATCCCCATATCCTGGATGTGTTATATGGGGCTCCGATCCCCAAAGATCTGGAGCCCATCACCAGAGCGGTATTCTTGGCGTGGAGAGCGGCTCTAAGGCATACTGGCTGGAACAAAGTGGTTACCCGGCAAACACCGCTGTGGCACGGCAGCTGGCTGAGAGAGACAGCCAGGCTGGAGGGGTTCGGGAATTGGGACACACTGGGAATATCCTTGGTTGGGGATGTGTGGAAAGGAAGTTTGATGAAGTCCTTTCAAGAGATGCAGAAAGAGTTCCAACTATCCCCGAAACAATTCTTTAGATACCTCCAGCTCCGACATGCCCTTACTAGGCACTTGAAAGGAACATCCCAAATACCGGAGTTCAACCCAGTCGAAGCCAAGACACTTATGGGCAGCCTGGGGAGGAAGGGGGTCTCCCAAATCTATAAAATGCTGACCACAAACGCACCCGGGGACCTAAACCACCTTAAGAAGGGTTGGGAGAAATGGGTGGGACCACTTGAAGAGGAAGACTGGACGGAGGCACTGATGGCCCCCCGGACGCTGGTGGTGTCGACGAGGTTGAGGGTGACACAATTCTATTTCTTACACAAAGCATATCTATCTCCAGATAGACTGTACAAGATGGGTACCCCGGCTCTAGTCAATGCCCGCGATGCAAGGAAGACAAAGCTGACTTCTTCCACATGATATGGTCCTGCCCCGTGATCCAGAGGTTCTGGGAGGGAATAAACCAGGAGCTGAACAATGCCTTGGGATCATCACAGGTACTGACCCCCAAAACAATACTACTGGGGGTGACGAATGATATGGAGGGATCTAGAACAGATAAGACATTGGTCGGAACAGCGACTGCGGTTGCAAAGAGAGATATAGCAGCCGCCTGGAAGACCACCAAAGGTCCCTCCCTTCAGAAATGGAAAAGGGGGGTGGACTGGTGTGCAGCCCAAGAAAAAGTGGTGTATGAATCAAGAGGATGCCCTCATAAATATAAAAAAAATATGGGGGAAATGGGTGGGACTGCTAAGCTAAAGGGGTTCAGACCAAATGTATACACATGCTCTTCTCTCCTCTCTCTCTGTTTTGACAAACTGTGGTGAGGCGACTCCTCATAAATGCCTCGAACACACAAATGTTAGATCAGAATCAACTGTCCAGTCGGTGTCAAATAGACCAAGGTTTGTAAGTTACCTGTATATTTTACCTGTACCTTTTTCAAAAACAATAAAATTTGGTTCTAAAAAAAAAAAATCAATAAAAACTGAAAACTGGAAGCCCTACTTATAATATAGCGCTTCACAGTTCTACAGACATATAAAAAAGAACATAAAAAGCAATCACTAATTTGCTGGAGTTTCTCAGCTCTGCTGCGTCTTTAGGTCCTCTATTCTATAATTTTTTTGCTTCCTCTCCCTATCCTTCAACTTGGGCCAGTGATTAAGGCCCTCATTACGAACATGGCGGTCCATTACGCTACGCCAGCGGTGGTGGTAGAAACCGCCAACAGAGGAGTGGTCCGGGATGCCAAATAATGATCCAAATGAAACACATGCATCCCACGAACCACCCACCGCCAGGAGAGGAGTCCCGCCGACGATGGCAGAGTCCGCCCACAGGCTGTCAGAAAGGCTTAACCCGCCCATCAAATTATGAACCACAATCCCGCCGGCAGTTCTGGGGCGGGAACCACTGCCACACAAAGCCAGACAAAAATGAACCAAATTTAAGGAACCACGTACCGGAGTCCCACAGAATGTGCAGCGGCAGTCATGGATAGAGAGCTGCAGATCATGCCATCCCTGCTCCTTGCCACATACCTACACAGCCGAGACCGCCGCCGACTGTAAGTACCACAGCCTACGGAACAAGGGAGGAAAGGGCACAGTTACAAACCCACCCACTCCACCCATCAGGCTACACCCCCCCTACCCTTCCCAGTAGCACAAGTCATACACCCCACACAAAGAGGGACGTACCTGACCGAAGGCAAATGCAATTTGACCCAAGTATAAACAAAAGCCTCACACCCATTAAAAAAAAAAAACACCAGGGTGTAACTGCGTGCAGCCCAAACACAGGCCACACAGAAACTTTAATAAGAAGCTCACTGAGCCAAACAGTGCAAACAGGGCCAATGGCCAGTCCGTAATAACACAATTGTCATGGGCCACAACAGCGCATACCTGACTCCCACAAGTGCTGGGCACTCCACAGAACGGGGCACCATATGGGGTTTCAGCCACCTCACGGAAGGGTGGCAGGGGGTGGTGGGGGTGGGAATTTTCGACAGGGGTGGGCTTTTGACTTTCTTGTGGAGGGTGGGGGGTGGGCTTCTCCTTCGAAGGGGTGGGGGCTGTTTGGCTCGGGTGGAGCTGGATGGCCTAGGCTCAGACCGGGACTTCTTTTTCTCAGGGGAATGGGAACAGGAATGTGAAGGGTGGACCGGGGTGGGCTGTGATGTGGAAGGAGCAGAAAGGGCAAGGAGGTGGGCACCTTTAGGTACAAGATGGGATGGGCCAGTGGGTTGGAAGAGGTCAGCACGGGAGAGGAAAAGTTTCATGGGAGCAATTGGGGTGGGCGTGGATGAGGGCGTGGGAGTGGAGGCAGAGGGAGTGGATGTATGGGGTGTAGGGGTGCGTGTAGTGGGTGCAGGTGACTGCTCAGTATGCTGTCGTGTGGTGGATGTCTGATGGGTGGGTGTCTTGGTGCGTTTGTGTCTTGGGAGGTGGGGGGAGGACACAGTGGGAGACGACAGACAGCTAGTGTGGATGTATGTTGGGTGGGTGTCTGCAAGTCTGGTGAGTGTGCTGCATGTGTCAACTACAGTAGAGGTGGTGAGTGCAGGTGTGGTGTATGTGGTGCATGTATGGATGTCTGCGATTGTGGTGAGTGCAGGATGAGGAGCAGTAAAAGTAAGTGAAGGTGCAGTACATGAGGGTGTGGATGTAGAGGGGATAGACAGGGGGGCGGAAAAGGTGGGTACAGTGGGGGAAGTGGACGTTGTTGTGTGTGCAGGTGTCTGTTGGATGTGTGAATTCTTGTGGTGGGCGGTGTGGTGCTTGTGTTTTGAAGTGTGCTTCTTGTGTTTTGTGCCTGTCAGCGGGTCTGATTTTGTGATTTGGACGGGTGAAGGAAGTGGGATGCTGGAAGGGGTAGAGGAGGTTGGAGGGGGGACGGAATGGCCAGGGAAACTGGCTGCCGTCCAAGAGGAGGCCAGAGCCTGAAAGGATCTCTGTAGGGCAGACACGGCACCGTGAACGCCATCCAGATAGGCATTGGTCTGCTGCACCTCTGATGCTAGCCCCTGGATGGCATTGACAATGGTTGTCAGGAGTTCAATAGCCTCCTCTGTGAGGGCAGCAGGGCTGACTGGGGCAGGGGAGGAGGTGCCTGGGGCGAAGGAGACGCCCACCTTTCAGGGTGGGCGGGCACGGAAAACTCAGTGGGGAGCAGAAGGGAGGGCAGTGATGGTATGGGGGTGGCGGAAGAGCTCACGGTAGTGGTGTGTGCACTAGGGTCCGCCACCGCTGGGGGACCCCCATCGGAGGAGGTCTCAGAGTCACTACCTCCTGTGGTAGTAGCCTCCCCCGTGGAAGTCCCCTCGCCCTCCCACCCACTGGTCCCCTGGGCGTCTGTTGTCTCTGCCTCATAGGATCCGTGGGCCGCTGTCTCCCCACTTGCCAGTGCCTCAGCCCCCTCGCCTGATGTTGATGCTGTACCAAACCAACACAAGAGAACAGGGATGGGGAGACAAAACAGGAGAGACACTTGTAAATAGCTGAATGCAGATACAGAATGGCCAGACATGCACCCACCCAGCAAACACACCCAACAGGCAGCACCGTACACTATGCCCATGGCTATGCCCCTGACTACTGACCAGAATACTGCTCTACACCCATCCCCTGAATTACTTTTGGAGCTGAGGTAGGTGAACCCTGACAGGGACACCTCTACACTCTTTGAAGAACATACAGTAGATGGACACCAGTCAAATTCCCTGCTCTGAGCAGCATATGCCCTATTGCACACCCAGACATCCTTCCAGACTGAAGTATGGTCAATGAGTACTCACCCCCTTGTGACTGCTGTGCAGCCTTCAAGCGCCCATCCAGATCTGGGTACGCCACCGCCAGGATCCTTCTCATGGGGGGGGGTCAGTGCCCGACGGGCACCCCTTCCACGTTGGGAGGACTTCCCCAGCTGGGACACACTGATCTTTCGCGCCCAGCGAGGCAGGTCCTCCCACCTCTTTCGACAGTGGGTCCTCCGCCGGTTGTAGACCCCCAGGGTCCGCATCTCCTTGGCGATGGCATGCCAATGTGCGCTCTTCTGGAGGGCGCTGACCTAGAAGGACGACACAGAAATGGAAAACAGAGGTCAGGCACATGCACGATAGAAACAGCTGGCAAATTGTCCAACATGTGACAGACAGTTCTCTCAGACATACAGGACAGTCGCACGCAGCATTCCATACACCATGGCCCATGCAGGCTCAGAGGAACACGCATGTCCAATCCACAGCATCCATTACATACACAGTGCCCTCCAAACCCAGACTCACCTGTACCTCTGGCCGTCAGTAGAATTTGCTGTACAGGGGCAGGACCCCGTCGGCTAGCTTCTCCAGTTCTTCTTGGGTGAAGGGCGGGTCCCTTTCACCTGCACCACGTGGCACATCCATAGCCAGGGGCAGGCCACAGCAGTACACAGAGTAGAGTACCTCTCCGCACGAGATCAAGGAGTCAAGTGATCAAACGATGACGAACGCGCGTACGTTCTGCGGCAGTATGCACCGTCACCACCGGCGGCAGTCATGATACACCAGAGTTTCCCATTGGCATCCACGTTAGCCAATGAGGGTGCGAACAGCGGTCAACACCGCATTACGCTGTGACGTCAACCGCTAGTGGTATGAGGTCACTTCCACAACAAAGGTGGAGATCTACAGTGGGCAAACATTTTGCCATCACCTACGCATCGTGAATTTCCTACTACTCACAATGCAGGGCCTACTAGCCACATGAAGCACCTAGGCCTCTATCCATTTCGTATAGTAGCACACATAAATTACTCTGTTTCCTCCCAGGGATGTAAGTATATATCTGTCAGGTAGCAGTTGTTGTAGAGACACTACAATGAGCAATGCAGTGCAGAAATGTTGAGAAGTGTGACTATGTATGTGTCTACATCACTCCTTTTTGTAACCCCTCGTAGGTACCGACCCTTGTGGCGAGGAAGGGCACCATCGGTGTACAGACCACTTGTGGATATGGGGACCATGGTGGAGCGTCAGATCATAATCACTTACAGACTCACACGTGCAACTATTCAGGACCTTTGTGCATTACTGGATCCTGCACTAACTCCAGGAAATCGTAATCAGCATGCCATTCCAACTGAGGTTCAGGTGCTCTCCGCACTCCATTTCCTGGTCATAGGCTCATTTCAAGTGACAGTGGGCATGGGCGCTGGTTTCTCACAGCCAATGTTCAGCCAGGTACTGACAAGATTTCTGAATGCATTTGTACAACATCTGCAATCCTATGTGCGGTTTCCCCAAAGTACTGACCTCTCTGCCATCAAGTCTGACTTCTATGCCTTTGGAAACATTCCCCATGTCATAGGTGCCATCAATGGCACCCACATATTCATCATCCCCCCAAGAGTGAGTGAACAGGTGTACAGAAACAGTAAGAACTTTCACTCCATGAACATCCAATTGGTGTGTACTGCAGACCAGTACATTTCCCATGTGAATGCCATGTTTCAAGGTTCAGTCCATGATTCATTTGTGTTGAGGAACAGTAGTGTGCCACAGAAGATGGAACAACTACAAGAGGACAGAGGGTGGATCATAGGTAAGTTTGCCTGCCAATAGCTGACACATTGCTGAAAACCAGCCTGTCTGACTAAGGGACATAACAATGACGTGTCTGTATTGAACCATTTTGTGGGTGATTCTGGCTATTCAAACTTGCGTTGGCTCCTGACACCAACGAGGAATTCCAGGACGGATGCAGAGATGAAATACAATGAGGCCCATGGACGTACTAGGAGGGTAATAGAGCGTACTATAGGTCTCCTGAACGCTAGATTCCGGTGTCTACATATATCTGGAGGTTCCCTGGCCTATGGCCCTGATAAGGTGTGTAGAATAGTAGTGGCCTACTGCATGCTGCACAAAGTGGCAGTGAGACATTCAATCCCTCCTGGAGGTGGAGGGTGCTATAGGTCCTGATCAGCTACCTCAGAGAGGAGAGTGATGGTGAGGATGAGGAAGGGGAAGATGTCCAGTCCAGGAACCAACTAATACAACTCTACTCCCAATAACTGTGTGGGACTTAAGCCTGTCATTGGGGTTGGTGACTAATACTGTCAGTGTGCTCTGTCATATGGGGAGGATTGTTCATGATGGGCGTTACATGGACCACTTCTGCATGGTACTGACAGAAAATATATGCATTCCCTCCTGGCCACCATGTGGGCACACAGTACCACCATCAAGTAAACATTGACAATAAAGTTGTTCTCTGCCAGTTACATCCATACTCCACTTTGTTCACAATTTAAGTCAGGGGACAGTGTTACATGTGTGAAATGTGTTTTATTGATAGAATTGAGTGAATTGTGCTCTAAACAGTGATGGGAGTCGTAAGGGTTGGCTGTCCCCAAAACCAACTTGGTGGCAGCCCTGTTGGAGGTTTTAGATGGGTCCATTTTGTCAAACAGTACTTCAAATTGCCCTCAGCTAAGCGTTGTTGGTGAATGTGTGTGATGGTTGCTTTGCATTAGTTGCAGAGTCAATTGTTGGAGGGGGCCTTGTTCTTAGCTGGGTTTCCAGTGCCATATCTTGGCCTAAGAGTGCATTTGGCCACCTGCTGTGGAGCTTCTTGGGGTGGCATGGTTGGCTCTTCTGTTTCCTGGGAGGGTATTTCCTGTAATGTTTCTGCTGCTTGGGTCATCAGATGCTGGTCGTCCAGGGCTGACTTTATTTATACATACCTTTATCTACACCTACCTTTACCTCTACCTATGTCTACCTCTAACTACACCTACTTATATCTACCTGTACCTACACAAATAACTAATTCTACCTACACCTACCTCTACCTCTCTCTTAACCTACCTATACCTCCCTGTACCTATATCTAGTGCACCTATCTCTAGCTACACCTTCTCCTCTACCTACCAACACCTACCTTTAGCTACACATACCTTACACCTACACATATCTCTACCTTAAGCTATCTCTACCTACTTGTACTACTACCTACCTTTACCTACCCCTACCTATACCTACCTCTACCTACACCTATCTCTCCCTACACATTCACCTGCCTTTACCTATCTCTACTTCTATTTACCTCTACCTCTACCTACACCTACCTCTCCCTACACATACCTCTGTTTACATCTGAAACTATTTCTACCTACACACATCTCTACTTATACCTACACATACCTTTACCTCTATCCTACCTTTACCCCTACCTACTTTATCACCTTTGTCTCCTACAACCTTACTTACACCAGCCTCTACTGCACCTACCTCTACCTACACATACCTTTACCTACATCTACCTCTACACACACCTACCTCTACCAACACCTAACACTACCTACACATACCTTTACTTTTACCTACCTCTATTACTACATTTCTCTACTACTGCCTACCTCTACCTATACCTACTGCCTCCTCTACCTCAATCTACCTCTACTTTTACATACACCTACCTATGCCTCTCCCTACAAATACCTCTAGTTACACCTATGCCTACCTCTAGCTACACCTATCTCTTCTTATACCTACACATACCCTTTTCTCTTTCCTACCTTTACCTCTACCTACTTTGTTACTATCTTTCTGTTCTACAACCTATTTCTACTTACACCAACCTCTACCAACACCTAACTCTACCTACCCATACACCTAACTCTGCCTCTACCTAAGTCTATTTCTATCTGCCTCTACCACTACTTAACTTCACCTACACCTACCTCTATCTACACTTACTTCTACCTTTATCCACATCTACCTTTACATACACCTTCTTTTTATCCTGCTTTAAATCAAACAACTTTTAACTAAATTAAAACTGCTGCCCTTTAAAGCAAAACAAAGTATAACTTAGCTGCTACAGTTCCTCAGCATTACTACAGATTCAAGCCCTACTTTATATTGTTTTTTAATTCTCCCTCCCACATCCTAGGACCCAGCCACTAACTAAAACTTTCAGTAAATCCTATTATGTACATGAAAAGCACAGCAGCACAGAATTAAATACTATATACACATAACAGCAAATATAGCAACTTCAACATGGAAACATGGTTAAAAGACTTGTTTTTTATGTTTTGAAAAAAACTTAGGGGAAAAGTGTAGCCAAGCATTGATTTTAAATTTGTTTCCATTTCCATTACTTAATACAAATAGTATGTATTAACCTGTTGTTAATTTTTTATGCAAATTTTTGTAAGGACGACTAAACTCTTGTGGGCACGCAAACAATGCGTCTACAATGTAGCGCTTGTGCTCTTCTCAAATTTAATTGTAATAAAACACCAATAGTGAGCATGAAGACATTGTGCATACTTTGAAAATGTACACATATATTTACACTCACCTTTTTTCTTTAATATACAGTGATTTTTTACCATTCCCACTATTTATAAACTTTCCAGTAATGAGCAGCTACAATCACTCCTCTTTGTGCTTTTCCACTAGCTGTTCACTTACAGTCCCCTCTCCCTAGCAAGGTTAACCTGGCAGAAGATAAATTTTACTATTTAACCTCAAATTAAAATACACACTGCGTACTGATTCCCGCTACACCACAGCTTTAAACAATATACAGCTCATTGCAAATGTACATTTCTAACTGTTATGCAGATTTGCACACAGCATAAAACTATTTTGCTTTCTCTTGCCACGCTAGGCTTTATTTGTTTCAATACATAACATTTTAATAATATACATAACATTTTACCACTATCTTATATATTTAAATATAGGTGGTATGCCAAATATGCCTAAAATGTTACACTTCCACTACAATATAAACAAAACAAAAAAATGTACACACTTGTTTACAAAATAAAAACACTTATACCTGCAATAAAATATTCTACAACCAATAGCAGTCATTATCTCCAGGGGTAACTTCTTTCTGATTTGCAGCCTTGTCCCTGGCATTGTTAACTTTTAATGCTTTAAATTGTATTTAAAGCCTACAGAAATCTAACAAACAAACACTACTTTCTACTAACTTTACAAAGCGGAATAATTTACATTTATCAATACTTACTGATAAGAAACTTTGGTAAGTTCATCACATTTGTTTCTTTTAAAACAGGTTGTAGCAACCTACAAACTTATAGTTTTTTTTCTTTGATTTCAAACAAACTACTAGGCAGAAGGTGTGCTTTCTTAGTGTGACTTATTTATTTCTACTTAAAAAGAAACTGAAGGAGGTAACACATTTTAAAATTTTATTTTTTCTGTATAGTGACATAAAGCAGTGGTTCCCAGCCTGTGATCCGGGGACCCCTGGGCGTACACAAAGCCTCCTCAGGGGGTTCATGACTGCTTAGAAAATTAAATAATATTAACAGATTAGGACCCCAGCTTTCAGTAATGACTCAGTGGGGTGTCCTCGGATTCCACTAATGATTCAGTGGGGGTCCCCAGGTTCCAGTAATAATAAAGTGAGGGTCCACAGAAGTCAAAAGGTTGGGAACCACTGACGTAGAGGTTATATTTTAAATTCATACTTATTTTGGTTCATTTAGTGTATTTCAGTACATCTTTTTCAGCGGACCAAAAACTTTCCTTTTTATTTAAAATAGGAATACAAGCTCAAAATTGCTTTTTGTAATTTGCGAATAAAGCACAACCAGAATCTGCAGATTCAAGTACTTCAACGCACGAAAACCAGTTTCTCAGCACTATTAAAGACAAGTAAAAAAGTCTGTTTAAAAAATTAAGAAATAGATGTAAAATCCATAAAAGATTGCTATCTTCAATGGCAAATAAAAAACATTATGAAATCATCTTATAGTCTCCGTGGCACAGTTTTGATTCATATTATTTTAGTCTTTCGGAAATCAAAATTTCACGCTTGGTAAAAATGTCAACAAAATGCATGTTTAATATAAAAATTAAAATAAAGAAGCTGATACTTTTAGCAAAGGCAGAAACGCAATTTCAATCAAAATTAGTAAAAGTGTTTGCTTTTATTTTTAACCTGTCACATTTCACAGTGCATTTGTGCAAAATAACAGGCAGCGATAATTTTACATTAGGTATAAACATGATGTAAATTGAAAATAGTACAATAATTTAGCAAACAAAAGATAAAGACGTGTTATTGGTGCCTTTAAACAAAGTGTAAAGCAGCGTCTCTGTTGTTTGTTATACTACTACAGTATACATAATGAAAAGTATTGACGTTGGTCTTTAGTTAACACAACAATAATTAAAAATGTAAAATGTTTACCTTGACTTGCTTTAATTTTTTAGGGAAACATTTGGAATCCACGTCTGTGCTTATGCTGAACTTTTTGTAGGGTGCTTTTAGTCTACTTCTAAGTGCGGCATGTTTTTTTTTCTTTTTTGTTTTGAAAGAGTTCGGGAGGATGCATGGCCAAGCACTGGTTTTAAATTCGTTTCCATTTTCAATGCTTAATGGAAAGAATATGGGTTGAATTTCTGTTCATTTTTTAAATAACAAATGTTAATAGCAGATTAAGGGCCTCATTATGACCCTGGAGGTCACCAGACCCCCAGGATCACGGTCGCGGTCGGACCAAAGTTGCGGTCCAAAGTTGCCAGCCGCCACGGTCCAACCCCAGACACCGCCAGGCTCACACCAGCCTGCAGCCTGGCAGTCCCGGCGGTTGTGATCTGCCAGGGCAGAGCTGCAAGCAGCGCTGCCCTAGGGATTATGAGTCCCCATCCACCAGCCTCTCCATGGCGGTTTACACCGCCATGGAGAGGCTGGCAGAAAGGGGGAATCGGGGGTCCCCTGCACTGCCCATGCACTTGGCAATGGCGGTGCAGGGGCCCCCATGCACAACCCCGTCACGCATTCCACAGCCCGAATTACGGGCAGTGGAATGCACGCTGGGTGCTGCTACACACGCCACACCTCCACATTGTAGCAGGCTCCATCAGGAGCCGGCTGCAATGTTAAAGCCCTGCCGTGAACTCCAAATAGGGCCAACGGGTTCAGGCCGCACAGGCAGCCTGATGGCGGGAAGAGTTTGACGGGTGGCCTCTGGTACCTGCCAAACTCATAATGAGGCCCTAGTCTTGCGGGGATGCATTTAGCTTGTTGTGCAAAATAACACTTAGTCTCTTTTGAAGTGTATTTATAATAAATACCAGTAGGTGAGCGTGAAATCATTGTGCATACTTTTAAAACTTTCACATATAATTAGAGTCCCATTTTTACTTTTAGATTTGGCCTATATTTATACTTTTTTAGCGCTGCATTTGCGCTGCTTTTTGACGCAAGCTTATATTGCAGTGTCAACCTTATATTACAACACTTCACGCTTCTACCAAAGCAATAAAATAAAAGAAATGCTAACTAAAGTGCTACAGTTTATTAGCCGTACTGCAGCTTGTGGTCCAACCTTACCTTATTTTTTCATTTACCCTTGAGCATCCTAGGACTAGGCTGCTAACTAAATCTTTGAATGAATCCCATTGTACCATCTTAGAAAGCAAAGAAATGATATGGAATAACAGCCAAATGTAGTGACTTAAACACTAAAAAACAAGTTTAAGGCTTGGTATTTAATAAACAACGTGTGATTTTAGGCACAAACAATATGTAATTATTTCAGAAAATAGGTGCTTATTTAAAGCACTTATAAACCTTCAGGTCTAATTTGCGCTATTTACAACTTTAGTGATGAATTTTAATTGGCAAAAACTGCTTATTAAAGCATAAGACAAGGGGGGCGTGGCCAGCGAGCCAAGATGGCGGGTGCAATCTAATCGAGCTCCGCAGCTAACCCCGGTTTATCCAACAGAACTGCAGCACTGGGAAGCTGATGACTCACGTGAATCGGCAGTTTTGATTGAGGAGACGGGGAAGCACCGGGGACCCTGCCGGAACTGCCGCGTCGCGTGAGGGGCTGACGGAGGCGACCTCCCTGGCGGAGACTGGGGGAACGGACCCGGCTGGAGTGAGAACCGGTGGCTGCACTCAACCTGAGGTGACAACTGTGAGTGAACGAGTGCCGGCAGTGGAGCTTGGGTGCTGGGCTGGATTGGAGGTGCCAGCGTGCCTCCACTGCTTACTCACCTCCTGCAGTGTATGACGGGCCTGGAGCTCACCATGGTGACACGTGAGATTCAGAAGAGAGTGGTGCTGCCCCTACATACGCTGTGCTCGCTGGAGCTGCCGACGAGTGATGGCGCCATCGCTCGCCGCAGCTGTTTGGCCTTAGACTGCTCCGCATGGACCTCCGTTGGGATGGTGCCGTGGTGAGGAGGGAGGCTGCTCGTGCTGCTGCACTCCATTAACTTTGGTGCACATGCAAGCGGGCCTGTCCCGCCCCTACGCCTGTCGCTCATGAACTTGTCATTGATCCTGTTGGCGGCTGTACTTTATGCAGAGGGAGCTCCTTTTTGACCTGCTGGCTGCCTAGTGTCGCTTCGAGGCCGGAGAACAGAGGAAGCGCCTCTTCTTCGTCTAACTGCCTCTCTCTAGAACACCCAGATGTGCTGCATCACCTGGTCGCCCTAACCACCTACTACAGGCCTGTGCATGGTTTGACCTTCCTTGTGGTGTGGGTGAGACAGAGGAGGGGGCTGCTCGTGCTGCCGCATCTCCCCTTCCAGGTGACGCGTGCAAGTGGGCCCCCCCACCCACGTTGTCTGGAACCTGACTGGTGCCTGGGGCGGCACCCTGCACCAACCCACACACTTTCTTCTGGCACAGACATGGCAGGCACGGGCCGCCTCGGCTCCAGGACTGGAGCTAGGCCTTTATTGGAGGAGCTACATCCGGACAGTCACAAGTTGGATGCTGTACTGGCAGCGGTGGAGAGCATAGGCACCTCTCTGGAACAAGCACGCACATCACTTAAGGGCAAAATCAACAAGGTGACTAGCGACCTTACCTTGCTTCATGCGGACAACCGCAAACTGGCAGACAGAACATGCACGCTTGAGGACAGGCTTGGTGAATTGGCGCCTACGACGTCTCGACTAGAGTCTTCGCTGCATGACACCTTGGACTGGATAGGTGAGCTGGAGCATTGCGTTGAGGATGCCGAAGGCCACACCAGGAGAAATAATATTCGGGTTATAGGCCTCCCGGAAGGTGTTGAGGGCCTGGATGCAGTCGCTTACTCTGAATCCTGGCTTCGGGAACTGGTGCCAGATGGCTCTTTGACGCCTTTCTTCTCAGTGGAACGTGCGCATAGGGTCTCTACCAGGGCGTGACCACTGGGGGCCAGACCGCGTCCCTTTCTGCTTCGTCTGCTTCATCATGCGGACAGAGATATTATCCTCCGAGTGGTCAGCTTGCTGCCTCCGATCCGAGTGGACAATGCCCAAGTCATGCTGATTATACGCTTGCTGTACAGAGGGAGCGTGCCTCATATCTGCCTTTAAAACGTAAGCTCCGGGCACTTAACCTCACGTACTCCCTCCTATTTCCAGCCAAACTTCGTATAACAACTGAGAACAAGACACAGTTTTTTACCACACCAGAATCAGCATTGGAGTGGTTGGAACCTACTGGTCGCATCAGCAGACGAGACGCAGAAACAGACCCACCAACAATGTAGGGCTGCCGCTCTCGCAAGAGACAAAGCCGCAGAAATCGGGCAGCTACCCCGCGGAAGCTGAAGCATGTTCCCGATCTGGAGCAGATCATACAGGAGCGTCGGTGCGCGTTGCAATCGGCAGCAGCCATTAATGTACTCCCGGTCGTTGCAGAAGCGGGTACAGAACTTTCACAATCTAATGTTGAGGAACCTTCCTCTCTCGAGAACTCCTCTGAGGTGGGATCCCCGGCTCACCCCAGAGGTGACACCCCAGACGAAAGATGATCTACTCTACAGTTCATAGTTTGGCCTCTGACTGCTGATTTCACTCCTGGATGGTACCATCAGCAGGTTTGGTCCTCTCCAACTGCCGCAGGCTTTATAGACGGGAGTGGTGCCCATGCTACCTATTCCACGGACTGGTGGGGAACCTGCCTGCAACGGAGCAGACTTTGACGTCCCTGGGCGCTGGCTCCCTGAGGGGTGCCTCGCACTCCCGTTCTCCTCACACACTCTTCTGCTCCACTGCCATTGGCCTCCTGCGTTTATGTTAGCCGGGGGACCTGCCCTACTCTACGATTGCCCACAACTCAACTTGCCTACCCCACTCTCCTAATAGTGGAGACCTATTGTTCGCACCTGTCCTGTTAACTCTATGAGTTGCTTAGTTTGGGCAGATACCAGTTGTCCCTCTGCTCTAATGGTATTTTGTTCGTTTGTTTTGGAATGGAGTCTGGAAAGTCTCAGCCTATCAATCTACCGGAGCCCCACCGGTGACAATACAATTTCTCACATACATGACAACCAGCCAATTAGTCGCTACCGTTACAATGACCCATCATGAACCCCTACCCCGTCCTTACATGGAATGTGCAAGGCATACACACACTGGCACACAGATATTCCATATATTCATATCTTAAAAGACACTCAATACACATAGCGCTCTTGCAGAAAACACACCTCGCACAGCCTGGGGTGCCTCGCTTGAGGAGATGATAGAAGGGACAGCTCTACGCGACAGGTTATTCTTTCAATGTCAGAAGCGCCTTTGTTTGGATTAAGCCGGGCACCCCCTTTGTGGCAAAAGAACAAATTATTGACGAACAGGGGCGCCATGCCTTGGTGTGGGGACGACTTGCAGGCCGAGCCCAGGTGTTGGGCTCCATATATGCACCTTACACAAATCAGGCCTCCTTCCTCCACTCACTATCCAGTCAGCTTTCAAGATGGAATGACTGCCCCTGGTTATTGGGGTGTGGGACTTTAATAGTGTGCTGGATCCCCACTTGGAACGATCCTTCCCCCCATTGCCCACAGTGCCTACCATGGTTGCTGCACATGTGCTGAACAACTGGATCCAGAATTGGTGCCTGCTAGATATTTGCCGCCACCGTAACACTAACGCCATAGTCTACTCATATTACTCTGCCCCCATCAACTGCATGTTCGCCTTGATAGACTCCTATGCACAACTAATTTATGTCCTGCAGTGTTAGATACGGACTATTTAGGTCGTACTCACTCAGATCACAACCCACAATTACAGCGATTGGGTTGGGACATCTCTCCCTCACGTGTTTCTACCTGGAGGCTATGACCTGAGCTTCTGGAGGATGAAGCATTTAGAGCATCGTTAGATGGAGCGATCACTGAATACTTCGAACATAAAACAGGCAAGGCATCCTCCGGTTTGATCGAATGGGATGCATTTAAGGTCTTCATTAGGGGCCACTGTATGGGTACGCAATGGAATCTGTGTCACACTATTGAGTATGCTCTCACAAGGGTGGAAAGAACTCTGATGCAACTGGAATAGAATGCTACTCAACATCCTGCAGGAACGACACAATTATCATCAGCTCAGGCAGAGCAAATATCCTTTTTAGAGAGACTACGCTGCTTAAACTATGCAGCCCACTCAGTACGCACACATGCTTCTGCTGATAAGTCGGGCAAATGTTTGGCCTGGCTGACCCGGAAGGAACGGGACCATGGCCCTATTGTGGAGCTTTGCTCAGTGCTTGGGAATGTGCTTCATACTCCTTCGGAAATCCATTCTGAGTTTACAAAATATTACGGAGCACTCTATAACTCTACTGTACTGATGAACCAGCGGGCCTATGAGGATTTTTTCTCATCAATTACCCTGCCCTGTTGAACAGATGCCCAATGTGAGGAACTGGAGGAGCCGCTAACACTCTCCAAGATCCAGGGCAATATCCATGCCCTATCTGCAGGCAGGACCCCAGGTCCAGATGGCCTGCCGGCTGACTTCTACAAGACCTTTTCTGCAGCCCTTGCGCCTCACCTCCTTCGTCTATACGAGGAATCTATACAGGGGGCATCCCTGCTGGCATCGCAAAGGGAGGCACTGTTGGTGTCACTCCCCAAACCTGGCAGAGACCCATCGGAACTTGGTTCTTACAGACCACTGGCGATGCTCAATACTGATTATAAAATCCTCGCCAAGGCTCTGGCGACACGCTTGGTGCCCCTGGTCCCACAACTGGTTCACACTGATCAAAATGGATTAGTATCCATGCGAGACACTTCTCATAACATCAGGCGTCTATTCCGGATCATGAGATACTCAATGCGGGACTGGCCACGAGCGGGACGCCTGGTATTTGATTTGGAGAAAGCCTTTGACTCACTGGAATGGTCAGATCTGTTTGAATCCTTGCAGCGATTTGGCCTTGGTCCCTATTTCCTGCAAGTGGTGAAACTATTATACACCCGCCCTAGGATTCGAGTCAAGATGGGTGGGAGCATTTCGGACCCAGTTGAAGTGAACAGGGGCACATGACAGGGCTGCCCTCTTTCTCTGTTACTGTTCCCCCTAGCGATGGAGCTGTTAGCTGCGGAGCTTCGCGACCGGGGTGTGAACTGGAGCATCGTGCTGGGTGATGACCTGCATACCATATCACTGTATGCCGACGACCTCCTGTTGTATTTTCGGGACATCAATAACATCCCTTCGGCGATCGGGATCATCCTGCAGCGTTTTGCAGCTCTCTCGGGTCTGAGGGTCAACTGGGCGAAATCATGCCTTTTCCCCTTCGACCCGGAGCTTCTGAATCCTGAGCTGTGTCTTTCTGGTGTTGCTGTCCCTTGGCAGCCACAGACGTTCCGGTATCTAGGCATACACATATATCACCGAAGGTAGGACCTACATGACGGAAATCTTAGAAGGGCAGTGACATCAATCCGCTCCCAAATGTCCTTTTGGCAATCGCTGCAACTCTCAGTTGCAGGACGAATCGACCTCTTGAAGATGATACTGTGTCCTAGTCAGTTTTGTTTAGGGAAATAGAGCCCAGAATATGAGAATTTCTCTGGAATAAATGTTGTTGCAGAGTGGCACTGAAAAAAACTCTACTTGCCCTTGGAGCACGGCGGCCTTTCGCCGCCAAATCTGGAACATTACTATCTGGCCTCGCAGCTTCAGTGGGTGTCCTGGTGGCTGGCGGGACTTCAGCTTTCTGATATGGCGACCACCTCCCAGCCCTGGACACTTGCACAACTAATGCACCTTTTCCATCCACTCACAAACTCAACGCCACCTGAGGTGCTCTTACTTAATGTGGCCTACCGCTGTTACCGCAGATGCTTACATCTTACGAAGGGGACCATCCCTTTTGCTCCATCATTGGAGATGCTGGGTACACCTCGTGGTCCGGGAGTCACATCTGCCACGAACTCAGACCTTGGCATGCTGCAGACTTATACACGCTGGGCGATCTCTATAGCGATAACAAACTGACTCCATTTCATTCACTGGTGGCTGAGACGGGCCTCCCGGCGGGGCAGTTTCTGCTCTATAATTCGTTGCTGAGAGCATTATCGAGCAGGTGGGGGGACCTGACAACCGCACCTCCAACTCATTTACTAGTACAATATATGCAGGTTATGGGACAGGGCAGACACCTGATTAGATGGTTCACAGACATGCTTCGAACTCATACACAACACGATCACCCCTCCCACGAGTGCTGTGTGGGTGGGGTTTACAGCGTTCCCCTTACAGACATGCAGTGGAAATCAGCCCTGTCCAGCCATACAACTATCTCCTGCAACTCCAGATTCCGTCTCATCCAATTTTATATTATCCATAGAGCATACCTTACTCCGGCCCGCATTAATAGATATTTTAACCGTACTGATGCGGCCTGTCCCCGTTGTAAGCAAATAAATGTGGATTTTCTCCACATATTGTGGTCCTGCCCCTCCTTACATATCTACTGGAGCACTATCACGGCATATCTCTCAGCATACACGTCGCATTCGCTGCCACACAAATGGGAAACCTGTATGCTAGGCCTATTTCCTAGAAGCAAGAACTGCAAGGCTACCACAAGATTCCAAGACCTTGGGCTTTTAACAGCCAAACGATTGATAACCCGGAGATGGAAAGCTGCTGAGTCACCATCTGCATTAGCCTGGAAACACTCCTTTCTGACATGGGTGGAGGCTGAAGGGATGGCACTGAGACGCGAGGATACACTAGGCCTACGTAAATATCCCCCATCTGTTAGCTGGGAAAGGATGTTGGCATCTGTGTGTGATTCAGAGGCAGATACTGACTCCAATATAACAACCCAACTACTTACAGCAACAGCACAGGAATAGAATTTTTAGTAAGTTGAAAGTGTCATTGGTAATTTATTTATTTACTATATTTCTATACAAGGATCCGGGACAATTTATCGGTGGCAATCTATACTTAGACACATGCTAATTTTTGCACATGTAATCATTTATGTAATTATACCGGGGAGCTCCTTGCTTACGGGGGTATTGAGACGATTGTTTTGGGCTCCATTGTTTTGCTTCTCATTGCCTCAGAATCCACATTTATAAACAAATCCATAGCCACACTATTTATCACTTAGCAGAGAAATAGAGTTACTAGATATTCCGATATATGCTCTTGAACCCAAGTAGTCAATCAATCAATGTATCAGTTACCACTACTGAGGCCTCCACAGGCACAAATCTTTACAATATGGAGTTCGCACGTTGTAGTAGCCTACATTATTGTTCTTCGTTCCAGACACTGTTTATTATACTGTTAGAGGAAACTCTCATGCAACACATGAGACGTGTGACCAATGTGTTGACGTGATATTAGGAACAACATGAATGCAATGTAATGTTGTGTTAATGTAAACTTAACAATAAAAAGATTCATGCAAAAAAAATTAAAGCATAAGACAAATTTTGTTACTTTGTCTAAGTAGCTAACTTACTCTCACACTATGCACACTTAAAACAAACCTCAGTATATTCACACCACCCAGCCACCAATCTCTCTCTTTTAAAATAGTCCATTACTGTTATTTACATAGAGAACAGTCTAGATTAATTACCCCTTTAGGAGCAACTTTAGTAGAGATAGACCCCGGAAAATCCTTGTTAATTTTGGTCCCTATTCAATAAAAGAGCAGATTCTCACAGAAGCCCATAAGGCTTAATGCTTTAAACGTGAGGGTTGGTCTTTTAGCATACGATTGGATATTTCCTAGGCAACTCAAAACTGGCAGTGAGAACTAGGGAAGCTCATTCAGGAATTTAAAGCATTAGGTGCCACCCCACAGTTGAAGTTCCCTGCCACCTTGAGAGTAATGTGGAGAAATAAAATGCACAATATAAGGGATTCTCAAGAGGTCGTGAGATTAATAGAACAGATAAAAGCAGCAAGCTAATTGCTCCAGAGAGGCAGGGCTCTAGGGTAGGATGGACTACCCAGTTTGGGTAAAGGTAGGGTCCTCCAGAGAGGGCTGGGGGTGCAATGTAGGGGGGAGAGTTTCCCTTAATAGGATAAATAGGTTACGTTTTCACAGGGTGGAAAGCATCTGGGAACAAATTAAAGCAAAAAAGAGTCCTCAAATTTGATTATGATTATGATTACGATTCTTTGGGCAGGAAGCAAACATCAGGAACAGGAGCAGGATGAAGTGGCCTGGGACTGCCCTTAGGTTAAAAATACTCTCCTGGAATGTAAATGGTCTTAGGGTAGGTAGCAGGAGAACAAAAATTCTAGAATTCTTGAGGCTTTCACATAACCAAGTCATTTTATTACAAGACACACATCTAAGACAGGAGGAGTGGAAGGAAATCCTTAAGGGGCAAAGATGGATTAAGCAGTTTGCCTGCACAAATCAAAACATCAATGTGAAAGGGGTGGTAATCATTTTAAAGAGTTCGATTCAAGGCCAACTGGTGGATGTAACGGTGGACCCCAGGGGTAGGTGGCTGATCGTAAACATTAGATTATACGGTGTCGAGTACGCTTTTGTGTCTTATTATGGCCCAAACACGGATGACCCAAACAAGGATGACCCTGCCCCGCTTATGGAGCTTTATAATCAATTGGCAGAGACCAGGAATCCGATAATGATAGAGGGGACTTTAATGTCCTCCCCTAGACAGATCCACCTCTAGACCAATAGTCCGTACAACTATAATGAGAGTCTGTCTGCACAATATAATGAAGAATATGGGCCTGACAGATCCCTGGCTAAGCAAAGCGGGGTAAGTTAAGGAGTTTACCTTTTAAAACAAGAAATATGGGCATGCCTCTAGGATTGATTTCTCTTTGGTAGATGCTAGGCCTTAAAACAGGCTAGCAAGGGTCAGTCATCAGCCAAGCCACCTTTCAGATCACTTAGCAATACAAGCAGAACTTCTTCTGGCTAGCTCGTTTGTATGTACCAGATGGACCTTTGATAGGACACTTTTGGGAGAGCAAGAGATCATAAAGCTCCTAAAATGCGACACTAAGGAATCTTTTGAGCTAAATGAGAGCTTGACCCCAATAAGTACCATCTGGGACACATATAAGGCCTTTATTCATGGGAGGCTGATTAGCTACACTGCATTTAGAAGACGGAGATGTAAAATTAGAATGGTGAAGTTGGAGGGAAAGATTGGTGAATTACAAGGTCTTCTTGACGTATGTAGTGATCCCATAGGACAAGTGGCCCTGCAGAATCAGATTTGGGAAGTTAAAAGCTCTCCTGAGGAATTTTTAGAGGGAATTGTGGGGAAAAAATGGGAAGCCGGTAAATTGGTGCACTATGAGTATGTTGAAGGATGTGGGAGGTTACTAGCATGGAAGGTTAGGACAGAGCGTGCCAGAAACGTGATTAAGGAAATAGTGACTAATGAGACTGGCGAGCACTGTGTAGAAGACCTAGATTTTGAGAGGGCTTTTGTTATTTTCTTTCAGGATCTCTATAAAGACGATATATCTGCTTCTGAGGAGGAAATCGATAAATGCGTGGGGGAGGATAAGCTTCCCATGTTAGATCAAGATACAAACCAACTACTCAATCAGCAGATTAAGATGGTAGAAGCAGATAAGATTATCGCTGGGTTGAAGAAGGGTAAGGCACCGGACCCAGATGGCATACCAGCTGAGCTGCACAAGGTCCTAAAAGAGGAACTTTCCCCAGTCTTAACTCATGTGATGAATTCCTTATTTGTAGAGGCGTCTTCGATCCTAGCCTCCTGGAATGAGGCTATTATAACTTTAATTTTAAAACCAAAGAAAGATCCAAGGAGATGGGAGTCATACAGACCTATTTCATTGCTTAATAATGATTATAAAATATTTGCACAATTGCTGCCTAAGAGGTTGGATAAAGTAATTGGTAGGCTGGTTCATGATATTCAGAAATGCTTCATGAGAGATAGACATCTAGTGGAATTGACTCATGATCTGGTCTCTGTAATTAACATTGCAACAACTACTAACTCTCCTCTGTCTATTATGACTATTGACGCCGCAAAGGTGTTTGACAGAGTGAGTTGGCATTTTTTACAAGCAGTAATTAAGCAGAATAACTTAGAAGATAACTTTCTTAAAGGTATTAATGCAATCTATAGGTCTCCCACGGCCAGAATTCTCATTAATGATAACCTTTTGCCGCATTTTCAGATAGGAAGAGGTACACAACAGGGATGTCCACTCTCCCCACTCCTGTTTAATTTATATATTGAACTTCTTGCTAGGGGAATCAGGCAATACCAGAGGATACCACCTTTTCCGCATCAAGATTGGGTTAAGATGGAGGCACTCTACGCGGACGATTTACTGATGTATATGCAAGATTTCCAAAGGTCTTCTCCGGCAATTTCAGAAACTATAAATGACTTTGGGAAAGTCTCTGGTTATTTAGTCAATGCTGATAAGTCAGAGCTGATGACTTGGGATGGACCACAGGATAACCCTTAGAAAAAGAGGAAATCCGATATCTAGGAGTTAAGGTGGTGAAGAACTTGGCAGATATGTCCCAGATAAACTTTACAAGCCTCTGAATTGCACTTCCAGACTTTGTCATATTACTGGGCCTTCCAACTGAAGAACATTAGACTATTATTATCTAAGGATTATACATCCCCCGACTGCGGACATTAACAGAAGTCTTCCGGGAGCAGGGTTCTTATTTTCTCTTCAAATTTGGTCACTGAAGGTACTACACAAAAGTGACGTTGAAAGTGATAAATACCATCTGTAGGACATTGTTTCAGCTGAGGAGAAAACTAGCAATTCCTTATTATAGTGAGATGGCCCCGATTTGGCATTCTCCCGGCACCCTGGCCTCCCTACAAGACGCATTAGCAATTCCATTAATAGACGCAGTTGTTATACTATGGGGACAAATAGTTATGGGGCAGTTATGTGATTTCATGGGACTCCTGAGAGAGTGTAGTTTAAACGTTATGCTATATTAACAACGTTATTCATAGAAATTTGCTTAATACAGAATAAATATTGTATGCATAAACTAACGTTGACATGAAGAATAACTATTTGAATTACGAATTAAATATGTTAACACATACGAAAATTCCATTTATTGGAATTCATAAGTCTTAAGTTAGCGTGAGTCGAAAACTAGCAGTGTAACTCTCATATTGAAGCATATTCTTCTGTTTCTCCAGTGTGCTAACTCGCAAAAGGCAATGACCCAGCATTTGATCTTTTTCCTCCGCTTATTGCAACTTTGGTTGGTATATTCTCATTTGCATGCTAATCGCTTTTAGTATAAAATCGTAGGCTTGCAACAAGAATACAGATACTTTCAAGGACATTGAATCGCGGTAAAGGAACTCTTGACCCGAAGAACGTGCCAGAAAATGAAGTAACCCCGGATGTGCCACCTACGAAAACGTCAATTATGAAGACCAATCAAAGTCTAGAAAATTATCACAAAATGACAAATACATTACTTAATGTATAATTTGATAGGTTACAGATAGTGGGGTGAAGCGATCATCCAATAGAATTTTGGGGGAATGTATTATGAAAAAGGGATAAAAACCCATGACACAGAAGATTCGGAGAACTAGGTAGGGAATGATATTGATTGCATCCAGAAACTCTGTCACTTTATTTGGTGACTTGAGACTTAGAGGAAAAAACTATTCTCACCCATAGACCGTCCCATTACACTTTCCTCCTTATGAGGGAAGTGCCCCTGCCCTTACATTAGATAGTCTGACATCGATCTAACTGATGTCCTGAAGATGAAGACTGATCCTGTATGCTGACCTATCCTGAGGAGGGTAATATATATAGTCGCTAATGATATTCACTTATTTGCCTTTCCTTTCTAGGTACCAACTGCTGTGTATTTTGATTAGAGACCATAGTTAGATGTTTTCCAAATTGGTGTTCTAAATTGTTTTGCATGAAGCCCCAACATGCCAATGCTAATTAGTGGATAGACAAGGCATCTTTTGACTGACATAACTGACATGACTGACTTAATACTATGCTGAACTAAACTTATATGAGGTTTATTTACTAGAATTATTAAATCTTTACGTTATTATCTTATGTTATGATCTTTGCAAAATTACTACAATGTGGCTATGCTCCTTCGTTTTCTGGGTTTCTTGAGATGAATACGTTTGCTATTAGATTGTAATCAATAGGGAATAAAATTCACAAAACTTCAATGAGGTGTGGTTATTCATGACTGAAAGGTCATGGTTGCGCCGAAGATTTAACTTATGTCTAAAATAAAATATATTGTGGTGATATACGTTGACCATATTATTGATGTATTATATGATATATTGATCAGTTATCTCGTCTTACGGTGTCTCACCACTGGGTCCAAAGATTCATCGGCCTAAAACGAGTCCTAATGTGTATAAATTAACATAACAGGATGCGTTACCACTCCTAATCTAGATGGACCAACACCAGACTAGGTTTAAATACTTACAAATTAAAAACTGGTTACAAAGAGAACCTAAGGTAGGGCTGAGCACAGATCGGTAAAACAAAATAAAAGACACACGGGTGCTAAAGAAGGCGGTATCAACATGGTACTGGTCATTAGTTCAAGCAGAGGATGCCTCTCTCCCATTACCCGAAGATGTTTGGAAAACAGGTTTGGCAAGTATCAATGCGTACACTTTCGTTGGTTGTGAAGTCTGCACCCCTCAGAAGCAACCATTTGTTTACCAAGTACAGTGCGCTTTTGAAGGTGCAGACGATGTACATCTTTGTGGCAGTGTCCAGAAATCCAGACCTTCTGGCGAGAAGTGGGTAAGACCATTTCAATCATAATGAAAAGAGGAATAGAGGCAAACCTATCAATGGTTATATTTGCTCTGCACGAGGGGGTCGGGATGAGGCCAGGCGATGAGCTAGGGAAGCTTCAGGCGCATCTTATCTTTTATTTGGTCTTAATAGTGCGCAGGCAGATTTGTATTAACTGGTTATCTAAGTCTCCCCCTACCCATAAGGATTGGTTATCCTTGGTTAAAAGAATTGCTAACTGAGTTGTATCAATAGTTCAGAGAAATATCTCAGCATGTGGGAACCTTTCTTATCCTTCTGTTCAGCTAGTTCTCCTGTTCCAAGCCTGGAAGACAACTAAACCTGCTCCGACAATTTATATGACAGTCCAATGATTAAGAAATAAGGCCCAACAAGGAGGAAGTGTGGGCAAAGGGATTGATCTCAGCCTTTTCCCTTGTTTTTCTTGTTGTTGGAGGTTAGCTATCAAGTGCTAAACCCATGGGGTTTAAGCCGGAGCTCGGACATATGCTTGATACCTTCAGCCTTACTACAAATGAGGACTAAAAAAAACAGTCTAGACAATCTTTTTTGTACTCAGATTTTATTTCATAAATTCTTTATTGGGAATAAGGTTAACCTTCACATATTATTTATAATACACATACATGGTTAGGCACAAACTATAACAATTATTTTCAATTCCAACAGCAACGCCTTCCTGCGGTCCCAAATTAAGCGGCAGTCATCGCTATGCCAAACACAAAATGTTTACTTTTTTATTATTTAAGCTAATTTGGGTTTGAACCCAAAATTGTTTGTCTGCTTGAAAAACACAGGAGGGGCAAAAAGAAGTTCAGTTTCTATTGTTAAAAGTCCATGTGTATGCTTTCCAAAGCACATCAGCTTCTAAATTTCAAAATAAAAAAAGGCAATGCATTTAAAATAATAATTTCAAAGCACATATACCCTCTTTAAGTAGCATAAAACACCTAATTTCTGTTTTGCCAATATATATTTATTTATAAACATGCTTTAGCAAACTACACCTATACCTATCTCTACCTATACATACCTTTATCTACCTTTCCCCTACTTTCACCTGATCTATCTACTTTTACTTCTACCTACACACACCTCTACTTACACCTACCTTTACCTCTACCTACACATACTTTCACCTACTTATATCTCACGCTACCGACACCTACTTCTACCTACATCTATATCTACTTACACATACACCTACCTCTACTTACACCTGACTCCACCTAAACTTAACCTTACCTACACCTACCTACACCTAACTCTATCTACACCTACCTTTACATACATCTATCTCTAACTCTATCTACAGCTACCTCTATCTACATTTATCTCTACCTCTACCTACACTTACCTCAATCTCTACCTACACCTATCTCTACCTACAACTACTTTCACCTCTATCTACATTTACGTTTTCATACACCTATCTTTACCTACACCTACAACTACCTCTATCAACACCTACACTTTCCTCTACCTACACTTACACCTACCTCGATCTACAACTATACCTGGCTACTTTTGCCTACATCTCTCTACACTACCTCTACCTACCTCTACATCTACCTACACCTACCTCTACCTACACCTACCTCTGCTTCTACCATTCACGTAGCTCTACATCTACCTACATCTACCTCTACCTACACCTACCTCTACTTCTACTTCTACCATTCACCTACCTCTACCTAAACCTACCTCTACTTACACCTACATCTGCTTTTACCTCACTCTACCGCTACCTACCTCTAAATGCACCTACCTCTACCTACACCTACCTCTACCTCAAGCTATTTTGACCTATACCTGCACCTATTTCAACCTCTAACTACACCTACCTCCATCAACACCTACCTCTACCTACACTTACCTCTACCTACCTGTTAGACCTGGCAGCTTTTTGGCATGTCCCCCCTGTCTTTTTGGCTTCTGACCTCCTGTTTTTATGGTATTGTGGTCTCTGTTTTTGCTAATTTATTATCTCTGCGCACTTTACCACTGCTGATCAGGGGTGAAGTGCAAGTGCTCCCTTTGTATATTGTATTGCCGATTAGTTTATCCATAATTGGCATATTTGATTTACTGGTAAGTCACTAGTAAAGTGCACTGCAGGTGCCCAGGGCCTGTAAATCAAATGCTACTAGTGGGCCTGCAGCACTGGTTGTGACACCCACATTAATAGCCCTGTAAACATGGCTCAAACCTGCACTACAGTGTCTGTGTGTGCAGTTTTGAACTGCCAATTCGACTTGGCAAGTGTACCCACTTGCCAGGCCTAAACCTTCCATTTTTATACATGTAAGGCACCCCTAAGGTAGGCCTTAGGTAGCCCCATGGGCAGGGTGCAGTGTACTTAAAAGATAGGACATGTACTAGTGTACTTTACATGTCCTAACAGTGAAATACTGACAAATTCAGTTTTCACTGTTGCAAGGCCTTTCTCTCTCATATGTTAACATGGGGGCTGCCTATAACCCCTTCTGTGCCGTGGACATAATGGTTATGTCCTACGGCACAATGCTCATGTGCCGAGGACGTAACCATTACGTCCTGGGCACTGAGCTCAGAGGGAGCGCTAGCGCTCCCTCTGTGGGCTTCCCTCCCACCCCCCAAGGCAGGGATGGAAGGGGAAGTCCTTCCCCTTCCACCACCAAACCCCTCACCGCCCTGTAATGATGTCAGCGCGCGATCACGCCCTGAGATCATTACAGGGTGCTGGTCGCACTGGAAACCATTTGCTTCCAGTGCGACGAGGGAGAAACAGGTGAGTTTCTCCTCCGGCGGGTGGGGGGTTTGGAACAAGGAGGCACCGGGGGAAAGGAAAGGCTTTTCCTTTCCCCCGGTGTCTCTTTGAGCATTCCTGCTGCCCGATCGCATTGGGATCGGGCAGCAGGAATGCCCACTAGACGCCAGGGATTTTGTTTTTCTCTATTTATGTAATGTTTTGTGTCGGGGAACAGCCCCTTGGGCAAGGGTCACTCCCATTTGGGGGGCATGTTACCTGTGGCCATTTCTGCCCCCATTGGGGGCAGATCAGCCTAATATTTTTTGGGGGGCAGTAGCCACTTAGACACGAGGGATAGTGTGTGTGTGTGTTAGGGGATGGGGGGCAGCCCCTTGGGCAAGGGTCGTCCACCTTTGGGGGCACATGTACCAAGGCCATTTCCTATTATTTTTAGGCTGATCTGCCCCCAAGGGGGGCAGAAACCACAAGAACGCCAGGGATTTTTTTTAAATATGTTTATTTATGTTGGGGGGCATCCCCTTGGGCAAGGGGGTGCCCCCCCAAGGGGGGCATTGAACTGTTGCCCATTTCTGCCCCCCTTGGGGGCAGATGGGCCTATTTTTTTTAGGCCCATCTGCCCCCAAGGGGGGCAGAAGCCACTTAGACACCAGGGATAGTGTGTGGGTGTGTTAGAAGAAGGGGGGGGGGCGCGGCCCCTTGGGCAAGGGTCGTCCCCCTTTGGGGGCACATGTACCAAGGCAATTTCTGCCCCCTTTAGGGGCAGATGGGCCTATTTATCGTTTAGGCCCATTGCCCCCAAGGGGGGCAGAAGCCACTTAGGCACCAGGGATAGTGTGTGTGTGTGTGTGCGTTGTTTTTTTTTTGTTTGGTGGGTGGCCCCTAGGGCAAGGGTCGCTCCCCATGGGGACACACTACTAAAGGTATTTTCTGCCCTCCTTGGGGCAGATAGGCCTATTTTTGAGTAGGCCCATCTGCTCTTATGGCAGAATCTACTTAGGCACCAATTTCTAAATGCTTGATGGTGGGGTGTTTGTCAACTGACGAAGTATTTGCATTTGTGATAAAAAAAATTCTCCTTTTTGTTCTAGTTCAAAGCTTTTGCTTTTTTTGCTGTGGCTCCTTGAGGTTTTGGCGGTGGTTGACCTGCGGTTTGCATAGTTGCATGTTTTCGGTAAGTAAAAACAATTTACTCCAAAGGAGTATTGTTGCCATGCATGAATGACATGTTTGTAGGTGGTGTACTAAATGCAGGTTTGTGTGTGAAATTGTCCTTAGATTTGTGCACAATGATATTTGTGTTGTCTTATTTCTAATTTGCTTTTCTTTCTTTCTTTTTAGTGGGATATCATTGGTGATTGCTGTGTCTGTGCAGAGTAGTTGCTGGCGAGTCAAGCTTTTTCAGGCAAGTGAGCGGTACAGTTTTTAAGTTTATAACTCTTACTGATAAAGCTACACTTTATTACTTATCTTACACAGTGCTGGCTGTTGGTGGTGCATTTGTCCAGATATTTTTCGTAGTAAAGATCATGGCTAGCCGCAGCATGACCGCTCAGCAGGTGGTTGGTATGCTTTTTAAGTCAGTGTCAGATCATGATTATGAGACAGACTCTGCATCTGAGGCAGAGGAGGAAGTGAGAGATTCTGGCAGTGAAGTTTCTGTTGGAGAGGAATCTTCTGATGAGGAAGCCACACTCAGTGCAGATGAAGGGCCTGTTTTAGAGGAGGACACTGATGTGCCATTAGTGCAGCAACCTGGGGCTGAAAGGCTTCCCGTTAGAAGACCTGAACTCTGGGTTGCCTCAAACATGGAGCAGCCAGAGTTGCCTGCCTTTACTGGTCTCCCCGGGTGTAGAGTCAATAGAGAGAACTTTTTGCCTGCCAATTTCTTTGAGTTATCTGTGGATGATGTGTTTTTGGAAGAGATTGTTGAGCAGACTAATTTGTATGTGGGGCAGTATTTGAGGGACAACGCTGCTAGACTTAGGCCACACTCTAGAGCTACCCAGTGGATTCCCACAAATTTGGAGGAGATGAAAAGGTTTTTGGGTTTGACTCTTTTGATGGGTTTGATAAGGAAGCCATCACTGGCTTCTTATTGGTCTTCTAGTCCCTTGATGGCAACAGCTATATTTCCTGCAACCATGAGTCGTAATCGGTATTTGCTTCTTCTTAGGATGCTGCATTTCGTTGACAATGCATTTGCCTTGCCACAAGATCACGCTGATTCTGACCGTCTTTTTCAGATTAGGCCTGTCCTTGATCATTTTGTAGATCGGTTTTCAGAGGTCTATGTTCCAGGCAAAGAAATTGCTGTGGACGAGTCTTTGGTCCTCTTCAAGGGTCGTTTGGTTTTTAGGCAGTACATTCCTAGTAAAAGGGGACAATATGGAATTAAATTGTATTTGCTGTCTGAAAGTAGTACAGGATATGTGCATAGTTTCCGTGTCTACATTGGTAGAGATTCCAGTATTGACGCCCCTGGTTGTCCTCCCACTTTTGGAGTTACTGAGAAAATTGTGTGGGAACTTGGTAGATGACTGTTCAACAAAGGTCACCATTTGTATGTAGATAACATTTACACTGGTGTGCAGCTGTTCAAGGAATTGTTTAGAGTGGACACTGTTGCTTGTGGCACAATTTGTTGTAACTGGAAAGGCTATCCAAGGGAGCTTGTCTGTAAACAACTTGAGAGGGGACAGTGCAGTGCCTTGCGGAATGATGAGCTGCTAGCTTTGAAATTTTCAGACAGGAGGGATGTCTACATGCTAAGTACCATCCATGATGAGAGTACTTTCCCCGTGACTGTTTGGGGCCAGGTTGCTGAAGTGTGAAAACCTGTGTGCCTTTTAGATTATGATAAGCACATGGGTGGTTGTAGATAGAGTTGATCAAAGGTTGGAACCTTATACTGCTATTCGTAAGTCTTACGTTTGGTATAAGAATTTAGCAATTCACCTCTTCCACTTAGCAACTTTTAATGCTTTTACTGTGTCTAAGGATAGGTCTCCAGAGTAAAAGATGACATTTGTGAAATTTCAGAAGTCAGTGATAGAGATCCTTATTGTGGTGGAACAGGCCAGAGTTCTTAGAGAAGAGTGGTGGAGGATGTGGCTAGATTGAAAGATCGCCACTTTGCTGAGCACATTCCTCCCACACCCAAAAAAGACTTTCCAGCTAAGAAATGTAGAGTGTGTGCTTGAAGAGGTATCCGGAGGGAGACTTGAATGTACTGCCCAGATTGTCCTTCAAAGCCTGGGCTGTGTTTGGGTGGTTGCTTCAAGAATTACCACACACAGCAGAATTACTGGGAACAACCATGAGTGTAAACTGCCTGTTTTGTATTTTCTTGTTTTCAGTTTCATGGTTGGCATTTCTGTCATGTACTTAGATAGAGCTTTTGTGTTTGTATTTCTGTAATTATTTCTAATTAGTTAGTGGTTTCTTTGTTTAAAAAAAAAACCCTTGTGTGTGGAGTGGCACTTGGCTGACGGTGTACATATTGACTTGCTGTTGGCTACTGCAACACACTGCCAGTCAAACGTCAGTCCACACACTCCCATCAGCTGGTGTGATTGCTGTAACAGGCATGTGGGTGTATGTAAGTGATGGGCCCTTGAGTGGCGCTGTCTGTCGATGCGAGTGTTCTAATGTGCTGGGCACGTGGCTGGCAGCGTGAATGGTCTTGTGCATGTCATGTATGAAAGGTGTGTGAATGGACTGTAAAGCGGTTGGTGCCTTGCTGTGGCTTTACAGCTCACGAGCTGTGTGTCATTGGTTCAGTTTTTTGGCCTTACAGTTATTAACAGTGCATTTCATTTTTTGTGAAATCTCTTGTTAATAAAATTTGATCCACTGAACCATCACTCACCCTCGTGCCAAATCCAACCAGTATGTGCGGTAAAAATGTTAAAACCTGCTCTGCTGTAATCAGGCGTCGCAGCACACCTGTGACACACAAGGTGTCTCGGGTGGGACCCCGATGATGAAGCATGCCACCAACTTGGTTGGTGGGTGAGGGGTCTTTTTAACATAACCTAAGTGCGTTTCTTTTCACAATTTTAGTGTTTGAAACATCACATAAGTATGTGGACACACAAAAATGATCTATTGCAAAACTACCTGTGTTTGGGGGGAGAGGGGCACCTATGTTTTTGGTCCCGGGTGCGGCCTTCATCTAGGGAAACCTACCAAACCCAGACATGTTTTAAAAATAGACACCCCAAAGAGTCCAAGGAGGTGTGGCTTGCCTGGATCCCCCAACATTTTCTTACCCAGACTCCTTCGAAAACCTCAAAATTTGCGTACAAAAAGAATATTTTCCTCACTGTTCTTTGTAGGCTCACCGCTGCGGCACAAATTTCCTTCCACCCAGCGGTTTCCTCAGTCCCCCAAGTAAAATGATACCTCACTTGCATGGGTCCCCAAAGCAGAGTCAGCCTAAAATATGTATAAAAGAAAAATATGTGTTTATCAACTCGCTGTGCTATCCCCTCAATCTCTACAAGTTTTTGGCCTTTTTCTGTTGCAGCCACCTGGCCCACCCACACAAGTGAGGTATCATTTTTATCGGCAGACTTGGGGGAATGCTGGGTGGAAAGAAATTTGTGGCTCCTCTCAGATTCCAGAACTCTCTTTCACAGAAATGAGAGGAAAAAGTGTTTCTTTTGGCCAAATTTTGAGGTTTGCAAAGGATTCTGGGTAACAGAACCTGTTCAGAGCCCCACAAGTCACCCCATCTTGGAATCCCCTAGGTGTCTAGTTTTCAAAACTGTGAAGGTTTGCTAGGTATCCCTAGGCGCCGGCTGAGATGGAGGCCAAAATCCACAGCGAGGCACTTTGCAAAAAACAGCTCTGGTTTCTTTGTGAAAATATGATGTGTCCACGTTGTTTTTTGGGGCTTTTCCTGTCGCAGGCGCTAGGCCTACCCCCACAAGTGAGGTACAATTTTTACCGGGAGACATGGGGGAACACAGAATAGCAAAACAAGTGTTATTGCCCCTTGTCTTTCTCTACATTTTTTCCTTCCAAATGTAAGACAGTGTGTAAAAAAGACGTTGATTTGAGAAATGCCCTGTAAATCACATGCTAGTATGGGCACCCCAGAATTCAGAGATGTCCAAATAACCACTGCTTCTCAACACCTTATCATGTGGCCATTTTGTAAATACAAAGGTTTTCTTGATACCTATTTTTCACTTTTTATATTTCAGCAAATGAATTGCTGTACACCCGGTATAGAATGAAAACTCATTGCAAGGTGCAGCTCATTTATTGGCTTTGGGTACCTAGGGTTCTTGATGAACCCACTAGCCCTATATATCCCCGCAACCAGAAGAGTCCAGCTGATGTAACGGTATATTGCTTTAAAACATCTGACATCGCAGGAAAAAGTTACAGAGTAAAATGTGGAGAAAAATGGCTGTTTGTTTCACCTCAATTTCAATATTCTTTTATTTCAGCTGTTATTTTCTGTAGGAAACACTTGTAGGATCTACACAAGTGACCCCTTGCTGAATTCAGAATTGTGTCTACTTTTCAGAAATATTTAGCTTTCTGGGATCCAACATCGGTTTCTCACCCATTTTGGTCACTAACTTGAAAGAGGCTGAAAGCACAAAAAATAGTAAAAATGGGGTATGTCCCAGTAAAATGTCAACATTGTGTTGAAAAATTGGGTTTTCTAATTCAAGACTGCCTGTTCCTGAAAGCTGGGAAGATGGTGATCTTACCACCGCAAACCCTTTGTTGATGCCATTTTTAGGGAAAAACCACAAGCCTTCTTCTGCAGCCCTTTTTTCTCATTAGTTTGAAAAAAATGTAATTTTCACTGTATTTTGGCTAATTTCTTAGTCTACTTCAGGGGAACCCACAAAGTCTGTGTACCTCTAGAATCCCCAGTATGTTGGAAAAAAAACACGCAAATTTGGCATGGGTAGCTTATGTGAACAAAAAGTTATGAGGGCCTAAGCGCGAACTGCCCCAAACAGCCAAAAAAAAGGTTCAGCACAGGAGGGGAAAAGCCCTGGCAGCGAAGAAAGCTTAGATTCCCTTTGAGAGTAGATGGAAATATGGATCTTGGGTGTAGTCTGCATATCCTGATGAGCCATCTGAGCTAGAGTGGAGAGAGGAGTGGTCACTAACAACTGAATGGGTTGTGCCTGCCCTTACACAATGCTGTCTCAACCCCCTGGTGTGCGTCTGGGGCCAGCCCTGGACAAGGATGGGTCTTGCAAAGACTTGAGACTTTGCTTTGAAGTTTTCCAACTTCAAAGGCAGAACAGGGTATAAGTATTGGACCCAAACCCCCAGGCTCTTAGAATCTTTCTGGAATCAAGAGGAACCTCTGCCCCGGAGAAGAGCTGAAATGCTGGAGGAGGAGTACTGTCCCTTTGTTTTGTTGCTTTGCTTGACTGGCCTGCAGTTGCTGCTTCTGCTTGAAAATAATGCAAGTGGTGAACTTTGCTGGGTGTCCTGCTTGAGAAAGTTCTCCAAGGGCTTGGAATAGAGCTTGCCTCCTGTTGGAAGTCTCAGGAACACCAAAGACTTCAGTTTCCTCGACCTGCAGCACTGAGAACTTTGTGTTTTGTGCTGTTCAAGAGGAGAAACCACTGCGATGCTGCCAACGATGCCACTGGCCTCCACCGTGACCTGCTGATGCCCCAAGGAGCCGCACAGCCCTGCTTTGCACCGCAACGCTAATCTCCCCGACGCCGTCATCGGAAGAATTCACTAAGCCGCTGCTCGCATTGCGACCTGTGGGCCCCACTCTCTGGCATCGCCTTTCTCACACTGCAGCCTGGGCATCCCCGACGCCGCTGCTCCTGCTGCCACCGGCACCGCTGCCTGCACCGTGGCCTGTGGACACTGCTCGTGAGGTACACGAAGCACCGTCTTGTCCCGCACCGCAGCCCCGGTCCACCGATACCAGCACCATTGACTCCAGTGTCGTCACCAGGCATTCCTGCTTGCACTGTGGCCTGTGGACACCGCTCGTGAGGGTCACGAAGCACATCCCGTCCCCTCCTACACCACCGGCTTGGGTCTACTAACGACATTGCTTCAGCATCGACGACACCGCTGCCAGCACCATGACCTGGTGACACCGCACGTCGTACCGCTCCGCTTCACACCACAGCCCTGGTCTCACCGATACCGCTGGACGGCATCACTGAGCCGCTGCCTGCACCGTGACCTGTGGGCACCACACGTCACATCGTTCCTCTTCGCACCGCATCCCAACACCATCCACACCAGCGCTCCTGACTTTATCAGCCCAGGGTTCGATCCGCAACACGTGTGACTTCAAGGGCCCAATGACTCCTGCACCGACTCCAGAACAGACACCACGAGGCCAGCGATGCCGCTCTTCAGAGATCACCACGAGGATCACAACGGCCTGCAATTCCAAAGGTACTGTTTGCAGGTCTTCCCAACACCGTAGCTGGCCCGCGACGCCACCGCTGGCTTGAACTGTTGGTTTTGTTCATCACTACGCCGTGATAGCCCCAGGTTGAGCTATCGACTTCAAGGAACTGTATTTTTGAGTAAATCTTGCAGAATTCAAATATTTATTATTGTATGGTGGACTTTTATTGTATTTGGTCTTGTTGTATATAGATAAATATTGGCTATTTTTCTAAAATTGGTGTAGTGCCCTTTTGTAGTGTTTTCACTTATTACTGTACATTATGTACATATTGCTAATGAGATAAGCCTGACTGCTGGTGCCAAGCTACCAAGGGGCTGAGCGGGTATGTCCCTTATCCTGACTCCAATCCAGTCTATCACACTCCAGACCACTTTAATTCAACCAACCACACTCCAATTCACACCACTCCACACCAAACCAATACAACTTATTCTAAACAAAACCAACACACCAAAATCTAAAGAACTATACTTCAATAAAAACATTTCATTCCACTCCACTTAAATAAACTCCACTAAAATCAACTACACTCAAATCCACTGCACCACACCCCTATCTAATTCAGCTAATATCAATACAACACACTACAATGCAATACAATCAATCCCACTCCAGTTCACCCCATTCCAATCCACCCCAATCCAATCCACACCACTCCATCCTACTGCACTACAATCCGCCCCACTCAAAACCATCCCACTCAATACACCACACTAAAATCTACCAGACTCAAAACCAAACCACCACAATTCTACACAACCCAATCCACCCCACCCCAATACAATCCACCCTTAACCAAACAACACCAATACAATATAGCTCACTCAATCCAATAACCTAATTCCCATTCAACCCATTCCAATGCACACCACTTCATTTTTAATCCACCCCACTAAATACAATTCATCCCACTCCAACCCCCCTCTCAAAACAATCACCCCAACTCCTATCCACCTGACCTCACTCAAATACAAAACACCCCACCCACCCCAATATATCATACCTCAATACAATCTATCCCAATCCAATACACACATTCAATACAACCGATTGCAAAAACCTCCAATAAATCAACACCAGTACAATACACCCTACCCCAATTTGCATCAATCAAATTCACTCCACCCCAATACAATTCACCCCCATTCAATCAACAACAATACAATCAACTCTATTCAATCCCATTAGCTCAACTACCTTCAACCCCACTCTAATATATATCCCACTCCAATCCAATCCACACTACTCCAATCTACTCAACTAAATACTATTCACACCACTCTACCCCACCTCACCACAATTTCCCCCACTCCAATCCGCCCAAACTAATCCCAATCCAATACCCCACACACCCAAATCCAATCCATCCCATCCAACTCGAATCCACCTAACTACAATCCAATACACTCCACTCTAATCTACTTCACTCCTATCCAAAACACACAATTTCAATCCACTCACACTAATCCAATACATTCAACCACACTCAAACCAACCCAACTTCAATCCACCCCACTCCACCCTGCTCCAATCCACTCTACTCCAATACATTCCACTCAATTCACCTCTCAATCCATCACAGTCAATTCACATAATTCCACCCCACCCCACTCCAATACACCCCATTCCACTTCGATTTAACCGACCTCAACATAATTTACTCTAGCCCACCCCATTATCCTCAACCCACTTTAATCCATCCCCCAAATTCTACTCCTCTCCACTTCACTCAGCTCTAATTCACCACACTGCAATCCAACCCCCCAATCCAACACTTCAAAACAATCCTACACACTCCAATCCACTGTAATCCAACCCATCCCACTCTACCCACTCCAATTCACCAAACTTCAATTCAGTTCACTTCACACCACCCTAATCCAAGTAACCTTCCTACTCCTATCACTTCAAACCAATACACCCACTTCAATCCAATCAAATCCAACCCCCACTCGTATCCACCTCACTCCATTACACTACACACCACTCCAATCCACACCACTCCATTCAATACACCCAACTATATTTAAATCCAATCTTCCAACTGTATACCAATTCAATTCACCACGTATTCCACTCTGACCACTCCACCCTACTTCACCGCACTCCACTCCAACTCACACCATTTCAATCCACTCCACTAAATACAATTCATCCCACTTAAATGCGCCCCACTTCAATACAATCACACACAATCCAATCCACCCCAAATCACCAAAAGAGAATACACCCCATCTATCCCAATCCAATCCATCCCAACCAAATACAATCCACTCCACTACAATTCAATCCTCCCCACTCCATTTCAATCCACCCCAATTTCAGTCCACATCATTCTAATCCAATCAACCCCATTCTAACCCACACAACTGCAATTTACCTAAATACAATCACACCACTCCAATGCATTCCAATCTACACCATGCCAACCTACTCAAATCCAGTCTCCACCACTTCAAAATACTATATTCCAATCTAAAACAATATCCCGACTTCAAAACAAAACAATATACTCCAAAACAAACTACTCTTTTCAAATACATAGAAATACACCATACATCAGTCTACCCCACTTTCAGACATCACAATACAAAACATAACACATTATTTCAAAATAAAATAATCTAACCCACCTCAATCCAAACCATTCTGCTTTACTATAATCTACCCCAATATAAAAAAAAATAGAACCCAATCAAATCTGCTTCACTTTAATCAAAAACAATTTTCTTACCTCCAATCTAAAAACAAACTACCCCGCTACAAACTAACCCACACCAATCCAAAACAATCCACCTCACTTTAATCCAAAACAATCATCCCAATACAAACCAAAACAACCCCTCCCACTACAATCCAAACTGTTATACTCCAATTTAACCCATTCCACTCCAACCAACCATACTCCAATCAAAAACACTTCTCTCAAAAACACTACATTCAATTCTAACCCACCCTACTCCAATACAATTCAATCAAACCTATTCTAAATCAACCCACTGCAATCCAATCCAAAATAATCGACACACTCAAATCCAGTCAAAACCATTCAAATACACCCTCTACAATCCACTCCACCACAACACAATACACACACCCCACTCATGCACTCATCCCACTCAAATCTAATCCAACGTAACCACCCCAATCCAATCCAATTTAATGTATTCTTCTTCCACCCCAGTCCAATTCAATCTATCGCACTCCAACATTTCACACCAATCCACACTAATCAAATACACCCCACCCCAAACCAAAGCAACCCATTCAAATCCTATCAACTCCACTACAATAAAAAGAATCTCATACCAGTCCACTAACATCAATAACTCTAAAATGAACTACATTCAAGTCCACTTCACCCCACCCCAAACCAAATCACCTAATATCAGTTCACCACACTACAATTCAATTTAATCAATCCCACTACAATTCATCCCATTCCAATCCACCTTACTCCAATCTACACCACCTCATCCCACCACACTACAGTCCACCCCACTCTATACACCACACTACAATCCATTCTAAAACAACACTGCACTCCAAACACATTTCAACTCAACCAAATCCACCCCACACCACCCCATTACAATCCACCCTAATGCACTCAACACCAATACAATCCACCCCACACAATCTAACACACCTAATTCCCTTACACCCCATTCCAATACACACCACTTCAATTTAAACCAGCCCACTAAATACAAATAACCCCACTCCAATCCACCCCACTACAATTAACCCCACTCCAGCCCCACTGCTTTCTACCACACCCCACTCCATTCTAGTACACCCCATCCATCCCAATCCAATCTATCACACCCCACTACAACCTACCACCCAATCACATCCACACCATTCAATATACCCCACTGCAACCAACTCCAAAAAATAACCCCACTATAATCCACCCCACCCCAATTCTCCTCAATCAAATTCACACTACCCCAATACAATCCTCCATTCAATCACCACCAATACAATCCACCCTATTCATTCCACCCCACCCCACCCCAATGTATTCCAAAATACCCTATTCCACCACAATCTAATCCACCACATCACAATTCACTCCATCCCACCACAATTTACCCAAACCACTCCAATTAATTCAACCCACCCTACTTAACACAACTCCACTCAATTCTAATCTACCCCACTCCACTCCAATCCTCCCCACTCTAACACTTCAAAACAATCCTCCCCTCTCCAAACCAACATAATCCAACCCATCCCACTGTACCTACTCCAAATCACCCTACTCCAATCCAATTGATTCCATCCTACCAAAGTCCAATGTATTCACCCTACTCCTATCACTTTGAAAGAATGCAACCACTCTATTCCAATTGAATCCACCACAATAACTCAATCCACTCAAACCCACTCCTTCCGATTCCACCCCACTTCACCTCACCACATTTCAATCCACCCAACTTCACTCCAATCCACCACACTACACTCAACACAAAACACCACAATAGTACTTTTGCAATACTACAAACCTGCAGAGACTTGGGATCACGATTTACACTATATTATGGATCTGGGAGATAATTTATATAGTAAAATGCATTCCATTACTACTCAAATGCATATGCATCCAGGTGAATTGCCTAATGATATACAGCACAATAACACAATAAATTCACTTAAACTAGGAACACCTTATTATGGTGACATACTGCATCATATTGATCCTTTATATCCTGATTTTAAAAAGTGCAGTACATTTAACAGGAAATTTACATTCAGGCATAATACTCTGCATGAATCCATATACTATTTAAATTTTCACAAATGCACATACTTCAGTTTTTGATTCACATAGTCAAGATAACAGAGGGATACCTCATCCAAATGGAATCTGTATTACTATTCAAATAATGAGCTTTGAAGGAGTAATAGAATATATTTATCAACTTGCAAACAATATAAAAGTTCCTAATGAAAATTCTCTCACTTTTGAGCTAACTCCCATAACTATAAATTCAATTAAAAAGAAAACACTTACAGCTGCACACCTAAGATACAAAAGAAAAACTGAAAAAACAGCTTTAAAAATTATTTACACATCAGTCACATACATATATAGATATAAGTAAAAATACAGTCACACCTAATACACCCAATCTTAGTACAGAAACCTTACTTGCACATCAGACACATACAAATGTAGATGCAATTAACAATACAGTAATTCCTAATACATGTACAGAAATTTCTATATGTAACAACAGTGGCTTTAATATGATTATAGACTTAAACTTAGTAATAGTAACTATCTCTATCTAACAAATATAGGGCCAGATGTAGGAAACTCTTTGGCATTTTTTGCCGTTTGCGAGTCGCAAATGTGAGTTTCCAATGCAGAAATGCATTTTGCGAGTCGGGACCGACTCGCAAAATGCATTTCCGAATCGCAAATAGGAAGGGGTGTTCCCTTCCTATTTGCGATTCGCAGTGGTATGCAATACCATTTGCGACTGTATATGCGGTCGCAAATGGTGTCGCAGTTACCATCCACTTAAAGTGGATGGTAACCCACTCGCAAATTGGAAGGGGTCCCCATGGACCACAAATTATTTTTTCAGGGCAGGTAGTGGTCCAAGGGACCACTACCTGCCATGAAAAAATACCGAAACGAAAGGTTTCGGATTTTTTTTTAAGTGCAGCTCGTTTTCCTTTAAGGAAAACAGGCTACACTTAAAAAAAAAACTGCTTTATTTATAAGCAGTCACGAACATGGAGGTCTGCTGACTATAGCAGGCCTCCATGTTTGCGAGTGCCCATAGTCGTTATGGGGCCGCAATTTGCGACCCACCTCAATAATATTAACGAGGTGGGTCTTTGCGACCCCATACCGACTCGCACAGTACCAGCATATACAACACAAGAAACAATGAGTCAAACCTACAAACAAACAGACTAAGAACAAATGACATAATTAGTAACTTTCACAAATAAATATTCTATGGTCCAGATACATTTATACTATTTGTAATCAATTATGGCATAAACAATTATTACAAAAATCACCACATTAACAAAATTGCTACATTTGTCCAATGTAACATAACACCAAATCCAACAGACTACATATGCAACACATGCTATGCATGCAATAGTAACGCAATAGTAGCAATAAAATGCCACCATGTTGATTGTTTAATGGAATAAAGTTTCCAATTATCCAAATACAATTACATTTGCATAATTTGAAAGAAAGATTATTTTGATTCCTTTCCTACAACTTAGAACATTGACGCATGGCTTTCAAAAATCATTACCGGTATTGTAGTGAATGTACCTGCAGATGCTATCACAACAGTTACAATAGTACCAAGGCAAATTAATGGTGACATGACAATTCCTACAAAATTAAAAAGAAAGTTAGCTTATAAATCGTATTCACATTTTTAAAATGTTAGACCAAATAGAGTCAAATTAGCAGCACTATGGTTAGCAATAAATAGTAACATGTTCAAAGAATATAGAATTACTGATAATCCAGATTGGAAGTATATCCCACAAAAAATAAATGATTGCAGTGAAACATCAGAAACAAATGATTCATCAGATACTTCAGACAATATAGCATCAGGAAATCTAGATACCATGTTAACAAATGAAATTATTACCACTGAAAGTATTATTATCTTAAGTTTAGCACCTACAGAACATAACACACCAAGAGGTTTATATGAAGACAAAGATTCTGAATTTTTAGCTTTTCCAACAATATATTGTGGTGAACGAAAACCCAGTAGTAAAGATACAGTACAATATGTTGATGGGAATTAAGGAGCTGTGATACAGGAGCAGCAAAATCTATCGCTAATATTTTCTTTAAGCTAAACAATTCACATATCACTACGAAAACATTTTAACAATAGAAAATGTATTACTGCAAAAGACATAAAATATAATTTAGAAAACGTATTACAGTACAACGAAGGCTGCAAAATACTAAGAACTATTCACAGTTCCCCACCATATTGGCAACATTGCAAAATATATTTTTGCTATGATACGACAATTTGGAATACCAACATTTTTCCTAAATTTATCTGCAGCAGAAACAAAATGGCACCATTTGATAAATATACTACTAAAAATACAAAAACTGAATGAATATTGTAGGAAAGTACCCTCTTTTTGGCATGTTACCCCCATTTTCTGCCTGATGTCAGTGTGTTTGACTGTGTTCACTGGGATCCTGCTAATCAGGACCCTAGTGATTATGCTCTCTCTCCTCTACATTTTATCACTGCATACTGGTAACCCAGTATTTCACTCAAAATTGGCATAGTGGTCACCCCTTATAAGTCCCTAATATATGGTACTAGGTACCCAGGGCATTGGGGTTCCAGGGGATCCGTATGGGCTTCAGCATATTTTTTGCCACCCATAGGGAGCCCATGCAAAGGCCTCTGCAGGACTGCCATTGCAGTCTGCATGAAAAAGTGCATGCACCCTTTCACTGCCATTTACGCTGCACCAGGATACTCATAAGTCACCCCTATGACAGGCCTTCCAGCCCTGAAGGCAGGGTGCAGAGTACCTGTTTGTGAGGGCACCCCTGCACTAGCAGAGGTGCTCCCATGACCTCCAGGACCATTTTGCCAGACTTTGTGAGTGCAGGGACACCATTTTATATGTGTACTAAACAAAGGTCACTACCTATGTCTAGCTACATAATGGTAACTCCGAACATAGGCATGTTTGGCATCAAACATGTTGGAATCATACCCCAAGGCTTTTCCAAGCATTGGTTGTATGATTCCATGCACTTTGGGGACTCCTTAGAGGACCCCCAGTTCTGTCATTAGAGCCTTCTGAGGTCTTCCAGGCAGCCCCAGTTGCTGCCACCCCTCAGGCAGGTTTCTGTCCTCCTGCTGCTTGTAGAGCTTGAGCTCAGGGAGGCAAAAACAAAGGATTTCCTTAGGGAGAGGGGTGTTGCACCATCTCTGTTTGAAAATATGTGTTACAGGCTTGGGAGGGGTAGCCTCCCCAAGCCACTGGCAATGATCTTAAGGGTACATTTGGTGCCCTCCTTGTATAATCCAGTCTACACCGGTTCAGGGACCCCCAGTCCCTGCTCTGGTACAAAACTGGACAAAGGAAAGGGGAGTGACCATTCCCCTGTCCATCACCACCCCAGGGGTGATGCTCAGAGCTCCTCCAGAAAGTCCCTGGGTTTTGCTATCTTGAATTCCAAGTTGGCAGGGCAATCTGGGAGCATCTGAGTGGCCAGTGCCAGCAGGTGACGTCAGAGCCCTCCCCTGATAGGTGCTTACCTCTGTAGCTGACCAATCCCCCTTTCAGGGCTACATAGGGTCTCTTCTTTGATTGGTCCTTCAGATTCAGATTGCAAGACTCCAGCAGGAATCCTCTTCATCCTTTATTTCACCTTCTCACTGAAGAAACTGCATCTGGACCTTCAGGAACTCTACCAAACTGAAACAAAGAAGCCAGGATGACTTCTGCAACACTGTATCTTCAGCTCCTGAAGAGCAAAGGAATCTCCCTAAAAGTGAAGGTATCATTCCCCTGCTCCAGCAGGCACCCTCTGCGTCAATGACCGGTGGCTTGGATCCCCTCTCCTGATGAAGTACATGGATCCAGCATCAGAGGTCATGGACTGAAGTGGTCCCAATGATCCTGACATCCAGCTGTCCAACTTTGGTGGAGGTAAGAGCTTGCCTCCCACGCAAGACAGTACCCCCGCGCACCACATGATTTGCAGTTGCCAAGGCTTGTGTGCGACCTTTTATGAAGTTCTTCATGCACAGCACAGCTCTGGCCCCCAGCACTCCCTCCTGTGACTCACAGCTTCCTGCGATGTTCTCCGGCAGCGTGGGACCCATTGTTATAGTGCTGCATGGGCCTCCTTTTGCATCTTCTTTGTCCCAGTTCTGTGGGACTCCTGGTCATGCTACTTGGTCTTCTGTGGGCTCTCTGTACTGCTGAGAGCCCTCTTTGACTCCCACTCTTGGGAGGAGTCGACCAGGTCCTTCCTGGTCCTGGGCAGCACCATTTTCAGCTATCTGTGATCTTTGCGTTTACCAAGGCTTGTTGGCGGAATCCAGGGACGCAAACCAAACTGCACTCATCCATTCGGCGTGAGACATCATCTGCACCAACCAGGAACCCGCATCCATCTTCTTGGGTGCAGTACTGACTGTTGTTCTCCACTGGCGGTTCTGCTTTTGCTCCTTCATCTGGGTTAGCAGGCGCTACTGTTCTTCATGGCCTCTTCTGTGCTTCTTGGACTTGGTTCCCTTCTTCCACATGTCTTCAGGTCCAGGAATCCACTGTTAGTGTCTTTCAGTCTCTTCTGGTTCTTGCAATATCTTCTTTTTCTTTTTCTTGTGTGTTCTAGGAAAGTTCCTGTGATTTACTCCTACTTTCCTGGACTCTGGAGTGCGTTCTATTACTTACATTTGGTGTTTTCTAATACTCCCAGCTACCCTCTATGCACTACACTTGCCTAGGTGAGAAACCGATATTCACATTCCATTTTTTCAGTATATGGTTTGTGTTCCCCCTAGGCCCATTTCTAACTATTGTGATTTTCACTATTTGCACTGTTTTCTAACTGTTTACTTACCTGTTTTTGGATACTAGTGTATATATTGTGTATATTATTTACTTCCTAAAGGAGTATAGTCTCTATGGTACCTTTGGCAAGTGTGTCACCAAAATAAAGTATCTTTATTTTTGTACCACTGAGTATTTTCTTTCATGTGTGTGAGTCCTGTGTGACTACAGTGATATTGCATGAGCTTTGCATGTCTCCTATTTAGGCCTTGGCTGCTCAGCCACACTGCCACTAGAGAGCCTGGCTTCTAGACACTGCCTACATTTCACTAATAAGGGATAACTGGACCTGGTGCAAGATGTAAATACCTTTGGTACCCACTACAAACCAGGCCAGCCTCCTACAAATACACACAAGAAGAGTTTGAAAACATACTTTGGGAAACAAAGTGTAAATGAATACAAGAAGATCCAATTACATATGCAAGATATTTTGACTTCCAAGTTCGGAAATATTTAATTGCATTTTAATGCAGAAAAGTAACTCCATTTGCAAATTAGTAGACTACAATTACAGGGTAGAATTTCAACAAAGAGGTTTGCCACATATACATACTTTATTATGGGTTGAAAATGCTTCACAGTATTGAAACACAAACCAAGAAGAAGTAATTAAATTCATTGATAAATACATCACATGTGCTAAATCACAAGAGCCACAACTAGGACCTTTAATACCACTACAAGGGCAAGCACACACAATAATTGCCGTAAAAAAACAAAAGAACATACAAATATCATTATCCTAAATATCCAGTGCCACAAACTATGTTCATTGAACCTTTACCACTAGACAAAACAAGTAAACAATTGCAAGAACAGATTTAAAAAAATCATTATACTATGATTGCGCCAGATTTTAATACTTTAGATTTTGATCATTTTTTGAAAAAAATACATTTGAATACTGAACAATATGTTACATGTAAAAGATCAATGTTTAGAACCAAACATTTTTTTGAAGAGAACATCAGCAGAATGCTTTTTTGTTAACTATAATTCCATTCTTTTACAATCCTGGAAAGCAAACATAGACTTACAGTTTATATCAGATGCTTATGCATGTGCTTGCTACATAATTTCATATATCAGTAAATCACAAAGAGGAATTAACAAAATAATTACACAGACAGCCAAAGACGTATATTACAATACCAATATAAAAGAACAACTGAAGCACATAGGCAACACGTTCCTAAAGTGTACAGAAATAAGTGCTTAGGGAGCTGCTTACCTCATTCTTCAAATTCCATTGCACAAGAGTTACAGGTCATTTGTCTTTATTAATATTAACCCTCCAGAAAAAAGAACTGATTAAATGCGAGACCTAGATACTATACATTTGTTGCCAGATACATCAACTAATATACAATATGGCAATATCATATTAAAATATTGCATGCAGCCCAATGGATTAGAACAATGTACATTAGCTGATTATGCTTCCATGTATAATCATAAAAGCACAAGTAAGCAATCAAAAGCTCAGAATGACAATGAAAATATGCCCGCTGAAACAAATTTCTACAGTTCAGTTGAGGAGGAAATTTAAATAGACAACTTAAACCACAAAAATAAATGTGTACATAGAAACAACTGATGACTTAATTAGATGCAAAACTAAGAAAATTATACATTACTTACAGTTTTAACCAAAACAATGACTCCTAAAATTATTAAAGAGAACTATTTATGCTTTACTATCTATGGAGAGAAGAAAACTAAATTATTTTAAATATCAAAACATACTATGGAAGATATATTCAAGTTAAAGACATTGTTAATAAACATCATAACAAATATAATAAACATAATTAACTGATTTCTGATTTAAATATTAACATCAACAAACATTATCACCAATAACTAATACCATTAACAACACAATACCATCTGATACAACATTAACGGCCTTATCACGAGTTTGGTGGACGGGAAAGCCTGTCCGCTAAACTCCTGAGAGGGTGGCCACCACCTACGCGGTGACCTTCCCGCTGGAGATATTAGGAGTTTCCTGCTAGGTCGGCAGGGGAAACCTGAGGTTCTGTCTGCTGGCCTAGCGGAAAGCATCCTACAGCATAGTCTCCGACTTGTAATCGAGCCAGCGGCAGTGCTGTAGCCTGCAGGTTGCATCAGCACCCTTGCAATGTTCACTGTCGGCAAAGCAGACAGTGAACATTGCGTAAGTGCTGGCCGAGGGGGACCATGCACTGCCCATGCCAAGTGAACCGACGAGGCCAGGGACCCCTGGGGCCCGCTGGGGCCCCCTGCACCCGTTCTCTGCCAGTCTTTTCTTGGTGGTGCTACCGCCATGAAACTGCTGGCAGAGAAGGAGGTCATAATCCCCAGAGCAACGCTGCCATTGCATATTAGGACTGCCACCAGACTTCTGGGATCTGAGATCCTGGCGGAGCTGTCAGTCCCCTGGCGGTGCAACCACCAGGGTTGTTATGTGGCAGTCGGACCACTGAATTGGCGATGGTCTATAGACCGCCACACTCATAATCAGAACCTAAGTGATTAACAATATACTGATCACCAGATTTATATGACTCGTCATGAGATTTAGGTATTAGAGGCAATAGTGAAGAAGAAACTCTAGCTAATTCTATCTATCCAAATGACGAGTACTATAATACTATGCATAATTTAACAGCTGAACAACTAAACTTTGTTTACCATTATTTACATTGGATCAAAACTAAAGAAACACCATAATATACATTTTGTACTGGTGGAGCATGAGTTGGAAAAAGCTTTCTTACATTACTACATTATTGCAATACAACAGCAGTTGAAAATCCTGAAAACATTTATATATTAATTACAGCACCAACTGGGAAAGCAGCACACATTATTAGTGGGAAAACACTACATAGCATATTCAGAATACCTGTGTCACAAAAGTTTACTTAAAAGCCACTAAGGGCCTAATTATGAGTTTGGCAGCCGGACCTCCAGACCGCCATAGTGGTGGCCACCATTTTGGCAGTCACACAGACCGCCGTATTACGAATAGCATAGGAAGGATCACCAAAAGTCAGCCAAAAAAACAACCCACGAGGCCTCTGGAGGTGAGGAAATGGGCGGTCCGACCACTGGCACTGCCAGCAAATCAACCAACTACCAACCATATTACAAGTCAAAATTTGTAGTGCTGGTCCTGCATGGTGGTTTTACATTTGCCGTCCGACCCGCAGAGGTTTGCGGTCACCACAGTAACACACTACACCACATTGGATGCATTTGAAAACAACACAGGTGACACACATTCACACACTCGACACACCTGCAAAGCACACTATAAAACACATCCCTTCACATACCACAATCCTTTGCATCTACAATGCCACACACAGCAAGAAAGAGCTCGTAAAAATAAAATCCAAACCATAGATTAGGCACCCCCTCCAACTTTCACAACTAGGTATCCCACATCCTCAACACACACCATTCACATCCAGTTGCACCTCCCCACTCTATACACTTCCTGTCACCTGTTTAGTACCCAGCACCCATTAATATGGGTAGTCGTCCAACACCACCATGTCGCCTCAGAAAAATCCCTGTTTCACAGATGATGAGTTAAGAATCATGGTGGATAAAATCATTAGAGTAGAGCCACAATTATTTGGAGCCCAAGTCCAGCAAACTACTATTGCAAGGAAACTGGAAATGTCCCAAAGGACAGTCGACAGAGTGAATTATCTGGGCACCTCCCCGCGCCCAAACCACAACATCAGGAAGAGGTGGAACGACCTCAGGTATAAGGTCCATTCCATGGCATCCAGGCACTAGCGCGCAGTCCTGAAGATTGGCTGTGGTCCCCCACCTCCACCCCTCCAGCTCACATCATGGGAGGAGAAGGTCTTGGCTATCCTGCATCCTGAGGTCTTGACAGGAATACCTGGGGGAGTGAAGACGGGTAAGTCACAACATAAAAGAGATGTCACCTAAATGTATTGTCATGCATGCACACTGATCACCGTTAGCCACCTTCACTGTCCCCCCACTCACCAGCCCAGCCACCACCTGTCCAAAGACCAATGTCTACCATCTCACATGGGAACTAGACTCACCTGGGGGTCCACATCTCTGCATACTGTGTGTAGAACAGGGAATGACAGCACCACAATTCCCAACAGGCACTGTTTTACTATTACAAAACCCAGAACAGTGTACCACACTCAAAATGACCCTATTCTGCAAATACCTAGTGAACGATACTCACCTGAGAGGAGGACAACTGTGCAGAGTGTGGGAGTAGGATAGGCACTAACAGGAATGTCAAGGTCAGGGGGCAATAGTGGTGTTACCCTCCCCAGCCAACACAGTGTACCCAGATACAAAACACCCTTCTCCCTCTACTCACACCTGGAACTATACTCACCTGAGATGAGGACAACTATACAGTGCGTGGGAGTAGGACAGGCACTGACTGGAATACCAAGGCCATGGGGCAATAGTAGTGTTACCCCCCAGCCAACACAGTGTACCCAGATACAAAACACCCTTCTCCCTCTAATCAAACATGGCACTGTACTCACCTGAGAGGAGGACAATTGTACAGTGTGTGTGATACAGGAAGTTAGAACCCATAGGAGGATCCCTTACTCTCACAACAGTCCATTGTATATCTGCCAAAATACAATTTCCTGGAAAGTCACACATGAAGTGCACACACCTGGGGGAATTGCATCGACCAACTGAATGTAGGACAGGTGGTCACATGACTGCTAATGCCAGGATGATCTGTCTACCAAATCCAAGGACCCAGCCCAGTCTGCACATGTTCAAATATCCTTGTTGGCATATTTGCAATGGAAGTTTACTCACCTTAGGATAAACAATGTGAACTGTGAGTTGTGTTTTGAGTAACATCACTGTAAATCCTAGGAGGGCCAGGCCAATGAACCTCAAACACCAGGCCAGTGTTCCATATGACATTGTGCCACTGTCTGTGAAATCACTTATGAAGTTAACATACCTGAGTGGGACAAGGATACAGGTCATGGTACACCCTGTGATGCAACAACACACCCAGATCCTTCTTGAGCAGCTATGCCAAGATGAAAATAGTATGGACAGGAAGGACAGCTCAAATGTTTGGAAAGAACATCTAAGACAGATCTAAGACCCCAAGATGTATCATCTGAATGGCATTGGCAGCAGTCAAATCAACAGTGCACTGACCACATGATGACAACTATCACAAATCATCCAAGGTTCTGCCTCTGGCTACATAACAGACAACTAGGTCTCAAGATGACCCAAACAACATCCTCCCCCCCCACTGTTTTACCTGCACTGCTGGCAAGATATGAGTACATGACCATCCCGCCAACAGCCAAAAAATTCAGATAGTCTGAGGCTAGTTTACTAAAATGGCATTGGGATGTAACTCCACTGTCAAGGCAATACAAATGATAACATGTGTACCTGTCACATAAGGCAAATCAGCAAATCCAATGTGAAAATGGCCCTAGCCCATTGTCACTGTCAACTATTGGAGGTGGATGTCAGAATACAACCAGTAACATTGGATCTCTCACATCAACATGTGGAGCAGCTACTGCAAATACCAAATCCACTGAAGAGACTGCCACTACCCCCATGGATGAAGCCCTCAGTGAGGACACCATTCCTGGACTGGTGGATGTTGAGGATGGTTCTGGTCCATCTGGGCAACCTGGTCAGACGACACCAGTTAGCCTCAGTCTGATCACATCCACTCCCAACCCCAGGGCCTCTACATCTCAGGCAGCCATTCACCCCTAAACCTGTGTCCTGAGGACAGTACCAAACATCTTGTACCCCTCAGTCCAGATTCCTGAGTCACAGCCAGCCAACTCTGACAATGAAGGACCTGGAACCAGTGGAAGGGGGCAGGCTGCAGCAAGGGTGAAGGCATGTAGGGGTAGGGTGTATGTGCGTGATTTGTGGCACAGCAGCAAGAGGCTGCTGGTGATGCCACTGGCCAAGACACTATCAGCACGGTCTTGGGAGCCTACTAACACTCCCAAGGCATAATGGCCAGGTACTAACTGAACTCAGGGAAATCAAGGAGCTGCACAGCAACCTCTATTGGGAAATGAGTGAACGTTTGGAGGCCCAGAATACCAACATGGCCTCCCTAACAGGGGTGCTGAGGGACATCAAAACTACCCTAAGCAGGGATCGACAACAACATTTCATCCCTTCCTTTGGCGCATCTACACCAGGCCCTTCATCGGTGCCGGCCACAGGAAGGGAGGCCCTGCCAGGGGAAGGACCCACCTCAGACACCCCTGCCTCTGTAGTTACTGACCCCCTCCGCCCCACAAGCGGGGACATCCACCCAAGACTCCAGGAGCTGTGGATGGCAAGACACCAACCACTGCCAGCAAGTGACCACTTCCTGATGTCATTCCTTTGGGAGCCACAGACTCACTCTGTTGACTGTTCCCTAACCACTTTCCATTTTCCATGGTAGTAGGACACTGGACTTTAGACTTCAATTTTTATGGCCTCTATTGATTACATCCACTATGACTGATCCCTTCACTTTCCTTCTTGTTTTTCAGTATCACTATTATTTTATCTATATATGTAAGCAAACAGACCTATCAATAAAACACTGCCTACTACCTTTTCTTATAACTTTCTGAAATGTCGAATGGTAATCACATGTGAAGTACATGAGTAAGACTTAAGAAGGTAATGGAAGGAGGGAGATGTCTCAGGTAGTGTAATGTTGAAGATGACTCACAACACAATGTCACAAGTGTCTGGTCGCACCAAATATTTATTGCACAGTACTGCACATAGGCTGTTAAGATGTCTAGACAGTGATAGCCAAGAACATCTGAGCCATATTGAGTCAGATAAGATATCCCAAATGTACCATCACCCAGACCACACAGGAAAGGGCTCTGTCTGTCAACTTAACATATGCCATGGCACAGACAGAGGGCAGTACAACATTCCCTGACCCTAGGTCCTTCCCATTACAATGAGCAAGCATCTGGTGGAATGTCACAAACCTGTGTCAATATAGTGGCACAGGCACACTGACCTGCAACGAGGAAACACATTGACAGCTACAAAAACATCTTACAGCATCAATGTCAACACAGTGTGAAGGTAGAATCCATGGATGGCACAGGATGACATATTGCAAGGTCACATGATCACACACATAAGACCATTGGACCAACACATCACAACAAACAAGTGTATTGTGTATTTCAGATTCCTACCCACCTACTGTCCAGGATTCTAGGGCACAGGACTCATACACTCCAAATCTGTGACCAACATTACCTGGATCAATCCATGTCCACTTCACATGTCAGGCCACCAACAGCTACCTGCCAATGACACAGCTCTGAAATGGCCACATGACGATGGTATGGTGAAGACACCTGGAAGAAGGAATAAAATACAAGGAGTTTAGGCAGGTAAAGGCATACATATTACTCAATTATAATTTCAAACTTCAGTTGATCCACTGACAATGTGACGGGACTGAGCCAAACAAAACAGATCATCAAGGTAGTCACATGTTAAAGTCTGACTTAGTTAGCAAATCTTGCCTGTATCATGCATAGCATGAGATGCCCTATCTCTTGAAAAAAGAGATACCCTACTCAACACATCCTGACCCCTACAGTTCCCCATACAGTCACAATAATCACATAACATCACATACTTACAATCAAGTGAAGTAGTGATTGATGCGATCTGCCCGTATATCTCCACCTTCATTCTCATCATTGTCATCCTCACTTGGCATTTCAGGAGGCTCATCCGGTGGCACTGATACTTCCCCTTCATCTGGAATATATGGGATATTTCTCCTCAGGGCAATGCTATGGAGCATTCAGCAGGCCACAGTAACCTTGCACACTTTTCTGGGTGCGTAGAGGAGGGCTCCACACGCTTGTCCATACAATGAAATCTGGCTTTCAGGAGCCCAAAAGCCCATTTCACGACACGTCACGTCCTTCCATGAGCCTCGTTGAAGTGGACATCCCCTGGCGTAGTTAGGTTCCTCAACAGTGTCAACAACCATGGCCGGTTTGGAAATGCAGAGTCACCTGTAAGGGAATGCGACAAGTGCAACCATGAGTCCCAAGCATCGTCTCTCTAGCAGCAGACATAGCATACAAACGAACAGGACAAGTGTGACTTACAAATTAGCCAGGCCCTCTCTGGCCCTCTCTGGGTACAGTCATGTCATCCGCTGTGGAATAGCGTTGTTCCACATGATGAAGGCATCATGGACTGAACCCGGACAACAGGCACAGCTCTAGGAAATGTAATAAACAACTTAACATTGATGGAATGGAAGTTCTTCCTGTTCAGATAGACTTGTTCATTGCAATGCTGTGGAACCAAGGCTGCATGTGTACCATAAATGGCTCCCACCACATGCGGGATGTGTGCCAAACCATAAAAGTCAGCCTCCACATGGGCAAAATCCTCACGTTGAGGAAACTGGATGTAGTTGTCCAGGTTTTTCAACATTACTGAGAGTACATCCTTCAAGACCAAACTGAACATAGACTGGGACATCACAGCAGAAAGGGTCACTGTATTTTGGAAGTACCCTGTGGCCTGGAAATGCAACACTGCCATGACTTTAGTGATGGGTGGTATGCTATTTGGATGAGAAATGGCAGACATCAGATTTGGCTCCAACTGACGACAAAGATCCACGATTGTCTGCCTATCCAGGCAGTATATCTGGATGATATGTCTGTCCTCCATTGCCTGAAGATCTGCCAGTGGACGGTACACAGGAGGTTGTCTGATCCTTCCCTTCCTAGGGTAGCTATGCAAGACAAAAGGAGAGTATAGCCGTTGATCAACGTGTCCCTTGCAAGATACATAAAGCATGTCATAGACGAACAGTGACATGGCATGTGAGTAGCAGAGGACATGATACACAGTAAACATCACCACTTACAATTACAGAAGTAACAAGTTTGCCCCTTGCATTTCCATAAATGTGTACACATCATGTATCTGGACAGCAACAATATGTGCATGTGACTTGCCACTCAGACTGTGAGTTAACAACTCAAAACTAAGATTGCCTTGGGGGAGGCGGTGGGGGCACATGCCCCTAATCATGTTGTCACATGTGATTGGCGTCATACCAAAATGATGTCAAATTCGATTCACCTACATAACAGGACAATGCCAGAACTCATAATTCACCAGAAGAACATTTTTGGATTCGTTACACATCTAAAACAGCTAAAAATGCCATAGTATGCCTTCAAAATGATGGCTGCCTGACCTACTCCCCTGGACATTAGGAGCCGCTCACGACCGCCAGCGAAGTAGTCATGGCAGAAGGGGATGCTACCGTGGCGGCTACAGGCATAGGTTAACGTTGTTACCAGTGGCTGTATTGGGCCAATAGCTGTGTCCGCCGGTGGTGACGATCGCATACGTGGTGGATGTGACTGCCATGTAATGCAAAATACCCCCCTTGACTCCTGACACTGCTTCCAGCAAGACTTCCACTACCTGCGCTTCTGTGTACCACCTCCGGGAGCAATCATGCCATGTCCAACAGGTGATAGGGTCCTGTCTTCTCCTCAAAGGAGCTGGAGAAGCTTGTGAAGGAGGTCCTACCCCTGTATGAACAGCTCTATTGTGCACCAGAAGAGCAGGTAAGTGCCCAATGTGCACAGTTTTCTCTGTACTTCGACATATCCTACCTTCAGACAGCCTAGAATTTGGCCCAGTTTGTCAGATTGTGTAGTCAAAGCCCTGTAAGTGCTGTCAGTGTGCATCAATAGGTGAGTCAGTGGGCATGTTTCTGTCTCAAGTGACATGTATTGAGTTCTGAGACATTGTGGTGAGTGTGTATTGTGTGTTCCATGACCTAGATTGTGTTGGATGCACATAACTAGGTGAGGTGTCATGCCAGCCATCCCCAGGCATCTCTTACCAAAAGATGTTATCAATGATTGCATGACAGCAGGAGCGGAGAATGCATGTTGTATGTGTCAGTTGTGTCAGAGTCACCAGATCCTCGGGGTCTGTGCACGTTCCCAACACTTCCACCACAAGGCAGCTCCAATACTGTGATCAGAATGTCACAGAGTCTAAGAGAGTCTAAGTGGGGAAAAGAGGATTAGGTAGGGAACAGCTGGGAAGGAGACCTGTGGGAAGCAAAAGGTTAAAACACACAATAACAAGATTATATCATATTAATCAGTACTAGGCTATGACTCTAAACATTGTCATACTGAAAACATAGAAAACTTAAGCATTCAATTAAATAAGTAGGCTTCAACATAACTGGATACCTGTGAGAGAACCAAGAAAGGTTAAATACTACTTTCAAATTCAAGTATAGTCTTTTGCATGATGATCGGGAAATAATCTGAACGGTTTCTATACCACCATATGAAGCGTGCTTGAGGGACTTATTATGCACATACAATATCACATCTAGAATTCTAGCACTTTAGTTTTCTTAAATTGCAGGAACATGAATTGCGCACATTAAAGATTTTCACAAAGGTTGTAAATACCATGGAATGATTGTGCACAATGAATAACATAAGTTAGACTCGAGAAATAAATCGCACGTCTTGCTGATTCGAAGACCACCAAGTAAATGCCATGAAGTGGTAGCGCACAATGAACATCCTGATTTTAAACACAAGAAATTAATTGCCGTATTGCCGATTCGAGCACCACCAAGTAAATGCCATGAAATGGCAACGCACGATGAATAGCATGGGTTCAACACAAGAAATCAATCGCGCATTCTGCTGATTCGAATGTCAGCCCATAAATGTCATGAAATGGTAACACACAATGAATATCATGAATTAGACACAAGAAATTAATTGCGCGTTTTGCCGATTCGAAGGCCACCATGTGAATGCCAAGGAATGGTGGCGCACAAGGAATAACATGAATTTTAAGCACAGGAAAGGAATCGCGCCTCTTGCCGATTCGAATGCCACCATATGAATGTCAGGAAGTGGTAGCGTACAAAAAATAACATGAATTACACAAAAGAGATGAATTGCACGTCTTGCCGATTCGAATACCACCATAGCGATGCCAAGAAATGGTAGTGTACAATGAAGAACATGAATTAAACACAAGAAATGAATCGTGCGTCAAGCCGATTCGAAAGTTGCCTAGTAAATGCCATAAAATGGTAGCGCACAATGAATAGCATGAATTATGCATGAGTGGAGAATCGCGCGTCTTGTCGATTCAAGTGTTAGCATGGAAATGCCATCAAACTTCGAGCGCACATTCACACGCAAGAAAGGCAATTGTCTTATCATGCAAATTAGGCCCAAGAACTCAAAAGCCTTCGAGAACGGGATCGGGGGCCCAGCCCGACCTCCGTCTTACCGCCCTGATCTAGAATCACCGGCAATGTGAAAAGGCCTGGAAGATCAAAGTAGGCCTCCGGAACAGGAGCTCAGGAAGTTGCTGCCGCTCTGCACCGGGACCTCTGAATAGTGAGCACGTGGAGCTGGGTTGGCTCCCTTTTCTAGAGTCTTAGCCCAGCCCACAACCACACCCAGGCATGCTGCAGGGAAAGCTTCTAGAAGGCCCTGGAAAGGGACCACACCCTGACACAGTCTGAAAGCCTGCAGCAGTACATTGCATACGAACAGTATTTATATGTACGCTGAACACAAGTCTTCAGGATTAAACTCTGCAATGCAAAAGGTTAAACAACAGCATATCAGCACAAGGCATAAATTATGTTAGCTTGCAATTGCTAGGTTTTTGCATTCTAGTCGCCCGTAGAGCGCGCACTGCCCTGATGTTGACAGGTTGAGTGTAATATGAGCTCTGTGTATGTTGGCACAGTGATCTCAAACCACACCGGGCCTTGTTAGACTGTTGTTTGAAAGCCAGTTCATTACTTTCAATGGCCCTCAGCTCGACACATAGGCACCACATGCCAATTGGCTGTTAGCTACAAGATGAACTGTTATGTATGTAAGTGTCAGATATGGTGTTTCATATAGGTCTGTATCCTTAGGCTACAGATACCGGGGTCTGTCTAATTGTTCTCATAGTATCTTTCGTAATCTGGGCTGGTATCAAATGCCTTTTGCTATGCAAGTGTGATACTGTGCCCACACCCTTATCCCTGTACAGAATGGTCAGATGCCAGATCCTGCCTCAGTGCCAATATGCAGCTTATTGAGCCTTTTGTCCACTGATTAGAATGAAAATGGTATTAGGTACAGGCTGGTGATTAGTGACAGATGTGCTGTTATCATCTTTGTCAATGCATGTTACATAGCCTTGACAGGTCCCTTGATCCTAAAGCCCTGTTGCCACTTCCATCCAGGTCACATGTGTCCTGGGCAGGATCACTGCATTTAAGTCATTGCACAAGTGGAAACAGTGTGTTGCTTACTGATGAGCCATAATGTGACTCTGTTGTTTGGGCACAAAGCACGACATGTATAATGCATGCCCATTTCTTTTCAAATGTACTCTAGGTTAGGTGAACACATGTGCAGAAGTGTGTTTTGTGTTGTTGATGAGACACACAGACCCCCACCCCCCGAAGTGTCATGTGCCTGCATCTGTATCTGCACATGTCCGCGCACGGACAGGCTTGACTCACTGTCTGCCCACTATGCCACTGCCTTCATTGTGAGCCAAGGGCGATAGTGGAGTTTGTAGGCTGGCTGTGGCCTGTAGGGACTGTATGGTGTTTGATAATCTGGGATAGTAGATGTTTATGTGCATTCCTGGATGATGAGTTTACTTGTCAGTAGCCACTTGGTATGATGTGTCTCATACTGTTTCTGATCTCTGTCAGGTTGCTAGCTCATGTCCGAAAAAAGTCACAGTTGACCTACCTAGGCAGTGCAGGGCCTGAGCTGAGTTGTGTGTAGAACAGCATATTGAGGAGTGATTGTAGTCATATCCCTGTGTCCAATGACTGCTATGTGACACATGTGGGCAGTATGGTCAGGACAGGATGTTTGTAACTTGGCACACTTACATGTATGTGATTCAGCTATGTTGTATGGGACCTTTTGCCATGTTTTCTTGTCTTGCCTGTGGCATCCATACAGGTCAACGCCCATCAGAAGAAGGAGATTTGGAGAGCCAGTGCCAAGAAGATGCGGACCCTGGGGGTCCACAGCCAGCGGAGTACCCACTGTCCGAAGAGGTGCGAGGACCTGAGATGCTCGGCCCAGAAGATTGCAGAGACCCAGCTGGGACTGTCCTCTCAAAGTGGACGGGGTGGCTGTTGGACAATGACTCCCCTAATGTTGCATTTTAGTGGTGTCTAACCTGGAGTTGAATGGGAGTTTGAGGGCAGCACAGCAGCTACAAGGGGGTGAATACAACACACATTCCTGCTTGTCCCTTTGCCAGGTGATTGAGTGAAGGACTGACTGCTCCCCCTGACAATGAGGGATGTGTCATGTGTCACAGATCATATGGGAGCTTATTTGTGTAGACAGGTCATGTGTTTCCAACTGGTGAATTCTCAGACCCATTGCTTTTCAGGGACCACATATGGCCGTGTGAAGTGAACAAATATTTATTATTTGTTCTTCTAGTGGTGTTAGTTATCTCTAACAGTTCACTCCTCTCAAATGTTACAGGCCAAAGGTAACTAGGACATGGATCACTGTTCTCTGCCATGTGTCTGCGAATATGTGTAAGTTGACTTCTGCCACCCAGGAGCTAATTATCTTCAGTGTACGATGGGTGATGATGCCTCACTACAGTCTGTGATGCGTAGATGTCCATCATACATGTGACATGACTTACATGGCTAACTGTTGGCAGCTGTGGCAAACTACTTTCCCTTGGTAAATGGGGAATGTGCATTGACATGAGTGATGTGTCATCAGTGCAGCCAACAGTCATTGTGCCTACATGTCCGCATGTGCTCCATTCTCCTTATAATACATATTTATGCTTCTGTTTTATGCATGTGCTACCCATGTTGATGGGATGATGTCTGTAGTCTCTCACATATGTGCATGGGGTACTGTTGTTGTAATGGTAAGTGTACATAGTAGTCCATTTCTTGTGGTGCCACAGACAGGTGTGTGTCACCAACATATGTAGTCTGACAGATACTTTCATGCCTCATAGCATTTCATTAGTCTTGTAAAACGGAAGTAGCAATGAGGGACATGACAGGTAGGGCCAGAGTGTGGATCCACTTTATATTAGTATGTACCCTTGATGTGGATTCATGTTGAGAATTGCACTGCACCTGTGTAATGATTGGGGCTTTACCCTGGCTGTTGGAATGCATCATGGAGTGGATGCTGGTATCACATGTGTTTGGGGACAGGGGTTCATCCACAGACAGATGCCATGCTTGCCATGTCTGAGATGTGGGTAGCGGTGCAGACATAGAGAGCATGATTATGAGGTCGGCGGACGGTTTATACTGTCTGCAGACCTTCAGACGGGGAGTTTGCCGCCATACTGGCTACCTCCCAGTGGGGCCCATTAAGAGTTTCTTGCTAGGTCAGTGGGTGGAAACCTGAGTTTCCGCCTGCTGGCCTAGCAGGAAAAAACCTACAGCATTGTCTCTAGCTCATAATCGAGCCTGTGGCAATGCTGTAGCGTGCATGGTGCACCAGCACCCTCAGAATGTTCACTGTCTGCAAAGCAGACAGTGAACATTGTGGGGGTGCTGGCCAGGGGGGACCCTGCACCCGTTTTCTTGCGGACTTTTAATGGCGGTGCTACCTCCATGAAACGGCTGGCAGAGAACAAGGTCGTAATCCCCAGGGCAGCATTGCTTGCAGAGCTGCCCTGGCGGATTAGGAGCACAACCTACCGCCACCGCAGGGATCCTTAATCCTGGCAGAGCTGGCGGTCCCCCCAGGGCCCAACAGCCAGCATTTAAATATGGCGCTCGGACCGCTGCATTGGCGGTGGTCCGACCGCCATCCACGAGTGTGGCGGTCTAGTAACCACCAGACTCGTAATGAGTGCCAGAGTGTGTTAAGTTGTGCTAGGTTGCTTTGCATTTGAGTGTGCATGTGTCCATTTAGGTGTGTATCCCTTGCAGCTAGTTCGTGAAGACTATGTCCCATGATGTAGGAGTTATATGTGCTTTGTAGACGCCCTTCCATATTATGTAGCTGTGCATGACAATTGGTGTTGGTATTGTTTGTACCTGGGATCCTAGAAGGGCCATTTCCTGTGTGCATGTTGTTTGAGGGCCCTGTTCAACATGATATGTGTCCCAGTGCAGCCTCCTTCCATGTATGCTCCTGATGCTCCCATCCCAACAGTGCAGGTATTGTTGAGCGGGTGCTCTTTGTCTCTTTTCTCTATTTGTATTTCTGTTTTGTGCATGCCATTGTGCTTCCATTGTCCTGTGTGTGTGTGTGTGATATGTGTGCCATTGCAGGACTGTTTCATGGCGGTGTTGTATGTGTTCCATGCCACATCGATGGATATGTGTGTTGAATGTGTGGACAGCTCCTGCCCAGTGTTGGGTGTGAGTGTGTGAGTTGTATTGGTATATGTGCAATAGTTGTGTTGTAGCTGTGTGTGAGAATGTTGTGTGGTTTTCAGTGTTCCTGTGCCTGAGCTGTGTTGCCGTGTGTATTTATGAAGTGCTGCAGTGCGATGTATGTGTGCTGACCAAAGTGTGCATATTGTGAGTGTGTGGGTGTCGGTGTTGATGTATGTTTGTGGGTGTGTGTTGTGTGACATGTGTAGCTGCTGCCCATGAGGTCCCCCACCATGATGTGTTTCCTGGTGGTACGAACTTTTTTTATTACTTAATGATACAGGTAGGTGTATGTACTGATGGTTGCTGTCATCAAGGGCGGTCTTGATTTATTTGTCTTTGGATGAGCTGGAGTAGCGGCATGACTTTTGCGAAGGGCTCCATGGCGGCTCCGGACATGTGAGGCTGTCTGCAGGTGAGTGTCTCCCTTTACACTGTCCGTTCCCGCCAGCTTGTACATGGTGGTTGGACCACCACGGTCACATTGGGAATATGCAACCTCATAATGAATCTGGAGGAAACACAGGCTCCGCCAGCCTGTTTGTGCTTCCAGGTGACCATGGCAGTCTATCTTTCCTGGCAGTGCTGGCGGAACGCTGGCGGTCTTCTGTTTCTACGACCGCCTTACTTGTAATACGGCAGTCCGCTCCACCAGACCGTTGGCGGTCGGACCACCATCGTCAACAACATGGCAGTCCGTGGACCAAACTCGTAATCAGCCCCTAAGGCATGAAAACAGGACTACTCTTCAAAGTTAACTAGTGCATCTTAAAGTACTAATGATTGATGAAATTTAAAAGGATGGGACAAATATGTTCAATTTTATACATAACAGATTACATGAAATAAAAGCATCAAATCAACCATTTGGAGGCATCTCCATCTTAGCTATTTGAGACTTTTACAATTAAAACCAGTTTTTGCCACATACATATTTGAAAATTCAAAACATTCATATGGATCACTAAGTACTAAGTTATGGATAAAACATTTTAAACTATATGAACTAAGAAAGATCATGAGACAACTAAATGACCTACCATTTGCAGAATTGATAAACTGGTTAAGAACAGGACATCCTACATTAACAGATATTTTACACATTAATCAACGCAAAAACAGCCAGATGAAAGTATTATCAAAAATATACCAAATATCATGCCAACAAACAAAGAAGTAAATCATATTAATAATAAAGTTTTAATACAACACATACAACATATCCAGTTTTCACAACAATAGCAATTGATGCACTGAGTTCTGATTTTACAAAAGCAAGCAGTAAAGCAAACAATATTAAAAAACTTACCAACAGATCCCGCAAAAACTATGGGACTTGCACACACCTTATACATTGCTTTAAAACTAAGTTATGATCCAACTTATAATGTTGCTGTTAACGGTGGTTTAACTAATGGAGCAACTGGAATTGTAGAATTATTATAAACTATTAACAATACTCCATGTATAGTTTGAATAGCATTTGATAATAAAACAACTGGCAAAAATATTAGGAGAGGAAACAAACACATATCACACAGACATGTCAGTTAATTGGCACCCATATAGCCAAAGACAAGGCAATTGCACATCACAAAGTAAAGGAAGAAATACAACAATTAAGAACAGAAATGCCATTACATTTATCAGTACCACAATTAAGCACACACAACAACAACTTCAATATTATTGTGTAAAATATCTGTTCACTTCAAGTGCATTTCAAATCAATAACATCTGATAAAAACATAATTGAATGCAGACATTATTAGGTCCTCTAGAGGCGTAAGACAGGGATGTATCCTAGGACTGTTTCTGTTTTTATTATGTATTAACTTTTTGGACACCTTCTTAGAGTCATATAGCAAAGACATTCCATGAGTTGGCTTGCAGACAGTTCCAGTTCTCCTTTATGCGGGCGATGCTGTTCTTTTGGCATAATCGCAAACAGTCTACAAACCATGTTTAACGACTTTATGAGTAAATTACATCTTAAAGTTAATCACCTGAAATCATTTCTCCTGAATTGTGGTCCTAAGTTATCTAAGACCAAAAATTTCCATATTGGAGAAACCCAAATCTTAAAAGTCCCTTTCTTCAGTTACTTAGGTATTGTATTTGATGCGTGTGGCTCATGGGAGAGGCTCATTGCGCAGAGAGTTTGAAGATGGGAGCAGCCTGTGATGTGATATTTAGATTTGCTTATCGATTGGGCTGTAAACCAATTAGGGAGCTGATTCAGTTGTACAAGAGCATCACTTGGTGTTTACGGAGCAGGTGTATGGGGTTGTGCCATGCCAGGTAAATTGCAGGTAATTGAGAAGAAGTTTCTCAGGCGCCTGCTTGCTATACCTCAAAGTACGGCTAGTTTTTTATCTCATTTTGAACTTTGAATGGACTATCTAGAAGACTTTGTGGGCATGGCTAACCTGCTGTTTTGGGCTAAAATCTGGAGCACCCCCAAGTTGGGGTTCTCTCGCAAAAAAGTTATTACGGAATGTCCGAACCTGAATAATTAACATGCTATCCATTGGGTAGCCTATATAAAAAGTAACTTGTGCAGTCTTGAGATGAATCAACATTTTGATGTGCCTGAAGGGTTATGGACTCAAACAAAGGATACTATTGAAAAATGCTGTTTGTCTCATAAGGACGAAGGTCGCATAATAAGGTCCCTTAAGATTGTCTCTGTCTTGAGTTACATGCAGCTTTCTGATAGTTTGGGCATGAATGGGTACTTGGCATGGCTAACTAACCGGCAGCATAGATGTTACTATACAAGGTTAAGGCTGGATTTAATACACCATTTAGTTACTTTTCCAACAGTGGGCTCAAGAGTAGCTTTTTTCTCTCGCTGCCCCTGTGATAATGTTTCAACACAATCAACTATGCATTTTATGCTTTTTTGTAAACTGTATGTGGTGATCTGGGCTGATTTTCTTTGCTCTATTTTAAAGCATGTGCACTTTAAATCTCACAGAAATGGTTTGAGATTTCTGCACTCTACTGCCATGCTGGAAATATGTTATTCAGTTGTGAGTTATATTAGGGCAGCAATTAAACTCTGAAAAAAATGTGGAACTGTACTTTTTATGGAGGTTTTACTAGAAATAACTTGCACTCCTCTCTTTCCGCAAAGAAAATTATTATAGGTACTATAAAGGGGTATGTTATTGCAAGTTGCCCGACAAATTCATATTTCATCCAGGTGTTCCATTTTATAGCTTTGCAAATAAAGATGGTGTTTTAACTTTTTTATCAGTTCATGAATATAGTTGTATTTATGTGGTTTATGGTAAAAAAATTGACCGAATAACGTTTTTATGACTGAATGGATAATGAAACAATTGGCAAAAATACAAGAAGAGAGAACAAACACTTATTTCACGCAGAAATATCAGTTAATTGGACACCCATTTATCCAATTACAAGGCAATTTCTACACACAAAAAAAATTATAACTATTATACGCAAACAATTTCCATCGTGCCAAGCATCAGCACAAACAATAAATAGGACACAAGGTGAAACTATTGAGCCACTGATATACACTTTAACAATAGCAAAATACACCATTTCCATTATGTAGCTTTAAGCTGAGCAAAATCAATTGCAAAACATACACATTCAAAACTTTGATAAAAACAATAATTGAACATCACAAAGTAAAGGAAAAAATACAACGATTAAGAACAGAAATACCATTACATATATCAATACCACAATTAAGCACCTACAGCAACAACTTAAACATTATTGTGCAAAATATCTGTTCACTTCAAGTGCATTTCAAATCAATAGCATTTGATAAAAACACCATGAATGCAGACATTATTTGTCTAACAGAAATAAACACTACTAGAAATGCTCCAAATGATGCTTACTCAATCCCACAGTCTTATCGTGTGATCTTTGATAAACACCACAATGAAGAAACAAAGCATGGCATTGCAATACACTACAAGAAAGACCTTTTCATACTACTGATAAATGAAGCACAACAGGGATTTGACCTTATATATTTTACACTACACATAAATGAAAAAAACGACTTAGATGTCATATTATACAGACCTCCACATATATCAATACAAACCCTGTTACAATATATAACAAACAGTATTAACTTATATCCTAATTTTACATATAATATCATGGGAGATTTTAACACAGATGAAAACATCAAAAGCCAACAAAGTTACTTACTACAAGAATGTATGCAGACACACTGTCAATGCAACCAAATAATTGATACTTACAGCACAAACTACCAAACAATATTAGTTCACATATACACTAATAAACGCATAAACAACTATGGAAAATTAGAATCCTATGACAGTGACCATAAAGCTTGATGGATAGCATTGTAAAAAACATTATGACCTTATTAACCGTTTTTTCCCCATTTCAGATGCTTTCTATTCAAGAGATTAATGGAAAAGCAAATGAGGACAACACATCTTATAAAAAAAGATTGAAAGCCATTATTGTCAAATGTACAGGCAAAACATATTACAAAATGGTGAAACAAGAAAACAAAGTTCTTTATCATATGGCATTAGCAGATACAAATAGCTACATGAAAGCTACGTGCTACAATGAAGACTATCTACCTTTAACAAAAGGAAGTAATGGAAATTTGATACACAATTTTATGATAAAACACAATTCTATTTTAAATACAAAACAAACAAAAATTACAAGAATACCTCCATTTTAAATTCCAGAAATAATTGTACAAGAAGCTGCATCTTTATTACAATCGCCAGCTCCACCAGAATCACCAATGAAAGCAATAAGAGAAGCAAAACTTAAAACACTAATGACAATTTGTGAGACAGTAACAGAGGTACGACAAGTACACCTTTAAAGTTAAATAAACTACGCTACCTCTTTTCATCTTTCTTTAGTTAGCACATATGCGTAATCATCGTTATTTATCTCCTATATTCGTATTCTCCTTTTATCTTTCTCATCTAATTTTAATCATTTTCTCAGTCTCCTCATCTCAATTCCTATAAAAAGTTTCAATCTCATCATCTCTTTCTGTTTAACTTCATTTAAAAAAAATCCCTTTACAACTTTCTCTTCATTTAACTTTCAGTATCTCCTTTTCTCTTTCTTTCATCTTTCTTACAAACTGTTCATCTTTAGCATTTTTTTCATTCTTCCCAAAATCTTGCTTTTTTCTTACATACATTTTAACTAACTCTTCTTTTTCCTTCTAATTTACAAAACTTAATTTCCCCACATTATTACAAGGCATCTCCTTCTATATGCCTTTCTTACAATAAGGTAATTTGTTTATATCCATCATATCTTCTCTTCTTTCATCACTTCTAACTTTCACACTTCCTTTTTATAAGTCTGTTGCTGTTAGTTTTGTTTCTTTACTTTCTCCTTCTCCTATTCTCTTTCATTATATCATTCTAAAATGTATTTAACTTCACAAATTCTTTCCTTTCCCATTCCTCAGCTTACTTGTTAGAAATGGGGTCTTGGGGACGTGGTCTGGCCGTCGAAGAAAATGGCCACCTTGTTTATGACCTAGCGCGCGAAGAATAAGACTCTCCACGACACCCAGAGGGGGGGCGGAGGAGAAGGGGGAAGGAAGACAAGGGGGAGACAGCGAAAGGATTTCGAAGAGAAACAGAGGGACAAAGATTTCACACATAAGGAACGATAAAGAAACAAAGAAGGGGGAGGAAAGCCGGAATAGGAAGAAGAAAGGAGAGCAGAACAACACGTGCCGCGCTACGCAACTCGACCCTCCAGCCAATTGCCCTCCCAAAAACAAGAACCATTGTACTGGGTACCACAACAAGAGACTGATCTAAAATAAAACATAGACAAGATGCCCCCCTTGTTGCACGCTGCATCACACTCAAATTCATTGATCTCTCTTCAGCCCTATATCAATGGACCTCTATCAGAAACTGAGCGTATTCTAGTCCTCTATAGATCACGCTCTAAAGCTTGGCAGGTCACAGCAGGACACCAAACCGAGTAGGTACCTTATCTACAGATCCTATACCACAAGGTCTGACCCATCCTTGGAAGTCAAGGAAACTGTCCGTAGATCTACAAGTTCTTGAGTGCTAGCTCTTAAAATAATATCTTCTATCTGACTTCCACTCCTTGAGAACAATGCCCAACGACAAGACCGCAAGTAAACATTCTCATCAACTGCTATTTTAGGAAACCATTGCTCAACCCAAAGCTATGACGGCACAAACGGCACCACAGGGGCATACATCTCCCCCATTAGATCAACCCACACTAGACGCCACAGACCGTATACTGCAAGAGATTGCCTCAGTTGGACGGTGCTTGGAGGCAATGGACCTAAAAATAACAGACCTAACTTTGGCCTCCTCCTCAATCCGCGCTGATATAGCAGGCTTTAGAGAAACAGCAAACAACCTAGATCAGCGCCTGTCGGCAGTAGAAGACCATATAGCGTCAACCCCTGATCAGGAAGAGGAACTAAAGTCACTCAGAGCTAAACTCACTGAACTGGAGGACCGAAGTCGTAGAGACAATGTACGCTTTTTCGGTATACCGGAACAAAAAGAAGGATCCAATATCAAAACCTTTCTTAGCTCACTGCTGACCAACCACTGCGGCATAGAGTTTTCACCACCTCAGAATTTCAGAGGGTGCACAGAATTGGTCCTTCACACAAAGCATCTGCAAATAAACCGCGCCCTATCATTGCATGTTTCCTGCGCCATGAACAAGCCCGCCAGGTCATCTCCATAGCTAAAGCACGACAACCGATATCACTGAATGGACACGAAATCAGAGTGGCGGCAGACTTCTCGAGGTTAATGAATGACAGAAGAAGAGCATTCCTTGCCCTACGTCCGCAACTAAGATCTTTAGACATCAAGTATGGTCTTTTTGAACCGGCACGTATGTGGATCACACACCATGGCGCATCCAGAGACTTCACTGACCCCGAGGACCTCAGCGCCTATCTACATAGTGTGACCCCGCAATCTATGGACATCGCCCCCTGCCATCTGGACTCTCCAGCGCCACATACAGAAACTGCTGTTAGCTTGTCAACCCCATGGCCCCAGACTCAACGTACCCCCTCGCAAAAAAGAGGCCGAGGATATGATCAGCCCCCAAAGACACAGGAAGCCTGGGAGCACATCCTGCAAGCAGTGATGGATCACACTCAAGATACGGGCAGAGACAAATCCCGCTCCCCCTTGAAACCATCATCAGAAGACCAGCATGCTGAACACTAAGCTCACAGTAGGACAGATGACCCGGAGATCAGGACCTGCTTCTAGACCACCTACTCTCCACCTTGGGACAGATAAGTGACATGCCCATCCAGGGGGGTGGGGGCCCACTAAAAACACATTTATCAAATGCTGATTGCTGCAGTGTAACACATAGGACAAGCCATATCCATTAACTGATGACCCCGCCACGGCGAGGAGGCCAACCCGGGTTCTGATGTGGGACGGGGGGGTTATCACATAGGAACCAGGACAAGGAACAGATAGGATTAGACTTGTGGGACACCACACAGCACCACCCCCAACCTCATTAATGGGGGAGCGCTTAACACAGTCATACTCAAGTCACACGTACACCCCACCCTCATAGGGCAGACATACACAACCATAAAGATACACGCCGCACCCCCAGCGCCGTGCAGTCTCGAACACTATACATTTACTGGATAGACGGCTCAGAGGGGAGGTCAACCCGATGATCCACTGGCGAGGCCTCTCCCCCCCCTTCCACACACCCCCTCCGTCGCCCCAGGAAGGGATGGGCAGACCACCCAATACTCAATACCCTAGATCCAAACGGCAGCAGCGTAATAATACTGATAGCATCCTTTGGGAGAACTTCAACGTCCCTACCCACTAGGAAAACCTACAGATGATATTAACAGACGGCAACACGCCCCTACTCTTACTGAAGACAAACCACAAAAAGGTACACCTGCAGAACAGCGCAGCTAACTCTTAGGCATATAACAACTGCACTGAAGAGAGTAATGAGACTAACACAACTCGGGGTCACGATGGCTCCAAGACTACCACAAGGGACATGCTCCCGGGCGATCACTCCAAACGCAATACCGTAGGCCACCATAAGATACTACAGATTTTCACATTCTAAGATGTCTTAACAGATGATAAGCACAGAACGTGTAGTGGGAGGTCCTGTGGCGCGTATCCCCGGGCCCGTCCCTCTTCCCCTCCCCCCTCCCTCCTCCCTCCTCGTTCTTGGACCCTAACATTTACTCTGGGCCCACGCCCAGCCCCCCGGCATCTCATGCATCCATTTAAGCGCCCACGCGACTGGGGGGCCCCCACTCCTCCTGGGAGGTCCCATGACACCAGGAACGAAGCATATACTCCCTCATCATGCACCATTGATATAATACCCTACCGGCGCGCGGGCCTTACAGGTTAGACCCGCAGATTAGAAGGTTTTAGGTAGTAGTGAGTGTTTTTATCCTCTGATCAATTTCCACTCTCTATTCTTTTTTTCCTTTTTATTTATTCTTTTATTATTATTATCATCTATTTTTTCGTTTTAGTGAGATTCCTGTATCCATTCTTCTCTCCACTTCTATACTTACCCATACCCAAGCAGGAATCGCTGTCCGTCTCTCTCTGCACATCCCACGCTATCTCTCTCCATCCTCCCCCCCCTCTTCTATATTTTTCGTATTGTGACCAAGGGGAACTCTCCCAACCTCCCAAGGCCTAACTGAACAAGAAACACATATTCCTCGCCTCTCAGGCCAGTCATTACTTACTTCCTGGCCCTACCACACGGACCATAACATATTCAATACACCATAAACCATGACACACCCGGCACCCTCTGGATCGACAACTCCACTCACGGCCCTGTCCTGGAATGTACACGGCATGACCCACTATATTAAACGACAGAAGATACTGTCCTATCTCTGCTCCAAACATACCGACATTGCTCTACTACAGGAAACACACCTCTCCTCGATGGAATCAGAGAAACTACGTAGAGATTGGGTGGGAAAAGTAATATACAGCGGAACACCACCCATGTTGGCAGGTACACAGGGAAACGGGAAGTAAATGTGGAGTGGCAATACGCCTGCGTCGCTCCCTGCAATTCCGACTAGTTAAAACATGGCATGACCCAGAGGGACGCTACGTACTGGCTAAACTAGTGGTAGGATCCTCCACAATATGCATAGGCTCCATATACGCCCCCACCGGCTCGAAGCGCACCTTTTTCCTATCCCTTAACCGTCTTCTGACACAGATAGGTGCCTCACAATATATTCTTGGGGGGGACTGGAACATAGTCCAAGATGCCATTCTAGACCGATCAAATGGTCTTGACGCGGGTAACAATGCTGATAGAGCCGTACTAAAAGACATCCTCTCAGACCATGGCCTAATAGATTGTTGGCGTCTCTCCCACCCTTCCAATAGGGAATATACCTTTGTCTCTTCGGTCCACGGGACCCAATCACGGCTAGACTATTTCTTGCTTAATCATAGAATGCTACAAGCGGTTAAGTCAATAGAAATACTAGTAGCCGCACTATCAGACCACTCTCCGGTATTAATAACCCTGGAACTCGGAATGATTACACCCGGCCGTAAACCCTGGCGCCTCCCTAACACTAGGTACCGATCCTCGACTGGGAAGAAACAACTCAAGACTCACATGGCCACATACATGAAGGACAATAGAGGCTCAGTGACCTCACCACAACTTCTCTGGGCTGCGGCGAAAGCAACTATTAGAGGGCAACTAATGAGAGATGGAGCTATCTCCAGTGCCCATAGACGGGCCCGACAACGCACGTTAGAAGACACAATAACGCAGGCCATGAGGAAATACACACAGCAACCCAACCCCCCCAATCGCCGCTCCCTAGAACAGGCTAAAATGGAGCTTAACACCCTCTACACCTCACAGGCAGAATATGCCCTACAACGACTGAAGGGACGACACTATGAGCACGGAGAGAAGGCGGGGCGCTTATTGGCATCCCAACTACGCCAACGGGAAACAGCACTTGCTATACCGGCACTACGCACCCAGGATAACTTACTCATCACACACCCCCAGGCGATTAGAGAAGAATTCGCCCGGTACTACCAAACTTTATATTCCTCAGAAACATCGGAGGACATTGCCCGCTTAGACGCATTCCTGCAGAGGACGCACATCCCCCATCTTACAGATGAAGGCAGGGCTCTTCTAGAAGGGGACATTAGTAAGGAAGAGATACAACAAGCAATAGCTAATCTATCATATCACAAAGCACCGGGGGAGGATGGGTTCACATCTGAATTCTATAAATGGACGGGAACCGACACTGTAGATGTCTTATACGAGGCATTTCAAGGGGCCGAAAGGGAAGGCTCCTTACATCCTATGTCTAATAAAGCCACTATCACAGTCTTGCCGAAACCCGGAAAAGACCCACTTCTCAGCGGAAGCTATCGTCCTATCTCCTTATTGAACGGAGATATTAAAATATTAGCGGGAATACTGGCCACTCGCCTTAAAAAAGTTATTCCCTCGTTAATCCATCACTCCCAAGGAGGCTTTGTCCCGGGCCGCTCCTCCAGGAATCACCTCCGCACACTCTTCCATGCCATTTGGACTACCCGCGATACACAAGAGGAAGCCTTAGCCCTCTCGCTGGATGCCGAGAAAGCATTCGACCGAATAGAATGGTGGTACCTCTTCGAAATCTTGAAACGATTCGGGTTAGGAGAAGGCTTCATTAACAAGATGCGCCTCCTATATGGCTCCGCGACAGCACAGGTAAACTGTGGGGGGTTCCTGTCGGACACCTTTGAGATCCAGAGAGGGACACGTCAGGGATGCCCACTATCACCCCTCCTATTTCTACTCGCGGTGGAGCCTCTGGCGGCAGCTATCCGTAGTTCCAACCTCATATCAGGAATCCCGCTACCAGGCGGAAAACCTGACATGTATTTATACGCAGACGATATCTTACTTACCCTTACTGACCTGCCCAACTCCATCACTGCCCTGAGGGAGATTCTAATGGAATTCGAATGCATATCAGGATATCGAATCAATTGGGACAAGTGCGAAGCTCTACCACTTTCTCCAGTCACAGTGAGTGCCTCCATACAAGGCTTACCGATTAAATGGAAACACTCCCGACTAAGATATCTAGGAATTGACGTAAATACAAGGTTGGTCAATGTAGTGACAGACAATATAGACCCACTGATCAATGCCATGAAACGGGACTTTGAGAAATGGGGTCAACTGAGCCTCTCCATGTGGGGCAGGGTACAAGCGGTGCGGATGGTAACCTTGCCGAGGTTCCTATATGTCCTAGGTATGCTCCCCTTACAGATCCCCTTACCTGTATTAAGAGAGATAGACCGCTGTATCCGCTCCTTTGCCTGGGGATCCATGCGCCCACGACTACCCAAAACCACCTTGATAGCCCGTCGGGAATGCGGTGGACTAAGCCTTCCCTCGATCGAACACTATTCTTACGTGTTACATCTTTCACAAATGGCCCTCCTACTCCTGACTGAAATAAATCCGCTGCTATCGAGCCCTTACAGGGGCCCCCAAATCGAGCCCTTACAGGGGCCCCCTACGGCCTTCAGCTATTATATGATACGAGCCAAAAATGCCCCCGATCCACCAATCCTATGATAGGAGCCATGAAGAAAACCTGGCAGCGGGTACATCGGCTCTTTAAGATAGACCCCCACCTACATGACAGAGCTCTGTTATGGGGCAACAAAGGGTTCCAAATTGGAGGGAAAACTATTATCTGGAAGGACTGGGGTCAACGAGGCGTCATGCGAGTGGACCAACTTATATCAGGGGAAACCTGGAAAACATTTAGGGACCTACAGGTGGAATTCAACCTCCCAGAATGCCACTCATGGCGCTACCTCCAACTCAGACATTGTCTTAAACAGAGACTAGGTGTCCATCCCCGACAGCTCCCTCCCTCTCCTATATTATATTATCTAGAGACATAGGGGCAGATGAAAGGCGCGATATCGGGACTTCAGGCATTGCTGAATCGCCACCTCTTCTCACTCCTGACTTCCCTCAAAAACAAATGGCAGACGCACCTACAAACTGAATATGACTTGGAGGACTGGACTGACCTGATCGAAGCCAGAGACCGCGGAGCACGTGAGGCTCGCCTGAAATTCTGCCTTTTTAAGACACTACATGATTGGTATTGGACCCCACAAAAATTACATATGGGAAGACTTCTCCCCCATGCAAACTGCTGGAGGTGCCCACACACGCACTGTGACTTACTCCATATCCTACACCAGTGGTTCCCAAACTTTTTCGATCCCCGGCTCCTTTGACCTATTGGCCGTGTTGGCCACGGCTCCCCATTATGTTACTTTTTTTTGGCGGGTGGGGGAACGTAATCCCAGCCTGTACCTGTACCTACACTATTTACAGTTTGACTTCTTTATTCTCTCGTTCAGGTTCCAGAAAACCATTTATTTTAAACTATTTCTTTTCTTTTGTCATAGGGATAATATTAATGGTACTCTGGCGCCCTCCGCTGGTCACAATAATTAATGCAGGGGGTTTTGTTTCCAAAACCACGGTGAAAAGCTACCGATTAAAAGCACCTCCGAGTGGTTTCCAGACTGTGTGCGGCGCCCCTGGCTAATTTTGACGGCGCACCAAGGAGCCGCGGCGCACAGTTTGGGAACCACTGTCCTACACGATTGCGCAGCCGTACAACCTTTTTGGAGAACAGTGGGAAACACCCTCCGAGAAACTCTACCCCTCCCACCACTTCTCACCCCATCTCTCCTATTGCTACACGACATGGGAGAACTCCATAAGATCACACGAACTCAAAGTAGACTCCTACACACCGCGCTAGCAATGGCCAAATTATGCATCCTTAGACACTGGTGTGCACCGACCGTCCCCTCCCATGATGAATGGTTGACAGTTATGTACCAAGCAGCCACACACGAACGACTTATCTACAGTTTACAGGACAGAACGGAGGTGTTTCTCCAGACCTGGTCACCCTTCATCTCCGGACACTAGGACCGGATCACCCCTAAAGAACTCCACAAAATACCACGTAGTGGGAACACACCATTCCTGATGCCATGCCCATGCAGGTACATCCACCCATACCTAACACATCATCCCTCCCCTCCTGGACTCAGATGACCCCCCCCCCGGTAGAAAGGTAGAAAGTCACTGTATAACCTATGGTAAAGCCGCTGTTCACTATCCACTATTCATTGACCTTCCTGGCATAACCTATACCAATATTCATATCCCAATCCTTATATATATTATTGATGTTCATGTCACTGTGTCATGCTCCGATCCAACCCTCCCCCACACCCACCTGCCCCAAAACATTTTGTAACATTTTATAGCCTTTTGAATTCACACGGTCCCTTCCCCTTGGTCACTATCGCTATCACTATCACTACTAATATCACTACTAATGTTAACATCATTATTATTACAGTGATTATTATTGTTACTATTGTTGTCACTTTCCTATTCTTCTTCTGCCTATTAGACATCATGCACACTAATATAATTCATATATATGCCCTCTCTCCCCCTACCCCTTCCATACCCTCCCTCTCTATTCTACATTTTCTATACTTTCTGATTCCTACCCAGACGCCTTACCCCCTCACCCGCCACCCCCCCTTCCTTCTCCCATTTCCACGACCCACACTAATCACTGCTTTTCCTTATATCCCTCAGTACGCTCCTAATGGTCCCCCCATTACCCTTGACCGTATCCCATCCTTATCACAAAACATTATTACTCATACTCTTTAAATGACTAGCAACATATTCATGGGAGACTCAAGGAGATGGCAAATGGGACACCTGATTAGTATTGAACTCGACTGTTATTACAGTAGAATTGTATAACGAGGACATCATGGAGCGAACGGATCCTTGTTCTTTTGGTTTTTTTTCCTCCTTTTCTATAAGTTGGTTATACTGAATCGTTTAACGTACCTCTGATTATATCTGCATTATTATAAGAAAAAGCCACAACTATTGCAAATGGCATAGCAATAGACAAGAGAGATATAAAACAATAATTGTACACGCATAATGTTTAAAAGAAACAGACATGTGTACTGATAATGACTCACAGAATGTAAAATTGTACTTGTTGCCTTCCCTAAGAGAAAACATGATTAGAAACAGAAATGGCTTAGGTTAATAGACTGTTCACTATATACTGTGTAATATGATGCAATTAACAATTAAAAAAATACAACACAAAAAAAAGAAATGGGGTCTTTGGTTGGCAGTCAGGTTACCCACTGTCCAAGCAAGGACCTCCACTCTAGTCAGGGTAAGTCACACAATCCAAATTATCCTGTGCCCACCCTTTGGTAGCTTGGCACTGAGCAGTCAGGCCTAACTTAGAAGGCAAAGTGTAAAGTATTTGTGAAATAAATCATGCAATAACACACCTTAACACCACAAAAATACACCACACAGTGTTTAGAAAAATGTATAATATTTATCTGGATAAAAGCAGGTCAAAACGATTCAAATGCAATAAGAATACATTGAAATATTACTGTAAAAGCAATATAAAGTGTCTTTAGTTCTCTTAGAAATAACAAGTGTCTCTTGCAGAGCAAAGTACCTGGTTCACATTCAAAAATCATCGCAAGGGACTGCAGAGGAGGAGGTGCGTGGAAAACAGGGAGGAATGCGTCGGTTTCGCCCCTTCGCACACAGACTTGCGTCGTTATTTTCCATGCAGCAAAGACGTTGCATTGATTTCCGGCACACGCACTTGGATCCTCTTCGGGTTGCGGGGTTTTCGGACGCCCCAGGGACGATGCGTGGAATCCTGGGCTTGCAGAGCGAAATCACAGGTGCTGTGTCGATCCGGTGAGTATTGCGTGGACATTTCTACCACATGGCAGGCGCTGCGTCGATTCCTCTGAGGGAGTCGGGCTGCGTCGTTCCGGCTTGGCCTGCGTCGATCCAGTAGGGCTGTGGGTCGAAGTTCCGGTCGCAACGCTGGCGCTGCATCGTTCTTCCGTTTGCGAAGTCGGGATGCGTCGTTCCGGTTCAGCATGCAGTGAATTTTTCACCGCAAGGCAGGCTGTGCGTCGTTCTTGGCAAGCGGTGCATCGAATTTTCACTGCACGGGCAGTCCAGTTGGAGGAGTGAAGTCTTTTTGGTCCTGAGACTTCAGGGAACAGGAGGCAAGATCTATACAAGCCCTTGGAGAGCACTCCTTCAGCACAGCAAGAGAGCAGCAAGGCAGCAGGTCAACAACAAGGCAGCAGTCTTTCTCAGAAAGCAGTCAAGTGAGTCCTTTGGGCTGGCGCGTAGGCTCTCATTATTTTAATGAGACTACTGGGTTTCGAGTGGCAGCATCGCCCTCGGTGTGGGAGACTGAGTCCAACCCACTGAAGGTGATATCTGTCGCTCAAATTTGGGTTCTGCTCTGGCTAACTAGCAGTGCCTCATCTCTACCCAAGGGCAGGGATGATTGGGCAGCCAAGCGCATGACATAAATGGTTTCTCAGGGAAGCCGTGGTCACTCAGGTCACATCCGTTTCTCTCAGTTACATTAGTCTCATATACATAATGACAAACAGAGGCAGTTTATGTTTCAATTAAATTTTTATGAAGCAACTGCATCTTATTTAGCAAAGCGTGAGCTGCAATAACCAGGATGACACAAAATAATAGGATTAAAATTGTGACGAAGAAAGTAAAGCATAAAAATAACGATACCATATTGTCACTAAAGTCAATAGACTAATTCCTACCTAGACTATAAGAGAACAGCGTGTTAAACTCTAAATCTGCCCTTTAGGTTCCCCTGGGAAGACATCATCCCCATACGTGAGCAAAGGCCTGAATTCTGCATTAGCGTCTGTAGCGAAGCATTTGGCGATCAGCATACAGTCATGGTTCTCTAGCTGGAATCTCCCTCTAACGTGTAAGGGACGAAAACAGCTGATATTCTGAGAAACTGTCCCTACGTAAGGATTTGTGTTTTCTACGAATGTCAGAGACTAAACTCATACCACGTTCACCGGCAACCTATCTTCCTATAGCCTTGGAAGAAGCACAGTGTGAGCAAGAATATCGTGTTTGAGAACAGAGTGCTGGACTAGGCAAAAACAGTCAGATAGAAGAAAATAAAACAAGACCGTGAAAGTCACTACTGTAAAAATAATAAAGCAGAGCTGAATAAAGCATATCTAGGTGAAAGTGCACAGCAGCAGGCCTAGTATGCTAAAATAATGTGCATGAAGCTTACTACTAAAATGGCTACACAACACCCTCCCCTTGTCGGTTGAAGGTGGTTCAAAGCCTAAATGTACATGAAACTATTAAAATGTCAATAATGACAAGTTAAAGGAACACATGAGCATATAAAAGGACAATTTAAAACTGTTAACATGTGACATAAAAGGACCGAATTTCAAGAGTCAGAGTTCTTTTTTGGAATTCCCAATCGACTCCGGGAAAATAGAGGACAGGAAATCTTCCACTTCGGCAGGTGTTAAAATTGGACAGTAGTCGCCAAGAAGGACCAAGGAGCATTCGTGTTCCATAGCCTGAGCCTCAGCCAAGGCGGCATTCTGTGGTGTGTCCATTGACGAGTTAAGAGCCACATCCTCCAGGAAGGGCAACTCGTAAGTAGCTTCTCGTAGCAAACGCACCCTCAACGCGCAAGTCTGGTAATGAGCCCTCAGCGAGAACATCAACAGATCAGCGTCCAAGGAAAGTAAGCGCTGCGTAGAAAGACAAACTTCCAGTGCATGTTCAAAAGTCCACCAGATGCACCAAAACACGGGCTGCACACAATGTAAAACCGCTCTGAATGACAGAGACCAGTCACACTCCAATTGCTCCAGGAGTGTTGCTCCAAAGTACTGCATCATGCGTTCACGACACAGCTGCGCTGATGGGAGTGCTTTCATTCCTCCTTGTTGGGGCGGGACAGCCATTGCGCATGAAAAATAGCAACAGCAAAACGCCAGTTAATAAAGCCATAGTTATTGGAAATCCCCCGAAAATACTTGAAAAAATTGAGTGGATGGCTGACGGTATTAGACCGACTATGGAGGAGAAGGTGTGAATGAAACCAGAACTAACAGCCTTAAAGAAATTTGCAATTCCAGTAGTGCTGGACGCATTAAATATTCGTCCCACGAGTTCACCAAAGTGTCTCGGAAAGTTGGTACTTAAAAGGGACTGCACCTGAAGTGCGTAGGTCTCGCGTGCAGATGTAAGAGCCACATGTTTTTGAAACAATAAAGCCTTGAGTCTGCTCAACTTGTCAAAATTCACTTTAGAAGTAGCAATGTGAGGCCAAATATCAGCTGCCTCTTTTATCTTAGTGGGAGGAAAAAGTACGTTCCCGCAGCATGTCACGATCTTAGAGACTGAAACAACATAAACTATTCGGGCTCGCATCCCACAACAGTCTTCACCATTGAGGAGAACATAGCTGACGTTTGAAAGCACATGGAACGTAGGTCTAATCAAGGGGACTGGAACTCCCTTCAGATGACAAGCTAAGTTCGCTGCAGACGCGTTGCACGCCCCATGCAATGACAGCTGTTTACAAACCATTAAATGGCTGACTGAAGTCTCGCATTCACTACCGCCAGGAAAGACTTCTTTCATGCCACTGAGACACTTGTACGAGAAGGGAAGCTCCCACACCTCATGGATGTAACTATCTCCCAGCTTTTCATATCTGCCTACCGGAATGTGTTTTAAACAGGAGGTGAATTGTAATGTGGAAATAGGCAGATTAATGACCCTGTGTATTAACCATTCAGCAGATGGTATTTCAGCCACAGCAAAAGGCAACTTTTCTAATTTCTCGATATTTAGCATGACATAAGTCGCTTCTTTCTTAGCCATTAGTTGTTGTTGTCCCTCTAACGTGTAAGGGACTAGGAAGTTTTTTTATAATATAACAGCTGATATTCTGAGAAACTGTCCCTATGTAAGGAAGTGTGTTTTCTATGAATGTCAGAGACTAAACTCATACCACGTTCACCGGCAACCTATCTTCCTATAGCCTTGGAAGAAGCACAGAGTGAACAAGAATGTCGTGTTTGAGAACAGAGTGCTGGCCTAGGCAAAAGCAGTCAGATAGAAGAAAATAAAACAAGACCGTGAAAGTCACTACTGTGAAAATAATAAAGCAGAGCTGAATAAAACATATCTAGGTGAAAGTGCAGAGGGGCAGGCCTAGTGTGCTCAAATAACGTGCATGAAGCTTACTACTAAAATGGCTACACAACAGGGCAGCCAGGCAGTTCTTCTTGGCAGGTTGAAGGTTCTGGTGCAGGGTTTCCTTCCCAGGTAGTGTCTAGTTTGGTAGGGTCAGTGGCCCTATTTAAATACCCAAATGTGCCTTTGAAGTGGGGGAGATTTCAAAGAGTGGCTTAGAAGTGTACAAGGTCCCCTTTCAGTTCCAACCTGTCTGCCAGGGTCTGAGTGGGGGGTGTGGCAGTCCTTTGTGTGAGGGCAGAATACTGTCCTTTGACATGTAAGTGTCAGGCCCTCCACCGTCCCAGCCCAGGAAGACCCATTCAGTATGCAGATGTGTGCATCCTGTGTTTGGGGTTGTCTGAGTGAATGCACAAGGGAGCTGTCAACTAAACCTAGCCAGACGTGGATTGGAAGGCACAGAAGGAATTGAGTGTAGAGAAATGTTCACTTTCTAAAAGTAGCATTTCTAAAATAGTAATATAAAATCTAACTTCACCAGTAAGCAGGATTTTCTATCACCATTCTGGCCATACTAAATATGACCTGGCTACTCCTTTCAGATCAGGATCTACCACTCAAACAGTATATGAGGGTAGCTCTAAGGCTAGCCTATGAAAGGAGCAGGCCTCACAGCAGTGCAAAAACGAATGTAGGTGTTTTACACTACCAGGACATATAGAATACACATGTTCATGTCCTGCCTTCTATCCACATAGCACCCTGCCCTATGGGCTACCTAGGGCCTACCTTATGGGTGACTTATATGTAGAAAAAGGGATGTTTAAGGCTTGGCAATTACTTTTAAATGCCATGGCAGGCCTGAGACATGGTTAGGGGGCTACTTATGTGGGTGGCAGAACCAGTGCTGCAGCCCACTAGTAGTATTTGATTTACAGACCCTGGGCACACATAGTGCACTTGACTAGGGACTTACAAGTAAATTAAATAAGCCAATTGGGTATGAGCCAATGTCACCTTGGTGTAAGGAGAGAGCATATGCACTTTAGCACTGATTAGCAGTGGTAAAGTGTGCAGAGTCCTAAAGCCAGCAAAAATGAGGTCAGAAAAATAGGAGGAGGAAGGAAAAATGTTTGGGGGTGACCCTGCAGAAGGGCCATTTCCAACATTACTCAATTACTTTCTTTATGCTCCCTTTTCCAAACACTATTTCCTTTACTTTTTACCATAAAACTTTACCCTATTTTCCCATCTCTTAATCAATTTTAAAAATTAGCTCATTTCAACATTAAATAATACAATCAAATTTAAACTTCCTTCTTCTCTTTTCTCTCTATATCATTCCTATATAACTCTTTTAATCTCTTTTTACCAAACAAATATTAATAACAAATTGCACATTACATCAACAAATTCTATATCAGCATTTATAATAAGTTGCTTAAAATATCCCTTATCATACTATCCAACCCCTTGTTCTTATATACTATTATACATCATATAAAGAAGCTCCTAGACTTCAAATAACATATAATATACTTTCACACAACCATAAACTAGCTTGCAATACATAAATTCATACATCAGAGTATTCTAATAACATCAAAGACATCCTTAAATCCCTATTTCAAATCTAACTTGAAGCAATTTTAAAAACCTAACTCTTTTTCTTCTACAAAAATGCTCTTACTTATTACCTTTTTATTTTTTTTCTTTCTTATCCTTCTCATGCTCTTCAAATGTTTTATATATTTCCTATCTTCTTTAAAACATACCTTATTTCTAACATTCATATCTTATATCTTTTCAACATTTTAGCCTTACTTTGTTTTATTTTCCTTCTTACCCTACATCACTCCTTCCTTTCTTTTATCCAGCTCACCTTCTCTTTGCTTAAATCCTTATCAAATCTTTTCCTTATATTCAAAAATTATTTGCTTTAATATTCCCCTCCTTATTTTATCCTTTCCTTGCCTTATCCTCCCTTTTCCATTCCTTATTTTAGTTTCTTTTTACCTTCAGTCCTTACTTATTTTTCACCTCTTCAATTTTCAGTTTTCTTAATTATCACACTTCTTACTTCTTTGATGTATTGAATTCCTTTTTTCTTCTTTATTTATATATTTTTAACATCCCGTATTCTTTTACTTGGTTCCTTTGTCATCTTACTTCCTTCACTCTTTCTATATTCTATCAATTCCTTCCTCCCTTTCCTCTTTCTTCCTTCCTCTACTTTATTCAATTTCACCTTATTTCCTTTATTTAATTTTTCATTACTCACATTCTTATCTTTATATTCCTCTCTTTCATATCTTTCTCTCATCTAATTTTTCACTCAAATATGTATCCATTAAAAACCATATAACTACAACAATAGGTTTACTAATAAAACCTTCAAATACATATTAAACTAATAGTTTTAATAAAACATAAAATATACATATTAAAAATAACTATCTATATGTCAATGCTTAACCATTTTGTCACACAGCCATACAATAATATCCAAGCCCTAATTCTGAAATACTATTAAACATCCTATAAATAAGCCTGATACTGGCAATATCATATAACACACTTTTTACAAAAAAAATAAACAAACTTTCAATACGCAAATTAGTACACCAGGATATTCTAATAAAATAGTAAACATCCTTAAATAGCTGGTGCAAAACCAGCTCCAAATACTTTGTAAGCTTAACTCGTTTTCCTTTACAAAAACCTATCTCTTACATATTACATGTCTTCTTCTCCTTCTTTCTCATCCTTCTCATTCCCTGCAAATCTTTTCACTTTTTCCTATCTTCTTCAAAATAATTCTTTAATTCTAACCTTTATATCTTCTATCTTTTCAACATTTTTACCTTTCTCTTGCTCATTTTCCTTCTCTGGTGAAGCTTGAGCTGCAGCCATCTCTGCTGAAATTTACCGTGAGATGGAAGCTTGTGCTGCTGTTACTGGTTTGGATCTGCTCTGAGTTTCTGTGAGAGCAGCTTCCACTGCTGCTGTTTTCTATGTGAGAGAGGATTCCACTATGATTCAGTGCAGTACTTGGTCTTTGTGAGGGAGGAGAGCTTGCCTACTACTGTATTTTTTTTTACTGGACATTTTGGGCAGAGATGTGTGTGTGAGTTTTGGGCTCCGTTGTTTTCCAAATCCCGTACATGTTGTGTGCGGGAGGAACTTGCACTCTCTCTGGTGTTGCATGTGATATATATATAACCAGGGAAGTCTGGGCTGCAGCTGCTCTACCTTTTCTGCATGGCTGAAGCTTTCATAGCTGATTCCTGTAAGGTGCCCATTCTGTTACTTTGAGGAAAGCTTCTTCTACTGTTGCTTACGCTACCATTATGAGAGGACCATTAACAGCTGCAGCGGGTGGGGGTGTCTGTGGGTGTCAACATTACTGTTCCGCTTTCATTTGTTTTGTATGAATGAAACATGCACTGCAGCCTTCTGAGCTCCTGCTGTACTTGAGATGGAAGCTTGTGCTGCAGTTACTGGGTGGGATCTGCTCTGAGGTCCTCTGAGAGCAGCTTCCACTGCTACACTATTGATGCAGTGCGGTACTTGATCTATGTGTGGGAGGAAAGCTTTCACTGCTATTAACTGTGCTATGTTTTCATGTATTTGTGTCTCTTTAAAAAAACATTTACTGCTGCTGGAAAAGACATTCATACTGCTGGTGATCTCACTGCACATGTTCAGAGAGAGAGAGTGTGTGTGTGTGTGTGTGTGTGTGTGTGTGCTGGGCCGTGCACTGAAACTCAACACACTGCACATGTTCTGTGTATGTTAGTGAAAATCACGTCTTCGATATACAAAGCCAAAACAATTGGCTAGGGCAATGGTTCTTTTTCACTTTTTCTCACCCAAAACTTTGCCTCAATCACTTGTGACCCCTGATAGACCCAAGGTCTTCTATTTCAACAGTGCATTCATATATATAATTCCAGTAGATAGACAAGGAGGCTGGAAAAGAAACAGAGAGATTGAAGATTGTTATATAGATTAATAAACATTGAAAAATCATTTTGAATGTAGTTCCAAATGGTGCAGAGTACAAATCTTTCAAGGCAGAACTACACCATGGAAGATGCTTTTTAACAATCACAACAAAGTATTCAACAAATCCTTAACTCACCTGCATGTTCCATTGTACAGCAGCCAACCTGTGGGGCAGGCCCAGGAGAATAACTCTGAAGGATAAAGGTACAGTGAGAACAACAAACAACAACACTAATATTGGGTCAGAAGTGAAGCCTCAGGGGCTCTAACCAGGAACTCAAACCACATTCTGTTTTTGATGGCAGTGCCTCGAGGGCACTAAGTTGAAGCATGGGAGCTTCTAACTTCATGATCCGCTGACCTGAATGTATATTTTGTGCAGTTACTCATTACAGTGGCCCTGCAAGGTCAGCAGCCTGTCCCAGTATAACTTGTTTCCCTTTAAAGGAATTAGTTCTCATCAGAATACAATCCAACATAGCCATAGTTACCAGCTCCTTTATCCAGGTACTCAGGAAAAATACCATTAACACCTTCCAAGGGCTGGGCCTAATCCATACCCCCCTGAAAATCATGCCCTCTAAAAACAGAATTCCTGTAATCGCCAACAGCATCAAGCGTCAACTGGCAAAACCCTGGCTCAACAACACGAACTTGGACGTATTCATACAGCAAGTTTCATTCATTGTCAAGTCACTCGAATATGTCTAGGACCTCACCTACAAGGTACACATTCCCAGGAATAAAAAAGTACCTATTATCAGCTTTTTCTTTGAATCTAAAGAAAGTGAAGTATTTCCTCCCAGGAGGTGACTTCGGAACTAAAGGTCAAGCCTTCGCCCTCTTGTGTCTGAGTGGAGGCGACAATCTGCTCCACAGACTCCCACATTTCCACCAAGGGCATTCCCCACAACAGAACACTCCTTATCAAGAGCCTTAGGATTTAAGAGCATATCACCCCACTCTCATGAAAAATCTTTCAGAGAAGCTCACCATACCCAATGCACCTCAGCACACCCAGCCAGAACAACACTGGACTGGAGTCTAAAGAGCAAAACTGAAAATCAGAGCAATAGGTCAATTTCATCCCAACACCATGGATAGTAAAGATCCCAGCATCCCCCAGGACTATCAAAAGGAGATCTTTGGAAGGTGCACAGTAGTCTGATGGCTGTATGCTTTGTTACAAATACTTGTGTCAGGCCTCTGTTTCTTCTCTCAATCCCTGAGCCTTCCACACTACATCTCAGATCGTTTAACCTCAAAACCAACTCTGTGGATCGACGCACAATTTTCCTATAGACAACTATGTAATTTGCCGAGTGGTGAAACAATGCACTTGGTTAGTGTAGTTTATATTGAAGCTTGTTTTTGTATTTTTATTTCTAATGTGATTTGTTAAGTACCATATTCTCTGAAAGGCATCTTGGATCTTTTGGAAGCAGAACGCTAAACTAGTCCTCTTGCGCCCGACAAATATCAGTTTGGAAACATTTTTAAAGCTTTTCTGAAACAGGATTGGCTATTTCAGAAATTCCTTTTCAGACCTACCAGAAAAATTTTTTGGATTATTGTTGAATATTTTTGCGAATGTGTGGTATAAAAAGTAACAATGGTCCCATTTTGTAAAGAAGGTTCTTTATGGGGGGGTCCCTACGATGCTCACTTGCTCATTCAGCATAGGTCTGGCATTCAAAATTGCGAGGCCTACTTGTGACTCTCATTTGTCTCTAGCACAGGACATATTCTGGTCCATGCTAGAGTACTTACCTCCAAAACCAGTGCCAGAGGTTCTCTCTTTGCACTTGTTGCACTTGATGTACTTCATTGCCTGGCTGAGATTGCTCTCCAATTGTACCAACTTTTCCTGGGTGTGCTGGGCTCTTGGAGTCACTACTGAATCTAAGAAGATTGCTGAAGGGAGTATAAGTGATTTGAACTACATTTAATTTAAAAGGATATTATTTAATGCCAAATAATCTCTGATACATAGAAAATAAGTATTAATTAGGAAAGGGGTAAAAACTCTATTAAACAAAAGTACAGTGAGGGAGCAACAAAATGGACAGGAAGGACGATTTGATAACATTAATTTGATTACATTGTCCACAAGCAGAATCAGAGGAGACTTTGGGAAAGTGTAATTTCCTAGTAATTCATTACATCACTGTGAATGTTTTCAAAGACTGTGAATCTTACTTACAGAGTATTAAACAAGTAATCAACGTAGCAAGCATGAGAAGGCTGATCACCAGCCCAAATCCACCAAATTCTTTGTTGACAGCATCTTCTTGTCCTCGGTCTTTGTCATAGCTAAGAAACAAAACATTGTATCGAGTACTTGGTCACTTTAGGCCAAATTCACAAAAAAAGATCCCTTGTGTCCAAATCAGAACACTTCCATACACTGACACCTGGAACACGTCACTGTTTACCTGCTAAGTTTTCTTTGTAGAGTGTAATATGTTATGTATTACCATTGTTAAGCGTGGGGTGGGCATGACTCAGTGAAAGTGAAGCCTTGATTGGTTCCAGATGCCCCACCCTTCCACCGGCAATGGTAACCAATAGCATCTTACCTGCAGTAGATCGGCATGTGTGGTTTAGACCACATTATTTATCATGTGAAGCAGATGCTCACTGCTGTTGTAAGTGGTCCAATTTATCAGCATGCTGGCATTTGTAACTCTTGGAAAAGTTTTTTTTTTTTATCTCAACTAAATAATGTCAAACAACATGTTTGGAATTAACTTGAAATGATAATAATAGACATATAAATGTAGACCGTGCTAGCTAGTAAAAGAAGAATGTCCACGTGTTCCAGCGTGTGCCTTGTTCACATGCGAACAGTCAAGAAAGACCTACTCATTATCACATTAAACATTGGAGAAATAGTTTATGTAGTTAGTCATTATGTTAGAAAGGGCAATACACCTAGAGGAATAACAATTGCAACTCATCTCGAATTGTATATCAATATCCGTTTGTTGTTTGAGGAATTCATGATAAAACCACTCTCAATTTTTTCAAATCCAAGTCTAAATGTGGCTCTTCAGTTGGGTGCAGCTTGGTTGCAGTCAGACAGTGGACACAGGATTCAAGTCTAGGCATACCTATCATACTTAGGAGGTCACAGTGAAAATACAAAAAAGTCATGAATGGAATGCTTTAATTAATGTCAGCCATTGGTAATTACTCTAAGTCGCATAGCAGTACATCATTTTTTTGCTTACCATGCCACAGCGGAGTAGACCCAGCCATATTCAAATCAGTTTTGATCCTGGTCCAATTAGAACAGTCAAGTCTGAAAAGCCAAGTCAGATCCTTTCCGAACCAGAACGCAATCAGCCGAAGACCCAAAACCCAGGGTGAAACTGACCTCAAGTTGCTTGTATTCAGGTTCAGGGAGGACCTGGCCCACTCTTTTTTTGTGTACTTTGGCTCACAATTGGAGCAAAGGTTAAAAGTACAGCATTTTGCACTTTTACATGTGTTCTTCTACATTTTGGGGGTCATTCTGACCCTGGCGGTCATTGACCGCCAGGGTCAACGACCGCGAGAGCACCGCCAACAGGCTGGCGGTGCTCTCAAGGGCATTCTGACCGCGGCGGTTTGGCCGCGGTCAGAAAGGGAAAACCGGCGGTCTCCCGCCGGTTTTCCGCTGCCCTAAGGAATCCTCCATGGCGGCGCAGCTTGCTGCGCCGCCATGGGGATTCCGACACCCCATACCGCCATCCTGTTCCTGGCGTTTCGGCCGCCAGGAACAGGATGGCGGTATGGGGTGTCGTGGGGCCCCTGGGGGCCCCTGCAGTGCCCATGCCAATGGCATGGGCACTGCAGGGGCCCCCGTAAGAGGGCCCCACAAAGAATTTCAGTGTCTGCTTAGCAGACACTGAAATTCGCGACGGGTGCAACTGCACCCGTCGCACCCTTCCCACTCCGCCGGCTCCATTCGGAGCCGGCTTCCTCGTGGGAAGGGGTTTCCCGCTGGGCTGGCGGGCGGCCTTCTGGCGGTCGCCCGCCAGCCCAGCGGGAAACACAGAATCACCGCGGCGGTCTTCGGACCGCGGAGCGGTGTTCTGGAGGGGGAACTCTGGCGGGCGGAGAGTTAGAATGACCCCCTTTGTGTTTTGCAAATGTGAATGTCTCAAGGCTTCGGAACCAGCCAACTCACTTTTTCTCAACATCCCCCACCAACTACCTCTGAAATCTTTCACCTTCTAATCTTCGACCTTTATCTAAGGCATGTGTCAATCAGTGGTCATAGTGTTTCCTGTAACTTTTCGGTGGGGAGTGGAGGAATTATACTTAGTCATTTGAGAGAGACCAATTTTGCAAGTCACTGTGGCCCTCATTCTGACCTTGGCGGGCGGCGGAGGCCGCCCGCCAAAGTCCCGCCGTCAAGTTACCGTTCCGCGGTCGAAAGACCGCGGTGGTAATTCTGACTTTCCCGCTGGGCTGGCGGGCGGTCGCCTTCAGACCGCCAGCCAGCCCAGCGGGAAAGAGGCTTCCACAATGAAGCCGGCTCGGAATCGAGCCGGCGGAGTGGAAGCTGTGCGACGGGTGCAGTTGCACCCGTCGCGTATTTCACTGTCTGCGCAGCAGACAGTGAAATACATGTAGGGGCCCTCTTACGGGGGCCCCTGCAATGCCCATGCCAGTGGCATGGGCACTGCAGGGGCCCCCAGGGGCCCCGCGACCCCCCCTACCGCCATCCGGATCTCGGCGGTCCGACCGCCGGGATCTGGATGGCGGTAGGGGGGGTCGGAATCCCCGCGGCGGTGCAGCAAGCTGCGCCGCCGCGGAGGATTCAATGGGGCCGCGGTACACTGGCGGGACCCCGCCAGTGGTGCCGGTCCGACCGCGGCTTTACCGCCGCGGTCGGAATCCCCATTGGAGCACCGCCGGCCTGTCGGCGGTGCTCCCGCGGTCCTCCGCCCTGGCGGTCAAAGACCGCCAGGGTCAGAATGACCCCCTGTGTCAGTCTGCAATCTCAAATAGAGAACTGGGGAGAAACCCGGTCTGTCCAATGTATAGCAGTATGAAGTTTGCGTCTCCTAATCAAGATATGATGGTGAAGATCCAGCTATTGAGACTGAGTAGGACCTATCCATCTCCCTCTCCTGATGGCTCCACATCTTCATCCAGTCGAGAGGGGCATCAAACACACTTCTCTGATTGCTTCCTATATACGATGTACTGTTCCAATTGACAAATAGGACTAGAAAACTAAAATGGCTCCTGAATAGACAAGTATGATGTTGGGAGATACACAGCTTCACCTATTCTATCTTATTTGTGATGCACAAAGATTGTACTATAATTATAATTGAACCCAAATAGCGCTTGCTTCCCTTGACAAGGCACAAAAGTGCTTTACGCAGGCAGCACGCTCCGCCAAAACCTAAAGCTAGTGGTTGATCGGTTATTGGTCACTGTTTAATTGGAATATTTACACAAAAGAAGAAGAGGAACATCAGCTTGCTAATACTTCTTTCCTACAATACAGTCATTACACAGCAGTGTAGCTAAGCTTCTCAGACCTATGGCGAGGCCTGTTATGAGTGTATATTTAAATCACAACAATTGGTTCTTGAAACCCCTCACCCACAATCAGTGTCATGTGTCATCATTGAGCTCTGTATCCCACAGTGTTTCTGTTGGGATGGGTTCAGCCACTTGAATGGGAGCACTTACACTTTTGCGTTAGGGGACCTGAGGTAACTGAGGGATAGGAAATACAATTGTCTTCAAAACAACGCCTGTATTTTATTGCTTTTAGGTTCTTTTCTGAAGAACTTTAAAGATAGACACTAGTAGATGGTAAATTAATAATTGCCTAAAAAGGTCAGGTAACTTTCATCAGGACTGAATTATTGCCTACGTGAGGCAACAATTTGAAGTTTTAAGTCAAGGTCAATTTGTCATTGCAGAGTTTTAGGAAAATAAAGGAGGCGTTTTGAGATTGCACGCAATCTGACGAAACAAAATGATTTGCTGGTGGGATAATGCTATATTAGGGACTTTTGATAAGCACTATCATTAGGTGAAGAGTCTATCCACGTCTAAGTTTCACTCCTACACTATTTCGGCAAGTATAGGTGTTCAGATCAGAGGTTGGAAATGTAGCGTAAAGCCTGGACTCATATGTAGGGAAATATCGCGAGCTTTAGGCTTTGCTCTAAGGAAGAAGCATCAACTTTAATGTCATAGCAACATGAGCGAATATTTAGGGCAAATAATAGAAATGCCAGAAAAGTGATTCTTCAAATCCTGGAGAGGATGTTCTCTGATGTTGACTCCTAAAGTTTGGCTCACACTATTAGCTACAAAATATAAATGGGCTCCATTTTGGATGACACATGATATGGCTGAGGATAGCTTCAGCGGACAGTGGAAATATTTTATCTGCATTTCTGTGCCTGGGGAATGGAGACCCAAACACCGAAGTGACTAGGATGAAAAAAGGGCCACCATTAGAAATTCCATTACAATTTTGTTAGCAACAGACTGCATATTAGTCCTTCATGACCACCGCCATTCTGTGGACTGTATGGGTATGGATTTGACTGCAGTTTCTGTTGTTCAATGTTAGGACGTGTCTAGGCCAGGCCTGCTCTTTCAAGGTTTAAAAGAGTGACTCCATAGTTGGCCAGTCACTGTAGCAAGAGTGTTCTTCCGTTTCCACATGGGGCTACAAAAAGCAGTGGGTGTGCTCCCGATACTCACCATCAGTCCCATATTGAAGACCCCATCACCAGCACTTCCACTTCCTGTGTCAGTGCCCCACCACCTGATCTCTGCACCATCCTTCCCTAATGGACCACACCATCATCCCCACCAAACCTCCTTTCTTCCGAGTCCCTGCTCGATCTTCAGAGCTCAAGCAACTGCTCCAAACCCTAGTCCCCAGTACTATCCACATTGTATGCCATATGCATGCGGTTGAAGTGACTGCTAGAAAAACTTGGAAATGCATATAAAAAAAATGCAAACTGATATTGCTGGCTTCTTCAGCCATATTTGGAGAAGGATCCTTGGCACGGTTTCCACATATTTTGCTGAAAACATCATGTAAACTGGCTTTTAAAAAAATAATTTTCCTGCAAAAATAAATGAGAGCTTTTCTTCAGAGATTTACTCAAAATACCTTTAGAACTTTGTAGTTTTATGAAGTTGCAAAATGATGGCATTTAACCATCAGAAGGCTTCTAGTAATAAATATTTTTTCGTGGGAAAGACCAGCACAGACCCTGAAACCTAAGGCTTTCCCCACAATTAAATGTTCCTTGTTTGCTAAGCCCGCCTTCCCTTCCAAAAGCTATCACTTTCTGCATCTCCTCACAAGGCCCCTCAAATCATCTTTAGCTGGCCTACCAAAGCTTTCATCAGCTGCATTTGTAGACTATAGGAACCTTCTACACTAAGGCCCTCATTACAACATTGGCGTTAAAAGGCACTTACCGCCGCGCAGAAGACCGCCAACACACCGCCGCGGCCGTGGAATTCCGTCACAGCTAATATGACTCACAGTTCGGAATCCGCCAAAATCTAGACACCCACACAAGTCTGCCTCACCAAAGGTCAGTGATAAACTGGCGAAAACAAAACCTCCACCATCACGCCAACAGAAATACGCCCACACTATCACGACACACGAATCCACGCTCAAAATACACACACTTTTACAAAACACATCCACATTGGACAATTCAAAATGCACACACCTGATACACATACACACACCACTCCCACACACCCAGTACAATATAAAACACACACCCACATCACCCACAAACCCCTACGACCAAAAATTCAGAAAGAAGGCCAGAGAGAGACAGCACCAGCAAGAACAACAGCATCCACAGGCACACAACACCATCACCCACAGAACTTCCACGCACCTCACACAACACACCACTACATATCAGCACACTTATCACCACACACTCCACCCCACACATCACCTACACCACCCCATGGCACGGCAAAGACACCCCAGGTTCTCGGAGGAGGAGCTCAGGGTCATGGTGGAGGAAATCATCCGGGTAGAGCCACAGCTATTCGGATCACAGGTGCAGCACACCTCCATTGCAAGGAAGATGGAGCTATGGTGAAGAATAGTGGACAGGGTCAACGCAGTGGGACAGCACCCAAGAAATCGGGAGGACATCAGGAAGAGGTGGAACGACCTACGGGGGAAGGTGCATTCCGTGGTCTCAAGACACCACCTGGCGGTTCAGCGGACTGGCGGCGGACCCCCACCTCCTCACTCACAACTAACAACATGGGAGGAGCAGGTCTTGGCGATTCTGCCTCCTGAGGGCCTCACAGGAGTAGGTGGAGGAATGGACTCTGGTAAGTCCAAACTTAACTATTACATCCCCCTCCCTACCTGCATGCCAGCACATACCCCCTCCCTCACCCTCACCTCCAGCACTCCAACTCCTCACATATGTCCCAACATCACAAACCACCCATCCCAACACCAAGCCCTGCATGCAACAACAAAGCATGGACACCCATCACAAAAGCATGCCCACTGCACATACCCATACAACCCCCTAAACCATCATCAAACAAGGTCCCACGCAGGAATGCAAGCACTGGGGTACACGGTCACCCACCCATTGCACACCATGCCACACACAGATGTAATAACTATCCATTTATACCCCTGCAGGACCCCTACCCAACGTCACCGGACAGGAGGGTCCACACATGTCCACACCACCAACAGAAGAGGCCCACAGTGATGACAGCAGCTCTGTCCAAGTGGATCTAGATGACCAGCCCGGCCCATCGGGGACCTCTGGACAGTCGGTTCCCCTCACCCAGTCACAGGCCACCACAGACCTTCCCCCCTCTGGAAACACCAGCAGAGCACCCACCCAGAGGGCCCATACCTCCGTCCCCAGGACACGTCAATCTGCTGTGTGTCCACCACTACAGGGAACCCAGGCTAACCCACCACCCCAACAACAACAGGGACCTGGGGGCAGTGGCAGTGGGCACACGGTCCAGGGGACGGAGGCCCAGGAACACAGGGGAACTGGGAGGGCTGCTGTGCAACAGGGGGCGGACAGGCCAAGGGAACCCACTCTCCACGAGGCCCTCTCCTCCATCATGGGAGCCTACCACCACTCCCAGGAGATGATGGCAACGGTACTGGCCAAGTTTCAGGAGACCCAGCGCCTGCAGGAGGAACAGTATATGGGCTTCAGGGAGGAACTCAGAACCATCAGCCCCACCCTGGGCACCATCGTAGGGGTGCTGAAGGAACTTGTGAACACCAGGAGGGACACTGTGGCACTACAAGGGGCCCCTGACACTAGCATGGACGATGAACTGCCCACCACCTCCGCCGGCGCTAGTGGACAGGACGCCCCACCACAGGACCACCACACCAGCACCCCACCCCCTGCAGAGGGAGAACCACCCCGCAAACGGTCCCTGAGATCCAAGAACAAGACAGAGCACGATGCCAAGACCCCGCCAAGAAATGAGACCACCCTGATTGTCATCCTACTGTCCCACTTTGTCACCCTGTCCATACTTAAACTGCCCCAGCTCCACTTCCTATGCCCATATGGGCAATGCACCTGTGAGACTAATAGACTGGACTCTGCCATGGACATTCCTCCGCCATCACCCCTCACCATTTCACTACCCCCTCCAATATTCAGCACTTAAATAAACACCCTTAAAGCACAAAACAATCTGGAGTCTGTCTGTGATTTCGAAATAGTGTATTAGCAATTACAGTGACAAAATTCTCTTTCAATTGTAATGTCAACATACCAATGTCACACAGCTGTAGTCCATGAGGAATCTAAGCAGATGTCACACAGTGGGACCCACATCTGTGAAATCGTAAGGGAAAGTGACAACTCAGTGACCATACACTGGGTGAAAACGACAGACAGTAGAGAGGTAGTAGTGTTAAAGTACATGTAGTAGGCAGGTCTGTACTCTTACCTGTGTCTCACTGGAAATATTGCTGGATCACTGAGTCCCTGTTCATGTCCTCTTCCTCTGCTTCCTCGTCTTCACTGTCCACAGGCTCCACAGCTTCCACAACACCGCCATCTGGACCATCCTCCTGCATAATAGGCACCTGTTGTCGCAAAGCCAAGTTGTGAAGCATACAGCAGGCCACGATGATGTGGCACACCTTCTTTGGTGAGTAGAATAGGGATCCACCTGTCATATGGAGGCACCGGAACCTGGCCTTCAGGAGGCCGAAGGTCCGCTCGATCACCCTCCTAGTTCGCCCATGGGCCTCATTGTAGCGTTCCTCTGCCCTTGTCCTGGGATTCCTCACTGGGGTCAATAGCCATGACAGGTTGGGGTAACCAGAGTCACCTGCAAATGGCGAGGGACAACTGTTAGACACGCACTAACCTGTAGGGATATCCCCAGACCTAGACAACCATTCCCACTGTCTTGCTTCCAGGTGCTCACCTAATAGCCACACACGGTGCCTCTGGAGTTGACCCATCACATAAGGGATGCTGCTATTCCGCAGGATGTAGGCATCATGCACTGAGCCAGGGAACATGGCATTCACATGGGAGATGTACTGGTCTGCCAAACATACCATCTGTACATACATTGAATGATAACTTTTCCTGTTTCTGTACACCTGTTCACTCCTGCGGGAGGGGGCAAAGCCACATGTGTCCCATCAATGGCACCTATGATGTTGGGGATGTGTCACAGGGCATAGAAATCACCTTTCACTGTAGGCAAATCCTCCACCTGAGGAAAAACGTGTAGCTCTGCATGTGTTTCAGAAGGGCAGACAACACTCTGGACAATACGTTGGAAAACATAGGCATAGGCTGGGACATCCCTGATGCTATGGCCACTGTTGTTTGAAAAGACCCACTTGCAAGGAAATGGAGCACTGACAGCACCTGCACTTGAGGGGGGATTCCTGTGGGATGGCGGATTGCTGACATCAGGTCTGGCTCCAACTGGGTACGCAGTTCCTGGATTGGAGCATGGTCAAGCCTGTATGTGATAATCACATGTCGCTCCTCCTTTGTCGACAGGTCCACCAACGGTCGGTACACCGGAGGATGCCACCATCTCCTCACATGTCCCAGCGGACGGTGCCTATGAAGGACAACAGCGAGCACAGAGTCAAACAACTCAGAGGTACGTACCCACAGTTTACCCAGAACATCATTCATACACAAAAGGTGGCCTGTATGTGTGTTGAGTCTAGGCCTAGGTATGTGTGACGCAGTTGAAAATGAAGCCATGTGGGCCCCTAAAATGGCGGCTGCCTGACCTCTAAAGTGGGACAATGGATGTGAGGTAACTGCGCTTTCGTTGTACACCGTCGCGGCATGCGGTCGAAGACTGCGGCGCAATGCTGCATTGGTTAACATTGGACCCTATGGGTCCCAAGAGCCAATGACAATGTACGCCGGCGGTGACGGTACGCACCGCAGCGGACGTGACCGCCATTTTCTATCTGTTCAATCACTCGATACCTGATCTTTGACAGGAGAGGACCTACACTGCAAGTGCTGCTGTGACCTCGGTCTGGAAGAGACAATGACTCGAGTGTCTGGTGAAAAGGCCCCTGCCTTCACATCGGAGGAGTTGGAGAAACTCGGGGATGGGGTCCTCCCCCAGTACACGCTACTCTACGGTCCTCCAGACAAACAGGTAAGTACACAGGGAGCATGTTGTATGGGCTATGCCTGTGTGGAGAGGGCTGGATGCAAGAAGGAAGGGGGGAGAGTGCTGCGTGCATGAAAGACAGTAAATGCATGTGCCACATGGCAAGGGTAGGGATGGGGGCCAATCAGTTTGACGGTGCAGTTGGTAATTACTTACTCTTCCCCCTGTACATTTCATGTAGGTCAGCGCCCACCAGAAAAAAGACATTTGGGGTGCCATCATCAAGGACGTCCGGACCCTGGGGGTCTACCACAGACAGAGCACCCACTGCCAGAAAAGATGGGAGGACATTCGCCGCTGGAGCAAGAAGACGCCTGAGGCTCGGCTGGGGATGGCCTCCCAACGTGGGAGGGGTGCCCGTCGCACAATGACCCCCCTGATGTTCAGGATCCTGGAGGTGGCCTACCCAGAGTTGGATGGGCGCTTGAGGGCATCACAGCAGCCACAAGGGGGTGAGTACACTCTCATTCTGCTGACATTGCGTGCAGTGGAGGTGTCTGGGTGGGGGAGGTGGGCTGTGAGTTCCCCTAGGCCAGGGCGAGTTCCGTAGGCAAGGTCCCTCCGTAAGGCAGGCCATGTGGCACCCCACCCCACCTCTGTAGAGTGCCAAGTACATCTAGTCATGCCTCTGTGTCATCTATGTGTGCAGATGTCGTCCATAGCTTTGTAGGCCATTTCCCAGGAATTGAACAGTGGAGCTCAAGAGCGCGGCGTAGTGCAGGGGGCTTCTGTGTCAGTCGCGTCCGCCAACATAGCGGTAATGCATGCACTCAACATGTCTTTCTTCTGTCGTCCCCCCCCCCTTTTGTGGTCTCCCTGTTCTTGTGTGCATTAGCATCATCAGGCGGAGGAGCAGTGGCACCGGAGCACCAGGGGGCTGCATCCCACATGGCCATGGAGGGCCACACTACGGACTCGGACTTCACCAGTGGGACGGAGGGTGAGGGGAGCTCCACGGCGGGGACAGGAGCTGACACCAGTGACACGGACTCGTCCTCTGATGGGAGCTCCCTTGTGGTGGCAGCAACATCTGTGCCACCCCCATCTACAGGTACAGCCGCCACCCCCGTTCCAGCACTGCCTTCCCAGAAGCCCCTCAGCCTTTGCCCCGTGCCCGCTCACACGGGAGGGTGGGCATCACCTTCGCCCCAGGCACCTCAGGCCCTGCCCCAGTCACCCCTGCTGCCCTCAGTGAGGAGGCCATTGACCTCCTCAGGTCCCTCACTGTTGGGCAGTCTACCATTTTGAATGCCATTCAGGGTGTAGAAAGGCAGTTGCACCAAACAAATGCTTTCCTGGAGGGCATTCATTCTGGTCAGGCGGCCCTTCAGTGAGCTTTTCAGACTCTGGCCTCAGCACTGATGGCAGCCGTTGTCCCTGTGTCTAGCCTCCCCCCTCCAACTTCCTCCACCCCGACCCAATCCCCTGTACCTCAGCCTATCCCAAGCACAACTACAGACCAGCATGCACACACGTCAACACACAAGGGAAGCTCAGGCAAACATAAGCACCACACATCCCACAGGCACTCATGCAAGCATCACACACATGCAGACACACCAACATCCACTGCCTCCACTGTGTCCCCTTCCTCCTCGTCTCCCTCCTCCCTCCCAGTCTCGTCTACACTGACACCTGCATGCACTATCTCTACAGCCACTACGTCCCTCTCCAGCACACCCACCACCACACCCCGCTCACGTGCAGTCACCACCCCCACTACCATTCACACGTCCCCTGTGTCCTCTCCCAGTGTGTCTGTGACGCCCCCTCCCAAGATACACAAACGCAGACACACACCCACCCAACAGCCATCCACCTCACAATAGCCTCCAGCGCATGCACCTTCACCCAAAGTCACCAAACGAACACCTCCTACAACCACCAACTCTTCCTCTACTCCCAAACCCCCTCCAGCTACCCGTCCCAGTGTGTCCCAAAAACTTTTCCTGTCCAACCTTGACCTCTTTCCCACACCTCCCCCACCCCGTCCATCTCCTAGGTCCCGAACTAGCACCTCAGCCACAACATCTCCGGGACCAGTGGTGTCTGTAGTCACTGGAATCTGGAGGGCACCGGCCACCAGGGCAGCCAGTGTGGCACGGAGCCACAGCACAGACAGTCCCCCACCTGTGAAGCATCAGAAGTTGGCCAGTGCCCGGCGGGAGAGGGGGAAGACTCCAGTCACCAAAGCTGCTCCCAGGGGTCCTGGTGGGAGTGTGGAGTCAGCTTTGACACCATCCAAGGTGGGGAAGGGCCACAAGAAACCCGGCAAGTGTGGGAAGAGCAGCATGGCAGAGAAGACTGCCATCATCCCCGCTGCCCAGGAGGCCACCTCCAGCACCAGCCCAGCTGCCCAGGACAGGCCCGCCAGCACAAGCCAGCTGCCCAGGACCGGACTGCCAGCACAAGCCCAGCTGCCCAGAAGGGGACCGCCAGCACCAGCCCAGCTGCCCAGGACAGGCACGCCAGCACAAGCCCAGCTGCCCAGGACCGGACCGCCAGCACAAGCCCAGCTGCCCAGAAGGGGACAGCCAGCACCAGCCCAGCTGCCCAGGACAGGCACGCCAGCACAAGCCCAGCTGCCCAGAACCGGACCGCCAGCACAAGCCCAGCTGCCCAGGACCGGACCCCCAGCACCAGCCCAGCTGCCCAGAACAGGCCTGCCAGCACAAGCCCAGCTGCCCAGGACAGGCCTGCCAGCACAAGCCCAGCTGCCCAGGACCGGACCGCCAGCACAAGCCCAGCTGCCCAGGACCGGACCGCCAGCACAAGCCCAGCTGCCCAGGACGGACCGCCAGCACCAGCCCAGCTGCGCAGGACAGGCCCGGCAGCACCAGCCCAGCTGCCCAGGACAGGCCCGCCAGCACAAGTCCAGCTGCCCAGGGGGGGGCCGCCAGCACCAGCCCACCTGCCAAAGAGGCCACCGCCAGCACAAGCCCCGCTGTGCCATGAAGGACCGCCAGCAAAAGTCCCGCTGGGCCATGAAGGACCGCCAGCAAAAGCCCCACTGGGCCATGAAGGACCGTCCCTACAATGGAGACCACCATCTCAAGCACCGCTGAACAGGGCACCGCCATCTCAAGCACCGCTGAACAGGGCACCGCCATCTCAGCCCATCTCAAGCACCGCTGAACAGGGCACCGTCATCTCAAGCCATGCTGAACAGGGCACCGCCATCTCAAGCACCGCTGAACAGGGCACCGCCATCTCAAGCACCGCTGGCCCATGAGCGGCAAGGGCACTGACGCAACTGAGTCCGTCACGGGGTGAATGATGCACTCTGGGCACCATGCCCCCTCCAGAACCAGTGGAGACTGTCATCCACTACCTCTGTCCTTAGCAGGATGAAGCACTCTGGGGACCAATGCCCCCCCCAGAACCAGTGGAGACTGTCATCCACTACCTCTGTCCTTAGCAGAATGAAGCACTCTGGGCACCATGCCCCCTCCAGAAACCAGTGGAGACTGTTATCCACTTTGCACTCCCCAGGATTGAACAGTGGGCAAACCACCCACTGTAGAGACTTGAGAGACTGTGGCTTTGCACTCCCCAGGATGTAACAGTGGGCAACCTACCCACTGCAGAGACTTGAGAGACTGTGGCTTTACACTCCCCAGCATTGAACAGTGGGCAACCCACCCACTGTAGAGACTTGAGAGACTGTAGCTTTGCCCTCCCCAGGATGGAACAGTGGGCATGTGGCCCCCTCGTGGATTTGGCGTTGTGCACTCAAGCGGCTGAGGTGCCCCCCCTTTCCCTCCCCCTGAGGTGCCTGTTTAGTTGCTCTCTGATGCCCCTGCAGTGTTCTCTCCATCATGGTCGTGGATCTAGTGTGGGCCTCGCCCATACCGTGTGGTACCAGTGTTCCACGGACTTTATTAGAGCACTACCTGGACTACTATGCTTGGTATATATTTTGTACATGGTGTATATATATATATTTCTGCCTACTTGCTTTTAATATATTACAGTGGTTACACTCATTTTCTATTGTCTTTGCATTCTTCCAGGGGGTTTGGGGGGTGTAACTGTGATGTATTGATATGCTTTAGTGTGTGTTTTGTAGTGGGTGGGGGAGTTGCGTGTGTGTGTCCCTGTTTTTGCCTCCCCTGTGTCGTAGGTGCAGTACTCACCGTGGTCTTCGCCGCCGGCGTTCGTGCTCCTGGTAGAGGAGCAGGAAGACTATTGCAGGGAGAATTTGGAGTTCCGGATCCATGGCGTCCTCGTGGGGTGTGTAGAGGTGAGCGTTTTTCCTTCTGGATTCCTGTTTCTGCCATGTTTTTATCCGCGGTGAATCCGCCCCAGAAAAGGTGGCGGATTGGCCTGTCATAATAATGTGGGCGGTACATTGTCTCCCGCCTGTCTGTTGGCGGTGACCGCCGTGCTGTTTGTTTGTACCGCCGTGGCGATCGGAGTGTTAAAGTGGCTGTCTTTGTTGGCGGTTTCCGCCACGGTCGTAATTGCAATTCTTTCACCGCCGGCCTGTTGGCGGTCTTACCGCCGCTTTAACACCGTCCGCCAGGGTTGTAATGACCACCTAAATCTGTTAATGAATGCCAGCAGAACTCATTGTGGGGTAAGGCAACACTAGTGGGTGACCTAGCAACCAAGATTAACCACTACCAGGACCAGGGGAAGAGTAAAATAGTATGTACTTGCAAAATGCATGTTCACCTTTGACGTCATTGTGCTGTAATAACAGATGTTTATTGTTACCCAGTTCTATGGTACTCATATTATTGACCTAAGAAGTACAAAAAGCTATGTGGGCCTACCAGTTTTAAACCTGTGATCAAGAAGTCAAATACAGACCCCTAAAGTGGATGCATTATTCCACTGAACCATAGACTGGCTTCTGTGTAGTGTCAAATTTATATTATTTTATTTTGCTGCAGTGCAAACTTGGCCCACCATCATTAGAACGCTTTACATAAACACAAGATTACATTACATATGTTTTTTTAAGAAATGTTGAGATTAAGTGATTTTCCCAGAATCACAAGACCATTGGAACCTGTTCTAGCTTGTCTGGCCGCTAGATCTCACTTCCCCAAGCAAATATTAATTTTTTCAGAGGTGCAATGCTTTTTGCAAAAGAATTAAGTGCAACATCTGTTCATAGACGTGCATCAGTCTATCAATCTACCCATGGTAGCTAATCTGGATTACTACTGTCGTTCGTACTTGCTTTTATTGTTGCATCTGTTTTTTTCCTTTGCTCTTGTGCTGCACTGCAGTTGCTCCTCTGTTTATATAAAACTGTACTTCAGTATGATTATTTTGTCCCTGGTTTCACTTGGGATGGTCTACTTCTTCTTGATGATAGAGCAGGGCTCACCTTTTGAAGACGTGACCATCAGTTCAGAGACCCAGGGATCCAGTGGCGGTTTTTCCATTAGGGCTCTGAGGCTACACCCCAAGCTTTGTTATACCAAGAGAGATTAATAATCTTTTATACACTTTTGGTATAAGAAGAAAATGTGGTCTAGCAGCAGCCCTAGACAGCTCCCTAGAGAGAATGTCTGATGTCTGACACAGGTACACAAAGGCTTCTGCCCCAGCCATCAGAGATTATCCAAGGATGGTGAAGCCCCCAGCCCTGGCACACCCCAGTACCTCCCAATCTGTGACATGTTGAAGTGTCACTGATAAAGTTATCCACAGGCATTGCAGGCTTAAGCCCTGCAGTGTCCGTGGCTGCATGTTACTCAGCCAGTCACCCCACCCTTTCCCAACTCATCACAGAGAATGAGCAGAGACTGAAAACTTGAATATGTGACTGCACAGGTTTGAGGTTTCAGTTTCAAGTGACTAAAGCTGAAAGAAGCAGCAGGAATCCAAACGGGACCTGCACAGATAGCAACGTAAGTGAAAAATGCTTTTAAATACTGTGTAATACTTTTCACATCCTGAAAGAAAATGTTTCACTTTCTTTAGAAGAGAGAGTTGGTACCAGACGGTCATTGTTTTTTTATGCCAATGTGTTCCTTCAGGGTAAGGTTGAATTCAAGTGATATGGCATTCATTGAAAGTTGGGGTTCGAAGCAATTAAGGTTCATGTCCTTCAACTAGTTTTGTTCAGTTACTTGCTTGTTCTTCTTGGCAACAACAGAAACTCTGGAGATTTAGAGCAAAGGTTTGTCATATACATCCTTTTAAAGACCAGACTTAGTGTACCACCAGAAAGGCTGTAGGAACATGGATGCAAGCTTAGTGATAGCGGCAGGCTCTGCCATCATGCCCATTTGGCTTAGGGAAGAAAATGCAAGTCAAGCCTCTCCAATCAATGCCTGGTCCTCCTTCTGACTGCGGTTGCCAATTGTGAATGTCTTAGGGAAAGAATAGCTGTTTGAATAATGTCCTGGAACAGACAACCCCACACATTGTAAAGGTGCTGAACTGAGTAGGATCCACCTGAACCCTCAAGGATGTTCAGGTGAGAGTTTCAGTTTTTGAAGCATTGAGTTTGGGATGGTTTCGGCAAAAACTAATTTTATAGTGCCATAAGCAGTGACAAAGCAGGCAATCCTTGCTTTCTGATGGTTTCTCTCACTTTATAATGTCTTCTGTATTGCAACCATAGTTGGGGCAAGTGCATCGAAAGTATTCATCAGAAGAGGACTTATCCTGGATCCTATTGTACACTTGAGTGACTAAGCATCAATTGGGCTGAAAATGAAGGAGGGAAAGCATGCAAATTCACCCTGAAAGAAGGAAGGAAGAGATCCATTCCTAATATGTGGGTTGAAGAAACAACTCCAATGGATAAGGTAGATATAATTATTAAAACTTCAAAAGCCATCTCCAAAGCTGTTGCCTCACAGTTCTCTCATCGGCATTTCCACTGTCAACAGTCAGTGAAGTTATCAGGAAAGTGGCATCATAGAGGGTAAAGGAGTGTGGCAATTAACCAGAAGAGGTAAGTAGAGAGAAAAATAAAAATGATATAATAATTAGTAACCAATATAGCACATCTTTTCCTTTGTGGATTGTGAAACCATTAATACAGATTACATTATATCTAAGATGACATAAATGAAGTAAGAAAATATGACCAGAGGAAAAAATACATGAGGGTAATGAGGTGATAAAAACAATTCCTATTATATAATATGATACATAGTGGCAAGTGACATTCTGTGTGCATAACACTTTTCTCATATGTTCAATAAAGTTGTCCAATGGAACTATGGCCCTCATTACAACCCTGGCGGTCGATGATAAAGTGGCAGTAATACCGCCAACAGCCTGGCAGTAACTACCGCCAAATTATGAGTAGAAGACCAATGGGGTTCCCTGACCTAATTATTGTAGCTCAAGCAGGGAAATATATCCTGTGAAGTAAATCAAAATTATGAGCTACTATAAATACGACTGGATAGATATTCCTCAAAAACAACATTACAATTTGTATTGATAATAAATAATTATGTATGTCTTCACCAACATATGTATATTAAATCATAAATATGGAACACCTCGGTGTTAGGTCTTGGATTAGATTGATATCTTAATGTAAATCTCCATAAATATATAACATCTCAAGTTTTGAATTATATCAATAATACATTATTTTATTTAATTCATTTACAACATACACAAAGTATAAAACCTACTACAAAAAATATACTAAATGTTGTTTTTGAGGAATATCTATCCGGTCGTATTTATAGTAGCTCATAATTTTGATTTACTTTACAGTATACCGCCAAATTATGACCATAGCAGTGACAACTCAGATAGACAGCCACTTTACCCCACAGACCACCAGGGCGGAAACAACAGGCTCCACGGCGGTAGCCGCCTATAGCCAGGCGAAGTAAATGTTCCGCCCACCATATTAATACCCTGTAAACCGCCACCTTTTCCGGGGCAGTACCAAAGACCTCAAAAGCCTGGCGGAAACATTAGCACAGAAATGAAAGGACTCACCTTTGGAGACACAGGGAAGAACAACTCCGCCATGGAGCCAAGCTTCAAATATTCCCTATGATTTTCTACATCCTGCTCTACCGCGAACGCCAATGACGGCAAAGACGACCATGGTGAGTACAGCCGCCTAGCACACAGGAGACGGGGGAGGAAAAAGAGAGTGGCACACACACATGAACCACACACACACCCACCTCCACCCCCAACACCATACACACAATCAGCTGCAGTAATAAACCATATTTACCCCGTACCCCTGAGGAATAATGCAAGGACTACAGGAATGTGTAAAAGTGAGTGTAATAATAACTACACATTAGAAATATGAAAATGCAATGTAATGGTATATACATAGGTACAGTTCAAGGGACACTGCGCAGTCCTCATTGTGCGTGGGCCACAGGGCCACAGGCAAAAGGCCAAGGCCCCACTTGTCACCTGCACCAAGGAGAGAACACTGCATGGGCATCAGTTGGAAAATAGGCAGGCACCTCAACCAGCAGATGGAACAAGACCACTGGTTCTGGAGGAGGCTCCATGCCCTGTGCTTGGTCCTGGGGGGTGCAAGGCCACAGTCTCTCAAGTGGGTGACTTGCACAAATGCTCTGGAGGGGGCAACATGCCCTGTGCTTGGTCCTGGGGAGTGCAAGTCCACGGTCTCTCAAGTGGATGACTTGCCCACATGCTCTGGAGGGGGCAACATGCCCTGTGCTTGGTCCTTGGGAGTGCAAGGCCACAGTCTCTCAGGTGGGTGTCTTCCCAACTGGTTCTGGAGGGGGCATCATGCCCTGTGCTTCTGATCCTGGGGAGGCTGGGGTTGGTGGGTGTCTTACCCACTGGTTCTGGAGGGGGCATTGTGCCCTGTGCTTCTGTTCATGGGGAGTGCAAGGTCACAGTCTCTCAGCTGGGTGTCATACCCACAGGATTTGCAGGGGCAGGCCGCACAGCAGTCCATGGAGGCAGGACTGCATACCGTCCACCGGTGGTGACAGCTGTTCAGTGTTGGTGGTGATGCTGTTACAGCCGCTGGTGGGTGGAGGCTCCATCCCATCCCCTGCAGCCTCGGACAGCTGCCCACTGCTGGTGGTGGTGGTGGGGGGAAGCTCCAGCCCATCCCCTGCAGCCTCGGATGGCTGCCCACTGCTGGTGAAAGTGCTGCTGCTGCTGGTGGTGGGGGGAGGGTCCAGCCCATCCCCTGCAGCCTCGGACGGCTGCTCACTGCTGGTGGTGGTGCTGCTGCTGCTGGTGGGGAGAGGCTCCAGCCCATCCACTGCAGCCTCAGATGGCTGTACAACTGTAGTTGGTGGTGGGGGCTCCATCTGAGTCCCTGCACCAAGCCCCTTGTCCTTCCTGCCTGCTGGTGCAGGCCTCTTGCCCTTCCTGGCAGCAGATGGAGATGGCACCCTGCCCTTCCTGGCAGCACCTGGGGATGGATCCTTGCCCTTCCTGTCAGCAGCTGGAAATGGCTCCTTGCCTGGCAGCAGCTGGGGCAGGCACCCTTTCATTGAGGCTGCCTGGTGCCCTGCATCCTTTCACACCACGAGTGGGTGTGGAGACTACTGGGCCCGTGGACTGGGTGGCTGAGGTGCTTGCCTTGGTTTTTGCCACCCTGGGCAGACGTAAAGGAGGGGGGAGGGGTAGGAAAGAGGTCAATGGTGGAGAGGAATAACTTTTTAGGGACATTGGGGCGAGAAGAGGGAGAAGGTTTGGGAGTGGAGGAAGAGGGACTGGTTGTAGGAGGTGTCTGTATGCTGTTTTTGGGTGCAGGTGCATGGGCTGAATGCTGTTGTGAGGTGGATGGCTGTTGGGTGTCTGAGTGCTTGCGTTTGTGTACCTTGGGAGGGGGGTGACAGACACAGTGGGAGAGGATACAGGGGATGTGTGCATGGTTGTTGTGGAGGTGTCTGCCAGTGAGGTGTGTGTTCTGCCAAGTGTGGTGGTGATGCTGGTACTGGATGAGGATGAAGTGCATGGAGGTGTGAGTGTAGATGGAACTGGGAGGGAGGTGGAGGAGTAGGAGGGGGACACAGTGGAAATTGTGGATGTTGGTATTTCTGCATCTGGATGGTGTTTATGTGAGTGCCTGTGGTGCTTGTGTTTGCCTGTGCCACTCTTGTGTGTTGTCTTGTGTGCATGCTCATCTGCCTGTTGCTTGGGATAGGTTGGGGTTGAGGGGAATGGGATTGGGAAGAGGACGTTGGAGGGGGAGGGAGGAAACAGGGACAATGGTTGCCATCAGAGAGGAGGCCAGAGTCTGGGTTGATCTCTGTTGGGCCGCCAAGCCAGTGTGAATACCTACCAGGAAAGCATTATTCTGTTGCATTTGGGCTGCCAGCCCCTGGATGACATTCACAATAGTTGACTGCCCTACAGAGATGGATCTCAGGAGGTCAATAGCCTCCTCACTCAGGGCAGCAGGGCTAACTGGGGCAGGGCCTGAGGTGCCTGGGGCGAAGGAGATGCCCACCCTCCTGGGTGAGCAGGCAAGGGCAACTCGATGAGGGGCTGCTGGGAGGGCGGTGCGGGTACAGGGGGTGGCGGATATACCTGTAGCTGGGGTGGTCACAGATGTGTCCGCCACCACCAGGGAGCTTCCATCGGAGGAGGTATCTGTGTCTGAACTGTCCCCTCCTGTCTCTGCCATGGTGCTCCCCTCCGTCCCACTGGTGCCCTCAGTGTCGTTGGACTCTGCCTCCTGGGTCCTGTGGGATGCAGCTCCCTCTGTCGCTGTTGCCTCTGCTCCTCCGCCAGATGATGCTAATGCACATAAGGACAGGGTGACAAAGAAAAAAGGAGAGGGAGAGACAAAGGATACACTGGGTCAATAGCTGAACTTACACCACCGTTGGCGCACCCACCACCATCACACACAGGGGACAGCTCTACGCACTATGCATTGCACTACCAGTTATAATGCTAGCCACTAAGGCATAGGGAGGGCCACATACTGCGAAATGCAGCACACCTGGGACCCACACAGCCCTAACCAGTTGTGGATGCCTACGAGTTAGGTAGCAGGATTATAACGTCAGAACCCTGCCCAAAATGGGACCTACTCTGCAATGTCAGGCCTAGCCTAGGGGCACCCACTGACACACATCCCCCATCCGGGTACCCCCTACCATGCGTAAGTTCTGATGATGGGCACTGTACTCACCCCATTGTGGCTGCTGTGATGCCCTCAAGCGCCCATCCAGCTCCGGATAGGCCACCGCCAGTATGCGGGCCATCAGGGGGATCAGGGTTCGACAGGCACCTCTTCCTCGTTGGGAGGCCATCCCCAGCTGGTCCTCTGATGTCTTCTGTGCCCAGCATCCCAGATCCTCCCACCGTTTTCGACAGGAGTGCTCTGCCTACCGTAGACCCCAAGGGTCCGCACTTCCTTGGCAATGGCATGCCATATACCCTTCTTTTGATGGGCGCTGACCTGCAGAGAAATTCACACAGGAAATGGAATCAGTCAGACCGTCCTGCCTGTTACACTTATGGCCCACCATACCCCTTCACATTGCCATTTGCACACACAGGGCCCAGCACAGAAGCTGCATGCTGCCCAGGGGACATCCACCAACACTCCCACACAAGCCCATTCCATGCATTCATGCCACATGCATCGTGCTCACAGTGTACTCACCAGTTGGTCTGGAGGCCCATACAGCAGTCCTTACTGGGGTAGAACCCCATCCACCAGTCGCTCCAACTCCGCCGAGGTGAAGGCAGGGGCCCTTTCCCCAGTCACACGAGCCACGGTAGGTTCCAAACACAGGTCACAGCAGCACATGCAGTGAAGGTCCTCTACTATGGAAGGTCAGGTAGCAAGTGAGTGATCAGATAGAAAATGGAGGTCACGTCTGCGGCGATGCATGCCGTCACCGCCGGCTTACATCAGCATTGGCCACTGTACCCCATAGGGCCCAATAATAACCAATGAGGAGTTGCACGGCGGTTTCCGACCACCTACCGCAACGGTGAACAAAGTCAGCGGAATTCCCTCACTTCCACCTATCCCTCCACACAGGACAGTCGGACGCCATTTCAGGGGGAGTGGGGCAGACCCTGGATAATAACTGCATCACAGTTCAAAATAGGACACACAGGAAAAATACCACTTAAACATTACAAATTAACATCATGCATTGTACTGTTGTGGCTCCGATGTTCAGTTTGTGACCGGCTCCTCACTCTTTTGTCCCTTAGACTGCAACCGCTGCGGATGAATAGGAGATGGAGACATACCCCCATGTACAGATCCCTGGTGGACTTAGCAACAATGGAGGACAGGCACATTATCCTCCCCTACAGACTTGACAGGGCCATAATCATGGAGTTGTGTGCCCAACTGGAGCCTGACCTGATATCTGCTATCCGTCACCCCACTGGGATCCCCCCTCTTGTTCAAGTCCTATCTGTGCTCCATTTCTTGGCAACTGGTTCTTTCCAAGTGACAGTGGGCTTGGCAGCAGGAATGTCACAGCCAATGTTCTCAATAGTGCTGGCCAGAGTGTTGTCTGCCCTGATTAAACACATGTGCAGCTACATTGTTTTCCCCCAGGTGGATGATTTGGCCACAGTGAATGCTGACTTCTATGCAATGGGATATATCCCCAACATAATTGGGGCAATTGATGGAACACATATTGCATTTGCCCCCCACCTGGAAAAATGAACAGAGGCATCGGGTGTGGCTAATAGGTGAGCCCTGGTTCACACCCAGTAGGTGTTGGTGTATGGGTATGGTGTGGGCCATATAGGATAGTGTGTGCCTAAATGTTGTCCCTCGATATTTGCAGGTGACTCTGGTTACCCAAACCTATCATGGCTGCTGACCCCGTGAGGAATGCCAGGACAAGGGCAGAAGAACGCTACAATGAGGCACATAGGCGAACAAGAAGGATAATTGAACGTACCTTTGGCCTCCTGAAGGCCAGGTCCAGGTGCCTCCATCTAACTGGGGGATCCCTGTGCTACTCACCCAAGAAGGACTGCCAGATAATCGGGGCATGCTGCATGTTTCACAACCTTGCCTTGAGATGCCATGTGCCTTTTTTGCAGGAGGAGGAGGCTGGAGATGGCTGTGTGGCAGCAGTGGACCCTGTGGACAGTGAGAATGAGGAGGCAGGGGATGAGGATGAGGATGAGGACAACAGAACTGCAGTGATTAGACAATACTTCCAATGACTCACAGGTAAGACAGTGTTACTTCACATTTCATTGTCATTATTTGGATTATCTTTGACACTGGCATGCTGTTATTTCCCACTTCTATGCCCACTCACTGTACCCTTTGGCAACTCATTTTGCAGATGTTGGTGCCCCACTATCGCTCCTGGTGTGATCACTGCAGCAAACTACAGGTCTTTCCTATGTGAACATTACCGTACAGTTGAATTGCAATGTTTGAACCTGGTTAAATGAATACATACTTAAAAAATTTGACATACTCCATACTTGTATTTTTTCCAAGGGTGTTTATTGAAGTGCTAAGAAGAAGAAGGGAAAGTGCATTGGGATGGAGTGGTGATGGAGGAAAGTCCAGGGTATTGTTCCAGTCTATTTGGTGTGCAGGTGCATTGTCCAAGGCGACATAGGAAGGGGAACAATGGCAGTTCAAAGTTGACAGGGTGACAGAGTGGGACACAAGGGTGACAATTAGGAGAGTCTAATTTCCTGGCCGGGGTCTTGGCAATAGTCTGTGGCTTCTGCCTGGATCGCAGGGAACATTTGCGGGATGGTTCACCTTCTGAAGGGGGAGAGGTGCTGGTGGCCTGTTGGCCTTGTGTCGGGACCTCCTGTCCACTAGCAGTAACGGAGGTGGAAGGCAGTTCAGATGTCTGGCTAGTGGCAGGGACCTGCTGTTGTGTGACTGCCTCCCTAATAATGTTGGCCATGTCTGCCGGCATCCCTGCTATGGAGACCAGGGTGGTGTTGATGGCCTGCAAGTCCTCCCTGATCCTCTGGTGCTGTCCCTCCTGCAGCCGCCTGTTCTCCTGCACGTTGTCCAGGATCTGACCCAGCTTATCCTGGGAATGTTGGTAGGCTCCCAGGATCTCTGCAAGTGCCTCCTGGACAGTCGGTTCCCTGGGTTTGTCCTCCCCCTGGTGCATAGCACTCCTCCCAGTTTTCCTGTTGTCCTGTGCCTCTGTCCCCTGAACCGTGTGCCCACTGACCCCAGGTCCCTGATTGTCTTGGGTATGAGGTGTGTCCTGCGGTCCCTGTAGTGGTGGACACACTGCTAATTGACGTGTCCTGGGGACAGAGGTATGGGTACGCTGGGTGGGAGCTGTGGTGGTGTTTCTAGATGGGGGAGGCTCTGTGGTGGTGTGTGACTGTGCCTGGGTAACCGGCTGTCCAGAGGTCCCTGATGGGCCAGGTTAGTCATCCAGATCCAGGCGACCAGAGTTGCTGTCATCACTGTGGGCCTCTTCAGTTGGAGGACTGGATAGCGCTGGCACCTCTTCACCGCTGGCATTGGCTGGGATACCTGTGGGGATGTAAATGCAGCGTTATTGTTTCTGTGTGTGAACTATCGTGCATTGGTGAGATGCCCCCTTTGTTTGTATTTGCCCTGGCATCTTTCACTTGTGTACGTTGGTGTATAGTGGGATGATTAGTTCTCTCTAGTGTGCATGCTTTAGTGATAGGTGTCCATGCAGGTCTGTGAGTGGTGTCCATGCATTGGTATGGCATGCAGGGCTTGGCATTGGGATGAGTGAGATGTGATGGTGGGGGGTGGGAGGTGGTGGAGTGATGGGAGTGAGGGTGAGGGTGGGGGTGTGTGTGTGACATGCAGGTAGGGGGGTGATAGTAGTAGAGAGTTGACTTATCAGAGTCCATTCCTCCTGCTACTCTGCCAGGCCCTCAGGATGCATGATTGCCAAGACTTGCTCCTCCCATGTTGTTAGTTGTGGGGGAGGAGCTGGGGGTCCACCGCCAGTCCTCTGTACAGTGAGTTGGTGCCTTGCTGCAATGGAACATACCTTCCCCCGTAGGTCGTACCACCTCTTCCTGATGTTGTCCCTTGTTCTGGGATGCTGTCCTACGGTGTTGACTCTGTCCATGATCCTCCGCCATAGCTTCATCTTCCTAGCAATGGATATCTGCTGCACCTGTGCTCCAAATAGCTGTGGCTCTACCCTGATGATTTCCTCCACCATGACCCTTAGCTCCTCCTCTGAGAATCTAGGGTGTCTTTGTGGTGCCATGGGTGTTGTGTGAGTTGTGTAGGTGAGGGTGAGTCGGGTGATGGGTTGGGGTGTGTGATGTGGGGTGCGTGGGTGGTGTATAGGTGTAGGTGGTGTGTGGCTCTGGTTTTGTCTGTAGTCGGTGTGTCTGTCTCGTGACAATGGTTTGTATTTGTAAGGGGTTGTGGGTAATGTGTTTGTGTTTTATAGTGGTATGGGTGTGTGGGTGTGGTGTGCGTATGGGTGTCAGGTGTGTGTTATTTAAATTGACCAATGTAATGTTGTTTTGTATGTGTGTGTGTGTGTATTATGAGCGCAGCGGTATGTACCACCAATGGTTTACCGCCATTTAATGTCCGCCATGGTGATTCGTGGATCATAATGTGGTGGGCGTAGTTCTGTTGGCATAACGGTGTGGGTTTGGATAACGCCAGTTTTGGAAGCACGCAAAATAAATAGGAAGTCACCTGCCATTTTTCTCAGTGCCAGTCGCCCCACTGATGGTCATATGAAGTCAAACTTTCCCTCTAGAATAGCCAATTGGGTCTCGAGCTGTTCTTCAGACCACCGAGATATTAGGCCATCAGGCTATCAGGCCTCAAAAGGTGTATCATCTGACCTTGCACCAACGGTCAGCTCCGGTCCTACTCTTAGTGGCCAACCATTATCCAATTTCGATCTTCAGGGGGCCACTTCTGACATTGATTGACTATACTCTACTAATCCTTGCGCCTCCATTCCCAGTCCAGATCGACGGGCTACAGGCTCCTCATTCTATCCACCTAGTCCAGGTACTGTTTCCTATTTGGGTTCACAACTTGTTAACATCAATAATTTTACAAATCCGCTCATGGAGAAGCTTATTGACAGCGACCTTCCAGATGACACTCTCGTGAAATCAAGCTGCTCTGCTGCCCAGACACCAGCAAAACTTTTGTCCTGGAATGTGGCTGGCATCAATGGCAAACTCGCAGACAATGAGTGGGGGGCATTTGTTGAAAATTTTAATGTATGTATGTTCCAGGAAACATGGGCTAAAAACTGCACATATAGACAGGGGTTTAGTTCTTTTTTTAAACCGGCAATGCCGTCTTTAGCAGGTAGGGCAGCAGGGGGCTTATGTACTTGGGTAAAATCGACAGAGGTAGGAGGAATAAAGGAGATATATGTGGACTCCCATGATATTTTGGCTATTACTATCCAACCAATCTCAGGCCCCTCTGTTCTCTGTATAAATATTTATAGTAGGCCGGGACCCTCTAACAATTGCTCTACTATTATTGAGCTATTAAACACTCTAATCTCAGATTTTCGTGTTAAATACCATATTATAATAGCAGGGGATTTCAATGTCCAACTTGAATTCCACTTAGACCTCATAGAGGTTATGCAGCCTGAAGATAGTGTATGGAACATTCCTCCCCATCCCAGCAAAACTCATACAAACCTAGCGTTAGGGCAACGCAGGTAATAGATCTTATACTATCACATGGTCTCCGTCTTGGTAATGGCCGTTTTCCAGCTGACACCCCTGCAAGACCAACCTTTTTTAGGGGTCCTTATAGCAATAAACTAGATTACATCTTCTTTGATCTAAGAGTATGGCACTACATACTAGAAGTGGAAGTGGGCAATCCACTCACTAGTGATCACGCCCCCCTACAAATTACGTTCAAGAGACCTCTCTTAGCAGGAGCCGTATTCCTTTCTGCTTTTCCTGCTGTCATGGAGTTGTCTAGCAACAGGCGCGCAGTAAGATGGGACTCTTTTGAGAAATCAAATAAGCTCCGAGAAAAACTGTGTGCTGTAATTTCTTCTCACCAGTTATTTGACCACGGCCTTACCTTTTCTCCAATTGAAGTTACGTCCCTTCATTTGGACCTCTTTACTACCCTGAAGGAGTTGTTTTCTAAACGTGCAAGGCCGCTGACTAACTCCTGTCCAAAAACTTGCTCCTAATGGTTTAATAAGAGGTGTAGAGAGGCTAAGAATACCCTGGTTAGTGTTTTAAGGACAAAGGACAGACTAGGTATTATCAATGCTAGACACAACTATGCTTCTATATGCAATAAGAGTAAACATGAGTATGAAGAGGTGCTCTGGAGCGACCTATTTGAGGCAGCTAGGGCTCACGACTCCAAACTATTTTGGCTTTTGGTATCACGCAGTGACCAGAACAGAGCCCCTTATTTGGAGTCCCATATTACTCCTGATGCCTGGCTTTCCCATTTTAAAGAACTGTATGGCCCTCCACTGGCCCTCGATACCCTAAGTTTGGGACAGCTGATAACATCTCATTCGCCCGCGTCCTCTTTGCCTTTTTTTACACTGGACGAAACTGTGCAGGCCATCACTGCCCAAAAAGCAGCGAAGGCCCCTGGGTTGGATGGGATCCCTTCCGATATGTTTAAAGCGGACCAGAACACCTGGAGCCCGTATATTAATAGGCTCTCTAATGTCATTTTGACTACCAGATCCTACCCTGACTCATGGAAAGAGGCAATCATTGTGCCTATTTATAAGAAAGGAGAGAGGAATTTCCCGGGAAACTACAGACCCATCAGCCTCCTTGACAATCTCCAGAAAATATTTTGCCATCAATTGTTGAGTAGGCTGAGTAAATGGATAGTGGAAAACCAAATTTTAAACCATCTCCAAGCGGGCTTCAGAGAAAAAATCAGCACAATAGACCAGATATTCCGCTTCATTTCTATTAAATGGAAAGTTGTTGATGTGAATTCAGGCCACCTATTTGTAGCATTTGTTGACCTAAAATCAGCTTTCGATCTGGTACCTCGTAATAAATTGTGTGAAGGTCTTGTCTAAAATGGGAGTTCCTTGCCCTATTTTAAATATCATTAGAGATCTTTATACTGGTAATTATGGTAGAATAAGATGGGGACGGCAAGGCGAATTAACAGAAAAATTTCCCACTGCTCGTGCTTATAAATGCATGCATTCCGTATCTCATGGAGTGCTCTAATGATGCCCCCAAAATAGGAGGGCAGAAGATCCCCTGCCTCCTATTTGCTGATGACACCTTGTTGATTTCCCAAACAGCTACAGGTCTCACAACCCTGCTTTCGAGATTTATGGCCTTTTGTAACGATCAAGGCCTGGAAATTTATCGATCCAAAACTAAGTGTATGGTGTTTGGGGATAAAAAAGGTAGGATGCGGCGCCCCATTTATTTAGAGGGCGCTGCGTTGGAAAGAGTTGGCGATTTTGAATATCTAGGCCTGAAACTAGAAGATTCGCACAAATGGTATTCTCATCTCCAGAAAGCAAACCTCAGTCTGAAACAACGGACGAGCGTTATCGCAAGATTTGCTGCTAGATCTCCTAGCTTTTCCGTGACACCCACAATCGAAATCTACAAATTACAACCAAGGGGGGGAGCCCTTTACGGAGCCGAACTGTGGGGCCATTGTAATTTAGATGATTTGACAAAGGTGGAAAACTCTTTTTTAAGGTCTTTACTAAGAGTTCCTTCCAGTACCCCAATGCTTCCCATTCGAATGGACCTAAATTTGCCTCCCATTTGCCAGATTGCTGCTCTCAGGCCCTTGTTGTTTTGGATACGCCTATGGTCATTAGACTCTCTTATTCCCTGTAGATGTGGGCTAGTTAACCTGATGGCCAATAAAACTAGCCCAAAAATCAAGTGGTGTGCGTACGTAGAAGGGACTTTCACACTACTTGGCTTGGGGTCTTACTGGAAGGATCCGCTATCTATTCCAAAAAATGCAACACAGACACTAAAGGATGCATTTTGGCTCCATGTGCATCTTTTACAATTGGCTGTTGCTTCACCATCTTCCATGACGGGCAGCTTCTTACAAATAAAATGCCATTATGAATCCGCGCAATACATGGACATAGTTCTCTCTCCACGTGCACATGCATTGTATATTAGATTTAGGATAGGCTCTCTCCCTTTGCGTATCTTTACACACAAAGGGGCCAACACTAGCTGCACTTCGAAGATCTGCCCAATGGGTTGGAAGAATCTATAACCCATGTTCTTTTTCAATGTCCTGCATACCATAATCAGAGAGTTTGTTGGATTATTCCCTTGTGTAGGAAAATGGGTTTTAAGAACTGTCCACTGGCCTTGAGAATTTTTTAATCCGACCCATCCACTCTAGTGGCTTGCTGTCTGGCAAAATATTTAGATTCCATCTGGCACTGTAGATTGAACATGCTTAAAAAAATAGAGGTAAACTCAACTATAGACGTGGGGAGTGGCTGTTGTTGAACTCATCCGTGAATTTTAATGATTTTAATGTAGGCACCTAATACCTTTTATTGCTTAAAGTATTTTTTATGTCTAGATATTTTTGGCTAAGTCTGCATCTGATTCTTGATATTTATTATGCAAAATTTTGCGTTTATGTATGATTTTATAATTTGGCTTGAATTTTTAAAGGGAAGATTTTTATGTCTAATATGTATACTTTTATTGTCTAAAAGTATTTTTTATGCTTAGATATTTTTATATTTTTAAATAGAAATGTCCCTTTTTTGTGACATGTTCGGTTAGGCTTGTATTCGAATTCTGATGTCTAACATACAAAATCTTGCACTATTATATGATTTTATAATACGGTTTGAACTTCCAGAACGAAAATTCTTATGTTTAATATTTTTTTATGTAGCCCAACCTCTTATGTTTGAAACTTTCGTACACAACCTGCTGCTTTGTAAAACTGTGAATTGTGGTGTGCTTTTATGGTATTTACTTTTACCGAAATAAAGCTAACGAACGAACGAACGAACGAACGAACGAATGAACGATACCGCCAGTTTATCACTGACCTTTGGTGTGGCGGACTTGTGGCTGTATAGTGACGGATTGGTGTATGTGTGTCATAATATGGTGAACGGACGTCTGCCGCTGTGGCGGTATGTTGGCGGCAGTCAGCATGGCAGTAAGTGGGATTTACCGTCAGTGTCATAATGAGGGCCTGTATCTTCACTCATCACATAGTCGTTGTACCACTTAGAATTCTGACGTTTCCTGGAAATTCTTGAATGAAAGGTAGGAGATTCAGTATGTTCTCTTTATATGTTGGAATGCCTGTTCCCATGAATGATAGAACAATGTGCCAATCTATCCATACTCAGGGTGCGGACTCTTCCATGACAACTCATTGTGTTTTACCTTTGAAATATTCATAGAAGGATGAAATGATTAATCATTGTTGGGGACTGCAAGTGACAGCTCCCACTTCTGGCGAGGAGGGGCTGAGGAGGAGGGCCAACGATGCTCCAGCACTACAAAGAGCATGTTACATTCCTGCTGTGCTGGACGTGCGCAGGTGATGGCCGGCCAAGGATCTGCCCATCTTCATCCACCAGTGAAGGCTGGGATATCCCTTTTTGTCCTGGCTTTCAACTAGGCATGGTCTCAGTTCCTATCTGTGCAGCTTTTTTAACATAGAGTACTTTTGTTTTATCTTTATCACTTTAATTCTCATTGAGGCAAAGTAAGGCTTCATCCACCCAAACTCCTGTTAAGAGGAGCTCTGCTATTAATGGCTTTCTCACTCGAACGGAAGGGGTTATATCAAAGAAAATAGAGTTTGCCACGATGCTTCTCTCCTCTGCCAGAGCCAATGTTTGCTAACACATAGGTCACCAGCCCACCAGGTATCACCCCTCATATCTTGTAGCTGTGAGTGATCTCCATGATGCCCCAGAATCATCAGTGCTCATTTTGCACCACAGCAAGTAAATACAGCCAGTTAACTGTTCTGTCCAGAATGATTCACCGTCCCCTGGGGCCAACTCTACTGCTAAGTGAAGGAAAATACCCATGAAGGCAAAGGGGGGTGCCACTCGGGGCAGTGTTCTAGAACAGACAAGTGTATGTTTGTGGTGAGAAACATGTGATGCAGCAGACAAGACTTGTTTTGTGCCAAGCTTAGCACAGTTCTTGACAGCAAGCATATCCCCTTCCTGGACAGACTCAGGTCTACTGAACTTAAATTGGAGAAACTGACAGCGTCCAATGTCGAGGTGGTTGGGGAGCTAGCCTACATGGCTGCCCAGGAGCATGCAGATGGCGATACCATTGTTGATCCCAGCCCCACACCCAAAAAGCTGCAGCACCAGGGTAGGATTCCACCAAAGAGGGTCAGCAATAGAGTTGAGCAGAATGCCTTGGTTTGGGATGGTGGGCATGTAGGTGAAAGTAGAGTCAACGATTTGGCTTTGGGTGAGTCTAAATCACGAAACAATGAGACCCCCTGTCTCCTGCACATATGTTGTTGTTGTTCTCTCTGACATTCCTGCTCTGTGCTCTGGATCCTTTGAGACTCTAGGGCAGCTCGGGAAGAGTTACACAGGAATGCTAGCTTTAACTCTAACTTTAACATTTATAAGGATATTCTTTTGGGACATAAAGTTGGGTGGGTGGGCCCGGGTGGGTGGGCCCTCACCGCAAGTGTTTTAAGGGTGAGCCTCACCGCAAGGGTTTTAAGGGTGATTGTGTTAACTTTAACCAACCCAGGCTGTTGGATGTTTTAGCCGACCAGGCGAACTTGGGTCTGGTCAGGTCGCCTAGGATTAAACGTTTGCCCTTATCTTTCTTCTACAACTGTAACATAACGTAACATAATGAGGTGTCATGCAAGAGTCTGCACCCGGAGTATGGATAGATTGGCACATTGTTCTATCATTTATGGGGACAGACATCCCAACATACCAAGAGAAAATACTGAATCTCCTACCTTTCCTTCAGGAATTTCCAGAATTCTAAGTAGTACAAGGACTATGTGATGAGTTAAGATGTAGTTCTATTGGACAACTTTATTGATCATGTGTGAAAAGTGTTATGCACATGGAATGTCACTAGCCACTATCTATCATATTATATAATAGGAATTGTTTTTATCACCTCATTATCCTCATGTATGTTTTCCTCTGGTCATATTTGCTTACTTCATTCATGTCATTTTGATATAATGCAATGTGTATTAATGGTTTCACAGTACATAAAGGGGAAGATTTGCTTATTGGTTACTAATTATTATCTCATTTTTATTATTATCTCTACTTACCTGTTCTGTTCAATTGCCACGCTCCTTTGTCCTCTATGATGCCACTTTCCTGATAATGTCACTGACTGTTGGCAGTAGAAATGCAGATGAGAGAACTGTTGGAGTCGTTTCTTCACAACCCCCCCATATTAAGAATGTGCCTCTTCCTTCCTTCAGAATGAATTTGCATGCTTTCCGTCCTTCATTTTCAGCCCAATTGAAGCTCAGTCACTCAAGTGTACAGTGTGATACATGATAAGACCCCTTCTAATGAATACTTTTGATTCTAATATAATTGTATGGATGCCCTTGCCCTAACTATGGTTACAAAGCGGAAGTCATTATAAAATGTTGAGAGAAAACACCAGAAAACACCAGAAAACACCAGAAAACACCAGAAAACAAGGTTTGCCTGCTTTGTCACTGCTTCTTGGCTGTATAAAATTGGCTGTGCCAAAACCATCCCAAACTCAATGCTTCAAAAACTGCAATTCTCCCCTGAAGGGCCTCGAGGATTCAGGTGAACCCTACTCAGTTCAGAACCTTTACATATTTGTGGGGTGGTCTGATTTCAATCAAGCAGCCATTCTTTCCCTATGACACTCTCACTTGCCAGCTGTGGTCAGAAGGAGGACCAGGCATTGATTGGAGAAGCTTGGCTTGCATTTTCATCCCTAAGACACATGGGCATGATGGCAGAGCCTGCCGCTATCACTAAGCTTGCATCCATGTTCCTACAGCCTTTCTGGTGGTGCACTGATAAGTCTGGTCTTTAAAAGAATGTACATGTCAAACCTTTGCTCTAAATCTCCAGAGCTCCTGTTGTTACAAAGAACAACAAGAAATTAACTGAATAAAACTAGGTGAAGGGCATGAACCTTAATTACTTCGAACTCCAACTTTCATTGAATGACATAGCAATTGGATTCAACCCTACCCTTAAGGTAAGGAACACATTGGCAAAAAAAACAATGACAATCTGGTACCAACTCTCTCTTCTAAACAAAGTGAAACATTTTCTTTCAGAATGTGACTTCATATCTGAAGGCCCAGTACTCTCTTATCTGCATGGTGGTAACTTCCTGCTCTATGCCCATCTAGACTCCACACTGGCACTACTTAAGGCCATCAAAGATGGTGAAGCACATCTCAACCGGGGTCTAAAGAAAATTCCGTTCTCATGGAGCCCCATTGGCTTCCCTTGGCAGCACAGACCATCTGCATCATTTGCAAAGCCATCAAGACCAGTACCCACACTTATCTTATAGACAAGCTCACCTTCGCTGGTGGCTGTCGACACACCCAGAACCAGGGCACTGTCAAACTGCAGACAAGTGTAAACAAATAATTTACCAGGCCTTTTCCATCTACACACCCAGGATCTCTAACAACATCCCCATGTCCATCAGGTCGGCCCCAATGCTGCTCCTCTAGTTTATGAAAGAGTTGACGACTCAGCCCTTTAAATCATAATACATCACAATGCACTAACAGCCCACTAACCAGCTACCTCTCCATCAAGCGGGGACTTTATGCTTGTCCTGGACCCTGTAGAAAGATCCACTGCCTTTCAGCTAGGTTCATGCTATTGAAATATCACATACATACACAAAAATACAAACACAAATGCATTATGGTGGAAATACAAATTGGTGCTCCACCACTCATGTAATTCGGGAGCAGTGAAATATGGGATACAAACAGTTTTTTTTGCCCCATGTCACTTGTGTCTCTATTTTTGGCACCTTGCGTCTTTTAAATCTTCCAATAGTGGAGCTGCAGTGGCACCAGGTGTAGAATTCAGCACTTCCCCCAGGAATGAGTAACAAGCTGGCCTTACCCACAACATCTACACAATCACTGAGCATGAGTCATGCTGGTGGCAACATGGACCAATGAAGCACCATCAGCAACCGGCGTTGTAAGCGGCAAGTGCTAAAGAGAGCAAAAAATAATCTGTGCATATTCAGATTCAAAATTATGCCTATAGGCTGTTGTGTGCTCCAGGTTTAGGAAGTTTTTGGTCCACATTGCAATATATTTCAAGGTCATAGTTTATTTTATGACAAATCAGGCCATTTCTCTGAGCCACGGCTCTCAAGGGAGCCCCTTTTGAAACAAAGGTGACCTCTTACCACACAGTTGAGACTTTTTGAAAACAAAATGCATTGTATATTTTTTCAGTGATATCCATAAATTCATGGAGTTTGAGAAATATTTTTCAATGTTATTACATTTGTACTGGCAAATATATGTACCAGAAGATAGGCATACATTGAATTACATTGAGGGATACATTATTTTATTTACATGTGAAGTTTTCATCCCCATTGTGGATTTCAAATTAAAGAGCATTTTCACATCAATGTTCTAACTGAGACTTCTTTGGTGACCAGCCACTTCCAAAACATAACAGATACAAACTGTTCTGAATTCTTAACTCGATGAAACAGGTTTCAGTACAATCTGATGTTTTCTCAAAGCTAAAAAATAACCTGTAACATAATTGGACCACGACATGTCCTACCACAAAACTGTAAATTAAAATACATATTTCTGATTGAATCAATAGTTCACGTCTCTCATTTTCATCTGAAGAATTCATAAACACTGTTTTCACTATATCTGCTCTAGGCCCGACCATTTTTTCGAATTATCATTTTAAAGTCTTGAAAGTTGAAGAACTAAACCAAGGACACTGTCTGATTCTGTGATCATTTGAAAAAATGTTGTATTCACCCCCCATTCCTTTCACTCCATTCCATTACTGCCCAATCCATCTCCTCTTACTCTGACTCCTTAATTTTCTTCTCCCTCTCTGCATACTCCCTCTTCTGCCTCCTTCATCTTCACTCTCTCCTGTATCTTCTTCTACCTGTCTGCCTTCTTCTCATTTTCCTTCTCCTCTTCCTCCCTCTCCTCCTTCTGTTCCTCCTCCATTTCTCTGTTCTTCAATATTTGTCACCCCCTCCTCCTGCCTTTCCATGTTCCTCTTCTTCTAACTACTGGGTGCCTCCTTCTCTCTTGCTATGTTCTTCCTAATTTATCTCTCCTCTTACTTCTCCCTTTTCGACATCCTCTTTTCTCCTCCATCTGCCGTTCCCACTTTCCTCCTTCTCCTTTATCTCTTATTGTAAAACCTTTAACCTATACTCTTTACTCGTCTCTTCCCCATCCTCATTACCACCTTCTGACATCTCCTCCTGCCTCTTAATACTCCTTCTCCCATTCCCCAATTCACTCTCCTCCTTCTCCAAACTTCCCTGTTTTCCTTTCCAGGTCTCTCTCTCTCTCTCTCTGTCCATCTCCTCTATTAGTTTCTCCTTCATCTCCCCTGGGGCTCACTCTTTTTTTCCCTCTTTCATCTAATATTTATTTCTTCACTTCTTGATTCTCTTTAGCCCTCTGTTCCTTCAGCTTCTTCTGTTTAAGTCACCCATGCCTAAGCTGTCTCCGGTAACGTAGAACAGTGTCCACCTCAGACATGTTTTCCAAGACATCATGCCTCAGCGCACCCTCCACCCCCCGTACATATATAAGGCACAATATTTCTGCACGGTTTTCCTTCCTTTCCTTCTAAGCCAGAAAACTCATAAGTCCTGCTTGTTTTCTTTGTTCAGTTTATTCGCTTAGGATGCTCTCAAGTGGCCAAACCCTCTCCTCGGTTGCTTCTATGGATGATTAATTTTTCATAAGGTATCCCACCTATCCCAGCTCCAGCACACAGGACACATTTTTTATTCCAGTATTTTTTTTAACTAATTGATAGTATTCATTCCACAGACCGACTGCTCATACTTCCCAAGCACCGGAGGACCATTGCTCATGTACTCAGCTGGTATCCAAGGACAACATCCAGGTGTAACCTATTGTTAAGAGACATGGATGCAATTTCCCTTCAGCAAAAAGACATATTTCAGATTGTTGCACAACCAGTTGGTGATTCATTCAAGCCTGTTTTTGAGAATATTTCAATTGTTTCCATAGAGACTTTCAAACCTATGAAGTTCTCTCTTCCGAAGGTCCTACCTTAGAGAATATTAGAAGTCATCCTGCGTACGTTTTATTCTGGGTGATAGTTACTTAGAGATGTACACAGAGGAGTTTAGCACCTAAAAGTGGCTATATTCAATATATCTCAGTTTATGATCTATATCTCATTGTGTGAGACATAACCCAGTTACTGGCCAAACTAAGATGGCTGGTGTATGGCCATGTAGCTGATACTGTCCAATTGCACCAATGTAGCCAATTAACAAACACTACCAAGTATTCATGTCTTTGTTCTAAGTTTCATTCTATGCCCTATACAAGAAGAGGTCAAAGCTAGAACTTATCATACACAACTTCCAGAATCTCAGAATTTACATGTGGAGATCGACGTGGTAATACTGATGCCCACAAGCGCTTCGCATTGCAAACAGAACAAGCATTTGCAATGCAATTGGTCTCACGTTTGCGTGAGTTAGAGCTAATAGCATTGTAAATCCATAACTGGACTTTTCTAGCCACATAAACTGAAAATTAAAGGTAAAACAGTTGACAGAAGCAAGCCAATTCAAAGCGCCACGGCTGCCATGAGCGTGAGAGTTATTGGCTCCCTGCATAAATGTCTAGAAAGGATCCCGGCTGGTATGAAAGGCAAACCGGAACCGGGGGAGGGGCCATCGCACGATGCAACAGGAGGAAGCATGACGTAATGTGATGACCAAAATTAAAATGTTCACTTGGTTAAAACGCCTGGGGAGGGAACTCAGCACACCAAGGAGGGACATTTCACAAAAATGCACAAATAAAAATGAAGCATTTAAGACAAGCACAACAACTAATGAACAGCAAGAGTGGGCGTGGTTAAAAGCCCACACAGAGATTGCAACAGGCTAGAGCACTTGCGCACCCAACCCTAAAAAGACCTGAACCTTCCTATTTCTTCATCCCTAAAGCTCAAGGCAAGTAAACCAGGGTCAAATTGTTGATCACTGAGCCAATCGTTTGCATCCAATTACCCCAGAGTAGCAATGTGATTCATAACAGGAACATTATACAGGGAGTTATCATGCCTCTGTCTCTGATCAAACATCTGCTTGTTAGCAAAATCACTTATATCAGGAGGTTTGTAAAAGAAGCCCAGAGGTAAGGCGCCAATCCTTGTGTTTACCAACCACGCCCCTCTGAGACGGAGAAAAAGATGCCTGGCCAAACTAGGAGATCTAATATTCATTATGACACAATCATCCATATCGGTCTTTGGGATCCTACTTACCCAGTTTACCCTACGGATCATATTTAGATTGTTGAAAAGATGGATAGTGAGGCCTGCTCTGTGTCCCAACCAGTGGATAGACTTATTTCTGAGACTCTGTATGATTGGTCTCAAGAGATGAAAGATGCTTCAAAATAATTACAAACAGACTAGCTTCTGGAGGGAGGTCCAATGTAACTTGATTAGAAGAAGGAGGCTGAACAGTCTTGTCAAATGTGCCGAGATGGTGGTCTCAGATCTCATAGCATGTTTCCCCCGCAAACTTTTGTGCTGTAAAATGAGACCCTCCCCCTCGGACACCACTTCACCCTGTTCTTTCTGGTCCGGCCCATCAACCAAAGCACGACTGACTGGACCATTCTTATGTGCAATCCTGTGGACATCCCCTGAGAGGCATAGACTTAACATCCCGCATCACTGCGAGGCAGGTATAACCAGTGTGTCTAACCACCTGTGGCCTGGAGAACATGAGATCCAGTGATCTTTTAACCAGCAGATCCAGACCCTCTATAGTCCTCATAAAATAACTTGTGCCCTCTTTGGAGATGTCAGGTCTCTGCCTAAGATTGTTCTTGTTAGTACAACCACTCAGGCTTCTAGCCCGCTTGCTGATGACAACCGCATTAGGTGTGTTATACTTTTCAGTGGACAACTTTGTCACTGCATTCCTTTTCCTTTTTTGGGGCAGGTGTTGTTTCAGACACATTTGTCAATTGGCAAAGGCTCATAGGACACCAATGGGTTTGTTGAAACCTTCTCAGCCACAGCCTTCTCACTGTCAGGTAGATTCAGAATGGGGTTTATTGGAGTTTCTCAAATTTCTTTCGGTGAGTTTGCATCGTAGCTAAGGGCTCTTCAGTATTACTAATTTCTCTTGCAATCACACTCATAACATTAGTTAAATATGTAGTGATAGAGTTTGATGCTTTAACTGTGGTGCTAGCACGCTGAACATCCATTTTACTTTTGCCCATTTTGAGGTTTTTGGGCACAGCAGGCAAAACTAGATGCTGTAGCCAAGAGGGTGGGGGGGGGGGTGCCTACCCCAGCCTCTTCCAGACTCTGACAGGTGCAGACGTCCCGAGCGCTAGACAATGCAAAAGTTACCTGGCACCCCTATTCCTGTCTCCAGGATGCGGGGGATGTAGTCCAACCCCAGCAGCAACATTGTGGCCAGAAAAGTGTCCCCCAGAAGTACTTTTCACATAGACCAAAATGGCTTTGCAAAAGAGCATCTCATACTTTTTTAATGCACAGTAATTGTGCTCAGTCTAATGTTTGCACAGGCAGTCACCACCAGGTCCTACATTTGGTAGGTCTGCAGGAAAAAGATCAAGCATGAGGATTTGCATCTTTGCAAACCACCATCGTTCTTAGAAACCAGAGAAAACGCATGCAGTCCAACCCACATGCTGACGTGCACAGCACAGTAACAGTTGTATTGTAATGTAGACTGATGTAGTGTTTACTAGCCGCTGATGGGGACTTGTAGCACTTTGTAGATGGATAAAACGCTAGTCTGTGGAGTGTACTGTGCTGAGGGGGCACCCTGGCGCTCGGGGGCCCCACACACCGCAGGGGCTGCGGGGCCTTTGTTACACGACTGGCTCTCTTGTACCAGCCCCCGTTCTGCAGGCTTCGGACAACCACTCACCCTTGAGGAACAGCAACACCTTATAACACATTCGCTCGGACACAGAGCACCTCAAAAAGACTCGGTGCAATCACAGACACAAGGGCACTAAACAAAATGATCCTTCACTACAAAAACCACAAAGTCACACACATGTGACAAAAGTAAACCCGACGGCCGTGATTCTGGTCAGTGAGAAAGACTAAAGATGAAATGCGGTGGAGAATGAGAGGAGAGGGTGTGGGAGAGAATGTGAGTTAAGGCCAGAGCTGCCGACTTTGAAACTCGGGGAGCAGGTTTGAGTCTTGTGGTTAGCGCCACATCCTGTGGCTCTGGGGAAATCCCTTACTCTCCATATTGTTAGGAAAAAAAAGGAAGTCGACCTTGTGTCTGGGCAAATCCATTGCTGTCCAGGTCCTTTAAAAAAACACATGAAAGTGACCTTGTGTAAGGAAACTGTGTTCACCTTTGAGTAGAGCGAGCGCTGAAGTCCTGCTGGGAGCACAGCTCAGGGCAAAAAAACACTAGGAACACTGTCCAAAAAACAAAAAACATCACGCAGCAAAAGATCGCACGGACGAGGTGAAAAATTGTTGAAACTTTAACTTGCTCTGTGCTAAAAGATGGACTTTGTTAGGGTATGGGATCCCAGCAATGAGCGACTGAGGTTACGCTGAGGAGGAAGACTGTAATGAGAAAGAGTGCATGCACCACCAGAATGCACTGTGTCTCCTCCGGAACTATTCCTTGAAATAAATACTGAAGCTGCCTTGTCTGTGCAATCAGATCAGTGCTTAATTGTGCCTGTTGTTTCCGGTGCGGGACACCGGCCCTTACTTCTGAGGGCCGGCCCTTTGTTTTCTGTCTCAAGCATTTACTGCGGGCAAAAGACACGTGGGAAAGACGGAGAAAGAGAAAACGAAAAAGCAGAAGAAAGGGGGGAAGCAGAAAGCTGCAAGAGTGAGCTGAAGGGCAGGGAGTGGCTGTAAATGGATTGAAGAGGCCCAAGAATTCTTCAGGATTACGCTGCCGCAGTATTCCATGCTCACGCTTTTAATTGCGGCAGCCGCGTGTTTAAGAGGAGAGCTTTGAGCACCGGCACCTTTTTATTTACAAATTAAGCACTGAATCAGATACCCTGGCTTTTTGACAAACATTGCTTCACGTGCAGAGATCATGTAGGGCTGTCTTACAATGGTAAAAGCGAAACTACAAATCCCAAAATGCAACGATCTATTGCCTAGGCATCCGGAACTGGTCGAGAGTGTCAGATATGACCTGGACCACTTGGCAACTGCAAATTTAATCATCTGCCTGTGTTTTGCATATTCACATTTCACAGTTATAAAGGAACTTGTCTGATTAATTCAAAAACGTTTCCCTTCCAAAATAAACAGAAGAAAAGATAATAGGTGAGAGGGAAATCAATACCGTATTAACTGGGTATGTTAACAAAATGTTAATGGTAATCAAAACAAGCATTTTCAATGGGCATTTGCTGGAGTTAGAGCTATTGGCGTTATAAACTCCTCACCGGACTTTTGTTGCCTCTAACTTGAAAATGAAAAGTAAAACAGTTTGACATAAGCGAGCCAATTTAAACTGCCACGGCCTCCATGAGCGTGAAAGAGAGACACAAAAGGAAAAAGAACTTTGCTCGCAGCCACATATATTGGCAACACTGCAATTAGCCATGTTACAGGGTCAATGGCCAATGCGGTAACCAAACCACCCCAAGGAGGGACAAACGTAAAGCATTTACCAACGAAAATAAAGGATTTTCAAAGGGCAAGCCATGAAGGAGTGATAGTGATGGGCGTGAGGTGGGCGTGGTTAAAAGCCCAAATAGATAACTACCCATCGGGAAAAGCAGCGCTTGCGCGCTGCTATGCTCGACCTAAAAAGTAGTAAAACCACAGTAAGTTTTGGTTCCGGGGCAGTAGTAATTCCTATGAGTAACTATTGCTTCAGAGGCCAAAGGGCACACTTTCCAGCTGTCCACTGAGAATGCCAGTGCAAGGATAGCAACTTTATTTCTTCTGTATTGTTTTTAGCATCCCTTCCTGGAGAACGCTTTCGTATCAAAAATGTTGCAAATTATTTAACTTACTCCCACTTATTTTCTTCAGAGTTTACCTTGTTCTGGTCATTAGAAGTCTTTTCTTTTTCGTTTTAATTTTTTTACATCTATTTACAATATATTGCATTTAACTGTTTCTAAAAACGAACAATTCAAATGAAACATTTTGAAAATCTATTGAAAGGAAATCTCTCTATTCATCTTCGTCATATACGTGGGAATTAGGCGTCACTGTTATTATTCAGATTGTAACTAACTCCTGGTGCCCCATGGGAATTGTGCATTCTGTCGCTCGAAGTACATGTGGCCCATTTTCTTGCCTGGCTTAGTATTTTACGGGGTGAAATCCATCTTCCTGTCCTCCGCCTCTTTTTGGCAGATGAACTTGTACTCCGTTTCACAGGGGGCGTCATTCCAGAGACTGGAAGCACCACATGGTCCATCAGCCCCCACTGTGACGCAATGCTCTCTTGCTCCAAAGTTATCAGGTTGTTGACAGTTCCAAAATCTGAAAAATAAGGAACAAGCAATGTGTTACAATTAACGGAAATGTCTGAGTGTCTGCCTGATAGCATCAGAATATACTGTGTATGTGTAATACTAAAGAGAGGTGGTTGATGCCTAGCGACGCACATCTGTAACTAATAACAACAATGATAGTATGTCATTAATAAATCCTGTGGCGGGTGCCAACCTGGTGCAAGAAACCCAACCACCACGGGTTTCGGGGTGCACACAAACAGGGGTGGATATAAAAAACACCTATGTCATGTGCTGTACATTACAGAATCTAAGAAAAGTAGCACCCAGGGCACTCCAAAAACATGAGTCCAAGAATGGAAAGCTTTGTGTGAAACGTTTTAATCCTTGGTGATCGGTAGTAAATCGTAGTTATAAGATGTTCAAGTCCACATATAAAAAAGTATATACGAGTTACAGAAACAGTCTGAATCCTCAGAATGAACAGGTATATAAGAGAAACAAAACAGCCAACACGTGTTTCGTCCTCACGGACTTTTTCAAGGCTGAAAACAGAAACAAAAAGGGAACTATTTACAATTAATAGCAATGTCACCTGGAAGGCACATTTGAAAAGTGCAAATATTATAGGCGTGACGTGAAAGGGTGATTTTGCTACAGCGTGAGGGAATATTAGGGATAGAGAAAACCCTTTAGGCTCCAACGTTAACATTAGAAAAAGAAGAAGAGGATTAGGTGGTCACCGTAAGTGCACAAAAAGAAAAGGTTGATAACATACAGTTGTAAACCTGGAGTATTCAGAGAAATCTTAAAGAGTGGGAGACCAGATGGTCAAAGTCTATAGAAAGAAAAAACAAAGAGTACATGGTGTAGAGATATGTGAAACAGGACAAAGCTAGTGGGTATAGCAATTTACCTCAAGATAACTAAGAAACAAGTAGCTAATGTAGTTCTGTTGAAGATCCTAATGAAAAGACTTTATCTAAGAAGGAGAGGCAAAAAACGGAAAGAAGCAGTGTTACTAAAAGAGTTAAGAACGATGACATGAGTATGAAATTAAAGGATTGAAATAATTACAAAAAAAGAGAGAGATGGAGGAAGAAAGGTAAAAGAAACCTACCAAAATTTTTTTTATTAAATATTGGGAAGTCCAAAGTGGTAAAAGGCGCGTTCCATCAATGTAGGGGACAGGTATTCCTAATGCGTCATGATACTGTGTCCAGTGGTATATCCATAGTGAGGGACATACAATAATTGTAGGGTCTAAGTAGACCCTGCCTGTAGAACTAGACCGGAACAGACAAGGAGAAAAAAAAAAGACGCTATGTCACGTATAAACAAAGAACGGTCCATGCGGTATAAACTATAATAAATGCTCCGTGTTAGAAGCATGTTTAGACAGGTATATATAAATGGCCCTGTCCTGACTAGTAAGATCAATGTCATGAGAGAAAGGTACGCAAAACGAAATACGTATGGGGAGAAAGGGCATTTAACTCCCCCTGCTCAACCGGCACAAAAAGCGGCGTGTTTGGTAAGAGCCACAAGGATATGTAACTTGAACCAAACCCATTACGTGTTTCACATAACTATCTAAGAATCGAACCAAAATACAAAAAGGGCAAGCCATTTTCAAGTTAATCTATAACGTTTGCCCGAGGAAAATGCATAAAAAACCCCACGTTAACTAACCGGTCGGGGAAGTCAATCCCCGTAAAGCTAACTAACCAGGAAAATCTCCCGTAAGTTAGAACATGCGCTAATGTTTGTATAGACTGAAAGAGAAAGGCTAAGTTCTTTCTAATCTGCCTCTGCCGCCCCTTACAGTTCGAGAAAAAACACCAGTAAAGACACGTGAGTAATGACAAAACCCGTATTTGCAAACTGACTGGGAAGGTTACCCATAAGCTGTAAACAAACGCTAATATTTAAATAAATTAGAGAAGAGAGGCTAATGTACTTAAACCCTACCTGTGCCGCCCCGTAGACTCCGGGAGGGCAGGCGAAGAAACGTGTATGTACTCTCCCGCAGCGCCTGATAAAGCTGCCGTGTTTTAGTGGGGAGCGAAGCCATTTTAATGTCCGCGTCTATATGCGCACCCTATTAGAAATAAAAGAAGGACTAAGGGAATTGTCAGCAGGCAGGGAGTTCCTATTGCCTGCTAAAACATGGGCGCCATGTTGAAATATGCCCGCGGCAGCTGAGTGGAAGAGAGCTGCGTGTAATGAAAAGATGTGAGACAGTGTGTATTAGGTAAAGAGCCCCAGGCAATAATGGATTTGTGCCAATGGAGCGGGTGGTAAATGGGGAAAACACTGAGAGGAGAAGTAAGTAGATAGAGAAAGCGTGTTACTTAAATTGTGTGGAGGACAGAGACATTCGAAATTACAGGAGAGAAAAAGTGCAGGGCACTGAACCCAGTCCCTATGACATCATAATATATTAGAAAGATTATGCAAATCGACGAAAAAATCCTGGTACCTAAGGATAGAGGTTTGTACAATAAAATCAAACAGCAATAATAGTAAGTACGACATGTGAGAACATTAAGGACAAATCAGGTAATCATACAAATAGTGCGGGTAACCTGTTGAATAACAGAGATCTTCTATGTCAGTACCAGACATATTATTAAGTATAAAATAGTGAAACAGTTTGTATAGATGTAACACAAATAGACAGACGGGGACTCAATCCCATACGTTTTGATGTGAACAATATTGTCACTGACCAGATGGTAGAGATGCATTATGAAAGAAATACAGTTTATATATACATGCATGCTTAGAGAAATACATGGAGGTCCTTGTGAATGTTCAGGCCCTGTTCAACTGCTCGTAGCTTGATTATCCACCTGCTCTCCAGGCGTCTTAGGGCCAGAGTACGGTTGCCCCCTCGAGGCGTCTTATTCAGAGAGTCAATCCCATGAATGTGTATATCCAAGACTTCCCTCTGTCCATGGGTCTCGTTAAAGTGGATCGCAAAGGGATAGTTGATGTTAGATGATCGAATGGCTCTAAGGTGTTCTTGGATGCGCTCTTTCAATGGTCGGATGGTGCTTCCAACGTAAATTAGTCCACATGTACACACTATGCAATATACCACATAACTAGTGTTACAGTTAATGAAGTGTTTTAATTTGTGTGTGATCTGGGTGTTATACTTGAATCTCACTGTCTTGTCTTTGATGTACTCACAAATGTTACAGTGTCCACACCTGTACGTGCCTGGTGGTGGTTTTGGTAACCAAGTGTCCCTGCTCTCAGGTGGCAGGAAGCTATGACATAGCTGGTCGCGTATGGTGGTACCCCTCTTGTAGACAATACTAGGTTTTCCAGTAAGACCATTTTTTAGTATCTCATCTGTTAGTAACACGGACCAGTGTTTTTGTATGGTTTTGTTGATTTGGAAGCTTAATGCACTGTGCTGGAGAACAAGGGAGATACGTTCTCGTGGGCTGTTTCGCTTGGTATTAGTGAGCAAGGTTGGGCGTTTGAGTTTCATAATCTTATTGCAGGCTTTATTAAGGGTCTGTGGATGGTAGCCCCTATGTCTGAAACGTAGTTCCATGTTGCGCAACTCTTCTTGAAAAACCCGTTCCTCACTACAATTACGGCGGATCCTCGTACTTTCCCCATAGGGAATTGCATTGATTTGGGGCTTCGGGTGTGCGCTAGACGCGTGCAAAATAGCATTACATGCCGTAGGCTTTCTGAAAAGTTTAGTACAGATTTTTCCATGTTCGATATAGATGGTGAGGTCCAGAAAATTTATGGAAGATTGACTGGCCTCATGGGTAAAAGTGATATTGAAAGTGTTATTGTTCAGGTGTTCTGTGAAAGCTGAAAGAGATGGTGCATCACCTGACCAGAAAACTAAAATGTCATCAATATATCTACCCCAGTAGAGGATATGCTGTGTCAGGAGTGGAGGGCAGGAACGCCACACATGTGTTTTTTCCATGTACCCCATATAAAGATTAGCATACGATGGAGAGAATTTGGCCCCCATGGCCACTCCTCGTATCTGGCGATACCAGTCTCCATTATGTAGGAAAATGTTATTATCTAGGACCAGACTTATCAAGTCCATAAGCATGTTAGTATGGTCCAGTAGAGATGCATCTCTAGTGTCCAGATAGTGTTGGATAGCAGTAAGACCCTCTATTCTCGGGATGCTCGTGTAGAGTGAGGTCACATCCAAAGTAACTAAGTAGTGGCCTTCTGTCCATTCATAATCCGCCATCTTACACAATAAGTCCTTAGTGTCCCTGATGTAAGAGGGTAGGTTTTGGACAAAAGGCTGGAGGAAAATGTCTATATATTCCGACAGTTTCTCCGTGGGGGAGCCAATGCCAGAGATGATTGGTCTGCCTGGGGGGAAATTGCCCCTCTTGTGTATCTTTGGCAACATATAGATACAAGGTGAAGTAGGCATGTTATTATATAGATATTTGAACTCCATATCAGATATTAGGTCAAAGTTCAGAAATCCTTGTAGTTTCTGTAGAATGGATCTATTGACCCCCGGTAAAGGATTGTACGTGAGTTTGAGGTATGCAGTGCAGTCAGACAGTTGACGATCTAGTTCGGAAACATAGTCTGTTCTGTTCATGATCACGATGTTTCCACCCTTGTCCGCCTCCTTGATGACTATATCTTTGCAAAGCCCAAGTGACACTAGTGCTTGCTTTTCGGCTAACGTAATGTTGTGTGCAGGGATGGACTTATGTCCTAACACATACTGTTCCTCCATACGATAAAGATCGTTGGTAACCTTGTGGCAGAAGGAGTCAATTGCGTAATCTCTGGGTATTATGGGCGTGAACTTGGAGGTTGTTTTTAGACCACTAATGGTCCTGGTGTTGGAGTCTATATTGAGATCAGTGATGATCTCTGTGAGAGATGGTATAGGGCCCTCTTTGTGCTCAATTGATAGCAAGGTTTGAATGTCCTTGACATCTTTGATGGTCAATGCGCTAGGGGTATGAGGCAGAGCATTGGTGGATCGTGCAGAGGTGTTAACGTCATAGAAGTATTTATAGAGTTTACACCTGCGAATAAATTTAAACAAGCTAACATGTAGTTGTGTGAAATCTGGAAGAGTGGTAGGTACAAAGCCAAGGCCTTTCTTTAGAATGTTAGTTTGGTCAGGATTCAGGGTTATGGAGGATAGATTGACAATAGAGATGGTGTCTGTCATGTCACCCGTAGAAACATGTGTGTTCGTCATTGTTGAGCATTGCGAGTTGTTGAACGTGTTGCCACGCCCTCCAATCGTTTGTTTGTGTTTGCACCTGTGTTTCCCCCGTCTAGTGGTCTTGAAGTGTTTTCTTCTCTCCTCTGGGGTTGTTTTTGGCCTCTCCGAAATCTCTCTAGCTCTAGTAAAAAAGGTGACCTATGTGTGGAGGTGAGTGAAGGAGTTTGGTCCCTTGCATCTTCACTAGTTCCACTAGAGATGCTAGAAATGTCTGTATCACTAGTAGTGAGATTGGAAGAAGGAATATTTTTCTTAGTGGTTGGAGATGTCCTATTGCTATCTATTTTGGAATTATCATATTTGCGAGCAAATGTGAAAACCCTTCCGTTCTTATAGTCACTGTCATCTCTCTTAAGTTTACGTAGTTTCTTGTCCTTTATGTATAGTTGGTGTTTTTGTAGGACATCCTTAAGTATGTTAAAGTTTTTTATTTTGTTGTCAGTTGAGTCAATGTCATTAATCTCTTTTTCTAGCACTGTGATATCCTGCAAGAGTTTATCTCGCTTAGTCTTTGCATCCCGGATAAGTATATCCATCATGCCGTACGATGAAGTTATTAGAAGTTGTTCCCATTCCTTGAGTAAATCAGGGCTGAGGTCATCAAAGGATGGAAATAAAATGACCCTCAAACCCCTCGGGATTTGATTGTTTTCCAGGTATTTTTCTAAAATCGTATAATCCCACCAGCGTGAGAGTTCTTGTTTTTTTAGACGTTCGAGTTTAATGAACTTAATTCTAAGGCCCTCATGTGTGGGATTAGATGTACTAGGTGCACTGGTTTGGGCACTAGTCAGGAATAATTCTTGAAGCAGGGTATCTCTATTATCATCAAAGTTTGCCATTATTAGCCAGTTGTAAAGATATTACAGAAGGTAAATACAAAGTAGTATAAACATAAATACAAAGTTATTCAACAAAGCATGTATTCAAAATGTTATAAATCGAGTTAAACAAGTGACAGAGTGCAGACAGCATCAATATGCAGAGCATCAATAATACTAAAGAGAGGTGGTTGATGCCTAGCGACGCACATCTGTAACTAATAACAACAATGATAGTATGTCATTAATAAATCCTGTGGCGGGTGCCAACCTGGTGCAAGAAACCCAACCACCACGGGTTTCGGGGTGCACACAAACAGGGGTGGATATAAAAAACACCTATGTCATGTGCTGTACATTACAGAATCTAAGAAAAGTAGCACCCAGGGCACTCCAAAAACATGAGTCCAAGAATGGAAAGCTTTGTGTGAAACGTTTTAATCCTTGGTGATCGGTAGTAAATCGTAGTTATAAGATGTTCAAGTCCACATATAAAAAAGTATATACGAGTTACAGAAACAGTCTGAAACCTCAGAATGAACAGGTATATAAGAGAAACAAAACAGCCAACACGTGTTTCGTCCTCACGGACTTTTTCAAGGCTGAAAACAGAAACAAAAAGGGAACTATTTACAATTAATAGCAATGTCACCTGGAAGGCACATTTGAAAAGTGCAAATATTATAGGCGTGACGTGAAAGGGTGATTTTGCTACAGCGTGAGGGAATATTAGGGATAGAGAAAACCCTTTATGCTCCAACGTTAACATTAGAAAAAGAAGAAGAGGATTAGGTGGTCACCGTAAGTGCACAAAAAGAAAAGGTTGATAACATACAGTTGTAAACCTGGAGTATTCAGAGAAATCTTAAAGAGTGGGAGACCAGATGGTCAAAGTCTATAGAAAGAAAAAACAAAGAGTACATGGTGTAGAGATATGTGAAACAGGACAAAGCTAGTGGGTATAGCAATTTACCTCAAGATAACTAAGAAACAAGTAGCTAATGTAGTTCTGTTGAAGATCCTAATGAAAAGACTTTATCTAAGAAGGAGAGGCAAAAAACGGAAAGAAGCAGTGTTACTAAAAGAGTTAAGAACGATGACATGAGTATGAAATTAAAGGATTGAAATAATTACAAAAAAAGAGAGAGATGGAGGAAGAAAGGTAAAAGAAACCTACCAAATTTTTTTTTATTAAATATTGGGAAGTCCAAAGTGGTAAAAGGCGCGTTCCATCAATGTAGGGGACAGGTATTCCTAATGCGTCATGATACTGTGTCCAGTGGTATATCCATAGTGAGGGACATACAATAATTGTAGGGTCTAAGTAGACCCTGCCTGTAGAACTAGACCGGAACAGACAAGGAGAAAAAAAAAGACGCTATGTCACGTATAAACAAAGAACGGTCCATGCGGTATAAACTATAATAAATGCTCCGTGTTAGAAGCATGTTTAGACAGGTATATATAAATGGCCCTGTCCTGACTAGTAAGATCAATGTCATGAGAGAAAGGTACGCAAAACGAAATACGTATGGGGAGAAAGGGCATTTAACTCCCCCTGCTCAACCGGCACAAAAAGCGGCGTGTTTGGTAAGAGCCACAAGGATATGTAACTTGAACCAAACCCATTACGTGTTTCACATAACTATCTAAGAATCGAGGGACCAAACTCCTTCACTCACCTCCACACATAGGTCACCTTTTTTACTAGAGCTAGAGAGATTTCGGAGTGTCTTTACTGGTGTTTTTTCTCGAACTGTAAGGGGCGGCAGAGGCAGATTAGAAAGAACTTAGCCTTTCTCTTTCAGTCTATACAAACATTAGCGCATGTTCTAACTTACGGGAGATTTTCCTGGTTAGTTAGCTTTACGGGGATTGACTTCCCCGACCGGTTAGTTAACGTGGGGTTTTTTATGCATTTTCCTCGGGCAAACGTTATAGATTAACTTGAAAATGGCTTGCCCTTTTTGTATTTTGGTTCGATTCTTAGATAGTTATGTGAAACACGTAATGGGTTTGGTTCAAGTTACATATCCTTGTGGCTCTTACCAAACACGCCGCTTTTTGTGCCGGTTGAGCAGGGGGAGTTAAATGCCCTTTCTCCCCATACGTATTTCGTTTTGCGTACCTTTCTCTCATGACATTGATCTTACTAGTCAGGACAGGGCCATTTATATATACCTGTCTAAACATGCTTCTAACACGGAGCATTTATTATAGTTTATACCGCATGGACCGTTCTTTGTTTATACGTGACATAGCGTCTTTTTTTTTCTCCTTGTCTGTTCCGGTCTAGTTCTACAGGCAGGGTCTACTTAGACCCTACAATTATTGTATGTCCCTCACTATGGATATACCACTGGACACAGTATCATGACGCATTAGGAATACCTGTCCCCTACATTGATGGAACGCGCCTTTTACCACTTTGGACTTCCCAATATTTAATAAAAAAAATTTTGGTAGGTTTCTTTTACCTTTCTTCCTCCATCTCTCTCTTTTTTTGTAATTATTTCAATCCTTTAATTTCATACTCATGTCATCGTTCTTAACTCTTTTAGTAACACTGCTTCTTTCCGTTTTTTGCCTCTCCTTCTTAGATAAAGTCTTTTCATTAGGATCTTCAACAGAACTACATTAGCTACTTGTTTCTTAGTTATCTTGAGGTAAATTGCTATACCCACTAGCTTTGTCCTGTTTCACATATCTCTACACCATGTACTCTTTGTTTTTTCTTTCTATAGACTTTGACCATCTGGTCTCCCACTCTTTAAGATTTCTCTGAATACTCCAGGTTTACAACTGTATGTTATCAACCTTTTCTTTTTGTGCACTTACGGTGACCACCTAATCCTCTTCTTCTTTTTCTAATGTTAACGTTGGAGCCTAAAGGGTTTTCTCTATCCCTAATATTCCCTCACGCTGTAGCAAAATCACCCTTTCACGTCACGCCTATAATATTTGCACTTTTCAAATGTGCCTTCCAGGTGACATTGCTATTAATTGTAAATAGTTCCCTTTTTGTTTCTGTTTTCAGCCTTGAAAAAGTCCGTGAGGACGAAACACGTGTTGGCTGTTTTGTTTCTCTTATATACCTGTTCATTCTGAGGATTCAGACTGTTTCTGTAACTCGTATATACTTTTTTATATGTGGACTTGAACATCTTATAACTACGATTTACTACCGATCACCAAGGATTAAAACGTTTCACACAAAGCTTTCCATTCTTGGACTCATGTTTTTGGAGTGCCCTGGGTGCTACTTTTCTTAGATACTGTGTATGTGTATAGCCTGGGGCTGAGTAACAAGTGCCTATTGTTACCCAACTCGTTGGTATTATTTCATCGACCTCAGAAGGATGAAGGGCTGAGTGAACCCGATAGAATCACACCTGTGGCTCTGAGGTGAAACACAGGTGTCTGCAGTGACTGCATTAGTCCACTGAGCTACCAGACTGGACCACCTCTGACCCGGGCCTGCGCTGCAGTGGGCATTGCATCCACTGAGTACAGAAGATGATCTTTGAGAGAAGTGTACGCTCCAGATTTTAGATATATCAGTCTCATTCGTACTGATGTCTGATGGGTGGGAGGTTTTTCTGCCCCAGTATTGCCGCAGGTCAATCTAACTGAGGTACCACAACCGCATAAACCAGGTTATATTATGTGGTGACTGTTATGTGATTTGTATTATTGGATTTGTTGTCCTGTCTTATGTGTTGTGTTCTATTGTGTTACTTTGCGATATATTTTTTTGGCCAGGCCTAGGTTGTCATGTTATGTTAGGCTTTAGGCAACTCTAGGATGTCTGAAAGTGATGAATTTGTAAGAAAAACGGACCAGGGGAGTGAGAGGCAAGGGGTGAGCTGGAGGAAATTTGGAAATGAACCCATTTAATAAGAGTGATCTTCCTAAAAAAGGAAGACTTTCTTCTCCCATTGTTCAGCGCAGCCATATCCATCACTGCAGAACCCCATCCCTTCTCTTGCCAGTTCCCTAATTTGACTTTTCTCAGAACCCAAGACTTTTTGTTCTTCTTTTCCCGCCTCTGCCTTCTTCCACAGCCTGGACTTGGGCTTCACACCTTCTGCTCCTTCTGAGCCGAACTCTGTAGTTGACTTGTTCCATTATTTTTCTACCTCTGCCTGGAAGCAAATCTCATCAGTTTTGTCTTCCTTAAGCAATTTGAAGCCTGGAAGAAAGGGTCTTGTATCCGGGGGCGCAGCAGGGCTGCCCGCTGTCACTGATGCAATGGAGCCTCTGGCCGCTATGTTGCGGCAGCACCGCGCGCACCGTGGCCTTGCGTTGACCCCCAGGAGACTAGTGGCCTCTATGTATGCAGATGACGACGAGTTGTATGTCAGAGACCCCCAGGGAAATCTGAGTCCTCTATTTCAAAAGATAATTTACTTTTGAGGTTTCTCCAGTATTAATATCAATTGGTCTAAATCCACCATATTCCTGCTCACTGATGCGATGCAGGCCTTTGAGTATGGGTTTTCCCTGACATGGGCAACCGATCCAGTTAAATATCTAGGAATCTGGCTCAGTCAGAATCTAGATGAATTATGGTGTGAAAATTATGGTAGCTTGATGACATGGCTCAAAGGCCAAACGGCTGCCACTCTCTCTTATGGGAGGATTGCATTGACCAAAATGGTTATACTTCCCAAATTCCTTTATCTTTTTGTGAATCTCCCTATTCCTCTGACAGCCTCTTTCCACCAGTGCCTCCGATCTCCGATACTGACCATCATCTTCCTCAATTTCCCTCTATGTTTTTTCCTGAGCTTTGTATTCTTGCAAAGTCTTTCAAAAGAACACAAAGCTCTAATCCTTCTCTTCCCCTTCATCATCTGCCATTTACAGGTTACACCTTCATTACACTAACAATTTTTATGTGAGCGCAATCTCCTAAAAGCAGCTAAATTCAGGATTTCAACCTGGGAGCAAATTGTGCACTCCAGGGTTCTAGTGCAATCTGCTGAAATCTGGGTGGGCAAAAAGGGCAAATGTCCTCCTTGGGGACCAGAGATTGTGAAATAACTTCCTCTAGTAGTATGTCATCCCCAATTCCAACACGCTTCATTCGAAATGGGCCCCTAACTGGACATCAGGTCCCTTTCTCTGGGTGTTTACAGGGTGCAGTCTGAATCTGGGAACAAACCCAAGCTGCAGCTCATTTGTATGGAGATCCTTAGACATTTTCCTATTTCTCTTTTTCTACCTGTGAAATTACATCTCTGATCTCTTGTTTTTGCTCAGCCACCTCCTATTTGGATGCAATCTCCCAAGCTTTCCATCACACAATTGGTCTAAAACTATCAATTCTGGATTCTGAGTTCAACACATTTCTTTAATATGATGTATTCCTTTGCTCCTTCCATACAACCTTTCTTGAAAACATAATTTTTGACAAATGTAATATACAAGATTGAGTCAGGAGATAGATGATTGCATGCATGAGTTGAAGATAAATGCGAAAGCATTGAAGATGAGTTACTGCTTGCACAAACCCACCAGTGACTAAAGGTTCGTTTTTGGAATAGGTGAAAGCTATGACTTTGCCTATGCTTGTTAACTTTAGTAAATATGTCTCTGTTCCACATGTGTAGCTTTGGTAAATAAAATAGGGTAGAAAAAAGAAAACGCAAAAATACATAAATATAAATTATTAACTTTTTGCATAGAAGCTGACTTACTTGGGTGATTGAAATGTGACGTCATTCACCCACTTCCAGATCCCTTTTTGATCCTTATCCGTCAGACCAATCCAGTAGATATCAGTCTTAGTGGTGTTTGATATAAAAAGCTGTAAGAGAACAAAGGGAACGGGTTCTGTACAAGATGAGAAAGCCCAGAGTACTTGGGGTATTTGTGACCTGTGTCAGACACAGGTGGTCACTTTTGATGCCTGACACCTCATAGGTAGAGTGGAGCTGGAAGCACTCAAGGATTCTGAAAATTTGCTGACCAACATCATTTTAAGGAAAAAGGCCTGCAGGAGCAACAGGCCTTTTTGACAGGAACTTCAGCAACTGCTCTCACTAGTATAGACAGAGATTTCATTTCTCTATGATTTGAGATCTATGAATAGACAGTTGCCCGCCCGCAGGCCTGTAACCGCCGCCAACTTTATTAGAATGTGCCACAGTGTCAAAGCACAGACGTGTGCACTGCTCGCATAACTGCAATCATATTCCGTGCTTCCTTTTACCCTGTCTCCAGTCCTGGATGTGTTAATATCACCCCCTCTCTCCCTACACCATCTCTATTACTTTAGCAAGTACACAGTTTGTAGATTTGCACATTTAGTCCTATGCACTTCTAGAAGAACGAGTTGAAATTTTTTGTAACCGCTGTACATTGCAGATCTGCTCATTTTATACTTGTGGGGCCACATTTATTGTTGTTCACCTGAAAGTTTTTAGTAATGTAGTCAAGAGTGTTTTACAATAAACGGAAATTCTTCCAGACTACTACATTCCCACTGGGTCAGCTCACTCCCTATATGAACATCAGTCTGAGTTAGACTGCAACTAGAACATTGTTCTGAAATTGCACTGTCATTTCTTCAGTGTAGTCACCTTTCAATGCAATGGGTTTCACATTTGCTCAAGTTAGAGCTATTGGCATTGTAAATTCCTAACAGGGACGTTTGTTGCCACATAAATTGAAAACGAAAAGAAAAAACATTAGTTGACATAAGCGAGCCGATTCAAAGCACCTTTACCACCATGAAAATGAGCGCGAAGGAGAGACAGAAAAGGAAAAAGAAGTTCGCTAACAGACAATAATATCAGCAATCATGCAATTACCCATGTAACAGGGTCAGTCTGCAAGGCGGTAAAAAAAACACCCCCAGGAGGAACAAACGTAAAGCATTTATCAATGATAAATGATTTTTGAAAGGCAAGCCCACGAGTGAGTGAGTGTGATGGGCGTGCGGTGGGCGTGGTTTAAAGCCCACAATACTTACAAGAGGTCAAAGCGCCTGCTCGCTCGACCCAAAAAGGGCATGGCGTGGAAATCAAATCAAGCTCCGAGGCCACATTCTAGTAATGGCTTCCTGCTGTCTGTGGCAACTTTAAATATTTAGCACTCAGTCTGGCCCTGGGAATATTTGCAGCAATAGTAAAATAAAAAAGGGCATGGTGTGGAAATTAAAAGAAGCGTCATATTTGCTTTATTTGTTAAAAGAATGCTGACATGGCTGTGCAGTCATGGTGCGGTGTTCATTGAGTGCAAGGGTAGCATTGTGATCCTCTTTATACAAATGGATGCTTTACCACTTTACAACAGAAGCCACTTCATTCTGGGACTCAAAGGTGAAGTCATTGATTCCATTATGGTCTTTCTTCTATGCAAGGACAATCTCTAGGGCTCGGGCAGAAATCTCGCTGCTGGAAACACAGTGCAGGAATGGGAGGATGCAACGGCTGTGATTGGGTCTACGGATTGGTGGTCATCACACCCCACCCTGCCGCCCATCTGCCCTCATAGGCACCCTTGATGCCCAGCTGGGGAAGTCCTTGGTCCTCCACACAGTCTACTCTGCTATGGAAACTCGATGCCTGGGTACCAGCCGACACTACCCTCAACAGGAAATGAAGATGCTGTCCAGAACATGTTGCCTATAAAACAGTCCAGGTTGAGGCTTCAGGCTCGCGGTCCAGTGCAGGTGCACATTTTCTCTGCTATGGTTAGGCCCAGCCAGGGGTGTCTGCTGTGAGGCCCTGCAGACCACCACAAACATAGTGGGCAGGAGTCTAGACCTTCATTTTTTTCCAGAGTCAGCACAGACGTTGAGAGGGTAGATAAGCCCCAGTGAGTAACTGCTCCTGAGATTGTTAGCCCTTTTTCTCTTTCAGCTGCAATGGTTCTACCACAGTGGTGGCTTCAGCAGGGTTCACATCGTCAGCAGATTCTGGGTGCCTGGCAGCAATATGCTGAGCCTGTGGCATCAGGGAGGGGTCCAGGATAAGCACAAGCCCTTTACCCTGTGGCAATGTAAGCCCCGCACCTCTCCAAACACCAACTGGTGAAGTCCTGGCCGCTTACCTAGCTTCCCTTCTCCCCAGATGCCTGGGCACAAGCCAGTGCTTAATTTGAGCCAGTGGTTTCCAGTGCGCGGCACTGGCCTTTTTTTTGCAGCCAGCACTCATTTTTCTGCCTCAAGCATTTACAGTGTGCAAAAGACGCATATGGGAAAGACAGAGGAAGAGAAAAATAAAAAAACATTACAAAGCGAGAAAGCAGAAAGCTGCAAAAGTGAGCTGAAGGGGCAGGGAGTGGCTGTAAATGGATTAAAGAGGCCCGAGGTGGCTTCAGGGTTATACTGCCTCACTGTGGACGATGCTGCCAGCAGTGAGACGTCTTAAGAATGTCCTTAGATAAAAAAAAGGTAAAACAAGAACAACTGTTTAACGTATGCATTCAGAAATTTAATGCCTGAATTGCAAGGTGGTAAAGGATCAATCTGTTGAGAAAGGATCCCTACACTCAATCAACACCTCTCCATCAATGCACAACAATAAAATAGTTTATTCCTGATCTGTGAGAGGAAGGCTTGCAGTGTTGAATTCACTTCTGCACAAACTAAGTTTGTGAAAGATGCATGTGTTGTTGTCAGTATTGCACCTGAGTAACATTCATCGAATAATAGAAGTACAGTTTAATTACACAAATCAGAAATGAAATATATGTGCTGAGAAGCGCTACATAAAAACGTTTTTTATAGTTGTAAGAGCGAAGCTCAGATTTATTTTGCTGCTTTTTTTCTACTTCTTATGTATTACAGTGAAGCTTGCACTGTTGTTCGTATAAACATATTTAACGTCGAGACAAACAGTGCACTGCTGCTGCTGATTATCACATCAAAAACAAGGTGATGGATGGAATGCTTGAATTAATCTAAGCCAATGGCAATCGCTGGGGTCTGAATGCCAAGCCATCGTTTTTCACGCACCATGCCTCCTGAGTTTAGACACAGCCGTATGCAAATCATTCCTGACCCTGCTCCAATGGGAACAGTCCAGCTCGAACTGCCAGGTCAGACCCTCTACGAATCAGGACACAAGCCACCCAGGTCTGGTTTCGACATTACTGGGGCTCATCAGCTAGGTATAGCTTGGGTCCAGTGACAGACGGGGCACGGGACCCATGACTGGGCATATCTGTCACACTTAGGGCATCACAAACAAGGTGATGGTTCAACTAAGCTCATCCACTAGCAATTGCTCAGGCTGCATCCAAATCCACTATTTTTCGCCAACCTCAGTTTGGATCCAGCCATATGGTAATCAGCCTTTGATCTAAGAGTGACAGGTATGCCCAGACGTGGGTCCCTGTGTTCACTGGTGAAACGGGAAGCAAATTATACCTGGCTGATGAGCCCTAATAAGGGTAAAACCGGTCCCACTTCCATTTGTTTTGTACGAGTGAAGCATGAGCTGCAGCCATCTCTGCTGCAACTTACCGTGAGATGGAAGCTTGTGCTGCAGTTATTGGTTAGGATCTGCTCTGAGGTTCTGTGAGAGCAGCTTCCACTGCTGCTGTTTTCTATGTGAGAGGATTCCTCTGTGATGAAGTGCAGTCCTTGATCTATGTGTGGGAGGAAAGCTTGCCTACTACTGTATTTTAATATATTTGAGTCTCTTTAAGGAACCTTTTACTGCTACTGAAAGGGGCATTTACATTGCTACTGCCCTGACTGTACTTGTTCAGAAAGAGTGTGTGTGTGTATGCGTGTGTGCATGTGCATACATGCATGCATGTGTGTGTGTGTGTTGGGCTCTACAATGAAGCTCAACACACTGTACATATTCTATGTTTGTCAGTGAAGATCCTGTCTTCAATATACAAAACCAAAATAATTGGGTCAGGCAATGGTTCTTTTACATATTTTCTCACCAAAATTGTGGATTAATCATCTCTGACTCCTAATAATCCCAAAATTTAGATTTTCTATTGCAACAGTATGTGTATGTATATAGCTAAGTAGATAGACAAACAGATAGATTGAAAATATTTAGATTGATATCCATTGAAAACACGTTTTGAAATGCAATGCAAGTTACAATGGTGCAGAGTACAACATTATGGAGTGCATCATTTATGGAGCAGAGGTATATCAGGGAAGATGTTTTTTCGCAATCACAACAAAGCATTATCCAGAATCTTAACTCACCTGCTCCATCTTGTCAGCGATGATGACCAGGTCTGCCTGACTTGACTGGCAGAAGGATCGGCTTTTTTCCCACGAGAGTTTGGTTTGAGTAAACAAATAGCATTTTCCATTGTGCATCTGCCAATTTATGGGGCAAACCCAGTAGAAGAATTCTGAAAGACAGTGGTAAAGTGAGACCAACCAACAATAATACTTATGTTGGCTCAGAAGCGAGATCTCTGGGTGCTCTAATGGGGAACTTAAACCACATTCCCTTTTTGATGGAGATGTCCCTTGGGCCATGAGCTTAAGCATAGACATTCTAACCTCATCATGTAGTGGCCAGAATGTATATTTTGTGCAGTTACTCTTTAAAATGGCCTCACAAGTTTAACGGTGTGTCCCTGCGTAACTGGTTTAGCTTTTTAAGATTGGTTCTGAACAAAATACCATCTAACGCAGCTAGAGTTAACTAGCTCCTTTCTCCAGGTTCTCAGAAAAAATACCACAGACACTTCCCTTGAGCTGGGCCTAATCCACACCTCCTTAAACAAAGAAATCACAAGGCCCATCCTTAAAAACACTAATATTAACCCACGCAACAATGAAAATGATTGTTCCCTCACAGATCTACCTTTTATTGCCAAAAATATGGAATCATGTGTAGCAAAATAATTAACTCAATGTTTTGACAGAAATGGACTACTGAACGTACTTCATTCAGGTTTCAAATCAGGACCCCACGGGGAAAGGCCTATTTTCAACATTAATGGGGATGCCCAGGTAATTCAGGGAAAAGGTAGAGCATATCTTCTACTCCTGGACTGGTCAGCCATAGTGGATGCACTGACTTACCTCTTAGCACATCATCCTCTCCATTCAGTCCTGGCGGAACACTGCAAAACTGTTCTGATGGTAAATCAATCAACACAGTCGGGTTGTGAGGATTAAAAACATGTTCTCACAAACTAGAGAACTGTTGCTATTTCACTGGGCTCAATTTTGGATCCCAACCTGTTTGACCTATAACTGGATGTCAGGACTCAGGGTGGAGTCTGCAGGAACTCTTGCAGAGCACCCCTCGAGATCATGGACTATATCTCTTTGTATGTAGCGTACCGAACGAGAGGAGCAGATAAAGGCATACACCAGGAAAGAACAGCTATAGACTGAACATAGCAACAGGATTGTGAAAGCAGAGCAACCTCAACGTGACCAAACAGAGAAGGAACCAATAATGGACAACACACTGGGTTACCACTGAGGTTGTACACAGGTAAGGCTCAATATTTCCCACAGTAACAGGGAATATCAATGCCTCTGTGTACAGTACTCTCACAGATAATCACCCAGCAAGCCCCTTAGAAAGGAGGCAGCAGAAGCGGTTCTGTCTCTGAACCCTAAGGGCGCAAACAAGGATTGTACTTACATACACAAGACAAGCCCTTATGGGTCCAGATGGAGACCCAGTGGCAATTCCTAGAAAATAGAAATGGCACACTGTCACAGATAAGCACTTGAGACTACATACAACACAAGACAAAGGATGGGGCAGGAAATGCCTCATGGAAACCACAAGCCAACCCCTGCATGAAAGAAAACACTTATACAAGGTGAGGACTAATAGTACACTTACCAGACACAATAGGAGAGGAAAATACAGAGCAAGCGCTAGGAAGGAGCCTAAGAACTGTAGCTAATATTTCAGGAGCAGGCTATGCAAGGAAAATAAAACTGAAGAACAAGCAAGTTATATAAGGACTCTAGGAAACTGTAACAAGCACAAGACTTGAACTTCAGAAGAAGTAAAGACTGCAAAAGAACTACAGAGAAAGGGAACAGAAACTAGAGCAAAACCTAAGACACAAAGGAGAAATTACATGAGTGAAAGAAGAAGAAAGGGAATAAGTAAATGGAAAATAACAGCAGGAACAGAAGGAACATACTATGAACAATCAGAATGGGAGCTATTCAAGGGCTGCACCAAGAGCACAAAAAGTCAGACAAAAGTAAAAATAAAAGCAATCAGGGCTGGTGAAATCTGTTGCAGGCTGCACAGGAACAAGGCACAGCAAACAGGGCTGAAGCAAGCTGGAACAGGACTGGAAAACAAACCAGCAACAGGTCAAATACACAAAGGAACAAACATCAATGCACGAACAGGGAGCTTCAGCAAAGGGCAATTTATAAGCAGTTCCAGGCCGCACCAAGCCCAGGTGAGTCACATGGCTGGGCTGCAGAAGACTGATCACAGGTGTGTGCGATTCCAGTCTCTCACACGTCCTGGAGGAGAAAATCCAGTACAGAGGAACAGCAGGTCTAGTCTCGTAGGAAGAAATGGGCAGCATATTCTAGGTCCTAATGACTACTAGACAGTGCATTATGGGTCTTGAAGTCCAAGGAAAGAAATGTAGGTTTTTCAGTAGCATACAATATAGCAATGGGATGCAAGTATGAGTTAGAAAGAGACTCTGGATGAGTTTAAATGGTGATTCCCAGGATGCAGATGATCCATGTACAGCGTTACCCGAAGGCGATTGATGGAGTCGTGACACTGGAACAAATAGTCAACTTCCAAAAGGTTCTTGGCCTGTCATGTCAACAATACACTGACGATACAACAATTTACTATCTACTGCCTACATTAATAACTGTATTTTCTAAAATAAAAAAAAATGGATGTCCACACAGCAACTCAATATAAACCAAAATAAGGGTTACTATTTACCACTTGTCACCCAAGAAGTAAAATTGCAAAGAACTTGCAATTCAGAACACTTGAAGCTGCCTATGTTCTAAAACAATGGTTCCCAACCTGTGGTCCGGGGACCCCTGGGGATCCACAAAGCCTCCTCAGTGGTCCGCGACCTGTTAGAAAATTAAATAACATTAACAGATTAGGTCCCCAGCTTTCAGAAATGACTCAGTGGAGGGGTCCCCGGATACCAATAATGATTCAGTGGGTTCCCTGGGTTCCAGTATTAATAAAGTGGGGGTCCACAGAAGTTAAACGGTTGGGAACCAATGTTCTAAAAGGCTCACAAGGCAAAACCACTTGGTGCTACACTAAACAGCAAACAGTTTGAATGCACTGATAACAAGGAAGGCAACCTTTGAAAACTACCAACTAAAACTCTTGTAATCAATTTAGAATTTCATACTTGCTGAATATCTGAAACATGTCATACAATTATCAGTTATATCAAGGCCGAAATATAGAATAGCCATCCTGCCAGGGAAAGCTTCAATTACCACAGCCTTTCTAAAATCTATGCTCCACACCTCTGTGAGACTGATTTTTCAAACACGCCGAAAAATTAACATTTTGTGTCACCACTAATAAAACTTATGTGGCTCCCTCTCCAAGTCTTTTGTACAATTAAAGCAGTCAGTTTTAAAGCACTGAAACACAAAACAGCACGCCACCTAAGGAAGAATCTTAAATCATCAGGGAAGCACAAACATCACTGATCTCTCCTCGATACTAAATGGTACCACAAGAGCTCAACTTTTTTTCTGTTCCTGGATACTCATAGGGTGTGGGACCTGTCACTTTCTCTCTGACAATAACATTTTGTTTGTGCATTCTTATCTTTGCGTTGGAGTATGGTCTCATACTGGTCTCTAACTATTAGAAATGGTTGAAACCACAAGGTGTATATGTGATCATTTGTGCCCAAGAATTTGGGCATTGGCCCAGGAGCTTTTTCATAACTCACAGATGCTTCGGTTTCAATTATAGCTGGAATTTTCAGGATTTGGACTACAGCACCACTCATGGGTTGTGTTCTTCACAGCCTGGCAGTATGATCTACAAAGCAGATTATGTATACTACTTCTTCTTCATTTTCCTTAGATAGATACGCTGGTTGAGTGTTGCCGCATCCTTCCTCGTCAGTGGCCAAGGCTGGTATCTTCTTAGTTTGCAGCCTATGTTGATTGGCACAAACAGGACTGAGGCATACAAGAGCAAAACGTTTTGCAGGCCCCAAATGGGAGCATGTTTTGCCTTGAGTAAGGCACATTTCTAATCGGTGTAGGTCCCACCAAGGTATCCATATTTTTTCTTTCCATTGGCATTTCCTGGCTTTCTGTTAAATTGTGGTTTCATGTTTGATAGTTGTGGTACACTGCATCCTATTTCCAAGGACATTGCAAGTGTGGATTGATTTGCATTCATGTTGGCGAAGAACAAACCATTCATAATCCTGATTTACTTGAGACTTATTGTGAGGTTATAAAGCAGATACTGCAAGGTCATAGTCTACTTTGCCTGATGTGTGTTGAAGGTTTTTATTTATCAAGATGCTTATTTATTATTTCTTCTGCAAAAATGAGTAGGAAAGAGCTTTGATTCTTTATTGATCTTCCAAAGCATATCTGATACTCCTCTGTAGTAGTTAGATAAGCTAAGATTTCACTGAAGGGTGGCAGAGGGTTAACAGCACCTCCTATGTGAGCCTGGTTGGATTAGACGTTTTCTCTTGATGTCTTCCTGGGCTGTGTTTTTCTTCATGCTTATCATCTCCCATTTGTATGCGCATTGCAAGTGTAATATGTGTGCTTATATGTATGTTCAGAATAGGGTAACCTTTGCTTTGTGGCGTGAATGTACTTTTTTCCTCAAAGGGATTTCTCTTATCCCCATGAACATTGATGGACTAATGGACTCTTTCTCTGGTCTGAGTTTGCAGGATTTATGTCTGGGGTGCATTGACATTGACTTCAGTCATGATTTTGCAGAGCAAGGTGGTGCTTGTAATCCAAATGATGTACAGCAAGTACAATCCAAACATTGAAGATCTGGATTTCATGTGTGTGTGTGTGTGTGTACGTGGTGTATGATTTTCTGCCACAGAAATAACATCATTCCACCCCATAGTGCTATACTGTTAGTCTGTTTTATACAAAGCAGTCAGCTAAAACCCATTTGTGATTGTATGGATAGCATTAGAATGCAGACCTACACATGTACCAGAATCATAATATAGACACCCAACATATCATCACTTATTAGAGTTAATAAAAGAAAATCTTCACCTACATTGACAACATTTAAAGAGTCAATATTTTACCACATTTGCATAGGTTGCTATCTTATGGTTTGATAATGCAACATACAACCACTGGGCTGAAATTCCAGTTGGCTCTTTCTGCAAAATGAAACACCTTTGTACTGGTCTTGTTTTTATTGGTCTGTTTAGCCAGTGGAGTGGAGTGTTGCCTTTGCTGATTATTTGTAATATTTCAGTCAAAAACTCACTTGCCACATACGAATACAACACAACTCCTAGTGTAACAATTAAGTGGGCGGCTGTTTCATTATTGTGCCCTGAAATAGAATGTGCCTCAGTTGCTACTTAACAAGACTGGACTGATGGGGATGTATTGCAGCAAAGTTTAATAAATGGAAGTGACAGCGATTGATGATTATGAAGAATACTCACGACTACAAATCTGAGCAGAAGTTCTGTTTTTGCATCCAATGTACTCCAGCACCTTGGTGTGATTCTGTTGCTGTTGTGCCATCTGCTTCTCCAACTCAGGGACCCTTGAAGATGCCTGGAAATCTATAAAGAGTGCAAGTAATAGTGTTATCTATGGATGATCCTAGAATCACATCTGTTTGGAACCACACATCTGGACATTCTATCAATAGTATTTCATTTACAATGAAAAGTTAAGCCTTCTGGAGCAACATGGTTGCCGTGTGATTGCGAGGCTTCCTGCCCCGCCCACTTGGGATCCCGAAGCCGCTGCAGTTGGTGCCGCGCTTGCGGCCGGGCAGGATCGGGAGCGGAGAAGAATCGCCGGCAAACCTCCGGCGTCCCAAAGGATTCTGTCGCGGAGGAGAGAGTTGCGGCAGAGACAGAGGCGGCGGTTTTCAAATAACGGCATTCGCAGGTAACAGCGCAAATTAATGAGCCGTTACGGAGCAGGGCGGCTCAAGCCTGATCGCGGGCTGAAATTTCACTAACCCATGGCCGGGCTCAACAATGAAGACACAACACGAGGGGATTGTTTTGTAGCAATAAGGTGAAGGCGCAAAATGCAAGGTATACAGCTTGTGTTTACTGGAGCTTCGCGCCGTGTCTGACTGCTGTTGTAGCTGCAGTATACATCAAGATAGCTACAAGTAGCGCTGACTGTATCCCCTCCGGACACCAGCGTTTCAGTGACAATTGTCTGTTATTCATTAAGCAGTCGCGCTTTCTCTCGCCGCAATAGCCACCATTAAGGACTCTGCGCATACCTGCACCCGTTTTTGCTGCCATTTATGTCATAACATGACAACGATTAAGGACGTGGAAGGAAAATAGAGGAGAAATGATCTGGCAAAAGTGTTGAGAGACTCTATTTTTAGGGGAGGGAAGAGGAAGAACCCTAGGAAGTGTCAATGCTTCCGACTACGCACAGTAATATATTATGGTATATGTCTACCCCCGCACGGCCATTAAGGAGCGTGATTAAACAAACAATAACAGAGGTGTTGGCGGCAGCGGTGGGCATAACAAGACTTATTCGATCACTATCTCAGACTATAACAATAAATATGGCACCCAAAGTCAATAGGTATCTGGGGAATAAAAGCGAGGGCGCTAAGATCGTACGCTCTGGCAGGGGAAAAGGAGAGTCTGCAGGAGTAAATAAACGTTTAATGTCTACAACCTGTAAAGTGGGGGGGGAAAATACTTCTACCTCAGGATTGATGAAAGACTCCAAGATGAGTGCTAAGATAAGCAACAGCCCTATCTCCCTGTTGGAAAACAAATTGAAAGATAAAAATCAATCAACTATAATGGCTTTTCTGGCCAGTGGAGTACAAGATGCCCCTGCTGCAAATGCAACCCCCCCCGAAAAATAACTGGCCAGGAATAGGATCAACCCCTCCTGACTCAAGCGTGGGAAATCAAGATCAATGTGACAAATCTATAATAAGCCTATCAGGCAATCAAGACAACAGCCGGGCAGCAATCGGAAAAGTGCTCAGTCCCCCCGGAAATGAACAGCTACAAACCCAACAAATGGTGGAAGGCGAACAGCTGAATCTTCAGAACGAGGGGAGAATTGGAAGTCCATCAGGATACACAGTGGAGGAGAACAATTATACTAACCCCTTAGGCAGCCCTAAAAAACGGGATAACATCTTGGGGGGGAAAAATCCCCAATTAACTGACTGGGGCAGAGAAAGCAGTGACAAGTTTTACTCTCTGACAGAGGAGTCTGATCTTGGCAGCGCCGACTGCAGTTTTAGTGAAACTGATGAGAGTGAGACCTCTGAAACGGGCAACAAATCTCCAAGTGGGGAACATACAGTGCGTAAGGCTCGTCAACGGAAATCTGTTAAATCACGTTCTGGTTTACAAGAGGGCTCAGAAACTACGGCACCTATGAGTGGTAGGACTTTAAGGTGGGACTACTCGGGGATAAGCCTGGCAGATACTTTTACAGGTGGCAACAAAACCCCCACCAAAGATAAAACTGATCCAGAAGCCGCAGCCGGGAGTATTGGTAATTCTGGTGATGCTCACGCGATGGGCACCGAGACGGGGATCCTACAGTCAATTTACAGTTCAATCAAAGAGCTACAAACGGAGACTAGGATTGAAAGCCGTCGGGCTAGGGTCGCCACAAAGCGGCTGCAAGGATCTGTACGTAAGGTAGTGAAATCATGCATGGAAATTGAAGCCAAGTTATGCTCTATGGAAGATCGGATAGTGGCAGTCGAGGATGACATTGATACTCTCAAAGAGCAGAACACTGCCCGAGAAGGACAACTGACGGATGTGATGTGGAAGATAGAAGATTTGGAAAACAGACAAAGAAGAAACAATCTACGATTTCTGGGTATACCAGAAGGACTAGAAGGGGACAATATACAGGCATATATGGTTGTTCTTTTGCGTGGGGCCTTTCCAGAACTGGGAAATCGGGATTGGGACAATGAGGTGCAGAGGGCTCACAGGTTGCCGATAAACCGTCGGGAGGGGGGACATCGGGCAGACTCTAAATACCCAAGAGCGATTCTGGTTTATTTCGGGAGCTATTTGGTACGTCAAGAGGTAGCCGATAAGACTCCTCCCAATACCCCACGCTCCTGCAATGGGGTTACCTTCTTTACCCGCCCCGACTTCTGTCACGCTACAGTGGAGCGGAGATGGCGGCTTCGGCAGCTCATCAAACCGTTCTTTGAGAAAGGAGGGGAGGCTTATCTGTTGGCCCCTGCTAGGCTAAAAACAATAATGAGTGGAAAAGTAAGATTCTTTACATCAGAAATTAAGGCAAAAGAATACTTGATGGGGGTAAATGTATAGCGTATAGAAGAACTAGTGAAGACATAGGCACTCGGGGCACCGGTGGGTGGGGTAGGTCGATGCATGCACGACACCAACATTCAGGCCATTCGGGGTCTGATTGCTCAACAGAATGGGGGGCCAGTATCAGGAGGGGAGGGAGGGGATCAGGGAGGGGGTAAGGGGCGACTGGCCCTGGGGGAGGGAAGGGGGGGTGGGAAGGGGAAGGGGAAAGTAGGAGGGGTTGGAGGAGCGATAGGGGTAAATCAGGGGGAGAAAATGGAAAGGAAACGATCAATGGAGGTGAGAGATAGGGGGCAAAGAAGTGGAAAAGGAAGGAAAGAGAACTCAAGAGATGGTGTAGTCAGAAATGGTAACTTGAGGGATTTCAAAGGGAAAGGTTTTGAATTTACAAAAAGGAAGGGGTATGGCTAGACTCAGAATTGTTTCAATCAATATATGTGGACTGAACGATCCTCATAAAAGAAGGAGAGTGGCCGAAGAACTTAAAACTTTTAAGGCAGATATTTTCTGCCTGCAAGAAACACACGTGGAATATAAAAACTCTGGGATCCTCGGCTCACTTGGTTTGAAGGCAATTGCCTGGTCTAAACAAGAAGCTAGAACTAAAGGAGTGGCGATTTTAGACCAGACTGGTAAATTAAAATTTACTCGGCAAAAGGCCGATACCGGTGGAAGATGGGTAATAATAGAATGTAGCTATGGCCATAATAGCTTTACATTATGTTCCATATATGGGGTAGTTACGGATGACCCGATTGTAATTGACACCCTCGCTATCGAGCTCACAGGATGGGCCCCTCCCTATATCATTTGTGGTGATTTTAACTTTAATGGCTCGTGGGAGGGACTACAGGATTTATTAGCACCCACAACTGAGAAGTATAAAGGGCGTAAACCTCGGGTGTACAAGGCAATGGGTGCTATTCAGCAAGAATTAGGGCTGGTGGATGCTTGGGTTAAGCTGCGCAAACCTGATCCCGGATATACTTATTACTCGGCTCCACATGTGAAATTAGCACGGCTTGATTATTTTCTAAGCTCCCCTGTATTCTTAAAACAAGCCAGGATTGAGTTATACTCACGGATGGTGTCAGATCATAACCCTTTAGTACTTGATGTGGAACTGGATGGGTTAGAACCAAAAGTCAGCAGATGGACATTTGAAAGGGGACTTTTAAAAAATCCAGAATATTGTGAGTATATGAGTAAGTGGATAACTGAATTTTTGGGGTTCAATCAGGGGTCAGCCCCAGTAGAGATTGTCTGGGACACTCTGAAAGCTGGTATTCGTGGAGAAACATTAAGCTTTAGTATTAAAAGACAGAAGGAGGCTCAAGGGAAAATAATAGAGTCTCAAGCAAAGCTGCGGTCTGCAGAAAGACAGTTGGCTATAGCTATAGAAACCGGAGTAGATATAAAGAAAGCACAGGAAGAGGTTGCCATAATAAAAGCAACAGCAAATGAGGTTATAGCCCAAAAAATAGCAGAGAAATATTTAACGCAGCGCGCGCAAGGGTTTGAGTTTGGAGAAAAAGTCGGACGACTGCTAGCGATTCGGGCAACCCAGAAAACAGCGGAAGGGGTAATTAGGGAGATCACAGATCGGCAAGGATGGGTAACATCAGAAGTGGGCGGGATCAGAAAGGTGTTCCACGGATATTATCAGGAACTTTATGATGAAACATCAGTATATTCGGATGAAGATGCTTTAGAATTCTGGTACCCCATTAAGTTGGGAAAGCTAGATAAGGAAGACAAGGCACGCCTTGGAGAACAGATAGATGTCTCAGTAATAGAAACGGCAATAAACAATCTGCCCACAGCGAAGGCTACTGGTCCTGATCTGATCCCTCTAGAATTTTATAAAGTTTTCAAACTACCTCTGCTTCCGGTTATGTTGGAGTTGTATACTCAGGTACAAAATGGAGGGAAAATCCCCCCATCTTGGGATCTAGCTAATATAGTTATATTTCATAAGAAGGGAAAACCCCCGTTAGATCCAGCCTCATATCGCCCGATCACATTAATAAATAGTGATGCCAAGATATATTCAAAGATCTTGGCAGTCCGATTGGCATTGGTGATTAAAAAACTGGTTTCTCCATGGCAACATGGGTTTATCCCAGGAAGAGATACAACCAATCATATCCAGAGAGTTCTAGCACTCTTTGATTCTACGGAAGTAGCAAAAGAGCCTATGGCGGCTGTTTTTTTGGATGCAGAGAAGGCATTCGATCGGGTGAATTGGAAGTATTTATGGCACGTTATGGAATATTATGGGCTAGGGAAGAAATTTATTACAGCAGTAAGGGCTCTATATAGATCCCCGACTGCGCAAATACAACTAATGGGAGGACAATCTGAGACTATACTAATTAGGAGAGGCACCAGGCAGGGGTGCCCTTGCTCTCCTCTTCTGTTTGCTTTGTATATAGATCCTCTGCTGAGACAATTGGAAGAAAATAGTAAGATTCCACCAATCCATAGGCAGGGATGGGATACCAAAGTCTTAGCATATGCAGATGATATAGCCATACTAACACCCTCTCCTGATTCAGCACTGAAAGAGATTGAAGTGGTGACGAAAAAATTCGGAAGGTTTTCCGGGTATCTGTTAAATGGAGCTAAGACACAGCTGTTGGCTAATCAATACACAAATATCAAAGATCCACGGAGGGTGGACCATGCAGTATATTTAGGTATTAATATTACACCAAATGTAGATGAAGTCGTAAACCTAAATTTAGATCCTATACTCGCCAAATTTAGAGATGATACATGCAGATGGAATAATCTACATTTAACCATTGTAGGGCGATGTAATATGATAAAGATGATCTTCCTCCCAAAGTTGTTGTATCTATTTCGTGCTATACCATTGAACTTTGCTAACGTAAAATTTAAAGAGATTGATAGAATAATTATGAGATTTATATGGGCGTATGGCAAGTGTAGGAGATCGAGTTAATTTTTGTCTCTTCCCCGTGAAAGGGGTGGGTGGTCCCTGCCGAATGTAAAACTATATCAAATGGCAGCAGCCTTTCAGCATATGCGTCCGCTACTGGGATCTGACACAGAAGGCGCTATAAAGGCAGATAGCCCCAATATATATGAGCTGCAGATAGGAGCTGCAGCCAATGGGTGTTTGGTAACATTCCATGAGCCTGGATATTATAAGAAAACTAGGTATAAAGTCCTAGGAGCGGCTCACAAGTGCTGGCGATTATGGTATAAAAAGAAAGGATTCGGTAGATACAACTATTATACCATGATCGAGAAGAATCCATTACTTCCTGAAATATTTCATGATAGATATATGGCTAAGTGGTGTACATCAGGTATTACCAGGCTAGGAAACTTTTTCGACAACTCGGGGGTCAAGACGTTTCGAGATCTACAGGAGCAATATGGTCTACAGAAAAGGGACTTCTTCAAATATCTACAGATAAGGAACTTTTTAGCGAAAAAAACAGGGGGGGTCCAGGGATTTAAAAGTAATCAACTGTTGAACGATATTCTGGCTAAGCCCAGCATAACTATTAGGTCAATTTACCCTATTTTAATGGTAGAAGAAGCAGATGATTTAGAAAAGAACAAGGAGAGGTGGAGTAAGAAGCTGGCGGATGGTAGTAATAATTTTTTGAGATCACTGGAATTGGGATATACTATTCTATTATCATCTTCCCTACAAGCACAGCATTACAAGACTTTGTTTGATCTGTATCATACACCAGCCCATCTTGCCAAATGGGGATGTGTGTCAGGAACAAACTGTCCAAGATGTGGGATGCATGGTGCAGATATTATACATATGATGGCCACATGTGGGGAGTTAAAAGCCTCAAGGGAAGGTATTCAATCTGTGTTGAAGGAGGTAGTGGGCTATGATCTTGTCCTCACGCCTGAGATAATGGTCTTTGGGACTGATGGCGAAATCGCTGGACCTCACAGAGCGTTTATCTTTGTAGCTATGGCGGTGTTTCGAATCTGTTTATCAACAGCATGGCTGGATCTACGACCCCCGTCCTGGCAACAATGGCTGGCTAGGCTGCTGTCTGTATATCACTTGGAGATGTCACTGTATGAACGGAAGGGGAGACAAGCCAGGAGGAAAGGGAAGATAATATGGGGTCTGTTTCAGGCTTGGATACAGGCCCACAATGATCGGGCCACTCCCTTTTGAATAAATCAATGGGTACCACTTCTAGATAGAGCTTGAGGGGTGGCTAGGTTTTGTGTTTTGTAGTACGTATGATATAACTTGGTAATATTTTTTTTTTTCCTTTTTTATTTTTTTTTAAGCCTTCAGTGTATAATGACATAAGAATATATGTGTTATGTGTTTCCTTCCAATAAAAAAAAAAAAAAAAAAAAAAAAAGAAAAGTTAAGCCTTCTAATAACTATGGTAGTTTGAATATTTATTTTCACTTTATTAGAGATAAAATACATTTAGATATCTCATGTAATGCGCATGATTTCATTCAGAGGAGAAAGTTGGTTCTGCTAATGCAATCTCTTGAAAATATTCTGGGTTTACTCTGTAAACCCCAAAAAGATGCAAGAGCCTAGAAGCTACATGATGGTCACTACTATCTACGGGTGAATTATGTGGTTTTCCTTTGTGCTCCATGAGCCCCAAAGCATCTGCAGATAATAGTGGCAATTTTACAAAAGGATAATTATATACATTTATTCAGTAATGCATAGAAAAGAAAGCACCAAGAATATAGATGAGTTGTGTATAAACCAAATTTAAAAAGTAATAATTAGTCTTGTCCCGACAAAATGGAAACTACTATGAAAATATAGAGTACCTCGAAGAGATATGCTAAGTAAATATTGAATGGGATTGGGACCAAATTGTGGAGAATAATTGTTGTTCTAGCTACCTAGCTGAATTTTTTTTGTCTAATATGAAATCTTTCAGAAGCCGGATGTGTTTAATGGGAAACAAACACTTTTAGCTATGAACCACTAAGACTAAAGGTAATGCAGAACGTATGGGCTGTCTATATATTCAACCCTACTTTGTCAATTTCAGAAAAGTGGGCAGATGGCCCCAGAAATCCTCACTGTGAAGAGTAGTCATCCTCACTGCCACTCTGAGCAGAACAGGATACTGGAGCACATGGCAAAACTCTTTGAAAAGGGATACCAGACTCAAGTGTCTGAATTGCTAAAAGGAAATGAGGAACTGGTGGAATTTGGAGCATTTTTCTCTGAAACTACACTGCCTATGGCACTTGAATTTCTGATCATAGCTTTCCATGATAGTAAATAGCCACCACAGTTTATTTTTCAATTGATGGCTTTACCTTGAAGCAACCAAATTCTTCTGGAAGTAGCCAATACTCTGTTTGGCATGCAGCTCCTATAACTCTGCATCTACTGGCGGCTTCACAAACTCATCCCATATGAATGGATTTAAAAATAGTGTACCCCACTTGAATAGGTCCAAAATGTTGTTTATTTGGGAGTGAACATGTCCCCCAACTTTGACTAGAGGGCCCAGATATCCAAGAACACTCTTAAGTTGCAGCAGGAAGTAGGGGTTTTCATTAAGATAGTAAAGAGGACCAAATCCAGGAATCTCTACCCCACAGTTGAAATCTATAAAGTCAGATCAATAAATTCAGTCCTGTACGGTGCTTAACTTTGGGACTATGTAGGCGTTAATGAGCTGGTGTTGATGTAAAATAGGTTTCTTAGAGCTCTGGTCAATTTACCACAAAGTACACCTTGGCTTCCACTCTTGTTAGATATGGACCTTTGCCCAGTTTCTTTCACTACCCAACTAAGACCTCTACTGTTTGGCACCATCTTTGGTCTACTGCTGAACTAAAACATTATAGATATCCTTTTTGAGAATTATTAAGCTCTAGGGGCTACTTAAGGATCGCCTGTTTGGGTCACATCAAGAACCGACTATACACTTTGAACCTTCACATATTATGGGATAACCCAGATGAAGCTGTAGACATACCCAAGCATGTGATAAAGGATACATTTAAAGAACCTATTTGGAGTGAGGAGTTTAAGCGTTGCAAATCAGGCAGTTTGATTGATTGATTCTGAGACCATAAATTAGGTCCAGTTTATGAGTCTTCCTTTGATAAGATACTGTGTCCCTGACCAAAGCAGCTGTAACTAAAGTTCAGATATGGCTCATTACCTATTCTTAGTTATACCGCCACCTGAGGTTGTAATGAGGGCTTGTCCAGCCTTTGTCTATCTTGTAGGCTTGTCCCTGAAAATACACATAATTTTCTCCTCTTCTGTAAAACCTACATGCTCTCCCGGAAAAAGTGGATATTACCGCCGTGCAGATTATTAGGGATTAGAAGCATAAGGTGGCTGTAAGAATTTACAGTCTGCTACAAGAGAAGGTGTGGTAATCAGCGTTGCCAAATATTTGCATTCCGCATGGCTCATAAGGAAAAGGTATCTGGCCAGCTCGCAGTTAGCCCCTGATCTATCTTTTCAAGAAGATGCTACTTCAGAAGAGCCCCTTATTCAAGTACTAAAGCAAGTTGGTCTTTTCCGCTCTTGACCAAAATTTAGTATGCTACATTATTGTGAAAGTCTGATGCACTTTAACAGAATGGCCAGGTTATGTTTGTTGTTTGTATCCCTTTCACATAAATGCATTGGATGATCTAGAGTGCACAGTATTGCAGTCTTAATACAACTGCAATTAGTTTTTATCTTTCTTTACTCTTTGATTCAATCTTAAATGCACACAACTGTGAAGATTCAGCAACTTTTTATACTTGAATGGTGACATCACCTACTATTGCATGTATGTATATGATGATCTAAAGTGCTGTGGCATTGTAAAGTTGTATTCCAAATGTGATTGGACCTTTTATTCTTTTGATTTATATTTTTAATGAATTACTATTGTGTAGTATTTTGACAGAGCATTGACAGAGCAAAAACAGGTACAAACAGCAACACTGGTGATACATCAGGTCACAGGAGTTATTGAAAGTATGGGGCACAATAGTGAGGTCTAGTGAAAAGGGTGTTCTGAATCTGTTCCAAAAGTTTGATTCTTCTGTGATCTCCAATAGTAGGTTGTAAACCACACTTCAGATAAATTGAGAGACCCCGAGCAAATCACTATAAGAGATTAGTTCAAAAATATGCAAGGCACTATTTGAAGACAACAATGCAAGAATTTCAATAAAGTCAATGCATCATCTCCAGAGGACAAAACTGTAAAGCCATTGAAAGGAAAGGAAAGAATTGTAATCTGAGAAAAACCATTGAAAATGCTACCAGTCTGTGTCATACTGGGATCAGCTCAGATAACATCTTATCAGCCCTTAACAGTCACAGAGCCTCTTGCTGGAAGAAGTAACATGGGATTTGTAATCTGTAGAAGGGAAGTGGTCAACAATGTAGATCATTCCTCCTCTTTCGAAGTAGAAGAGACATTTAATACAGCTACCCGCTTGCTTTGCTGTCTGGCCAAAATTCTTATTTAGGTGCTGCATCAGCCAAGACCTTTTGATTTTATTAAAATTATACATATAACATTTTAATAGAGTCTTTTAGCCAGCTCACTTCAAATTTAGATCTGTTGTTGTGTCAATTTTTCTTCTCCCATTTCAGCATACAGCATGAGTCAATGGGAAAGACCACTGCAGCCATTAGCTAACTTCACTCTTTTTTTTGTATATTTGTATTGAGAAGTACGTGCCAATATATAAACAATGTGTTAAAAAAGAGAATTAAGCAATAAATCAAATTATGGTCACACAGTAAAATACTATGAAATATCAAATACAAATATCAATAAATACAATATCTGAGATATTATTCATCATGCATCCAGCTGTGAATTAAGTCTTAGAGGTGGACTTATAAAAGAAAATCTGGAAAGAAAGAATTATGCAATATGTATTAAACCACATAAAATAGGCAGTTAGAAGATAGTTGAGATAGCAATACCATACAAATTCACATATATAGCATTTCAAATGAAGATATTCCTTCTAATTCAACAATGCTGAATAGGTGGGCAGTAAGCCCTAAATAAATTAACAGTGTTAATGGCTAAGGCGTCAACTATCTTAATAACAACAGCATGCCTCAAAACAATGATGAAAATGTCTTAATAAGAATAGAAGGAAGGAGACAAAAAAGAGGAAGGGACTCCTTTGTTGTATTTTCTAACTAGAAAACATTTAAGTATGAATATTAATAGAGTATGTATTAGCTAGAAAGAGTTTCCAAATTTGGATCAACATTATCTTGCAATCTGTAAATTAGCTTTTCATATTTTGCTATTTTAAACATTTCAATAAGCCATCCATCATGTGTAGGACGCTGTGGTGTTCTCCAATGTCATAATATACAAATGTTTGCTACAGTGAGTGCAATAGCCATCAATCGCCTTGTATGGTTTGTTAGATTTGGGAGATCTGTAACATCATGTACTATAACAATTTTTTCTGTGAAAGGAATGTCCACATGTATAGCTCTGTGTAGGGAGGCAGTTATGGAAGACCAGTATTCCTTCAAAACTGGACATCGGAATAAAATGTTTAGTATATCATAATCCTCATGGGGACACCTCCAACAGGTAGAATGGTGTAGTAAACGTGCTGTCTTGAGTTTTTGTGGCAACCAGTACCAGTTATGAAGAATTTTGAAAAGAGTAAATGTCATTCTTGCCTCGCTGATTCCTTTAGCCATGTTCATAATAACATCCGCCCATTCCATATTGGAATAAGCTACAAGTAACCCTTGCCATTTGATGTGGAGTTGTGCTAGCAATGGTGATGAGTGTAGTTTATGCACTATGAGATTATACAATCCAGAGACTGTTCCTTTAAATTCCCCAAAGTTTGTAAGTATTGTAAGACTTAGGACTACTCAGGTAGCCACGGAAATGGTCCTAGTCTATTAAATAGAGCTTGTTTCAATTGTAAGTATTTCCCCTCTTGAGAGCTAGGAAGTTGAAATTCTATCTGAAGCATTTTAAAGGTTTTAAGCTCGCCTTATAAAGTGAATAAATGGTCCAACATAAGAATACCTGCTCTCTCACATGTATATCAGGAAATATTCCCTTTCCCTATTCTAATATCAATGTTATGCCATATGGGAGCCTTGTTATGTAGTCTTGGGTTACTTTTAAGGAGTTTGTGAGCATGTATCCAAATCTTAAGCATAGATTGGATAATAGGGTTGGAAGTTTGTAAAGCAGGCAATTTATGAGTATGAAACATGGAAACCTGAAGATGTCTGTACAGATTGTCTTTTAAGAAGAACTCATAGTGGGGGGTCATACTGTCTTGGCCAAAGATAAACCAATTGAGATAAATGGAGGGCTGTATAATAATGCTCAATGCATGCTAAACTAAGACCACCATATTGCCTGTGAGCAAATAATTTGGAGATGTCTAGGTCTTAGAGATCCCCAAATAAAGGTTTTAATACCGATGCCAATGTCTAACAATATTGATATTTTAACTGTCAAAGGTAACATACCTAAAACATAAGTGAAACGAGGCACTATAAATCATTTTCACTGCCTGGACTCTACCCCAAAAGGACAGGTTAAGATGGGACCATTTTTCATACTCTGTCTTCATTTTAGCAATAAGCAGATGTAACTTATCTTGAATCATAACTTCTAAACCTGTATTGATATCAATACCTATATACTTCAGGTGATCTGCTTTCCATTGACAATCATAGCCTAAGATAACTGATTTTGTGGTACCCAGGGATAACAAGAGAGCTTCACTCATTCTAATTGACTTTGTATCCATAAATGTTAGAGAAGCGAGAAATAGTAGACATGACTGCAGAGAGTGAATTAGGTAGATCAGTAAGTGTGAGTAATATGTCATTCATGTATAGAAGTAGTTTTGAGATGCCTGCTGGTGTGGGAATGCCTGATATTTGTGAACACTGTCTTATTGCTGCAGCCTGCGGTTCAGGTGCAAGAAGAAATTAGAAGTGTGACAAAGGACAACCCTGGGGGGCTTCCTCTTTGCACTAAATAGGATTTTGAAAGGAACCCCACACAATTCGCTTGTGCAGATGGTGTCTGGTGTAACCATTTAACAGTAGAGATATAATCATTACCTAATCCCAAACTATGCAATGTATGGAACATATATCTCCATTCAATGCGGTCAAAGGCCTTCTCTGCATCTAAGGATAAGGCCACTCTGTCTTCTCCAGTATCCTTGGAAAACCAAAGTATGTGAGCCAAAGTGCAGAGAAGGCTACAAGATTTTCTGCCTGGCATGAATCCAACTTGAGAATTATGCATGAGTTTAGAGATAACTTGTTTGAGTTTTTGGGCAAGAATGGTGGCTAATATCTTCGAATCTGTATTCAGAAGAGAAATCGGACGATAGTTACTGCAGTATAATGGATCTTTCTCAGGTTTGGGAAGGACACTTATGATAGCTTTATTTGAGAGTGAGGAGAGACTACCAGTTTCCTCTGCTTCTTTATAAACCTCATAAAGGGCATCTATTGCTTCTGGTTTTACCCAGCGGTAAAATTCCCCAGGAAAACCATCTTCTCCCGGTGCTTTATTGTGTGGGAGATTGGAGATTACTTGTACAATTTCATCTTTTGTTATTTCGCCCAACAGTATCAGCCGGTCCTGTTCATTGAGGCAGGGGAGTGCTATTTGATCAAAGAATTACTGTTCTTTGAGGAGGTCATCATCAACTTCCTAACTATGTAATTTGGTATAAAAATCTGCAAACGAATTAGCTATTGCTTGAGTCTCAGTTATTAACTTACCGTCCGGGTAATATATAGCTGGAATAGCTTCTCTCTGTTTTAATTGTGCTGCTTGTAAATGGCCTGCTTTTTCTCCTTGTTCATAATTGGGAGCCTTAAGTCTATATAGCATATATTCTGCTTTGGAAGTATATAGGGCCTGATTACAACTTTGGCGGAGGGGGTTAATCTGTCCCAAATGTGACGGATATCCCGCCCGCCGTATTACGAGTCCATTATATCCTATGGAACTCGTAATACGGTGGGCGTTGTAATCAGGCCCATAGTGTATTAAGCTCCATCTTAGCTATTTCCAATCTGCATCTGGAAGCGTCAGTTGGATTGGTAAAATGAGCATGTGTCAGTGTTTTGATATCATTTTCCAAAATGGTCTGCTGTTCTATTCTGTGTTTATTTGTTATGGCAGTATCTCTCATTATTTGCCCCCTAAGGGTGGCTTTTGCAGCTTTCCCATAAGATTTGTGGAGAAGAAACTGAGCCTTTGTTATCTTTCATATTGGTAGTCAAATGTGATTGTAATTGTGACTTTTCTGCCGGTAGTTTGTATCGAGATATCTAAATGCCATGGTTTCCTACAAGGGAGTTTCAGATCCCAATCAAGCTGGAGACTGATAGGAGTATGATCTGCCAGTGCAATTTCAAAAATATCACAATCTAGTACTTGTGGTATAATAGGATGTGAAATAAGGAAGTAATCTATTCTAGAATGGGTATCATGTACTGCCGAGTGGTATGTAAACCCCTTATCTGATGAATGTAGTAAACCCCAGATGTCAATCAAACCATGATCTTCTCAGATGTCTCCCTTTGTGGCTCTATCTCTGCTATGAGTTGTGTCTAGGGGACCGGTACTGTCTAAGATCACATTTGGTGTAAGATTCCAACCGCTTACCAGATTTATCTTGGAAATTCCCATTTCTGTTATAGTTCTATTTATATGAAGGAAAAAGAGTGGTTTGGTCTCAGCTGGGGCATAAATGGAACCCACTCCTAATATATTATTACCAACTTCAAGCTTGGCTAAAACAAACCAACCATCCTCATCTGACCATGACTGTAGTATTTGACATTGCAGTGTTTTCTGTATTGGATTGGCTACACCACTTTTACTAGTAGTATTATGGGATATAAGATATCCTGATACGTGAGAAGGGGATTTGAAGCTGTAAAGAATCTGGGTTACACAATCTCGTTTTATTTGGTCTGATTCTATATCAGATAGTTGTGTTTCCTGGATGAGAATAATATCGGTATGTTTGGAGGCTAAATAGGAAAGAATTTTCTTCCTTTTAATATAATTAGTAAAGCCATTGACAATGATAGAGACAATTTGCATAGGACTTGTTGTCATGATGCTGACTGGAAATGTTAGAGTATGTTTGTACTGTGTGAAAATGGGTTAAAATGCAGCTAACTTCACTCTGCGTTATGGCAATCTGCTCTTCCACGAGAAGCACATCTGCACTCAAAATATTTCCCTTTAGCTCCAAGGACTACTATGACAAAGTGTGCTTTTTGAAATCATTTTAAGATTTTTTTCACATTGGTTGAATCCCGCTGCTCACACAACTATATGATATTTTATGAAAATAAAAATAAAAACATGGCAAACCAAACAAGCTCTGAAAAAGCCTAAAAGCAGACAGCCCGTACCATCCCCATTGCTTGTTTTGTATTACTGAAATTTGAGAAGCTATTATTACTCAACTAGATCACCCAAGAATAGGGAGAGCAAAGACTCCTGCACAAAAAATGGGCATTTTTTTCATTACTTTTACTCTTTTTTAACTTATTTTCTTAGGTAGAGCAAACTCCACTCAATTGGTATCAGATGTCTATACAGCAATCATGCATTGAACTGTGCCATTATTGCATTTGCAACATGTGTTAATTAAGAAGGGTGATATTATCCATCATAAATGTAGGGTTTGAGAAAAGAAGAGATTTGAATATAAAGAAAGGGATTTAAAACTGTGCTATTTATAACCAGTTTTTTAAATAATTAAACAAGATGTTTAAGGTATGAAATTCTGGCTAGGATCTTAATATACATCGGGGGCAAGATGTCTAAGTCCAACAGATATGAAATACAAGTGGAGTAATGTATGTAAGGGAGTAGGACACTTACCAATGTTAGATTTCAAACAGTTCAACACAACATAGTAACAAAAAGATTAAATTGAGTAATTGACTGCTCTAAGTTGCGAAAACAATCATAAGAATATGAGGTTGAGGCAGTTGCCATGGAAGGGCTTCTTTAAGAGGGATGTAAAGATTGAAAAATACGCATTGATATTGTACGGTTTTAGTTTCTTTGCTTTTTTGTGATAATATGCACTTCTTCCTTTTGCATCATACATATGTTGAAACTTTGTTTTAGATTTATTCAACAGGTGGCACAATGGCTCTGAGTGCTACGATCTTGTTACTGCTATCTGGTGTGACTTGCAGATGAAAAGGTCATACGTTGCAGGTACTGTCCAACCTCTAATTGTTTTAATGTTGCTACCTTGATAGCCTATCAACCGGGTAATATTAAGGCATTTTATTCACAGTGCTATTATCCAGCAACAAAGCTGTAGAAATTATACATGTACTACGAATTACTATTTTCATAGTCACAATGGGTCTGTGGGCCTCATTCCGAGGCCGGCGGGCGGCAGTCGCCGCCCGCCTGGCGGGAACCGCCATATGGCCGCTCCGCGGTCGAAAGACCGCGGAGGCCATTCTGGCTTTCCCGCTGGGCTGGCGGGCGACCGCCAGAAGGCCGCCCGCCAGCCCAGCGGGAAACCCCTTCCCACGAGCTAAGCAGACACTGAAATTCAAAGTGGGACCCTCATACGGGGGCCCCACGACACCCCTCACCGCCATCCTGTTCCTGGCGGTCGGAACCGCCAGGAACAGGATGGCGGTGAGGGGGTCGGAATCCCCCATGGTGGCGCAGCAAGCTGCGCCGCCATGGGGGATTCCTCAGGGCAGCGGAAAACCGGCGGGACACCGCCGGTTTTCCTGTTCTGACCGCGGCCATACCGCCGCGGTCAGAATGCCCTGCGGAGCACCGCCAGCCTGTTGGCGGTGCTCCCGCCGACCCCGGCCCCGGCGGTCCTTGACCGCCGGGGTCGGAATGACTCCCTGTGTCTCCTAAATGCCCACTGTGGCCTATTATATGCTTTCATACCATTTCATACCATACCATTTATGTCTACCATCCATGAGTATTCCCACTAGATGCGTAATGTTGTTACTGCATTAGTTCTTGTAGATAAAAAAATTATTGTTCATAATCCTACACAAGAACCAGGGGAAGGATACTTTATAATAATACCCTTACTATCCTTCACAGTATCCTTCAAAAGATCTTTAAGAATTACTGGATTCCCAGATTTATAACCTTTTCTTTCCACCACTGGAAACAGGCTAAAGACATCATGGAATCTATATAAAAACCCCATAAAATAAACATTTAAATTTGAGTAGAAACTCATTTTCAATAATGTTATTATTTTGATTCACATCAACATGCAGGCAAATTGGTTCCAACATAAGGCATAGTGGTTGGATAGAATACATTTAGGGAGTGTTAGTAAAGTAAATTATCAAGCTCCTGCCAGCTATTGCTGATTTGTTGGTATAGCTTGACAAGATACCGGGGGACCTGTTTAAGTCAGAACCCGTTATTTGGGCGTGGTATATAAATACATTATCGAATGCCATCGCAGCAGGTGGCCCTATTCCGGATTCGTGGCTCGGGGCTGAAATTATCCCTATCTATAAAAAAGGAGATGTGGGACTGCCCGCAAATTATCGCCCAATTAGTCTCATTGACAATCTACAAAAGATTTTCTCTAAGCAAGTCCTAGACAGGCTTATGGACTGGGTAGAAGCCAACCAGGTCCTATCCCCCCTCCAGGCCGGTTTTCTCTCAAGAATTAGTACTATGGACCAAGTTTTTAGGTTCTTCCTGCTACTCTGGAAATACGTTACTTTGGCTAAACAAAACTTGTATGTTGCTTTTGTTGACCTAAAGTCCGCTTTTGATCTTGTTCCAAGAGAGAAATTGTGGGAAGTCCTAAAAAAAACTGGTGTCCCGAGGAATCTGGTGCACCTAATCCAAAGATTGCACAAGAACACCTATGCTCGAGTAAGATGGGGTAGTCAGGGGGAACTTACTGATCGTATTAATATCAGGCAGGGAGTACGCCAGGGCTGTGTCCTGGCACCCACTCTTTTTTCTTGTTCATTAATGAGGTGGTGCAAGTTGTAACTGACTGCCAAAATGATGACCCTTCATTGAACAATTTAAAAGTTCCAATTCTCTTATTTGCTGATGACTCCCTCTTGATCTCCAAAACACCCATGGGCCTTCAGGTTCTCCTGGATGGGTTCAGTGTGTTCTGTGCAGACCACGGATTGGAGCTCAATTCTGGTAAAACTAAACTTATGATCTTTGGTCTTGGTCGCACCAAACGATGCAATATTTTACATAATGAGGTTCCTCTGAGCAAGGTATGTTCTATTGATTACCTAGGGGTGAGAATCAGCAATGACATGAACTGGCAGGCCCAGGTAGGAAAAAGTTTAGCTCTTTTAGCACATAGGTCAGGGGCAATTTTGCATTTTCAAAAGTCTAATACTGCGAAAGTTGTTTCCCCAGCTATTAAAATTTATCTAGCAAAGGCTCAGAGCGCCGCGGTTTATGGTGCAGAGGTTTGGGGCTGCTTCAAAACTAGTAAGTTATCTGTGGGGGAAAATAACTTCGTAAGATCGCTCTTGGCATGTCCTCGTAGTACGCCCTTGGTTCCAGTGTTTTTGGACTTAGGGTTCCCCCACATTTCTGATGTAATAGCCCTAAGGCCTCTAACCTTTTGGGTTCGTATCTGGACCACCCCTGAATTATTGTATATAAGGAGTCCTTGCAAGATTTATTGGATAGACCGAACGTACTTTCTATCCCTTGGTTTAAGTACATTTCGGAATGGTTTCACACCTTGGGACTTAGTGACTTTTGGGGCCAGCCAAATAATTTAAGGAGGGCTCACAAGGATCATTTAAAATCAGTTTACTTGTCCCATGTTAGGAAAAATTATCTGTTATGCACTTCATATGGTATGTTGACGTCTCAATTTCTCGATTTCAAGTGGTATCCTCACTTTGAACCCTTTTTAGATTTGATTACTGATCAACTAAGCAAACGTCTGTATGTTCGGTTCAGGTATGGATGCCTCCCCCTGAAGTCTTTTATTAGTTCATGGTGCTCTACTCTGCTAATCGATCAATGCCCAAGTTGTAACCGCTCTGCAGAAACTGTAGTGCACTTTATGTTTATTTGTCCTGCCTATGGCCTTGTTCGGCGGAAATGGCTCCGCCCCGCTTCTAGGAATATGGGGTTGAGAACGTGCAAAGGTGCCCTAAGGTTGATGTTGAGAGACTGCTCCCCCTTCCTAACTTGTGCGGTCAGCAAGTTCCTTGCGTCCGCATGGCATATACGTACACATTTCTTGAAAAATCATAGTGATTTGCTATTAATTGAACCTTGATATTAACTTATTTAATCTAATTACTGTTTATATAATAGTTTTAAACTCAATGAATCTTTTATCAAATTATCGATGAGGAAGTTACAGGTAGCTAAAATTTGACGATTCCTCCTCATATATAGGATGGGAGACATATGTGAAGATTTATATCAACACCTTTTTGTATATTCGCAGATCTTTTTATTTTATCCTCATTATTACTTTTAAACCCTTGATATTATATATTTATTATGTACAGATCATGGTTTTATTGCTGTAAGTTATTGCTTTGATGTTTTAATTAGACTGAGTAAAGCTTGTGTGACTTGACTTGACATACTGCTGACCACCAGTTAAGCTCTTTTGTAGCCTTCTGAGCCGACGATCACTGTGCTGCAAAATGTTGTACTCCTTTGTTACAGTGTCTGGAAATGGGAAGAAACTGGCAAGAAGTGCTATAAAAAGAGATTCATGATTTTTGTGCAAGCATTGTTCAAATAGATATCATGGTCTTCGAAAAGTTATGTTTTTAATTTGTACATTGTTTAGTCATTTATTAATTTACTAAGTGAGTTTGAAAGGTTTGTAACGATCTAGACTGATCCTTGAAGCCACTTTGTAAGCACTGAACATAACCATGCACTACACCATCTTTCCACTGGCAAAGTCACTTACCTGTGAGTTCATAAGTAAGCATATTGCTCCAGTATCATGAAATAACAACATTCAATTCTGACTAAGAAAATTAAAAGTTCTACTTCAATACATTTCAAAAGAGTTAAAGCCACTTTGAAAAGTCCTTTGCTGGTACACAACTGAATGGGTTTTTGGAAATTAAGATTTGGAATTTCCAGTTTTAACCTATGTAAAACTATTTTGAGCTATGGGATCTTCCACTTGAATATAAGCAGTCAGATTTCTACTTGGGAGAGGGGACAGTTCATGTGAAGATGGTATGAGCATTACTCTCTGTCGACATTTGATTTAGGACACAGGTAGACAGAGGTGGCTCTTAACACCCTTAGGAATACAATCACAACCTGATACTGTGTGTCCCAGATCTTGAATTATAGTAAATGGTGGTGCAATTGTAGTGGATAACTTGACTAGATGGAGAGCTAGTCAAAGAAATGGGAAACATGGATGGGGTATTCAACCAAGGTGCCCTGTTATCTCTTCTACTAAATAAAACAGCCAAACTCCATGAATCATCCAGGATAATAGTGATAGCCTTGAGGTATTAGAGTAAATATGTGAAAAAGGCATTGTAAAGCCCACTGTACTCCCCGGCAATACCTGTCATTGCATTACCCTGTGGAGAATCTAATCAATCCTTCTTTACATCCCACCAGATGATACAATGGACAGAAGCAGGTTTTCATTACGGTTGGGGATTGCTCCATGATTGGAGAAGTTCTACCCTTAGATCAGTTGATGGTAGACTATGACCTGCCACCTGGACAGTTTCTGATATACAAGGCACTACTTTGTACAATTACATGGCTTTGGGCTTCGGGAACAAACAAGCCCACACAACACATGGGGGGGTCATTGTGACCCAGTGGTGAGTGTAAATGTCGCGGTAGTACCGCCAACAGACTGGTGATTCATACCGCGACATTATGAGAATGGCGGGTTGGCTGCAGCCAACCCACCACTTTGCCACTCATACCAGCATGGCGGTATCAGCCGCCGGGCTGGAGATATCAATCTCCAGCCCCGCAGCTAGCACAGTACCACCGGCGGCATTATGAGCCTGCCTACCACCATGGTTTTCGTGGCATTAGCCAAAGGCAAAATGACCACCATGATCCTAGATTCACTTTTGACTCTGGGCAGCAGCAGACATATAACTAGGATATATAAATCCCTAAATGATATGATCTAAGGGCTCAAACAGAGATGGGAGATGACCTTGAGTCACAATATACTAGATAGAGGAAGGAATGCCACGAAAACCATGGTGGTAGACCCTACCAGTGACAAGGAATTCCTTCCCTGTCACCGATAGGTGGCTCCCCCACCCCTCCAACACACACCTGACACCCCCATACATCCAAAGCCTCACCCCCACCCTGATCCAAACACACACAACCCTCCCCCTCAGATCCTCTCACTAACCCCCCAACCCCCATACACGCACACACCGCAGACAAGCACCACGCATACACCCAATAACTCACACTGTCATACACGCATTCATACACACACTGGCATACACGTATTCATACACACACTGGCATACACGCATTCATACATGCATACTTCCAGACATGCTCACACACATTCTTACACACAATCACACTGACATGCAAACACGCACTCACTTCACCATTCTTACACACATTCACTGATACGCATGCAACCACGCAAACAACACAACACACACAGAGGCGTTCACACACTCACTCACATATTCATGCATACACTCAGACACACACACACAAAACCCTTCCCCCCGTCGGAAGCCCGACTTACCTTTGTCAAGGAGGTCTTCCGGCAGGGAACGGGAAGGGACACTGCTACCTCCAGCAGCGCCCACCAGCAGAACACCACCAGGCTGTATCACAGGTCATGATACGTCTGGCGGCGTTCTACTGGCATGGCGGTGCTGGTGGTAGCAGCTCCACCTTACCACTGTCCGCCACCATGAACACTGCCAGATTTCCACCCTTCTTGTGGCGAAAGTCATGCAGCGCTCATAATATGGCAGATGGATGGTAGCCGCGGTGGCGGTATTTTAGCTGCCGTCACCGCAGCAGTAGGAGGTTTTTACCGCCAAAGTCAAAATGACCACCATGATCCTAGATTCACTTTTGACTCTGGGCAGCAGCAGACATATAACTAGGATATATAAATCCCTAAATGATATGATCCGGACAGACCTCTAAGGGCTCAAACAGAGATGGGAGATGACCCTGAGTCACAATATACTAGATAGAAGAAGGAATAAAATGATGGTCTATGTAAAATCGGTATCCTGAAACACTATACTAAAGATCACGCAATTTAATTATCTACATCATACCTATCTCTCCCCTAAGAAAGTGGGCGATATGTGCAGTGGTGACCCGAGACTATGACCTAGATGTTAGACCTCATTAGCAGATTTTATCCTTATAGTAAAGGCGTGTCCAAACTAAACAGGGATACTGGACATGGGTTGTGAAACACTTCAGGGAATCCCTATGATGATGTCACCTAAGACATGCCTGCTGGGAGAGTTTCCCCTGTCCGATCCCAAGAAAGAAAGTGAGTAACAGACTGCCTGACCTGGCACTTGCATTTGTCAGGAAGTTGACAGCTGGGACCTGGAAGTCAATACCTGCCCCACTCCATAGCAGATGGGTTATTGAGGTTGAATATAAGGCCAGGGTGGAGAAAGAAGCTCACAGCAGGAAAAGACCTGTGGCTTCCAAAGAAGGCCAACGTCGGATGTTTGGAGAGAATTCACCCAGAGCTTTGTAGAATACTTCTACCTACCGGGGGCCCAGGATTCACCCACCCGACACTGAGACAAATGAACCTGAAGACACTGATGGAAACTACCACAATGGAGCAGGCAAGGATGCCCACGACCAACCAGACCACTAGAAAGAAATTTGTTGCCATTATCCACATACATACGAATAAACCTTAGACGCCACTCAACCACACTGTATTTTGCCACTTAAGAAGAGAACCTACACGTCTGTTAAGTCACTCTGCTTGATTGAATACTTGTACATAATGAACCTCGAATCTAATATGTTCCTACATTAAAAATGAACAGTTTTCTTTGTCTTATATCATGATGCATGTTCGCTGCCTATCTATGATGATAATAAAAAGAGGTTCAAAACAAGAGTTGGTATGACCATGATTTGGAAGAAATACATTTCTGGTAACCTTGTCAGAATCAAGAAACAATGCCTGGCCTCTAGATTAGAATGGTTGGAAAACACAAGTTACTTACAGAGAGTGATCAGAACACACAATCCTGCAAGCAGAAAGAGGATCACCAACAATAAAGCTATCAAGATCTTTGGTGATGTCTTCTTCTCGACTTGAGCCTTTGGGTTGGTCTTGGCATCTAGAAACACAAAAGACCAATATTTGATTGTTAAGAGGAAGTTGATCATATATTTGAAAAAGCACTAAGGTTAAAACCCTAAAAACCTAATACTTTCTTCTGTCATTTTGTAGGTGGATATTTTCCTTCACATTTTCCTCATTTTTTCTAAATTGAGAATTCCTCTATATTTCACAACTAAAAAACTTTTTTGATCACTTCTCCTAGTTCCCACTTCTATTCCCCACTAGCCAATTTGGTTGGGAATTTATGCAATTGTGGTTTTTTTTAACGGTTGTCTGACACTGTATCAAGGACTATAATATTGGCAGACAGAATCAATTACATGGGCTACCACCATATAGACAAAGAAGGTATATATTTACTACTCTACTCCACATATGTTTACCAAAACTTATGATAAGATGCAGTGGTGAGGACTTATGTCAGATGCTTTATTTTAGTCACACTACGGTAAAGTAGTGGTGGCATGTCTCTTTTATGCCTTATCTTGAAAAGCACTACAAGAAAACACAATCTTGGGTTTCTAATTACTCTTAATTTGAAACACATGCAGTGTTTGAGTAGCCAGGGTCTAGACATTGTAGTGCAAATCCATAGTAGATTCAACACCATTTGCAATAGAAATTTGAGGACCATCCACCCACCAAAATGTGTTGCTGAGCCATATAATCATTAGTCTGGAAAACTGGTCTATTTAGGTATGTCAAATAAACAGTTCTCACAGAGATACAGGTTTCACTGAGTGCAACCTTGGTTCACATTTAATACTGTTGGCAACAGAGTTTATACTATTAAATGAGACAGTGACAATGCATTTAGGGTGGTGCTTGACAAGCCAACCAATACAACATACATTAAGACATTAGGAACTTCAATGCCTAAGCCAAGTTTAAATACAACGTATGTTTTTCCTAAGACTAATGAAGCAAAAAGGAAGACAAACGGAAACGGTGTCCAAAAGGTACGTTAAAAGGTAAGGCGTTACCAATACATATTCAGAGGAGAGAGAAGTCACTCTTAAAATCCATGATAAACACACACTATTAAAGATGTCTCTAGCATAAATCAGTCTAAACAACTTTGCATCAAAATCAAATGGAAAAACAGAAATGTCAACAGTGAAAGGTCATAGTAAAAAGCAGCAAATTAAAAAACAATTGTAAATGATTGATAATAATGTAAAGTCACTAATGAATATTAATACCAAAACAATGCTACCCTTAAGAGCAATGGGAAATGGAATAAAATTGTGAACAGCCTTTCAGTTTACTTTCATGAAGCTTTAATATTTTCCTTCATCTAAATGTATCAATTTAATTCAGCTAGTGGTCATTCATCAAAATATATCTAGTTAATTCATAGAGGCATTCCCTTATGACTATAGATCCGGTTAATGCTAGAAGACATTCCCTCACCAGAAAATATCCAGTTAGTGCATGTAGGCTATCTCAGACCAAATAAGCCCAACCAAAGCTTCACTCACCAAAATATATCAAGTTGATGCACACACATACATATATTTACCAGAATATATTTAGTTAATTCATGGAGGCATTGTCTAATCGGTAATCCATCTCTAACCAGAAAATATCCAGATCATGTATGGAGTAATCCATAACAAAAAATTCATCTAGTTACTGCATAGAAGGAGTCTTAAAACAAACAATGTCCAATTCATACCGCCAGGCATTCCTCACCCGAATATATTCTGGTTAATCCAGAAAGGCATTTGTTGAACAGAGCATATCTAGTTAAGGTTCAGAGGCATATTCTGGATATAACTGGTTAATGTTGGATGGTACTCTTTCCCCAGAATAAATACAGTTAATGCATATATCATCTCTTTACTCAAGTATATCCAGTTGGTGATATCCTATCAGTAACATTTTGTCTTATCCCTGACTTGTGCATTATTTACTTCTGAATGTCATGATAATTGGTGAATTCAAGAAGGACTTCCATTATCAGAATGTATCCTGTTAATGGATGGATGTATTACCTCACCAGAATGCATCCACACCTAGTAATGGTAAAAAAACGTTTAGAATCAGCTCTTTGTCACCATATCAGTAAAAGCGGGTCACTCATTTACTTACATTGCTTCAGATAAACCTATTAAGCTATCATACCTGTTTTTATCTCTGCTTTTCTATTAGAACCATCATGAAATTTCACCTCTGCGTAGGTAATATCCGATTCCATTTTCTTAAGACTCCTCCTCAGCTGTTGTGATGTTTAGTGGACATTCATTTTTGCTGACTTCTCACAGATGCTAGAGGAGGCAAAGACAAAATCTACTAGAATACTTTTGGAGAAGTTGAAAACAATGGGGCAATTGAAAATGGACACTTCTGTTACAAATAAACAGTTTCACCTGAAGAATCATTGGAGATTCTAAGTTCTAAGCATAACGCTGGCCCTCTATAGCTGCCATCAATGCAGATTTTCAGGTTAATCTTTGCCCACATGCATGATTTCCATTATATAATTTGCATGGACATTTTTCTCTGATGGATATCCTGAATATCTCTTCACAAGGGAGGAGCAACCAGGGTTACTGTAGACCCCTCACTGCCACTTGCTAAATCTAGTTATATATTACAAAAGCACAACTTGAGAGACGATGTAACCTTAGACATTACCAGGGATGCAATAAAACTAGAGAAGGGCCCTGCATCACATTTTTGACTTGAGATCCAAAAAGGCTTATGACAATCCTGCCTCTGCCTCTTTAAGACCAGATTTGGGGGCTCTGACCAATATGCACATGATGATTCAGATCTTAGGCAGAAGTAAATTGCTGTCCTTAGGGACATTTTGAAGTTATTAGAGTCAAGAACGCTATCATCTAGTCACTATCCATGAGTAAATGGAGGTGTTTTTTGTTATTTTAGTTTCAATTAAATCATTTTTATATAGTGCAAACATTCCTCAAGCATACTTGGAATCTTTTATATAAAGTAAAAAGAAATTCATAAAAGATTTTATTTCACTATCCTTATGATGTACAAATTATCATAACTAGTTTAGGAACATATAAAAATCCAGGCAGAGAAGGGGTTAAGGTATTAAAAACCTTCAGTAATTCATGCCCCAAATGCTTGCCCAAGAACTGTAAATCACAGTTATGAATCTGGGAAGGTCCAACTAAACCACTCATCTTTCTATGGACACTACAAAGACTATAATTGAGTTCTGCTACTATAATCCTATTGCTTAAGCATCTAAAAAGGGTTCTCTACAAATGGTCACAATATGTATTACATATACAAGGAGTCACTGTCACTATACAGCAAAAGTGGACTAAATTATGCATTTGGGTTTACTAATCTATGCGCCAAGTAAAGACAAATGTCATTGCAAGTCCAGAGGCTCCTATTAAGCTTCTCTAATCTTGTATTTAATATAATAAAAGAAGTCAAGAGAATTTACAAACTACGAATCCCATGAGACTATGAGAAAAGTAGCCAAGGTAAACAAAATGTAGTACCAATAACAAACAATAAGGTGACACCATAAGCTATAATACCTCTCTTGGCTGAAAGGAGTCCTCTTTTCTTGCTGTTCGCAGTCAAGATAAGTATATTTTCTTTTTATTCCTTGTTTTAATTACTCAATGGTGTTGATTCACACAAAAAATAATCACTCACTATATATTTTATCTTACAAGATTGCATGTGCATTGCTGTATTTTTGGCTCATGATCATACTGTCTCCAGCGCTTCAACCTCTGGGTTCCAGTTGCGCATCCCCACCTATCATTTCCTGGTAGGGCAGCACGAGACACGCTCATTTGTAGCCATTTTTCAGTTTATTTGCCCATTTTCTAGTGTTGTGGGCTCTTTCTCGACTCCGCTTCCTCTTATTCATTGCTTCTTGAGCTTCAGTCGGCATCTTTCTGACTCCCCGACTCAGAGCCCTGACACGCCCAGGGGCACGGCCTTCTTGCCGGCACTCCCATTGATGAGTCTTCCCTTTCTTGACTCCGCTTCCTCTTACACATTGCTCCTTGCTCTCCAAAGGGCATCTTTCTGACTCAGAGCTCTGACACTTCCAGGGGCGCTGCCTTTTCCAGCCTCGTCAGATTCTTACCAGCTCTCCCCCAGGCACGTTTACCCCCATTTGGGAGGCATGGGTGCTCCTTTTTCCTCCCTTGCAAATTTTAACTCTGTCTAGTCACATTTTGTCCTGCATTGCATATTTATGCATCATTTACTCTGTCAAACGTGTTTTTTCATCAATTTCAACATGGAAATAGACAGTTCACCCATATTTAATGACAATGATGAAGATGGGGAAAAATGTTTAAATAATTTGAATGAATTTATCCAGTCCTCTGTTGAACAGGCTGCTGTGGCCCCTATGGACAAAGTCACAAAGAATATTGAAAAATCCATAATTAATCTGGTGTCTAAGACTTTTTTTGGCCCATTCTGCAGGGTAAAGCAGAAAACCAAAGCTGTGACAATTCCCACACAGGCTACAAATGTTCAGTTGGTCCCCAAATCTAATATTACACTTGTTCTTGGTGAGATTTCCTCACACGACTGAGGACTTGATTCGTTCCAGGCCTCCTTCTAAGGAGGGGAGTGATATTACAGCTGCAAAATGCAAGTCTAAGGTAAAACATATTGATAACAAAGTGTCCAAAATAGTCATTTCTCAAATTCTTAACATGAATGATGAGATGGGCGATCCGGATACAGATAATGATAAAGAATTGCTGGGTGACTCAGACCCTTTTGCAGCCCGCCTGCCAAGAAAAGCAAGGTGGTTTTGCTTTCTGTCAAAATCTTTACTTCTAAAACTATTTTGGATTCAAAGGAATGCCCATGTTTGACCCTAAACTTATCCATCACCCAAATTCCACTGAATGGTTTCCTGCCGATCATGTAAATTATTATATTGCCACCAGACTTTGTTTGCCACTGGACAAACAAACCAGGGCCATATTAAAATCAGAATGCCCAAGACCTTCCTTACCATCCAACATAGCATCTAGCCCTGCTATTGATCCTAACATGTTTACCTTGTTCTCCAAATTTGGTAAGGATCCTCATATTGAAGTGGATAAGGCCTCATCTCGTTGCCAAGATAAAGTTCTGAACATTACATGTCCTCTGGCTCGTATCTTCGATTTGGCTGAAACCGCTAGGTTGGATAAGTCTGTCATTGATCCTGAAGAATTTATGTGAATCCAAAGAGCCTTCTGTTTGTTAGGTAATGCAGACCCTGCCATTACTCATGAAAAAGATGAAAGGTCTTTTACTGTAGTTATGTCCCAAACTGGAAAACCTTGCTTCTATGGACCCTGGTATTAAAGCAGGTCTCTTATTTGAAGATTGCTTCATTAAGGAACTCAGCAAAAATGTTACTACTTTTGCCTTCATTGACAAAGCCTAAGAAAGTTTTTTCCTAATGGGTTCTTGGCAGGGCTGGTAGAGGCAGGAGCCACTCTACCGGCCATAACTTCTGAAGCCAAGGATTCAGAGGTTCCTACATGCAAACTGCAATGCAAACTACCAATATTACAAACAATAATTCTACCCCCAAGGGGGCAGAGGTTACCATGGACAAGGACACAAAAACTTCAGATATACAAACCAAACAGGTAAGCCTTTCTTCTGGCCATCTTCCTGTAGGAGGCCGACTCAGATTTTTTTCTAACAACATGACAATCTATAACCACAGATCCCTGGCTCCTAAACACTGTTCAAGGTTATTCTATAGAACTTTACACAATACCTTTTCAAACTCTGTTCCCTCCATCCAAAATTCTCCTCTTAAATGTCCAACCTGGTATCTCTAGAAGTCGAGTCACTTTTACACACAAAAGCAATCCAACTTTCCTCGCTAGATCCCTCAGATTTCATCAGTTCTCTCTTCTTAGTACAAAAGAAAAACAAAAAGATGAGACGGTTATCAATCTCAGACACTTTAACCAGTTTTTGATTTACCATTATTTCAAGATGGAAACGAGCATCCATCTCAGGGACTCATTACTTCAACACAACTGGATGGTACAATTAGATCTTCAGGACACATACCTTGTAGTTCCCATCCATCACGAATACAGAACATTCCTTCAATTCCAATGGCAGGGAAGAAGGTATCAATTTTCATCCCTTCATTCGGACTTTCTTCATCTCCATGGTGCTTAACAAAACTAATGTAACCAGTGGACGCTCATTTTAGATCACAGGGGATCCGACTTATCATTTACTTGGACAATATCCTTTTAATGTGTCAAAACATACACATTCTCCATTCACAAGTCTGCATTACTTGTTCTCTGATTTCAGATCTAGGTTTTCTAGATTCATCACTGATGCAGTGGCCTTGCTTACACTGATTCCATCTCGCTAGATCCAGAATCTCAACTAGAACGCCAATGGTGGCTAGACCATTTAGATGCCTGGAACAGCAGAACTATCTTCACGCCAGCCCCTGATCTTGTATTAGAATCCAATGCAAGCCAGACAGGTTAAGGGCTCCCGGTGTGGTCTTATCTCGACTGGAGATACATGGTCACTCAAGGAGTCCAGATTGCATATAAATTGTTTAGGGATGCTTGCAGTTTCCTTTAGAATGAGAAGCCTAGCAAAAAACAAGGGCATTGCTCCATCCTTCTTTGCATGGACAACATTACTGCTGTTCGATACATCATTCATCTCGGCAGCACCAGAACCAAGCCCCTAGCAGAACTAGCAAAGAGCTTTTGAGAATTCTGCCTTGTCCACAATATACCTGTCAGTGCAGAATATCTCCAAGGGGATCTCAATACAGTAGCCAGCTGGCATTCTCGTTTTCTTCAGTATTCAAGTCCCTGTTTCTCAAATGGGGTTCTTTCCAAATAAATCTGTTTGCGTCCAGACTCAATTCTCATCTTTACAAATTCTTCAGCTGGGCGCAGACCCCTTAGCTTTAGCTTCAGATGCCTTCTTGCAAAACTAAAAAAAGACAGCAGATGATAGACGCAATTCTGAACAATGCACATATTCACCCCCAGTCACAAAGATTTGGGTTTAATCCATTGTTTTTTTGCCCACTATGCCACGCCAGTTTAGTCCCAGCCATATGCAAATCAGTCTTGACTCTTCCCCAGGGGAACAGTCCAGCCCTAACTGCCAGGCCAGGTCCTACCTGGACCGGAATCAAGCATCCTGGGATCGGTTTCAGGGTATCACCCCTCATCAGCCAGGCTAGCTTGAATCCTGTGGTGCAGTGAGCATGAGGCCCACGGCTTGGCATACCCTAACCACTTAGAGCAACAAAAGCAAAAGGAAAAGATGATGTATGGTATGCTGAACAATTCAAATATTCACCCCCAGTCACAAAGATCTGGGTTTAATCCATCATTTTTTTGCCCACCATTCCACCCCAGTTTGGACCGAGCCATATGCAAATCAGTATTGACCTTGTTTCCCATGGTAACAGACCAGCCCGAACTGCCAGGACAGGTCCTCCCTGGACCTGAATCAAGCATCCTAGGACCGGTTTCAAAGTATCACACCTCATCAGCCAGGCTAGCTTGAACCCTGTGGTGCAGTGAGCACAGGCCACATGTCTGAGCAAACCCTTCCCACTTAGGCCAACAAAAGCAAAAAAAACAGATGATGAACGGAATGCTGAACAATGCAAACATTCACCCCCCAGTCACAAAGATCTGGGTTTAAACCATTGTTTTTTTGCCCACCATGCCACGCCAGTTTGGACACAGCCATATGCAAATCAGTCTTGACCCTTTCCACATAGGAACAGTCCACCACGAACTGACAGGCCAGGTCTACCCTGGACCAGAATCAAGCATCCTGGGACTGGTTTTAGGGTATCGCTCCTCATCAGCCAGGCTAGCTTGAAACCTGTGGCCCACATATGGGCATACCCTTCCCACTTAGGGTGACAAAACTGGCCCTCAGCTATCAACTCTGCCTTCTCTCCTTTTCTTATGATCAACAGAGTTTTGTCACAGGTCAGATGACAACAAGGAACAATAGTCATTCTAATTCCATTCTGGCAATCAAAGGTATGTTTCCCCCCTCTCCTTGAACTGACAATCGATTTCCCACTCCTTCTACGTTCCTTCCTCAACCTCCTGTTGGATCCCCATGGACAACTCCCTCACTCTCTCTGCTTACAAGATAGAGGGAATTCCCAGTCTACCCCTTTCATTTCGCCAGAAGCTACTGAGTACATCAATAAGTCCTGGGTCCCGGGAACCACCAAGGTTTACAAATCAGCCTGGTCTTTATGGTCATGCTGGTGCTTGGGAAAATCTATCAATCCCCTTTCAGCTGATGTAACGTTGAGCGTCAATTTTTTAGCAGCAGACGCTAGCGGAGGGAAAACCTATCACACTATAAACCTTTAAAGGTCAGCCATTTCTAAAAACCATCCTTACATCAATGGAAAACCTGTGGGTGAACACCCAGTTGTCTGCCACCTTTTAAAGGGAGTAACATTTTGCATTCCTTCCATTCAAAAATACAGCCAATTCTGGGATGTAAATGTTGTTTTGAAATTTGTATTTCCTTACCTGCAAATAATGACCTTTCACTCAAAATGTTATCTGCAAAACTTACAATGTTGTATTGTTTGATATCAATAAAATGCCTATCTGATGTTAAAGCTTTGGATGTCTCAGCTCACAATGTTACTCCCACAGGTTTTCTATTTTTCATGAGGAAACACACAAAAAGAAAACCTAACTACTGTGTTCCATATTTACTTTCTGAATCAACCAAAACTTTGGAAAATGTCATAATGTTAATGAGCAAAACACAGAGGGCCTGATTTAAGAAAAGTGGTGCTGCACCCAGTGCAGCGCCACTTTTCTTGCACCCTTTAGCGGCCCCTAACCCCCTAACATACGGTGCACCATGGCCATCGTTAGGGAACTGGCATCTACATTTTTGACGCTAGTTCAGAGCTTTGCAGAATTAGCGTCAAATACTTTTACACTAATCCGGCAAAGCCCTTTGAGGCCCATTGTAAATAATGGTGTGCCTCCTTTAAACGCCTGCTCTGAGCAGGTGATAAAAATGACGAAAAAAACAACACAAAGAAATCTATGAGATTTCTTGGAGCCATTCTGTTCGCCTCCCCCCCCTAATGAGGGAACGTCCCCTTTGCATACATTATGCCTGCGCCGGGGGTAGTTAAATCAAAGCATCTCAGAACTTCCTCAGATACACAACTTCTCATTTCCTTCAGAAAACCACACAAACCTATTTCCTCCCCTATCCTCACCTGTTGAGTCAAGTGGGTATGTCTCTTGCTGGGATTGACACCTTCAGCTTTCGTGCTCACTCTTGAAGTGGAGCTGTGGCATCTAAAGCCTTCTGGGCAGGTTCCTGTCTAAAGGACATTCTGAGATCAGCGGATTGGTCTACTGACCATGTTTTTTGCACATTTAATTGTAAATCTGTACATACCGCCTCTTTTGTGATAATTAACATGCTTTAAACAAGCATAATAGGAGTCTCCGGTCTTGCAATAAAATGTAGATTTTCCTAGTAATCTTTGAAGGAAAGAGAGCACTATCCCACCACAACACTGTACTAACCTAGTGTGTTTTCCCACTCACAGGTACTGCTACTCCATCACTGTCATTCACTCAAGGACAATCCAGCACGCCATCTCTCATCGCTTCCAAAATCATCAGATGCGGATCTTCCTGGTGTTTCCTACTCCTCCAAGTTTTTGGCTCTCCATTTTAGACTTAGCTTTACAGACTTTTTTCGAGAACTGTTTTCATTTGCTTTAGCTGTTTCCATTATACTTTCTATTTGTCCTTTATTTAATAATTATTCTCACCTTCTCGCTCAAGAAAACAGGACTGTTAGCAGTCAAGATAGATATTATAGGTTATGCTGTCACCTTATTGGCTGTTATTGGTACTAAGTTTTGTTTCCCATTGGCTAATTTTTTCAAAGCCTCATGGGATTTGTAGTTTGTATATTCTCTTGACTGCTGCTGTTATAATAAATGCAAGATTACTTGAACACTCGCCACCCTGTCTTCTACATTATGCACCATGATGAGGAACACACTGTATCATATCCTTTTCCTATTTTGCTGTTTCAACACATAGTGATACCTTGTCAAATGTTTCACTTCATTAGACTCATTTTAGCACTTAAATATATCAATCCGCAGCTGAAAGGTGAGCAGTAACATGAGGAAAGGATCTGGCATAGCACTGCACCAAGGGTGGTGTTTTTTAAATTGACTTTGATCTGCTTGAGCATGAAACAATTATTTTGTTGAAATTTGAAATGGCTAGAGCATTTAATATCATCTGTAATGTAGGCATGTTATCTAAGGGCCGTACACATAGGTGGACTGCCTATAGAAAGGCAGGAAGAATTCCCCAACATTCGAAAAGTTATTGGAGCTGGGGCTGGGTCAGTAATGTCACTCCCAGGAGTGCAACACTGGAGAAAGAGGAAGGAAGTTGGCTCAGAGAGTGTTGTGCAGCAAATGAAAACCACCCTCTGTGCCAAGAGGACTGAGGAGGCAAAGGAAAGCAACTGGGGAGAAGGAGGGAGAACTGCAGGGGCAGATTTGCAGATTGTTAGGTGTGTTATAAAATGGGGAGGGTCCACAGAGCCTCTAAACACAAGTTGGGGGTTAGGGCTGAAACTAGAGGGTGGTGTACAGGAATGGAAGTTAGAGCTACAGGGGGAATGTAAACCATTGCGTTCAATGTAGGACCAGGCAGCAGTTCCATGCTGGAATAAAAGACAGAGATATATTTAAATGCAATGAATGGAACTCTTGTACATAGTGATTTGTATGAATGAAACTCTGGCACAGATTCGTCCCATGGGCACACCCTGATGGAATGTGATGTAGTATTTTGCCTCCATTTTGGAGTATTTTCTTTTCTATGTATGTATTTATTAGTTTGTTTGTTTTATTTATTCATGTAAAAAAACATTCATTTAAAAATCAACAAACTGTGAATAGAGGTCTTGCTGCCTACAATGAGTGGCATATTTGTGTAGCTGTGGAAGTTATTAAACTACAAGCCTATAAACGTGGATGTCCTTCCATTATTTGGAAGTCTGAAAGCTGGAAAAAAAGTGGTCGCCAGGAGAAAATAGAGGAGCCGGGATAAAGCATGAGCTGCCAGCGTACCTGGTACCTGTCGAAGCACCCCTACTCCCCCCTCTTCAATGCTGCTAACCCAGCTACGTCCCTGCTCACTCCGGTGTCACATCTGAGACCAAAATGTAGACCCCGGACGCCCAATCAGTATTTAAAAAGCCAGAATGTGAGCTCTAAGTTTAGGGAGAAAGACATATTGGAACGAACAGAAAATATAATGCCTGTCACACATTTAGAAAATTCCCCCTCGCTCTCCAGCTAGCAATGACACTTTAAGCGAACAACGTGAGTTTCTTCTACTTTTAAACGTTTTTGAACGCTTTCTGAACATAGAAATTGCACAAAGACCTTAGCTGAAATGTGTTCTGCCAAACTGGGGATGATTGAAAATACATCAAAACATACATGCATAAATTATTCAAATATATGAAGAGAAGTAAGTAAAACAGAAGAAATAATAAAAGACAATAACTGAAAACAGTTAAAAACAAAAAGTAGAATGCAAATTTAAAGTGCTATTAGGGTTGTGAGCATGGATGCTTTTTGTTTTTTCTTTACTTGATTGTTTTAAGGCGCAAACAGTAGCTCTATTGAAAGATAAATTCATTAATTATCCCCTCACACTGAAATTCTATTACCCTGAAACTCAGGACATTTGCATCATTTGCACTTCTAGCCATGGTTACTCTTGCGTGTTATTTGTCCAGTAGGTAAGCAAGCCAGTGGCATAACACAAGCCCCTGCAGTGCATAGTGGCCCCAACCTATCAGGGGCATCCCAACCCTTAAGGAACCCACATTCAGCTAAAGGCCAATGTATAACTGTGAGATGTGAGATGCCTCGTCACATTCCGCAGGGTGGCTCCTTCCTTCTGCGTAACACCACTGAAGCAAGCCAAGGAGACCTTAGTTGTGCCTGTGCTGGCGTCCGACCCTTCAACATTCTTTACTTACAAGTCAGCTTGGTGAGTTTGGTCCCTTCTCCAGCAGCCCCGGTACCTTCTGGTAAATTTGGCAAGCAACAAAACGCATATTACGCGCACCACTGAGGAACCAGCACTGGAGAATGCTTTGATTAAGATTTGGGTTGTAGGAGTCCCAGGTCAGAGACTTCCGTAACGTATCAAAAAGGGAAGTTATACAGAACCACGATTTCACAGCTAACGTGAGACTGATGCTTTATGTCGAATTTGCATACTGCTCGCTGTCCCAGTTTCCCAAAGTTACGTGCTGCTAGAGATGACACAGTCTGCAGGTATGGCTACCATGCCTTCTTGAAATAGCCCCTGACAATATTATGACATGCAGATTCTCTCCCTCCAATACAAATAATGATCCATATTCAAACACAACCTAGGTCTCTATAGTGCAGGTGAGCCATTTACCCAATACACATATTGAAGAAGGCTCAAGCACAGTCTATGAGCCATCTCCATGTGTATTCTTGACCAGCGCTGACCAATGTTGACACAAACACAGCCAGGGCCCTAAAAGGCAAGTGTATTGCTGATCAATACATATATTGATCCAGATCCAAACATAACCTAGGTCTTGGTTCAAAGTACATTTTGGCTCCACCCCTGATATCACATCTTCAATCTATATTACACTTAACATGACATATAGGGCCTGATTACAACTTTGGAGGAGGTGTTAATCCGTCCCAAAAGTGACGGTAAAGTGACGGATATACCACCAGCCGTCTTACGAGTCCATTATATCCTATGGAACTCGTAATACGGCTGGTGGTATATCCGTCACATTTGGGACGGATTAACACCTCCTCCAAAGTTGTAATCAGGCCCATAATGTGTGTTCTAACATTATTAGTGTAAAGTGTTGCACTCAAATTCAGTAATGAAGTGCACGCACTGTAGAACTAGAAAACCATATATACTGTGTGCGTGGCTTAACCTAATTAAAGGAAATGTAATAATTTTAAATGAATTAGAAACCATCCTCACACTAATGAAGTGTATTTGCATTGGAAACAAGGACAACTTATGTGACACTTATTTGAAATTAAAATGGGCATGTATAACACAAATTAAATGTGAATTAGTGAAGAGTATTCTAAAGTTGACAGAACTTGGCCTGTATTTATTTTAACCTGAGATACTGTTTTACATTTCTGCTTGCGTGTCTTTTCTCTGCAAGTGTATTCACATGAAAATGTTAGTTTGGTAATAGATGTATTATTGTGTTAGTAATAGAGAGTCTGGGAAAAAGACCTTGATGGAAGAACATGGAGAAACTGAGTGTGAGCTGAAAGTCCCTTATTCAGAAATTTTAACGAACTGTGGGGGTCATTCTGACCCTGGCGGTAATTACCGCCATGGCGGAGTTTGGCGGTAGCACCGCCAACAGGCTGGCGGTGCTTCGCCGGGCATTCTGACCGCGGCGGAACAGCCGCGGCCAGAAGCGGAAAGCCGGCGGTGTACCGCCGACTTTCCGCTGCCCATGGGAATCCGCCATGGCGGCGCAGCTTGCTGCGCCGCCATGGGGATTCTGACAGCCCATACCGCCATCCTGTTCCTGGCGGTTCACCCGCCATGAACAGGATGGTGGTATGGGGTGTCGTGGGGCCCCTGGGGGCCCCTGCAGTGCCCATGCCAATGGCATGGGCACTGCAGGGGCCCCCGTAACAGGGCCCCACAAAGAATTTCAGTGTCTGCTTTGCAGACACTGAAATTCGCGACGGGTGCAACTGCACCCGTCGCACCTTCCCACTCCGCCGGCTCCATTCTGAGCCGGCTTCCTCGTGGGAAGGGTGTTTCCCGCTGGGCTGGCGGGCGGACTTTCGGCGGTCGCCCGCCAGCCCAGTGGGAAAGCCAGAATGACCGCCGCGGTCTTTGGACCGCGGAGCGGTCTTTCGGCGGGAACCGCTTGGCGGGCGGCGACTGCCGTCCGCCACGGTCAGAATCACCCCCTGTGTCTAGAGGACCAAGGACAGCAGCATTCTCAGGACTTGTCTGGGAGAATACGTGAGTTTAACAGTTTACAACGTGAGACTAAAGAAGTCAATGGAGCTGCTGATCAAACCAAATCAAATCAAAAAAACATTTATAAAGCGCGCTACTCACCCGTGAGGGTCTCAAGGTGCTAGGGGATGGGGGTTACTGCTGCTCGAAGAGCCAGGTTTTGAGCTGCCTCCGGAATGCGAGATGGTCCTGGGTGGTCCTGAGGTTGGCGGGGAGGGAGTTCCATGTCTTGGCCGCCAGGTAGGAGAAGGATTTCCCACCTGCCGCAGTGCGACGGCTGCGAGGGACGGCGGCGATTTGGAGGTTGGCGGAGCGAAGTTGACGAGTGGGTGTGTAGAAACTGAGGCGACGGTTGAGGTATTCGGGTCCCATGTTGTGGAGGGCTTTGTATGCGTGGGTGAGGAGCCGGAAGGTGATCTTTTTGTTGACGGAAAGCCAGTGCAGGTGTCTCAGGTGGGTGGAGATGTGGCTGTTGCGGGGTATGTCGAGGATGAGGCGGGCGGAGGCGTTTTGTATTCGCTGAAGACGTTTTTGGAGTTTTGTTGTGGTTCCTGCGTATAGGGTGTTTCCGTAGTCCAGGCGGCTTGTGATGAGGGCGTGGGTCACAGTTTTTCTGGTGTCGGCGGGGATCCAGCGGAAGATCTTTTGGAGCATGCAGAGAGTGAGGAAGCAGGAAGATGATACGGCTGATGGTGTGATGATGCTTGCTACTTAACAGAATTGTGTGGTATCAACTAGTGTTCTCACAGATTGATTTTATATATTGTTGCTTTAAACTTTGAGAGTTACAGACCTCTGATTTTAACTCCTGTCCCCATGTTTTGCTGAGTGTGACTTAGGCTAACACTTAACTCTCTCTAGAAGACTCTTGACCAAGATTCTCAATTGCTGACACCTTCTTCTATTTTCCCTATATGCCCACATATAGATGTTTCCCTTTTGCAACAGCTTCTCGAATTTTGAGAATTTTCTCATAATTTTTTAGATTAACTTAGGTAGAAGACTCTAGATTTTATCCATGAATAGAAGAGCAAAGACTTTTCTCTGAACATCAAATCAAATCGTATTGCTGATATTTTGCACTGCTGTAACTGAATTTTTGGTTTGCTTATGCTAATTTGCCTAAACTTCTTCAGGAGGCTTGGTTATTCTTTTGTTCTTTTTCTCTACAGCATGTTTTTGAGATTTGTTTATAAGAATCTGACAGCTAATTTGTATAAATATCCTTAATTTTATTTCCTATTTGGGTCCTTATTGTGTAGCCAAATTGGTTACACTGTAAATTAATGTTAAATCGGTTGAGAGCGAACTCCTTACATCTTTCCCTTCAATGAAAAAAAAATCACATAAGGAAGACGGCTCAAACACTCCACCAGTCTCTATGTGGCTCTCCAGTAGATATGAATATTGATCCAGATTCAAGCATTACCTTGGTCTCTAAGGGTCAAGTGCTCTCTCAAACAGGTACAAATATGTTCAGTCGACCAATACAAAGCATCCTTGGTCCTATGAGGCAGGTGTACTGCTGACCAACGCAAACATTAATCCAGATTCAGACATAGTCTAGGTCTCAATGGATCTATGTAGGAAAGTCCTCCTTTTTGCCCTGGTCACCCACAAATTTTTGGACAGGTACTGGTGGTTACTGACTCTTGGCTGTGCCCTAGAAAAGAAAAAGTGGGCAAGGGAAGAGAAAAGAGATGGTGACAGCAACAGAGAAGCTAAGGTGTCCATGGGTGTTTTTTTTTGCCCCAGATTACCCAAGGGGGTGGTTCCTGCCTATGTAGAGGGGGATGATATAGATAAGTGGCTGGGGGCCTTTGAGAGAGCCCTCCAGATGAGGAGAGTTAAGCCTCAGTCTTGGGGTTCACTTCTTTGGGAGTTGGTGCCCAACTCTGGGAGGGATAGGCTCCTAACCTTGAGGGGGGAGGAGGCAGATTCATACCCCAGTATGAAGAGATGCTTGACTAAAAAGTTTGGTCTGACCCCAGAGCAGTATAGGCTCAAGTTTAGGGACACCCAAAAGACAAGTACCCAATCCTGGGTGGACTTTGTGGACATCTCAGTTGAAGCACTGGATGGCTGGATACCGGGCAACAAGGTAAGTACCTTTGAGGGGCTGTACAATTTGATTATGATGGAGCACCTTCTAACCAATTGTGGCAAAGAGAAGCTCTGCCAGTATCTAGTTGATTCTACGTTGACCAACCCCAGAGAGCTGTGGGAGGCAGCAGATGACTGGTTAAGAACTAGGGTTAGCCAGAAACCCCTAGGGGTGATCTGAAAAAGGGAGGACATGGTTCTTCTCAGGAGAAGAACCAAGGGAAAGATGATAAAAAGCCCAAGGAGTCCTCACAAGAGTCCCCAAAAACTTCTCAGGGTGGGGGAGCCTCGAGCCATTCCACTTCTAAAGGGAAAGGGCACCAGGGGAAGCATTATGATCCTGTTAAAGCAGGAAAGTTTCAGGAGCTTGCTAAGGCCGGCAAGTGCTTTGAGTGTCATCAACCTGGACACAAAAGAGGAGATGCTATCTGCTCCAAGAAGCCCCCCACTGGTGGGCAATCCCAGGGGATTGCTAGTGTAGGTATGGAGGTGGAAGTTGGCCCAGGGCTGGCATCAGGGTACACAGAGGTCACCTTGGTATCCGTGGGTGGGGTGGACATTACAACTATGGCCACCTTACCTCCCAGCATGGTATGGGAGGCCTAAAGTCAATGGGACTGAGTTGGAAGCTCTGAGAGATACAGGAGCCAGTGTGACAATGGTCACAGAGAAGCTGGGTTCTCCAGAACAGGTCTTACCTAGTGTCTTCCACCAAGTGACGTGTGCAGATAGCAGAACCAAACTCCATCCAATGGCCATGGTGAGCCTGGAATGGGGAGATGTGACTGGCCCTAAGAAGGTAGCTGTAGCTCCTGCCCTCCCAGTAGAGTGTCTGTGGGAAATGATCTTGAAGCATCTGAATGGTCAGAGGTGGAGAGAAGGGTCCATGCACAGATGCTGGACCTCCCTGAATCGGTGTATGCTGTGACCAGGTCACAGGCAGCACAACAGGGAAGTGCTGGACACTTGGACCCTGGAACAATGGGCCAAGCCTCCATGAAGAAGAGAAAGGGCACTGGGTCTGGCTTGCCAGCCCCCACAAGTAAAGAGGATCAGGAGGAATCCAATCCTGAGGGGGAGGATCTGACCTCTGAGGGAGGGCCACTTCCCCTGCAAGCTCTGCCTGCCTTGGCAGAACTGCAAGGGGCAGGTGGGCCAGGGACAAAGAGAGTGTCCCACTCTTGAGAGCCTAAGGCAGACTGCTACCAGGTAAGAACAAGGGGATACCAGTGGGACCCACAAGGTTTACTGGGAGGATGGAGTTCTCTACACCGAGGCAAGGGACCCCAAACCAGGGGCAACCAGGAGAGTGGTGGTCCCCCAGAAGTATAGAGAATTCCTTCTCACTTTAAGCCATGATATTCCCTTAGCTGGACATTGGGACAGACCAAGACCTGGAACAGGCTAGTCAACCATTTTTATTGGCCCCAAATGTCAGAAAAAGACAAGGAGTTTTGCAGCTCCTGTGTTACCTGCCAAGCCAGTGGCAAGGCAGGGGGCAAGCCAAAGGCTCCCTTGATATCACTGCCAGTGGTTAGGACTCCCTTTCAGAGGGTGGGAATTGACATTGTTTGTCCCCTAGACCCACCAACTGCCTCAGGCAACAGGTACATTTTGGTGGTTATGGACCATGCCACCAGGTACCCTGAGGTAATACTCCTCTGGACGGTCACTGCTCCCACAGTGGCTAGGGCCCTACTTGGTGTGTTCACCAGAGTGGGATTCCCAAAGGAGTTGGTCTCAGATAGGGGCACACATTTTGGGGGTTATTCTAACTTTGGAGGAGGTGTTAATCCGTCCCAAAGGTGACGGAAAAGTGACGGATTTACCACCAGCCGTATTACGAGTCCATTATATCCTATGGAACTCGTAATACGGCTGGTGGTATATCCGTCACTTTACCGTCACTTTTGGGACGGATTAACACTCCTCCAAAGTTAGAATAACCCCCTTTATGTCTGCCTATCTGAAAGCCATGTGGGATGAGTGTGGTGTTACTTATAAGTTCACCACCCCCTATCACCCACAGACCAATGGTCTGGTGGAAAGATTTAATAAGATCCTGAAGGGCATGATAATGGGTTCGTCTGACAAACTCAGGAGGAGATGGGATGTTCTCCTCCCATGCCTGCTGTTTGCCTACAGAGAGGTGCCACAGAAGGGGGTTGGATTCAGCCCCTTTGAATTACTGTTTGGGCACCCTGTAAGAGCCCCATTGTGCTTGGTGAGAGAGTCTTGGGAGAAGCCTCTCAAAGAGTCCAAGGAGAATGTGCTGGATTATGTGCTGGGCCTGTGGTCACACATGGCTGAGTACATGAAAAAGGCAAGCAGAACCCTGGAGGCCAGCCAAGAGCACATGAAGCTCTGGCATGACCAGAAGGCTACCATGCCTAAGTATCACCCAGGACAGCTGGTGTGGGTTTTGGAGCCCATGGCTCCTAGGGCACTTCAGGCCAAATGGACTGGGCCTTCTCCAATTGTGGAGAAAAAGGGTGAGGTCACCTACTTGGTGGATCTTGGCACCCCCAGGAATCCTCATAGGATCCTGCATGTCAACAGATTGAAACCCCACCAGGACAGGGCAGCCATGACCATGCTGATGGTCACTGATGAAGGGAAGGAGGAGGAGAGTGAACGTCTGCCAGACCTCCTGTCCTCAAATGAACAAGATGGGTCAGTGGAGGGAGTGGTACTTTCTCCCAAGTTGACAGACCAGCAACAAAAAGACTGCAGAAAAGTTTTGGAGCAGTTTGCTAGTCTGTTCTCCCTGACGCCTGGACTCACCAATTGGTGTGTCCATGATATTGACACTGGTGACACCTTACCTGTCAAAAACAAGCTGTACAGACTGTCTGACCAGGTCAAGGCCAACATCAAAGCTGAAGTGGCTAAGATGTTGGAGCTCAAGGCAATTGAGCCCTCTGGCAGTCCTTGGTCCAGTCCAGTGGTACTGGTGCCCAAACCTAATCCCCAAGGTTGGAAGAAGGAATTGAGATTCTGTGTGGACTACAGAGGTCTAAATGCAGTCACTAGGACTGATGCCCACCCCATACCTAGGGCTGATGAGCTCATTGATAGGTTGGGGGCTGCAAAATTCCTGAGCACATTTGATCTGACCACAGGATACTGGCAGATTGCCTTAAGTCCAGGAGCTAAGGCCCAGAGGGCCACTTTCAGTTCAAGGTGATGCCCTTTGGCCTGAAAAATGCTCCTGCCACCTTCCAACAGTTGGTGAATAGAGTCCTGTCTGGGTTGGAATCTTTCAGTGCAGCTTATCTGGATGATATAGCTGTATTCAGTTCCACCTGGGAGGACCACCTGGTCCACCTGAAGGAAATGCTTCAGGCCCTGCTTCAAGCAGGCCTGACTATCAAGGCAAGCAGGTGCCAATTAGGGCAAAGCTCAGTTGAGTACCTGAGCAACCTTGTTGGTGGAGGCCATGTACAACCTCTCCAGCCCAAGATCCAGACTATCCTGGATTGGGAGACTCCTAAAACCCAGACTCAGGTCAGGGCCTTTATTGGCCTGACTGGGTACTACAGGAGGTTTGTTCAGCATTATGGGACCATAGTGGCCCCCCTGACTGAGCTTACCTCCAAGAAACAGCCCAAGAAGGTCATTTGGACCCCAGAGTGCCAGAAAGCTTTTGACACCCTAAAACAGGCTATGTGTTCAGCACCAGTGTTACTTGCCCCTGACTATAGCAAGGAGTTTATAGTGCAAACAGATGCTTCAGAGGAAGGGATTGGGGTAGTGTTAGCACAAGTTAATGAAGAGGGCCAAGATCAACCAGTTGCCTTCATCAGCAGACAACTACTCCCCAGAGAGAAAAGATGGAGTGCCATTGAGAGGGAGGCCTTTGCTGTGGTCTGGTGCCTGAAGACGTTGAGGCCATACCTGTTTGGCACTCACTTCCATGTACAAACTGACCACAGGCCTCTCAGATGGTTGATGCAAATGAGGGGGGAGAACCCAAAACTGTTAAGGTGGTCCATTTCCCTACAGGGGATGGACTTCTCAGTGGAGCACAGACCTGGGACTGCCCATGCCAATGCAGATGGCCTTTCCAGGTTTTTCCACTTAGCTGATGAGGCCTACAGGGGTGTAGGTTAGTATCCATCACCTTTCATCTGGGGGGCAGTGTAGGAAAGTCCATATTTTTGCCCTGGTCACCCCCAAACTTTTTGGACAGGTACTGATGGTTACTGACTCTTGGCTGTGCCCTGGGTACTGCTTACCAATCCCAGGGCCAGTGCTCTGTGTAAAGTGGATATGCAAATTAGGCTAATTATAATTGGCAAAGTTAACCTACCTATAAGTCCCTAGTATATGGTAGGGCATGGAGGTTTAGGGACCCCAGCATAGGTAGTGCCCCTATAGGTGCACTGCTGAGGTGCCCAGTGTCATTTTAAAGGCAGGCTTGCCTTGCTGGCTGCTTTTAAATTAAAGTGACATGCAAATTCGACTTTGGAATTAAAAGTAGTTCCAAAGTCTTAAACTACCTTATTTTTACATATAAGTCACCCCTAAGGTGTGCCCTATGTGCCCCTAGGGCTGGGTGCCATGTAACTATAAGCAGGGACCTTATAAAAATAGTTTTATAAGCCCTGGTGAGGTAAAACAACCAAATTCGTTTTTCCCTCATTGTAGTGAATGGCCTCCATAGGCTAGAATGGGGAGACTTTATTTTAATTTTGAAAGTCCCCTTAAGTAACAGATACCAGAAGTTTGGTATCAAATCAATTGTTATAATAAATCCTACAACTTCCAGTTGTTGGATTTGTTAGACTTTTCATCCTTGGCATGGTCTCCCTTAACTTTTTGCCTCTGTTCCCCAGGTTGTTGATGTGTGCTGGACTCTGATTTTACTGTTTTTGTTACTCTGGGCACTTTACCACTGCTAGTCAGTGCTAAAGTGCAAGTGCTCCTGTTTAAAATGTGTACGTAATTGGTTCTCCATGATTGGCATATTTGTTTTACTGTTAAGTCCCTAGTAAAGTGCACTAGAGGTGCCCAGGGCCTGTAAATCAAATGTTACTAGTGGGCCTGCAGCACTGGTTGTGCCACCCACACAAGTAACCCTGTAATCATGTCTCAGACCTGCCACTGCAGTGTCTGTAAGTGTATTTTTACACTGTAAATTCGACTTGGCAAGTGTACCCACTTGCCAGGCCTAAACCTTCCCTTTTCTTACATGTAAGGCACCCCTAAGGTAGGCCCTAGGTAGCCCCAAGGGCAGGGTGCAGTGTATGGATAAGGTAGGACATATAGGCCCTCATTCTGAGTCTGGCGGGCGGCGGAGGCCGCCCGCCAGACTTCCCCCCTCCAAAGTACCGCTCCGCGGTCCAGAGACCGCGGAGGGTATTCCAAGTTTTCCCCTGGACTGGCGGGCGGCCGCCAAAAGGCCGCCCGCCAGCCCAGGGGAAAACGACCTTCCCACCATGAAGCCGGCTCGTAATCGAGCCGGTGGTGTGGGAAGGTGCGACGGGTGCTACTGCACCCGTCGCGTATTTCACTGTCTGCTACGCAGACAGTGAAATACTAGCGGGGCCCTCTTACGGGGGCCCCTGCAGTGCCCATGCCATTGGCATGGGCACTGCAGGGGCCCCCAGGGGCCCCACGACAATCCTTACCGCCATCCTGTTCCTGGCGGGCGAGCCGCCAGGAACAGGATGGCGGTAAGGATTGTCAGAATCCCCTCGGCGGCGCAGCGAGCTGCGCCGCCTTGGAGGATTCTTAGGGGCAGTGGAAAACCGGCGGGAGACCGCCGGTTTTCCCTTTCTGACCGCGGCCAAAGCGCCGCGGTCGGAATGCCCAAGGGAGCACCGCCGGCCTGTCGGCGGTGCTCCCGCCCCCGTTGGCCCTGGCGGTTCTCTACCGCCAGGGTCATAATGAGGCCCATAGTAATGTGGTTTATATGTCCTGACAGTGAAATACTGCCAATTTCGTTTTTCACTGTTGCAAGGCCTGTCTCTCTCATAGGATAATATGGGGGCTACCTTTAAATATGATGAAAGTGTAGATTCCCCTAGAGAGTAGATGGACATGTGGAGTTTGGGGTCCCTGAACTCACAAATAAAAAATACATCTTTTAGTAAAGTTGATTTTAAGATTGTGCGTTTGAAAATGCCACTTTTAGAAAGTGAGCATTTTCTTGCTTAAACCATTCTGTGACTCTGCCGTGTTTGTGGATTCCCTGTCTGGGTCAGTTTGACAGTTGGGTTGTTTTTCACCTCACACCAGACAGTGACACAAAGGGGGCTGGGGTGTAACCTGCATTTCCTGATTAGCCATCTCTGCTAGGAGGGAGGGGTGGAGTGGTCACTCTTATCTGAAAGGACTGTTCTTGCCTCTGACAATGCCGGCACCAACCCCCTGGTGTGTGTCTGAGGCCTTGTCTGGGCAAGGCAGGATTTCACAAGTAGGTGTGAGTCCCCTTTGAAGAAAGGTGACTTCAAAGACTAAAATGGGTATAAGAAGGGCACCCAAATCTACAGACTTTAGAAACACTTCTGGAACCAAGAGGAACCTCTGCCTGGAGAAGAGCTGATAGCTGAGGAGGAAGTGCTGCCCTGCCTGTGACTGTGCTTTGTGGAGCTTTCCTGCAGTGCTGCTTTTGCCAGAGTAAGAGGGCAAAGACTGGACTTTGTGTGCCTTCCATCTTGTGAAGAAATCTCCAAGGGCTTGATTTAGAGCTTGCCTCCTGTTGTTTGAAGTCTCAGGGACAGCAAAGACTTCTCTCTGCCAGCACCTGGGGCCATATTGATACTTTTTGACGCAAAGCTGCGCCGTCGCAGTTTTGCGTAAAAAAAATTACCGCCTGCTAACGCCATTTCGATGCGCCATGCGGGCGTCAAATTTATACTTTGACGCACGGCGGCGCAACCAACAGGTGGGAGTCATTATTTCGTAACGCACACAGCAGCGTCAAGTCGTAAAGGAAACCAACGTTAACGCGACGCAAATGACTGTGGGTCGATTTACGTCAGCGCAACCCGGAAAGCGCTGTTCATTTTGACGCAATAGCGTCAAATTCACCCGCGAACACTGCCCTTTCAGCAGAGGAGAGCCAAAATGGATCCCAGATGCCACAACAGACCCCAGGAAGATGACAGCAGACCAGGAACCAGCCAGGATAATCCATACAGGAACCAGGACATTTATAGAAAAAAAAGAAAGTGTTGCTTCAGTGCAGAGGAGCAGGAAATCCTGGTTAAAGAGGTGACGGAACACCAGCACCAACTGTTCATCACCTCTAAGTTGCCAATCAGCAGGAGAGAGGCCATATGGCAACAAATAGTGGACAAGATCAATAGTGTGGCTGAAGAACGCAGAACAGTCATCGAGTGTAAGAAACGCTGGCATGACTGCAAACGTAGGACAAAGGAAAAAATGGCCAGGAACAGGAAGGCAGCACTGCAGACTGGAGGGGGGAGTCCAGCACAACAGGAGGCCCTGGACCACATGGAGGAGATGGTCGCAGCCGTCATCCCTGAGGAGATCGTCACAGGGATTCAAGGACAGGACAGCGCAGACTACCACGAGACAACACACATGCAGGGTAAGTCAAATGGGGAATTATAATGCAATAATGATAACTGCAACCGGGGTGGGGAATACCTACTACACAATGCATGTAAGTCAGCATATATATGAAGTGACATGGGTAAAGGGGCACGGCAGGGGGGCATGCCCAGCACAGACAGAAGCTGGGGCACGACAAAACACAGCACCAACAACAGTCCCATGGGGCCATCCTGTCATGACAACAATGGAGCTAAGGGAAAGCAGCGACAGGTGGGAAGGCCACTACGTCAAACTTACATCCAGGCACTCGTCAGTCAAAATGTATCCTACATCAACTAGGTCCCTATCAGTAATCCAGTAGCCAAAACAACAACTGCAATGTAACTGCGACAACAGTTGACACTAACACCTCTGATCTCTGTGCAGCTATAGTAGCAAATGGCAGGAACCTCCCCATGGAACATACCTACATAAATTAGGGGGTGAGGATGACATCTGCAACTATTTCTAGAAATAAGACAAAGGCACCAGTACACTCAAATGTCAATGCCCATAGTTGACACATACATCAGCCAAAGTAAACAGCAATAGGAGCCACACAGCACTAAGGACACACACATGCTGCATACGTCAGGGGCCCTCACGTGCCTGGCTAACAAGGCAACATCACTAATGTCATACTGCTCAGACAACAACATTGAGGAGGGGACACATGCAACTGGTCACTGAAACACACCTGCACAGTCTGAGAACCAAATAGGACATTGATACGATAAACAGGGCAATCCAATTAAACACACATTACCCAACATCAGCTGGAAACATCAACAATGTTTACATCCATATCACATCCTAACATTGCCATGCATAAGATATGCCACATAACAATTACATTTAGGTCAATGTGAATAAAACGATTTTGGGGCAGGTCCTGAGATGCAAGTGTGCTGCCAGGGCAATCACAACACCCACAGCCAGTGAAAGTGTAGTGTGGAAAGTTTTACGTATCCTTTGCGCATTAGCTTCAGGCTTTAGGCCTTAGTGCACTTTGCCCTGAATGTATTTTATTCATTTGCTGACAGCTTAGAGCCTCTGTGCACTTTGCACTAAATGCTTTTTATTAGGCTTCGTACTGTTATTTTTCAAATAGCCAGTTCTACGATGTTGTTTTTCATTCATTTCACACTGTTTTGCCTACTTCAGCACTGGAGTTCTCCATAACATATTCACTCTGTGCTTCAGTCAAGGATACAGTCTGGTACATTGCCGATAGACGTGGTAGGAGTTTAGATGTGGCATTCCTGCGTAGGGACATTTTGTGATCACGATGCCATGTTAGTTATAAAATCACTTCCTTGTCCCAATACACGCAAGAGGGAGTTTCCGAACAGAGAACCACAACTAGACGCTGCCTGCCTTGTTGCAGATGCAGAACCAGATCACAGGCCTTTGCTCAGGTATGAGGGCTGATGTCTCCCCAGTGATTCGGAAAGGCAAGCTAGAAGCTTAACATGCTGTGCTCTAAATAGAACAAGCAGAGGGAGAGTAGAAACTGTTAGGCACTATGATAGCTTTGTTCTTATGTTTTACTCTCCTGTTGACTATTTCAATTCTACTATGTTGCATTGTTCTGGTTATTGCGGCTCACGCCTTATTATCTAAAATACAGTTGTTTTATGAAATCATCATATAAAACTTATACTGTCTTTGTCATTTGTATATGAGATCATACTGGAAATGAGAGAGTTGGTTTGGATCTGAGTGACCACGACTTCCCTGAGAAGTTCCAAAGATGTCATGCGCTCGGCTGCCTAATCATTTCTTCCCCGTGGGAGACATGAGGCACTGCTAGTTAGCCAGAGCAAAAAAAAAGATTTAGGGGGACAGAGTTCTTTACAAGTGGGTCAGACTCAGTCCCCCACACCGTTATTGATCCTGCTGCCTAGAAATCCAGTAGTCTCATTCAGGATAATGAGAGCCCACGCAACAAAATGTCTCTCCATAAGAATAGATATACACGGAGGGACGAGTAGGACAAAAAGATGGCTATTCCCTAATTGGTACAAAGCAACACCTAGAGGCGATTAGGCAGACAAGTCTGATAACTCTATATCATACATGTGACACACAGGTGGGCCATAGGCCTATAACAATGCTCATATGAAGGACAGCAGATACCAATACCAAACCAGAGCACAAAGTAAAGTCATCAAAAGGCTTGCATGTTACGGCAAAATTGTCACAACACAGACACACTAATTGTACCCTGTTTCATTGCAGAGGAACATGGATCTCCTGCCGATATGCCTGTCCCTGATTTCCCTGATGACATGGATGACGAGCCCATAAACATTTCCCAGGAGACCATCCAAAAGTTTTTGAAAGCCTCCAGACCCCACCTTCAGTCACAAGGAGGAGCACAGATCAGGCAGCCATCACAGAAGACCCACCCACCACCCCAATTGTAAGACCTGCCAGCTCCAACACAGCTGAGGACTCTGATGACACTGGCACCAGCTTTGAAAGAACTGTAGTTGGTGTACAGCGGGAGCTGGCCAAGGAGGTGCGGGTGGGTATGCAAAACATGGCAGCCAGCCTTGAGGGGGTGCGTTCGTGCATGACGTCATTTGCAGATCAGGCAGCTGCTATGCAAGCCCTAACATCTCTCTTGCAGGAACTTGCGAAAACACAGAAGGAAATCAGCACAGCTGTAATCCAGTTGACACAACACCTACAACTGCAATCCAGTCAACGCGTGCACGAATGCAACATTGAACCCCGCAGGGCCGACCTGGCTGCCTACCATCGTGATGTGGCTGCTATTCTCAAAAACCAGCAGGCCCTCCTTGCAGCAGTACTGCCCTTAAGAACTTCACAGGGAGCAGCCCCCGGGATGTCTGACTCCACGTCTTCTAACACTGAGGTGTGTATTGCCCCTTCACAACCAACAACAACAAGGACAAACCAGGCAACACACACATCAGAAGAAGAAGACATGGAACAGATCACATTCTCACGGAAGAGTACCCGGAAGCACTAGTCCCTGCACCATGGCCTACTTTGACCAAGGTCCTACGTTTTGTCAAATGCCAGTCTCACTACAACTACACTCAATGACTGTTCTGCTAACCACTGTATGACTTGTCACCATTGCCAGTGAATGTCTCTCTCCTACTATTCGCCAAATCCTGTCCCTCTGCACTGTCTGTGACATCACCCCAGCATGTCAGGAGCATCATCCACACCCCTTCTGTAGTATCACCATGTAAGAATGCACTAGAACGGACTCAACAAACATGGACAATGGACATTTTGCACTACAGCACCTATCAATAAATAGCACTTGCACACCTAATATGTCTCTGTGTTATTTGACACATCAACTGTGCAGTAGATAACTCTAAAGTGCCTGTGTGGCAACCATGTAGCTTGTCAATACAACTGTGCTGACATCATGTAGTCTGATACATCTGTGCAGTGGCCAAGATTGCATCATAGCCTTACCATCCTGAGGAAAATAACTGATGAAGGGACAAACCACACACAATCATGCTGTGTTGGACAGAATAATGCTCCATCTATAGCAATTCAAGTCAACTAATGGTGGCTGATAAATGTAGGCACCATGCAATACTAAAACATGAAATTATGCAGCAAAATCTAAGCAAGCAAAAAAAAAACACTGCATCAATCACCCTTTCTGAGTATACTTCCATGAAGGGAAGTCATGCTGAATTATTACACACATGATCTAGGTCAGCAATGAAGGCAACAAGACAAGAGTGTTAACAACACCTCATCTACAAAGATCTCCCTGAACATCACACTGCAGTCTGACCTATTAAATTACCGACAATAACAAGTCTGGAAGCACACTTTGTGATGTAGAATACCTACTCATCAACACAAATCCTTGGTGATCGATGTAAACTACCAATGGTGGGTCTCCCAAATGGTGGATACTTACCAAGTTAGCACACGGGTAGCTGGCATGTTAACCCTCCATTTTCGGTGGTGGGTAGCATAGGACACTAATGTCATAGAAAAACATTCACCTACACTGATGTCAAGGCCATGATAAAGTAGCAGTTGACGCATCATGCAAAGGGTTAACTATATGTTTATTCCTATTTATTCACACCAGAGGCAACTAAGGGAAAAGTCATACCTACACTAATCTAACCTGACTACTACTAACCCACAACTGTCCCTAACTAACCTAAGCTAAACTTACTCTACACATATAACGAAACGATCTAAACATCAACCCCCCACCCACCATTATGAGACAGGACACATGCAGGACAACACATACTAACCTACACACATACTATACTATCCTAAACAATCATATTTTTTTTTATTTTTTTTATTTTTTTATTAACAAACATGAATCCCAACATTGACCCCCACCCACCCACACAAAAAAGAAAAATAGAAAGAATAAGGACCCCCCACCCTCCTCCCTAACACTAACTAAGCTAACAACCTACACTAACCTAACACTAATCCCCAAAACCCAACTATCAGTACAAAAAGGAAAGAGGAGAGAGGGGAGGGGTAAAAGTCAAACATGGCAAAAGTCCTAGAGGTTGGCCCTCCGTAGGGTCCGCCTGATGGACCGAACCCTTTTCTTAATATATGCCACATCCTGGCTTAGCTTGTCCACCTTTGAAAAAACTTTGTCCAATTTAGGGCTTAATGCCAGGAATGCCGCTGGGTCTACAGGAGGGGCTGCTGCAGTCTGTGTGCTGGCCGAGGTGGACGGTGTGGCAGTAGTTGTATGCCCACTGGACTGTCCTGGGTGTTGGAAATGGCTGGGTCCAGGTCTTGCTGACGAGGCAGGATCAACTGTCCCCGCCGTTGCTGGGGCCACTTGGGGAGACCTGGTGGATGTGGTGGTGGTGGCTGTTGTGGGCAACGTAGGGCCACCCTGTGGTGAGGCCCACCATGCCCCAGAGGCCCGATCTGCTTGGTATTTGCGGGCCATCCTCCTGTACCCCGACTGCACCTGCAGGATGTGCCGGTATCGCATTGCACGCCGTTCAAACTGGTGTCTCTCTGCGGCACTCATGTTTGCAGCTGTGAAGAGATATGGCAACTATTTACCATAGGAAATGCATTGGGTGGAATTGCACAATGGGTCATTTGCACATTACTTGTACTGTATTTGTTACAGCGATTGTCACAACATAGTTCATTGAAAGTCTCAGAGGAAGTACATGTGAAGCCTGCATACAAAAGGCCATCTCACACCTAGCATATCCATGTCTCTACATGATGGGTGACATCAGCCTAAACTTCTCATCCAAATAATGGCTAATGCAGCTGACATTATGGCTGAACCTCTTCCGCATACTGACTTCACTACATATGTCACTCTATGTGATAACTATCACAACCCTCACTCAATGCCATTTGTAAATTGTTGTTTGCAAAACTTGAACCCATGAGCCATAACCGAATGTGTACACTAGGTTCTAAACTACGTTGCAAAAGGTCACAAGTATGTGTAACATACTGGTTGCTACAGTCCTAGGTACCCTATTCCCAATCACATGGCAGTCTTTGAGGGTGAGTGGGAAGAACAACCAACAATCCCAGATTCAATGCACACCCAGGAGTGTATAGAAAGGTCAACAAGTATTTGCCTCCACACACAACACCAATGAAGGGCTAGCAACAATTTGGAGTCAGCCAAACATTGTCCTATCCAAGGTCCACACATGTCAAAATGCACTGACTCAGGCCAACATCACATACTACCACTGAGGCATATTTAAACACACACAGAGGAGCAAGAACACCCATGAACATGAGTAGAATGAACACCTAGGCCATTGCACTCTAGTCCCACACACTTCTAGTTCAACTTCTGGAAGTACATGCCCCCGGAAGATCCAACCTACAGTGTACTCAGTCCATCCTCAACTAGGAAGCTGCATATTTAATACGAGCCGTTTGCAGAAGCTATCTGGGAGAATGTCAGTCTGAAATGCAGACTCAGTCCAAGCCAAGTCCCAGAGCAACTCTTACATTAACCAGTGTATTCCACATGACTCATCCCACTCCCCATAGCAGGGCCGACTGGAATGACCTACAGCCTCTAAATCTGAGAGATGGCTAAGCATTGGTCTACAGAAACTGAAGTGATATTTGAAATCCCACTAATGCAACAATACCAATGAACGGGCAGCGCATCAAACCTTGAATTCTGTTGAACACACAGTAGTCCATCATGCATTACTAGCAAACAATAAAAATAGCACTCAGGCCACACTCACTGTAGGTGTCGGGTCCTCAAAATGAGCCACCTCTCCCACGGTGTACGGTGCAGGTCCACCTGTAAAGCATGGAAGGAAGAATATACTCAGACTCCGTGCACTGACAAACAATTGCAGTTACAATGACAATGTGAGAATATGACATGCGTAATGATACACTTTGACACATGCTCATACTGCATGGAAGAATTCCTAATCAACATTTACATTGGATGAGTCTCCTGCTACAGTTACACACCCTACTACACACATGCAGTGGCCAGGACAGTCATGTGGTGTCAAAGATACACCTCCATTAGTATGCCCCAACAATATCGGGGTGCATTCATCTCATCATGTGCATCCCAGAGAGACATCCAAAAGCTGGTTACTTGAGGACTGCATGACCCCTCAAACTCAAACAGGCTATGTGGTCATTTTCAACACACACCAACCAGACACACATGTGACATATGTGTGGAGAACATAGATAACTTCAATTGACGTGAAGGCACCACTCATTTATAGCATCATCATGGTTTTACAAATTTCTGTCTAGCTATAGCGTCTACATATGTAGGTATGATGTTTCAACATCCCTTTTTCACTGGCAATTATGACCTGTAGAGTTCAAATAGAGGCATTAACGTGTCGCTTGTCTGACACAAAGGCAACCCTACATTACATACAGGTACAGGCATCCGGTATGTGTTGAAAACATGAGCCATCTGACTGCTAGCATTGGTCTTCCTACACATTGTGCAACAAATACACATTAGGTTTCCCTAGCAATACACACAGTCAGCTACTTATCTAGCAGATTGGGTAACAATCATCACATGTCCCCACACAGCTTTCAATTATTCACATGCAAAGGATTTGTACTCACCAACATGGCCACCAATCCTGATTCCCAGGTGGTCCAGAAGATCCTGCTCCCTGGATATCAGATCAGCCCAGCGGTGCTTGAGTTGATGGTCATTCCTCATGCTACCGTAGACCCGGACCAAGTGATGGCGCACCTTCCCCCACCGGACTTTACGTGCCTCCGTGTGATACCCCTGTATCACATGGCCTCCAGCATGAGTGGGAGGAAATGGCAAACAAGCCAAATGAATCCCCCCTAATTCCTCCTCACCCATCCTGGCAAGCCATGGCCTACCTGACATCTTTACTGTTAGAAAGGTGAAAAAATAGAACAAAAAGTAAAAGGGGGAAATGGGGAAAGGTAGAGTAGTGAAGGAAAAAGAAAACTTAAGAAAAATAGCCCAACTAACCCCAAATTTAAACTACCCAGAACAAACTCCCACAGACAAAAAAAAGAAACACTGGATTTAACAAAAGTATACAAAACAGACTAAGACAATATTAGACAAGACTATGATCACAAAAGCACAATAGACAAGGTACAGAGGACACAAAAGCAGTAAAACACAGGACAACACTTTTCACACAGCCACACAGTCTAGAATAATCTGAGACTGCAAAGTGAAAGTGAAAGTAAACTCACAGTACAGATTCTGTAAACAGGATATCCTATTACATCACTTCCTGCATAAAATGGCCCCTGTTTTTATTTTTCCGTTATGCGTCATATTTTCACCCATACAGATTGTGCGTCATATTTTTTGACGCATAACAGTGCACATAATGCAGAGTCAAAACTAATTTCTTCATTGTTCCCTTACATTTGTGTGAGGCTGAGTTTACAGTTCTAGAGTAGAAATGTAATTTGCTGGCAAATATGAGAACCAAATATGAAAATTATATTTGACTCTGCATTCTGTGCACTCCTGTATGTCAAAAAATTATGACGCCCATGCTGTATGCATGGAAATATGACGCATCATAGAAAATATGGTGGACCTGTAATGCAGCTTATTAATCTATTATTTTTAATAGGACATTTTTTGACTCTGCATTCTGTGCACTCCTGTACATCAAAAAATGATGACGCCCATGCTGTATGCGTGGAAATATGACGCATCATAGAAAATATGGTGGACATGTAATGCAGCTTATTAATCTATTATTTTTAATAGGACATTTTTTGACTCTGCATTCTGTGCACTCCTGTACGTCAAATAATTATGACGCCCATGCTGTATGCGTGGAAATATGACGCATCATGGAAAATATGGTGGACATGTAATGCAGCTTATTAATTTTAATAGGACATTTTTTGACTCTGCATTCTGTGCACTCCTGTACGTCAAAAAATTATGACGCCCATGCTGTATGCGTGGAAATATGACGCATCATGGAAAATATGGTGGACATGTAATGCAGCTTATTAATCTATTAATTTTAATAGGACATTTTTTGACTCTGCATTCTGTGCACTCCTGTACGTCAAAAAATTGTGACGCCCATGCTGTATGCGTGGAAATATGACGCATCATAGAAAATATGGTCGACATGTAATGCAGCTTATTAATCTATTAATTTTAATGGGACATTTTTTGACTCTGCATTCTGTGCACTCCTGTACGTCAAAAAATGATGACGCTCATGCTGTATGCGTGGAAATATGACGCATCATGGAAAATATGGTGGACATGTAATGCAGCTTATTAATCTATTAATTTTAATGGGAAATTTTTTGACTCTGCATTCTGTGCACTCCTGTACGTCAAAAAATGATGACGCCCATGCTGTATGCGTGGAAATATGACGCATCATGGAAAATATGGTGGACATGTAATGCAGCTTATTAATCTATTAATTTTAATGGGAAATTTTTTGACTCTGCATTCTGTGCACTCCTGTACGTCAAAAAATTATGACGCCCATGCTGTATGCGTGGAAATATGACGCATTTTGACAAAAATGTCTTAATTTTTTCAAGTTGTGAAAGGAATTTTGTCATGACCAAACGGTGCTATGTGATACACATTTGTGGTTAGCTATGACACATGTCCCTTATTGGATGTATAGAAGGCATTCACACTGTAATATCAATGATTGCTCAAAATGGTTAATAACCATATTTGAACACATATTTTGGGTAATTGCTGATGGCTATTTTGAAATGATGAATGGGATACCAGGATGTATTCCTTCTCAAAAATCTGTCCACATTTATCACGGTAATGCATTTATCTATAGTCCAAACAAGTAGTGCAATTGTCACTTACACTTTTTATGGGGCTAACCATGTCCTAATAATGATTTTGTGTATCTTATATGTGTTTTACTTTTGACATGTAGGCCACACATGCGCCTTATGCATGTGTTTACTTCACATGTACATAATTATTGTATATTTGGGGGGCGGTAGAGGTGGACTTGGGCCCCCAGCACCCTAGGGTTTGCCCTTCCAGATTTGCTAATTTATCCATGGCTTTCATTTATTCTGTTATGCTAAACCTGCAGCAGCAGGCTCATGGAAGGCCATAGGGTATGAATCACTGTTAGCCATTCATTAATCCCATTTGCCCATTTGCCGTTTGCCCTATTGATTATTTGGAGCAATCTGACATACCATTTTGCACTGAAAATTTTTGCTAAATCTCATGTGCTGATGACAAATAGGTTGTTGATGTATGTGGCCCTTTATGCATTACCTGGTTTAGTGGCATGTTACATTCTTCCTGCTAGGTTCGAACTGGGACACTACTGTGATCGGCTGCTTGCAAATATTTGGTTGATTGGATGACATATGTTTATATGTGTGGTCACATGTAGATCCACTATCAACTGTCTGGGTGTATGTTGTCACTGTAACTTCAAGGTCTCCTCATGAGTTAGTGGCAGCTAATCTTGTTCCAATTGGTCATTGTTTGTAGGAAAAATTGAGAGAAGCCATTGAGGACATGGTCACGTACACATGGATGGTCCCACCCTGTCACTGAACACGTGTAATGAGACTTTCAAATGAGCTACATTTTTGTGCTGAGTGAGAGAATGTTTCAGGTGTCTGGATCAGGCATGTGTTATTGCCACATTTGTACTCCTGTTGGCCTCTGTGGATGGTAATGTATCATGAAACATCATAGCCTCTGTGCAGACATTTGTGGTGTATATTTTTTGTGTGATGAGTGTTATGTCATTATTGCTCAATGAGACGACATTCTTCTTCAGCAATTTCAAACTAAAGGTGGGCAGAAATGAATAGGCCAAACCATGATGTGGTGTTTGTTATCTGTGTTTATTTACAATTGTGCAATAAGTGTTGATATAAGAAATTATGAAAATAAATTATTTACAAGCTGTTGGCGCCTACGCACTCCAGCAGCCGTGTTTGGTTGTTCCCCCTCCTGTTGCAGGCCAGCATCCTCTTCTTCGTCGTCTTCAGGCATGTCTGGGTCTGGTTCAAGGAGGGGAATGTTCCTTTTTACACAAATATTGTGCAATATGGCACAAGTGAGTATGATCCTACAGACCATCTCTGGGGAATATAGTAGGCTACCGCCAGTGATGTCAAGGCAGCGGAACCTTGACTTTAGGATCCCAAAGGTCCGCTCAACAATGCTGCGTGTCCTCTTATGGGCGTCATTGTATGCCCGCTCGGCAGCAGTAGTCGGGTTCCCAAATGGTGTCATTAGCCAAGGCTGGATGCCATACCCCTGATCAGCTGAAAGAGAAACACAGAATGGGATCATGTAGATGTAGGAGGCACTCTTGTACAGACCTTTGATGGCAGTAGTTCTCTTGTGTTGTCTGTGACTCTTTTCTGTACTAATGTGACAACCTATACTTGTAGGAGAAAACTTTTGCATTGTGTTTTTTCCTTGGCTGAGCAAGTGTTTGTTAGCTAACTGTTTGTTAGCAGTATGTATTAGGATTTTCAGTACAGTGTGCCCTCCCTAGCATTGTGACTTGTGATACACGTGTCCGTGTGTCTTCACTGGGGGTGAGATGATAGTTCCATGCAGAGTTAAAACATGGAAGTGTAGTTAACACGTTCATATGAAAGTACCCTGGACATCCCATACCTTAAGACTTATGCAATGTATTAATGTACAGGTTATTGTAACACTTACAAATTTCAAGGTGACATTTAGGCAACCACACTCATTAATGTCTTCACATTAAGGTGTAGAGTAAATTCCTATGTGTGACAGGTTCAATGGTGACTTCAGAAACATGGCTAGTGATGTCAGGACCTCAGTGTGTTCCTGGCTAGGTGTTGCTATTGTGGTGTATGTGTTGTGTGTCCTAGAGGGTTGCTGTGCAGTGTGTATATAAGTTGTATTTTTGTACTTACCAACAAGTAGTCCATTGCCATACCGTCCATCCTGGAAGTGTTGGTTGATGGTAGAGTGACGGAAGATGAATGCGTCATGTACACTCCCAGGATATTTTGCCACAATGTTGCTGATCAATCCTTGGTGATCGACTATGGCCTGTACGTTGATTGAATGTGTGTGCTTTCTGTTGCGGTAGAGGTGTTCTGTTGCAGCAGGTGGCACAAGGCGTACGTGTGTGCAGTCGATTGCACCAAGGACGTGTGGGAAGCCACTGATGGCGTAGAACCCCTGTTTTGTTTCCTGCTGCTTCTGCAGTGTGTTAGGGAAGCAGATGTGGAGGGGTGTCAGGCGAATTATGGCATCCAGTACTTTTGGCAGGAATGCGGAGAATGATGGTTGTGATATTCCACCAACCAGGGCACCGGTTGTCTGAAACGAGCCACTTGCCAGCAGGTGAAGTACGGCAAGCAGCTTTGTTTCTGTTGGTATGGTGTGGGGTGTCACCAAAGTGGGGGCCAACTGCTGTTCAATATTTCTCAGCAGCTGCTGAATGGCCTGCCAGTTCAACCGGTACCTCTGTATGATGTTGTGTTCCCTGAGGCCATGCAGGGTTGTTCTTGGGTGGAATATCCTCTCCTGCCTTCTGCGCTGCCTTTGGGGTCCCTGCTGTTGTTGTTGTAGCTGCTGTTGTTGCTGCAGGGCTCTGCGTCTACGTGCATGCTGAATAAAAATCACCTCCATGTCTCCCTGTTGCTGCTCTGCTGCTCTGTTGTTTGTTCTGTGTGTTCTGATTAAATACAGGTGTGTTTGCCCCATTTTAACGCCTGCCCTGACCCAGGCGTTAAATTTTTACGCACATCGGGCTTTGCGTCATTTTTTTGCTCCGCCTCCCGGCCGAGAGTCATTTCTGCCCGGAAGCATAAATACGGCGCACAGGTGTTTGCTTCGTTTTTTGGACGGGAACGCCTACCCTGCATATCATTAACGCAGGGCGGGTTGCCCCATCCAGAAAATGACGCACATTGCGGATTTTTGTCGTACGCGGGCTCGGGCGTCAGGGTTTAAATATGGGGCAACGTTTGCGCTGATTGTGCGTAAAAAAAATTGACGCACATTCGGCGCAAACGGAGTATAAATATGCCCCCCTGGAGTCTCTGGAGAGACTCCTGCTCTGACAAGTGGTGCCCTATCCAGTCCCTGGGCCATTGAAAGGAAAGCTGGTGGAAATCCAAGGAAATCGACATCGGACTACTTCGGACTGACGCTGCTGCTGAATCCGGTAACACCGCCTGCACCTGACGCCGTGACCTTCGCTGGAACGCGACGCGCTTCGCAGGCCCGACGCCGCAGCAGCCCCGCTGAAGTCCGCGACTCCGTGGAAGTCGCCGCACCACGTCGTGACCGACGCCGCTCGAAGTGCACGGATTCAACGTTTCGCACAGACTCCGCGATTCCCGACTTCGCGCATCGGCTTGTTTTCACTCTTCACCAAAGGTGCTGTACTTGGGGGTCTACACGACTCCGTGTCCGGCGCCGCTGGTGTCGGCTTGTTGGGAACGACTCCGTCACGACGCCGTGTTAACATCTCATCGAAGCATTTTTGTTTCTAAGTGCTATTTTTGAGTTTAATCTTTAAAAATTCATAACTTGACTTGTGTATGTCGGATTTTTGTCGTTTTGGTCTTGTTTTGTTTAGATAAATATTTCCTATTTTTCTAAACCTGTGTTGTGTCATATTGTAGTGTTTTCATTAAGTTACTGTGTGTGTTGGTACAAATACTTTACACCTAGCGCTCTGAAGTTAAGCCTACTGCTCTGCCAAGCTACCAAGGAGGTAAGCAGGGGTTAGCTGAGGGTGATTCTCTTTTACCCTGACTAGAGTGAGGGTCCTTGATTGAACAGGGGGTAACCTGACTGTCAACCAAAGACCCCATTTCTAACATTGGTGATCAGCGGTTGGGATTTGGACTTGTATTTGTACTTGACATACAGTAATTAAGTGTACACTACTGTTTGAGTTCAGACCACTACATGACCACATACTGCTTGTCTTGAGATTTTTGCTTTTTCTCTTTTTGTGGATTTTTCCCTACATCCACTTTGGGTTTTTTCACTGATCCTTGATTGACTTTGAACTTCATTTGGGAACTTGTTTCTGCATTTGGAACTTTGCACTCTTTTTACCTTTCATCATGTCTCTACTTGGAGATGCATCAGTTGGAGCTGACTTTGACCTTGAGAAATTGGAGAGTTATACCAAAGCTCAGTTGAAGCAGTTCTGTAAAAGTTTTGACTGTCCCATTAAGAGCTCATCCAGGAAGGAGGAGCTGCAAAAGGCGCTGAGGGCCTGGGTGACAGCCAAGAGCACTGAAGGGCACACAGAGGATGAGGGAGATGAGGAGGATGAGGAAGAGTGTTCAGTACACAATGGTATTGTGGGTGGGCCTGTTATGTCCAGGGAGAAGGTCTCCAGGGCAGGTAGCAGTGTCTCATCCAAGGGTCTGACACCTGAGGAGTTGCAGGACAGACAGGCAGAGAGGGCATACCAATTGGAGCTGCAGAAGCTCAATCTGGAGAAAGAAAGAGATGAGAGAAGAGCAGTCCTTGAGGAAAGGAAGATGCAGCTGGCTCATGAGCTTAACTTAAAGGAGTTAGATCAGAGGAGCCAGTCCAGTAGGGATGGTGGCAGCAATCCTACAGTGCAGCCGGAGAGAAGGGTACACATCTCAAAAGACCTTGTGAGGGATTATAAGAGGGAGGATGATATCTACTTGTGTTCAAGGGTTCTGAGTCAGCTCTCCACATGAACCTGGTCCCTGAGGCTCATTGGGGGGCAGCCCTGTGGAAGCATTTTGAGGCAGATGGGAGGGACACACTGACGGCCTTAGGGGATGCTCAGAGTCTCACCTACCCTGTCATGAAGGAGGCCTTACTCACCAGGTATGGTCTCACCCCTGAGCAGTACAAGGATAAGTTTAGATCCTACAAGAGAAAGGAATCCCAAACATGGTTGGAATGTGTTGATTCTTTTTGCAGGTCACTGGATGGTTGGGTGAAGGGCAGCAAGGTAAACACGTATGAGGGGCTTTACAATTTAATTGCTTGAGAGCACTTGTACAGTTTATGTTTTCCAGAGCTGTGCCAGCACCTCATTGACAGCAAGCTGACTGACCCTAGGAAGCTTGTGCAGGAAGCGGACCGCTGGGAGAGCACCAGGGTCCAAAAGAGGTATGGGGGAAACCACGCCAAGGGTGGGCAGGGTCCCTCTCAGAAGAAAGGTGGGGGGGGTAAGGGCAAACAGGGGGAGTTCTCTAAAAGGCCCCAAACTGATTCCCAGGGTAAAGATTCCCAACCCCCCAGTGAAAAGAAGCCATGGTTGTCCAAAGGGAAGCCAGTGGCAGGTGGTCCCCCACGTAAGTGCTATGCATGTGACCAGGTGGGTCATGTGAGGGGGGACCCCAAATGCCCCAAAAGTACACCGGCACCCACTGGTGCACCGTCCCAGGGTTTGGCCAGTGTAGCGCTTGGGGAGGAGTTGGTTTCAGGTGGGTGGGAACCAGCAGAAATGACCCTTGTCTCACTAGGGGACAGTGAGATGGTCCAGAGAAACCTAGTGCCTGATAACACTAAGAAATACAGGCAATGGGTGACCATCAATGGACAGAGGGTGGAGGCTCTGAGAGACACAGGAGCCAGTGTGACTACAGTGAGGAGTCACCTGGTGTCTGAAGAGCAGATTGATCCCCGGGTACTTCACCAAGTAGTTGCGGTAGACAACTCTGAGCACCTCTGCAGAGTGGCACAGGTTCCCTTTGAATGGGGGGGGGGGGGTCTCAGGTTCCTGGAAAGTAGCTGTGAGCCCAACCATGCCTGTTGATTGTTTGCTAGGTAACGACCTGGAGGATTCCCCTTGGAAGGAGGTGGAACACAGGTCTCACTTGGAGCTGTTGGGCCTGCCTGGGTGGGTATGCATATCCACCCTGTCTATGGCAGCCAATCAGGGTAGTCAAGAGCCCCTGGAGCCTGAAACAGTGGCCCAGGGGACCGCCAAGAAGAGGAAGGGCAGGGGGCATGGGAAACCGGCCCCAGAAGTTCCCACGGTCCGGGAGGAGGCAGAGCCTGAGGGTGATGCCCCGGAGCCTACAGGGGAACAGGTGGCTGAACTGGGGGAGGTCCCTGAGCTGTCGCAGTGGCAGCAGGAAGGGGGACCCACCAGGGAAGCATTCTGCACAGCGCAGAAGGAGTGCCCTACTCTTGAGGGGCTGCGGCAGCAGGCTGCAGCCCAGGCGGCTGGCGAGGTGCCAGGTACTCACCTGATTTATTGGGAGGCTGGCCTCCTGTATAGTGAGCCTAAGGTTCCTGAGCCTGGGTCAGCTCGTATGCTGGTGGTACCCCAGTGCTTCAGGGCCTTCCTACTGGGTTTGGCTCATGATGTGCCGTTGGCAGGACATCTAGGGCAGGACAAGACCTATAAGAGGCTTGTCTCCCACTTTTACTGGCCCTTGATGCACAAGCAGTCAGCTGCTTATTGTAGGTCTTGTCAGACTTGACAGGCAAGTGGCAAGAGTGGGGGGAAATGCAAAGCTCCCCTCCAACCTTTACCTGTAGTCAGTACTCCCTTTGAAAGGGTAGGAATTGACATTGTGGGGCCTCTGGATCCCAAGACAGCCATGGGCAACAGGTTCATCCTAGTCTTGGTGGACCATGCCACACGGTACCCAGAAGCCATTCCTCTAAGGACGGTCACTGCCCCCGTGGTGGGACGTGCCTTGATGGGAGTTTTCACCCGCATGGGGTTCCCCAAGGAAGTGGTATCTGATAGAGGTACAAACTTCATATCCACTTATATGAAGTCTCTGTGGAAGGTGTGTGGGGTAACCTACAAGTTCACTACCCCTTACCACCCCCAACGTAATGGTCTGGTTGAGAGATTCAACGCACCTTGAAAGGCATGATTCAGGGCCTGTCAGAGCCCTTGAGGCGTAAGTGGGACGTCCTCTTGCCATGCCTTCTGTTCGCTTACAGGGAGGTGCATCAAAAGGGACTTGGCTTTAGCCCCTTTGAGCTCATCTATGGCCACCCTGTGAGGGGACCGCTCAGACTGGTGAAGGAGGCTTTGGAGAAAGCTCCTAGTAAACCACCCCAGGATGTATTTAGCTACATGCTAGCACTAAGAAACCAGACTGCCCGCTTCAGGAGTCTCGCTCAGGAGAACCTGGAAGCAAGCCAGGAGGATATGAAACGGTGGTACGACCAGAATGCCACTCTGGTTGAGTTTCAGCCTGGACAAAAAGTGTGGGTCATGGCCCCAGTGGAGCCTAGGGCTCTCCAAGATAAGTGGACTGGGCCTTTTGAGGTGGTGGAAAGAAAGAGCGAGGTCACCTTACTCGGTAGACATGCAATCCCCCAGGAACCCTTTGAAGGTCCTACATGTCAACCGCCTCAAACCACACTTTGAGCGAACTGAGCTATCCATGCTCCTAGCGACAGATGACGGGGTGGAGGAAGAAAGATGGGTCTGTGGAGGGAGTGATCCTCTCCCCCTCCCTGACTGAGGAACAGCAGAGGGACTGTCGCCACGTGCTGGGACAGTTCGCCTCGCTGTTTTCCCTGATCCCAGGAGTCACACACCTGTGCACACATGATGTGGACACTGGGGACAGTACACCTGTTAAACATAAGGTTTACAGGGTGACTGACAGGGTCAGGGCTTGCATTAAGGAGGAAGTCTCCAAAATGTTAACCCTAGGGGTTATTGAGCACTCCAGCAGTCCTTGGGCCAGCCCAGTGGTCTTGGTCCCAAAGGCTGCTGCTCCTGGTGCCACTCCAGAACTTAGGTTCTGTGTGGACTACCAGGGTCTCAATGCGGTCAGCAAGACTGACGCACACCCCATCCCCCGAGCTGATGAGCTCATTGATCGGTTAGGAGCTGCCAAGTACCTCAGTGCGTTTGATTTAACATCTGGGTACTGGCAGATTGCCTTAACTGAGGGGGCAAAGGAGAGGTCAGCATTCTCTTCCCCAGATGGGCACTTCCACTTCAATGTGATGCCTTTTGGGATGAAGAACGCCCCTGCCACCTTTCAGAGGTTGGTCAACCAGGTGTTGGCAGGACTGGATGAGTTCAGTGCCGCCTACCTGGATGACATTGCTGTGTTTAGTTCCACATGGTAGGAACACCTGCAACACCTCTGGAGAGTGTTAGAGGCCCTGCAGAAGGCAGGCCTCACTATTAAGGCGAGCAAGTGCCAAATAGGGCAGGGTTCTGTGGTGTACTTAGGACACCAGGTGGGGAGTGGCCAGGTGGCACCCCTACAGCCTAAGATTGGCACGATTCTGGCTTGGGAGCCTCCCAAGACTCAGACTGAAGTGAGAGCCTTTTTAGGTCTCACAGGATATTACCGGAGGTTTGTTAAGGGATATGGTACCATTGTTACCCCCTTAACTGAGTTGACTTCTAAGAAGCAACCCAAGAAAGTGATCTGGACAGAGGCTTGCCAGAACGCTTTTGATGCCCTGAGGGCTGCCATGTGCACAGCACCTGTGCTGCGGGCACCTGACTACTCCAAGGAGTTTGTTGTGCAAACAGACGCCTCAGAGCATGGTATTGGAGCAGTACTCTCACAGCTTAATGAAGATGGCCTAGATCAACCCGTAGCCTTCATTAGCAGGAGGTTACTACCCAGGGAACGTAGGTGGAGTGCCATAGAACGCGAAGCGTTTGCTGTGGTCTGGGCACTGAAGAAGCTAAGACCCTACTTGTTTGGGACTCACTTCCGAGTTCAGACCGACCACAGGCCCCTCAGATGGCTAATGCAGATGAGGGGTGAGAATCCAAAACTGTTGAGGTGGTCCATTTCCCTACAGGGGATGGACTTTATGGTGGAACATCGTCCTGGTACAGAGCACGCCAATGCTGATGGTCTGTCCAGGTTCTTCCGCCTTAGTGATGAGAACTCCCATGAGGTTGGGTAGTTGCTCCCCACTTTTAGCTGGGGGGACACGTGTTAGACTTTTCATCCTTGGCGTGGTCTCCCTTAACTTTTTGCCTCTGTTCCCCAGGTTGTTGATGTGTGCTGGACTCTGATTTTACTGTTTTTGTTACTCTGGGCACTTTACCACTGCTAACCAGTGCTAAAGTGCAAGTGCTCCTGTTTAAAATGTGTACGTAATTGGTTCTCCATGATTGGCATATTTGTTTTACTGTTAAGTCCCTAGTAAAGTGCACTAGAGGTGCCCAGGGCCTGTAAATCAAATGTTACTAGTGGGCCTGCAGCACTGGTTGTGCCACCCACACAAGTAACCCTGTAATCATGTCAGTGTCTGTAAGTGTATTTTTACACTGTAAATTCGACATGGTAAGTGTACCCACTTGCCAGGCCTAAACCTTCCCTTTTCTTACATGTAAGGCACCCCTAAGGTAGGCCCGAGGTAGCCCCAAGGGCAGGGTGCAGTGTATGGATAAGGTAGGACATATAGGGCCTGATTACAACTTTGGAGGACGGTGTTAAACCGTCCCAAAAGTGGCGGATATACCACCTACCGTATTACGAGTTCCATAGGATATAATGGACTCGTAATACGGTAGGTGGTATATCCTCCACTTTTGGGACGGTTTAACACCGTCCTCCAAAGTTGTAATCAGGCCCATAGTAATGTGGTTTATATGTCCTGACAGTGAAATACTGCCAATTTCGTTTTTCACTGTTGCAAGGCCTGCCTCTCTCATAGGATAATATGGGGGCTACCTTTAAATATGATGAAAGTGTAGATTCCCCTAGAGAGTAGATGGACATGTGGAGTTTGGGGTCCCTGAACTCACAATTAAAAAATACATCTTTTAGTAAAGTTGATTTTAAGATTGTGCGTTTGAAAATGCCACTTTTAGAAAGTGAGCATTTTCTTGCTTAAACCATTCTGTGACTCTGCCGTGTTTGTGGATTCCCTGTCTGGGTCAGTTTGACAGTTGGGTTGTTTTTCACCTCACACCAGACAGTGACACAAAGGGGGCTGGGGTGTAACCTGCATTTCCTGATTAGCCATCTCTGCTAGGAGGGAGGGGTCACTCTCATCTGAAAGGACTGTTCCTGCCTCAGACAATGCCGGCTCCAACCCCCTGGTGTGTGTCTGAGGCCTTGCCTGGGCAAGGCAGGATTTCACAAGTAGGTGTGAGTCCCCTTTGAAGAAAGGTGACTTCAAAGACTAAAATGGGTATAAGAAGGGCACCCAAATCTACAGACTTTAGAAACACTTCTGGAACCAAGAGGAACCTCTGCCTGGAGAAGAGCTGATAGCTGAGGAAGAAGTGCTGCCCTGCCTGTGACTGTGCTTTGTGGAGCTTTCCTGCAGTGCTGCTTCTGCCAGAGTAAGAGGGCAAAGACTGGACTTTGTGTGCCTTCCATCTTGTGAAGAAATCTCCAAGGGCTTGATTTAGAGCTTGCCTCCTGTTGTTTGAAGTCTCAGGGACAGCAAAGACTTCTCTGCCAGCACCTGGAGTCTCTGGAGAGACTCCTGCTCTGACAAGTGGTGCCCTATCCAGTCCCTGGGCCCTTGAAAGGAAAGCTGGTGGAAATCCAAGGAAATCGACTTCGCACTGACGCCGCTGCTGAATCCGGTAACGCCGCCTGCACCTGACGCCCTGACCTTCGCTGGAACGCAACGCTCTTCGCAGGCCCGACGCCACAGCAGCCCCGCTGAAGTCCGCGACTCCGTGGAAGTCGCCGCACCACGTCGTGACCGACGCCGCTCGAAGTGCACGGATTCAACGTTTCGCACAGACGCCGCGATTCCCGACTTCGCGCATCGGCTTGTTTTCACTCTTCACCAAAGGTACTGTACTTGGGGGTCTACACGACTCCGTGTCCGGCGCCGCTGGTGTCGGCTTGTTGGGAACGACTCCGTCACGACGCCGTGTTAACATCTCATCGAAGCATTTTTGTTTCTAAGTGCTATTTTTGAGTTTAATCTTTAAAAATTCATAACTTGACTTGTGTATGTCGGATTTTTGTCGTTTTGGTCTTGTTTTGTTTAGATAAATATTTCCTATTCTTCTAAACCTGTGTTGTGTCATATTGTAGTGTTTTCATTAAGTTACTGTGTGTGTTGGTACAAATACTTTACACCTAGCGCTCTGAAGTTAAGCCTACTGCTCTGCCAAGCTACCAAGGGGGTAAGCAGGGGTTAGCTGAGGGTGATTCTCTTTTACCATGACTAGAGTGAGGGTCCTTGCTTGAACAGGGTGTAACCTGACTGTCAACCAAAGACCCCATTTCTAACAGATTTAATATAACTTGTTCAGTTATAGAGTTTTAAACTTTACCTGAAAAGTTGCCAACTTCAGCCCTGCAGTGTTTTTGCTGCTGTGCTCTGATTGGCCATTCCCTGGCAGCCTGGCCAGGCTGCATTGATGGGGTGTGAAGTGGCCTGGCTTCACACAAAGAGATGTGCCTGTGGGAGGAGATCTCCCCTCAGCAGATGGTGAAGCAGGAAGGGGGAGGGCTGCCAAACTAGTCTTCAAATGACATTTGGAGCAACCCAGCAACACCCTCAGATCCTGCAAACCCAGACAAATAGGTGCCCCCTTGATTAGATTAGGAGAGGGCAGGAGTGGGGTGTGTTTAGGATTTTTAGCCACACCAGTGGGTGGGCTCAGCCAGATGTAACCTCCAAAAATCACTTTCAGCCATGATGGATCTTTGAGGAATGTTGCTCCCTGGGATTGATTTTTGCCACACTTCACAGGAAGTGGTCATCACAGGGGGAAGGACCCTGCACCCGATTGGAGAACCAGGACCCCCTGTTTTTCACCCAGGAGCAGGGATAAAACTGGCAGACCTGCACCCACACCTCAGACCCCCATCAGATTCCAACAAGGAAGAACTACAGGAGAAGAAGGACTGCCCTGCTGGACCCCTGGCCTGCACCTGGACCTTGCACTCTGAAGGACTGCATCAGCTGCACACTTGGGTTTCACCACAAGAAGGAATTTGCCTGTCTTCAACTGGTTCAAGGAGGGACTCCCTGTTTGCTACAGGTGAAAACTTGCTATCCAGAGTCCCCTGCACCAACTCCTGAAGAAACCAACCAGCTGACCACTGTCCAGTGGCCAAAAAGGAGTTTGCACCAGGCGCATTCTGGGAGTTGTAGTCCACACCCCCCAAGGAGCATCTCAGAGCTTTGGGAACCTTGGGGTGAGCTGTGGACCCCAAAAGAACCTTAAAAGAACATCTGGAAGAAGATCCAGAACTTTGGAGAACTTTTGGAAAAAAGCTCCATAGAAGGACCGACCCGCCGCGGCTACTCTAGCCGGCTTGCCTTAATCGCAACCCGGCCTGACTTGCAGGTTCGTCCCGGTGAAGAAAATCTCCAAAAAAGAGACTAAGGCGGCCATTACAACATTGGTGGTAAAAGCCGCTTACCGCCGTGCAGAAGACCGCCAACACACCGCCGCGGCCTCGGAAATCCGCCACAGCTATCATGACCCACATCTCGGAATCTGCCAAAAGTCACACACCCACACAAGTCCGCCACACCAAAGGTCAGTGATAAACTGGCGAAAACAAAACCTCCACCGCCAACAGAAATACGCCCACACTATCACGACACACGAATCCACGCGGCGGTCTTTCATCCGCGGTATTCCATTGGCGGTACACACCGCTGCGCTCAAAATACACACACTCTTACAAAACACAGCCACATTGGACAATTCGAAATACACACACCTGATACGCATACACACACCACTCCCACACACCCATTACAATATAAAACACACACCCACATCACCCACAAACCACCACGACAAAAAATTCTGAAAGAAGGCCAGAGAGAGACACCACCAGCAAGAACAACAGCATCCACAGGCACACAACACCATCACCCACACAACTTCCACGCACCACACACTCCACCCCACACATCACCTACACCACCCCATGGCACAGCAAAGACACCCCAGGATCTCGGAGGAGGAGCTCAGGGTCATGGTGGAGGAAATTGTCCGGGTAGAGCCACAGCTATACGGATCACAGGTGCAGCACACCTCCATAGCTAGGAAGATGGAGCTATGGCGAAGAATAGTGGACAGGGTCAACGCAGTGGGACAGCACCCAAGAAATCAGGAGGACATCAGGAAGAGGTGGAACGACCTACGGGGGAAGGTGCGTTCCGTGGTCTCAAGACACCACCTGGAGGTTCAGCGGACTGGCGGCGGACCCCTACCTCCTCCCCCACAACTAACAACATGGGAGGAGCAGGTCTTGGCGATTCTGCATCCTGAGGGCCTCGCAGGAGTAGGTGGAGGAATGGACTCTGGTAAGTCAAAGCTTTACTATTACATCCCCCACCCTACCTGCATGCTATCACATACCCCCACCCTCACCCCCAGCACCCCAACTCCTCACATATATGTCCCAACATCACAAACCACACATCCCAACACCAAGCCCTGCATGCAACAACAAAGCATGGACACCCATCACCAAAGCATGCCCACTGCACATACCCATACACCCCCCTAAACCATCAACACACAAGCTCCCACACAGGAATGCTAGCACTGGGGTACACAGTCAACCACCCATTGCACACCATTACACACACAGATTTAATTAACATCCTTTTATACCCCTGCAGGACCCCTACCCAACGTCACCGGACAGGAGGGTCCACACATGTCCACACCACCAACAGAAGAGGCCCACAGTGATGACAGCAACTCTGTCCAACTGGATCTAGATGACCAGCCCGGACCATCGGGGACCTCTGGACAGTCGGTTCCCCTCACACAGGCACAGGCCACCACAGACCTTCCCCCCTCTGGAAACACCAGCACAGCACCCACCCAGCGGGCCCATACCTCCGTCCCCAGGACACGTCAATCAACAGTGTGTCCACCACTACAGGGAACCCAGGATAACCCACCACCCCAACAACAACAGGGACCTGGGGGCAGTGGTAGTGGGCACACAGTCCAGGGGACGGAGGCCCAGGAACACAGGGGAACTGAGAGGGCTGCTGTGCGACAGGGGGCGGACAGGCCAAGGGAATGCACTCTCCACAAGGCCCTCTCCTCCATCATGGGAGCCTACCACCACTCCCAGGAGACGATGGCAACAGTACTGGCCAAGTTTCAGGAGACCCAGCGCATGCAGGAGGAACAGTATATGGGCTTCAGGGAAGAACTCAGAACCATCAGCTCCACCCTGGGCACCATTGTAGGGGTGCTGAAGGAACTACTCAACACCAGGAGGGACACTGTGGCACTACAAGGGGCCCCTGACACTAGCATGGACGATGAACTGCCCACCACCTCCGCTGGCGCTAGTGGACAGGACACCCCGCTACAGGACCACCACACCAGCACCCCACCCCTTGCAGACAGAGAACCACCCCGCAAACAGTCCCTGAGATCCAGGACAAAGACAGAGCACGATGCCAAGACCCCCGCCAAGAAATGAGACCACCCTGATTGTCATCCTACTGTCCCACTTCGTCACCCTGTCCATAATTAAGCTGCCCCAGCTCCACTTCCTATGCCCATATGGGCAATGCACCTGTGAGACTAATAGACTGGACTCTGCCATGGACACTCCTCCGCCATCACCCCTCACCATTTCACTACCCCCTCCAATATTGAGCATTTAAATAAACACACCTAAAGCACAAAACGATCTGGAGTCTGTCTGTGATTTCAAAATAGTGTATTAGCAATTACAGTGCTAAAATGTTTTTTAAATAGTAATGTCAACATACCTATGTCACACAGCTCTAGTCCATGAGGAATCTAAGCAGATGTCACACAGTGGGACCCACATCTGTGAAATCGTAAGGGAAAGTGACAACTCAATGACCATACACTGGGTGAAAACGACAGACAGGAGAGAGGTAGTAGTGTAAAATGCCATGTAGTAGGCAGGTTTGGATTCCTACCTGTGTCTCACTGGAAATATTGCAGGATCACTGAGTCCCTGTTGTGCATGTCTTCTTCCTCTGCTTCCTTCTCATCACTGTCCACAGGCTCCACAGCTGCCACAACACCGACATTTGGACCATCCTCCTGCAGAAAAGGCACCTGGCGTCGCAAAGCCAAGTTGTGAAGCATACAGCAGGCCACGATGATTGGGCACACCTTCTTTGGTGAGTAGAATAGGGATCCACCTGTCATATGGAGGCACCTGAACCTGGCCTTCAGGAGGCCGAAGGTCCGCTCGATCACCCTCCTAGTTCTCCCACGGGCCTCATTGTAGCATTCCTCTGCCCTGGTCCTGGGATTCCTCACTGGGGTAAGTAGCCATGACAGGTTGGGGTAGCCAGAGTCACCTGCAAATGGCGAGGGACAACTGTTAGACACACACTAACCTGTAGGGATAAACCCAGAGACAGACAACCATTCCCAATGACTTGCTTCTAGGTGCACACCTAATAGCCACACACAGTGCCTCTGGAGTTGGCCCATCACATAAGGGATGCTGCTATTCCGCAGGATGTAGGCGTCATGCACTGAGCCAGGGAACATGGCATTCACATGGGAGATGTACTGGTCTGCCAAACATACCATCTGTACATTCATAGAATGATAACTCTTCCGGTTTCTGTACACCTATTCACTCCTGTGGGGGGGGGGACCAAAGCCACATGGGTCCCATCAATGGCACCTATGATGTTGGGGATATGTCCCTGGGCATAGAAATCACCTTTCACTGTAGGCAAATCCTCCACCTGAGGGAAAACGATGAAGCTCCGCATGTGTTTCAGAAGGGCAGACAACACTCTGGACAGTACGTTGGAAAACATAGGCGGGGACATCCCTGATGCCATGGCCACAGTTGTTTGAAAAGAGCCACTTGCAAGGAAATGGAGCACTGACAGCACCTCCACTTGAGGGGGGATTCCTGTGGGATGGTGGATTGCTGACATCAGGTCTGGCTCCAACTGGGTACACCGTTCCTGGATTGTGGCACGGTCAAGCCTGTAGGTGATTATCAAATGTCGATCCTCCATTATCGACAGGTCCACCAACAGTCGGTACACCGGAGGATGCCACCATCTCCTCACATGTCCCAGCGGACGGTGCCTATGAAGGACAACAGCGAGCACAGAGTCAACCAACTCAGAGGTATGTACCCACAGTTTACACAGAACACCATCCATACACAAAAGGTGGCCTGCATGAGTGTTGAGTCTAGGCCTAGGTATGTGTGACGCAGTTGAAAATGAAGCCATGTGGGGCCCTGAAATGGCGGCTGCCTGACCTCTAAAGTGGGACAATGGGATGTGAGTTAACTGCGCTGGCATTGTACACCGTCGCAGTAGGCAGTCGAAGACCGCGGCGCAATGCTCCATTGGTTAACATTGGACCCTATGGGTCCCAGGAGCCAATGACGATGTACGCCGGCGGTGATGGTACGCACCACCGCGGACGTGACCGCCATTTTCTATCTGTTCAATCACTAGATACCTGATCTTCAACAGGAGAGGACCTACACTGCAAGTGCTGCTGTGACCTTGGTCTGGAAGAGACAATGGCTCGTGCGTCTGTGGTAAATAATTTATTTTACCTTATCTTATTTCATAATTTTCTAGTAATAGGTAAATGAGGAAGGAGACAGAGTCCGGGACGTGGAGTATAATCAAGGTTTATTTCAATAACTCGAGTTAAGGGAGAGCTCCCTCACCAAGCGGGTTAGGGAGTGGTCTGCCTAACATTGCGCAGTTTGCAGCTTTTATACATTTCTTGCACAACACAAGCGAATGGCAATAATTCTGTAATTTTCCATCAAGCAAACTTTAGAAAAACACTTCTATGTGCGTCAGTGGAAATACGTAAAAATAGCATGCAGACAGAGAAATGTCAAAGCTGGGGTGGAGAATAGAGTGCGAGAGGAAAAGAGAAAAAATAACAGGTGTAACTGTGTTCCAACCACAGGTTGTTCCGTCGAAGCGACCTTTTTCTCTAGACAACGGCAGATCGGCTTAACCACAGCTACGTGGGCGGCTCACATCCTGCCCAAAGCGTATCATGCAAGGCAGTTTGTTTCCAGCTGCACTCTCCAGAGTGTTAACAATAAGGTTTGTCAAGACATTCTCAAAATGGGTGCTTACTCTCAAAATGGATGTCTAGATGTCAAGGTACAGTGATTGCATGAGGGTGCGATATTTTACTTTTCCACATTCCCTCCTTGCACCAGAGTGCAATCACGGTCTTCTACCGGCAATTGAAGTAGATCCTGGCACTTTCCTCCTCCTGAGTATGTCTTCTAGGAGTGCACAGGGTAATACACAATCCACAGAGCGGTGGACCACATTGTATGCAAAGACAACACCCCATAAGTACTGCGAATATTATCCCGGCTATGGACAGTAACTTCCAGCCCCAGGAGGATACCAACCCCCAAAACCATCCTGACCAGGTCCAGGTGCCTGGTTCCTGATGTAATCCTGATGCTATTTTGTGTAATTTAGAAATAGCTTTATAGACTGAGGGGGCATTATCGGGAATGAAAATGCAACAGCTCGACCCGATAATTTTACAAGCCCCACCCTTCTCCGCTAGTATGACGTCGAGAACAAGACGATTCTGGAGCGCTACCATTCTAATAGCGGATTGTTCCTGAGTCAAGTTCCCCAAAGCGGCTATAGTCTGATTCACAACTGCCTCTACTGTTCGAGTAAGTCTACGTATAAGCTTACTGTTCTGCACTGGTCCGATGAAGAAGAAAAAACCTCTATTAAAATCAGTATATTGTTCCGCAGCAGTTTCAGTTTGATCTATTCCGGATGTATCTATATACCTCTTGTACCTCCCTGCACTAATTCGATGATCCTTGTGATACGTTGAAGAGGCAAGGAAAACAGGTGGCAATAAGAAGGATATATAACATCTCCCCCCCCAGTTGTAGGGAAGACGGACATAGGCAGACTGGCCGCAAATGAAATAGGTATGTCTGGTGGTCTGAAATGAGGACCGACCATGATCCGTAAATTTCACAGTAGAATTGCATTCACTGTATCCTACAGAGATAGTGCCAGTCTTCTGGATGCACAGGTGTCCTTTTACTTTGAAAACGGATATGGTTATTGGCCCTCCCTCTCCTTGAGACCTGGACCTTTTCAGCTTAAAAGTCAAGTCATCCTGTCGGTATTCTTCGCTTTCGAATACCGTTCCATTAGCCTGTGGTAACCCTTCCTCATCAGGATAACAGACCTTTTGAAGGACAGCGTTTAGATTACCCCAGGGCCAGCTCTTTTGATCTGTTGGCATCTCAGACCTGTTGTAAGCTGTGATCAGGGCAAGCCAGGCCTCGCATGAGCCGTTATATGAGAATGGAAATGGTGTTAATGGCATACCCCCTTCATCTTGGTGAGGGGGAATCCGTCCACATATCCAGCAATTAGTGGTATTAACCACTTGATGTGAGTAGTGTAATAGCTTCACAAAGGTGTTGTTCTGCATAGCTACTCTATGTGCCAACTCATGAGGTGGAAGATCGTGATGTGTGTGTTCTTGAGTGTCATTAAGTGGTATCTGAACTCGTTTGCTTGGGGGAAAAACCACATACAGTATCCAACTCACACATGCTATTGCTGCCAACAAAAACATTAATATCAATACAAAAATATTTTTTCCAGTACATATTCTTCTCTTATATTTGTCCCTTAATCTCTTTTGTTCCATCCTTGTTTCTGTCACAAGCCTTGCCATTAGGCGTATCTCCCTTGAGCCCCTGCCGTTTCACCAACAAGAGGAGCTTGTTTGGACTTAAGTGACCTGGGCTCGGGAAGAAGACCTAAGTTTCGACTTGTATAACTGTTGGGGACTTTCTTCTGTGGGTAATGTCAATTGTTCGGAATGTTTTGGAATCAGGTGAGGCAAGGTGTCCTCTGCCCCTTCTTTAGAAAAGTATTTCTTACAGTGGCTGGCGTGTAACCAGCCCTTCCGTCCTTCGACTTTCACGACTGTTCGGGTAACCAGTAGAACAAGCTTGGGTTCCTTCCACCTGGGCTCAAGAGGCGTCGCGCGATCAAAATTCCGGATGAGGACCCAGTCTCCCGGTCTGATCTGGTGTTCTTTGGGTTCGGTATTATCAGGAAATGCAGCTGCAACCTGTGAACGACAAGATTGAAGTGCAGACATCAAAGAAGCCAGATAATCTGTCAACACAGGTAGTTCAATGTCTGTTATAGCCTTAGCTCGCGGTGTCCCCCAAATGTTAGGTGGTCTACCAAAAACTATCTCATAGGGAGCTAGTCCAGTCCTGGAATGGGGAACCATTCTCATGTAGAACAATGCTACAGGTAAAGCTGTTATCCAATCAACGTTCTTATCGGCACAAATTTTTGCCAATTTGTTTTTTAGCGTTTGGTTGTGTCGCTCGACTAGACCAGCTGCTTGTGGATGGCGTACGCAGTGGAATTTCCACTGGTATCCCAGCAACAGCAAAATTTTCTTCATTAATTCAGATGAGAATGGTTGGCCATTGTCAGAGTATATGACTCGAGGTAGACCAAACCTAGGAAAGTATTCCTTAATCAATTGTTTGGCAGTGGTGTTGGCAGTATAATCAGGTACGGGGTAGGCTTCTGTCCACCTTGTTAATGTACATACTACTACAAGGACATACTTGTATCCTCTGCATCTTTCCATTTGTATATAGTCCATTTGTATGACCTCAAAAGGATGTTCTGGAGGATGAAATCCTCCTGAGCCTACTGTCACACCCTTCGCGATGTTGTACTGGCAACATATCATTCATGTTTGGACCTTGTTTTTGGCTGCGGCTCTAAGGTGCTTATTGTCCCATATAGATCTTGTTGCATCTAGCATAGCCTTTTCTCCTAAATGGGCTGGCCCATGTATTGTTTCTATAATGATCTGTACCATGGCGTCCGGTAGATACCAGACTGCTTTGTGTGGCACCATCCATCCCTGGTCTGTCAAGATCCCTCCATCCTTTTTCCATTTTTCTTTTTCTTCTTTTGTAGCATGACTCTGTATGTCTAGTATATCAATAGCGGTATCTCTGGTAGTTTGTGTATGTCCTATAAATGCAAGGTCATGGGGTGACCCTTTTTCTACGTCTTTCTGTGTCATTTCCTGAGCTGTTTGGTCTGCTAAGGCATTTCCTATAGCGACATCGTCTGTTCCCTTTGAATGTGCTTTGCATTTAATTACAGCTATTTGTTCGGGCAAGTGTATGTCGTCCAATAACTGTGTTATGAGGTCTGCATGTTGTATTTTTGATCCATGGGATGTCATGAAGCCTCTTTCTCTCCATAGCGTTCCGAAATTGTGTACTACCCCAAAGACATACTGTGAGTCGGTGTAAATGTTTATCTTTTTTCTCTTCCCTATGTGACAAGCTCTACTCAAGGCTATTAATTCTGCAGCCTGCGCCGAGAGAATTGGTATTTGTCGACATTCTAGTACCTGTGTTTTTGTGGTGACTGCATAGGCTGCTTTCAGTTCCCCTTTTTCATTTCTTTTACATGAGCCATCCACATATATATTTTGTTCCGCCTCTTTTAAAGGAATATCTCTTAGGTCTGATCTTGGTTTTGTCACTTGTTCAATCACTTCTATACAATCATGTACTCCGTCTATCTCTTCAGGGAGAGGTAAGAGTGTCGCTGGATTCAGGGTGTTACATCTAAGTATTTGAATGTGGGGTTGGAACAGGGTCAGTTCATACCCTGTCAATCTGGCTATGGTCAAATGTTGAGTCTGTGTTCTATTGAGTAGTAGTTCCACTGCATGAGGAACCCTTACTACTAGTGGGTGTCCTAATACTATGGTGTCACTTTGTCTGATAGCTTGGGCTGTCGCTGATACAGCTTTCAGGCATGCAGGAAGGGCTTGCGCTACTGGATCCAGAGTGGATGAAAAATATCCGCACGGCCTTTGTTTGCCTGCTTGTTCCTGTGTAAGAACTGACAAAGCAGTCCCATTTTTCTCAGTAACAAATAATGTAAAATCTTTGTGGTAATCGGGGGTAGCTAATACAGGAGCCTGACACATTGCTTGTTTCAACGTTTGGAATGCGTGTGTATGTTCCTCTGTCCAGGGAAGTTGGGGTGTTGCACTTGCTTCCAATGTTGTGAGGTGTACAAGTGGTTTAGATATTAATGCAAACTGAGGGATCCATTGTCTGCAGTAGGATGTTAATCCTATGAATTCACGTACTTGTTTCTGTGTTTTTGGTTGGGGTATATTTAGTACCAACTGTATTCTTTCTTGTGTTAGTTGTCTACCCTCCTTCGACAGCAAGTGCCCTAAGTAGGCCACTTGCTGTTGACAAAACTGTAACTTGTTTGGTGACACCTTATGACCATTTTCAGCAAGAAACGTTAATACAATTAACGAAGCTTGTACACATGACTGTTCAGAGCGAGCCGTGATGAGTAAATCATCAACGTATTGCAGGAGTGCAGTATTTTGAGGCATTTGTATAGTGTCTAATTGTCTTTTTAATGCCTGACTGTAGATGCTCGGGCTGTCAGTGAAGCCTTGAGGAGCTCGTGTAAACCGGAAGCTCCTTCCGGACAGTGAGAACCCGAACAAATACTGGCTATCTTCATGTATGGGTACGCTGAAGAACGCATTCTTGAGGTCGATGACGGTGAAATAAGATGCCTCACAATCAATAGTAGTTAAAAGTGTGGAGATATCTGGTACAACAGGATGTTGGGACACCACACACTTATTGAGTTCTCGTAGATCAACTACCAGTCTATAACTGGGATTTTCACCTTGTTGGACTTTCTTTGCTACTGGTAATACAGGGGAATTAACTGTGTTTGAAGGTACTTCTATCACTACCCCTGCTTTGATGAGATCTTCTATGATGGAAATGAGATCTCTCTCAGCTTGCGGAGGTATTTTATACTGGCGTAATCGTGGTAGTATGGCTCCATCTTTCAATATAATTTTGTGAGGCGCAATAGTCATTCGCCCAACCGAGGTGGAGCTGGTGGCCCACAATTCGGGGGGAAGGTGTGCAAGCCGAGGATCCAACTCTCTAACGGTATAGTGGCCTTTAAAATCTCGTAAGAAAAGGCGTACGTCCTGGGGGGAGCATACTATAATAGCTCCCAAGTCTTTCAGTTGTTTAATGCCTAGCAAATTTTCGGGACAAGCATCTGTTAAAAGAAGATCGGTGGTCGTGGTGAGGGGGCCGACTTGTAAAGGTAAGGGCTCTGAAGTACTACTAGTAATGGGCTGACCTGAAAAACCTAGGGAAACATTTTTATTACCTGACAGTGGTGCTTGAGGCAGTTCATTGTGATCAATTGTTGTTTTGCTTGCCCCGGTATCCAATAAAAACTTCTTTTCTTGTCCCAGGAGGTGAACGTCCACATATGGACCAGTCTGGTCCACAGGTATAGGGATAAGGGGCAATTTATCCTCTTCCCTCCCTGGGCAACTTCAGAAGAAACTGGGAAAGTCGGCATACCCATTATCCTCTCCATTCATGTACATCTGTGCGCTCTGTTTTATTTCTCTATCCTGGCTCTTGGGGACTCTTCCCTCTGTTTTGTATTGTTCCCGAGGAACATGGGGTCTAGATAACGTTTTACCGGTGGCCAAATTGTGTTTCAGAACAGGGCATGTTACATTCCCTTGCAAGTCTTTGACATAATGTCCTTGTTTCTTACAGTAATTACAAACACCCTTGGAGGTAGTTGTTGTCTTTTGTTGTTGTGGCGGCGGGCCTGTTCTGGGCATTACAGTCTGTGCGACTAAAGCTCTTATCTTAGTTTCTTTCAGTCTTGTTTTTTCACGCTCTTCTTCCTCCCTCAGTCTATTTTGATGATATTGTAATATTCGTAAAACTTGGGAGGGAGTCTGAGCCTGCCAGGAACTTTCAACTCTTTGAACCCTTTCCTTTAATTTAGGCAAGCTATTTTCTACCAATTTGGACACAAACAGGTGGGGGTAAGAGTCACTATTTGGTTTAAGACCGCTATTGATAGCGAAACATTCCTCTAATCGGGAATAATAATCCCCAGTATCCTCACCAGGTTTTTGCTTACAAGCCGAAATGGCGTCCCAATCCTCTTTTTTAGTAGTGAGGAGTTGGGGTAATACTTTGAGAATAAGACCTGGCAACGCCTTTATATCCTGGTGTATATCTCCCCCTGCTGCGCGATCATTTTCACGTGTTTCAAGAGTTGCCCAATTTAATTCACCAGCATCAACTACCCAGTTTTTCTCTCTCAATTTTTCATAAATTCCCGAGGGCAACAAATGTTTCAACATGATTGTCATATCTGCTAATGTATATGTTCCCATCGTAAGGACATCCGCGAGTTCTTTAAAGAATCCTGTAGGATCCCTAGAATGGGATGGAACCATTTCTTTCATTTTCATAATTTCCATTTTAGTAAGGGGGGTATATACAAAAACTCTGTGCAAGTTATTTCCAACATCTGTTCGTGGGTGTACCTCTCTGAGAGGAAAATGACGAAGTGTGTCTTTCTGTTGTAAATCATGGTGTCGTGACCGAAGAAGTGTTCGTGTTACTTCGTCATGATACTCCTGTCTAGCCTCAAGGAATATGTTCAAAAACAGACTTGGGTCTTGTACGAATGTTAAGGACGTGCACTTAGACAATAAATCTTCGAGGGCCTTTTGATGGGGTCTAATCATTTTATTTAGCGTCATCAAGTGTTGGGTCATATATATACTGGCCAATCTACGTTGCGTAAGTGGGAGATTAGAAAATAACTGGGCAATGACATCTGGATTGTATATTTTTGGTTGCGAGGTCCACAGGGTGGCGGTACGAGCTAATTCCTGCTCCTCAACTGTTAAGGGAGGTTCCTGATCAAGGAACCATTCTAAGGCTTCCTCTGTTTCCTCATATAATTCTTCACTCGTTGGGGCCTCGGGAAAAAAGGAAACAGTTGTATACGTAGAGGGGGTAAATTTTTCTCTTTTTCCGAGGTCCCCCCGAAGTGGACATTGTTTAGTAGGTCGTGAGGGACCCTCTTTGAATTTACGTTGTTGTTGTATCATAAGGGCCAATAAGGTACCTACTGCTCCATCTATCTCATCCTCTACTTCTTCAGTTTTTTCATTAAGGTCATTAATAATGTCTGCTAATTTTGTAGGAATTTTCAAACCATTTGCCTGGAAATATCGTGCAAAGAGAAGTGTCATGAAAGTATATATGTGCATTTTTTGTCTCTTATTTTTCCCCTTCATAACATCTGTATATGCGGTGGAATCTCCACCTCGTAACATATATTCAATCATACTGTCAATGGTACTTTGTACTGCAGGCATTTTCTCTATTTTAGTCCAACTATCAACTAACTGTTTTCCTTGTTCATCCAAAGCGGGATATCTTTTATATAATGGATCATGGGGACACTGCACTTTATCCTCCCCGCCCGCTGCTTCGTCTCCTCCCGCTGTCTCTACCAGAGAAAGGCGTCGGGTGCGTTCTGAAAGGTTGTCAATTATAGCTGGGGGAAGTGTTACCACTTGACCAGGTCCAGGATGGACGGGCCGCATATCAGTAGAATACGGGGGTGGTACGTCCAATAAGTCTATGAGGGGTGCTTCTTCAAAATCTATAGGAGCGCTGGGAAGGAGACCATGTTTCAATTTAACCTGACCAGCAACCTCACATTTAGGTAACACCGGATACAGACCGGTCATATTTCCTTGTTTTTCTCTATTTGTTTGGTCAAGAACTGTTTCCTTTCCTGTCTGCAATAATTCGTCTGACTTCGCTTTTTCTGACATTTTCTGCGCTTTTTCAACTTTATTCTGAGCTTTCTCCTGTCTCCTATGGGCTTCTTTCCTCCACCATTCCACAGAATCTAATTGAGCCTGTCTCGCTTTCCTTTTGAACAACTGTTCCTCTACCTTAAGGACACTTTCTATATCAAAAGTCCCGCTGCTGGGCCACCGATATTTTTCTTCCAACTTCTCAGTATAATCCACCCATAAGTCCAAAAAGACTATTGCCGACATGCCATGTTTATTATACATAAATCTAGCTGGCGTGTCCTTAGGTGGAAGAACCACCTCTTTTTCTAAAAACTTTTTATCCTTAGATTTAGTCTTAAATTTGGCAAACAACGACATTTTGTTACTAAATCTATACTTTTACTGTTTCCTTAATTGGAAAACGTCTTGATACTATTCAGTAATACTCACCGAACAGCAAATCCAGAATTTTCGATCGAATCCAGACGCTGCGCGTGTCAGGGGTCTCAGACGTCTCGGACTCCTCAGTTCCTCGATGTCGGGCTCGGGTATGGACCTCCCGCGTCTCTCACCGCCTCATATGTATGCCGGTCTCAGTCAATCCCCCGCATCTCCGAAGGAATTCGGTGGGAAATCCCCACCGGGTGCACCTGAAGTCCGTCAAGAGAGGAAACAGGGGAAAACACCGCGGCCGGCAAAAACCGGCGCGTGTAGAGAAGGGAAGGTCCCTGTTCGGGCGCCAGAAATGTGGTAAATAATTTATTTTACCTTATCTTATTTCATAATTTTCTAGTAATAGGTAAATGAGGAAGGAGACAGAGTCCGGGACGTGGAGTATAATCAAGGTTTATTTCAATAACTCGAGTTAAGGGAGAGCTCCCTCACCAAGCGGGTTAGGGAGTGGTCTGCCTAACATTGCGCAGTTTGCAGCTTTTATACATTTCTTGCACAACACAAGCGAATGGCAATAATTCTGTAATTTTCCATCAAGCAAACTTTAGAAAAACACTTCTATGTGCGTCAGTGGAAATACGTAAAAATAGCATGCAGACAGAGAAATGTCAAAGCTGGGGTGGAGAATAGAGTGCGAGAGGAAAAGAGAAAAAATAACAGGTGTAACTGTGTTCCAACCACAGGTTGTTCCGTCGAAGCGACCTTTTTCTCTAGACAACGGCAGATCGGCTTAACCACAGCTACGTGGGCGGCTCACATCCTGCCCAAAGCGTATCATGCAAGGCAGTTTGTTTCCAGCTGCACTCTCCAGAGTGTTAACAATAAGGTTTGTCAAGACATTCTCAAAATGGGTGCTTACTCTCAAAATGGATGCCTAGATGTCAAGGTACAGTGATTGCATGAGGGTGCGATATTTTACTTTTCCACAGTCTGGGGAAAGGGCTCCTGCCTTCAAATCGGAGGAGTTGGAGAAACTCGTGGACGGGTTCCTCCACCAGTACAACCTACTCTACGGCCCTCCAGACAAACAGGTAAGTACACAGGGAGCATGTTGTATGGGCTATGCCTGTGTGGAGAGGGCTGGATGTAAGAAGGAAGGGGGCAGAGTGCTGTGTGCATGAAAGACGGTGAATGCATGTGCCACATGGCAAGGGTAGGGATGGGGGCAAATCACTTTGACGGTGCAGTTGGTAATGACTTCTCTGTTTCCCCTGTACATTTCATGTAGGTCAGCGCCCACCAGAAGAAAGATATTTGGCGTGCCATCGCCAAGGACGTCCGGACCCTGGAGGTCTACCACAGACAGAGCACCCACTCCCGGAAAAGATGGGAGGACATTCGCCGCTGGAGCAAGAAGACAGCGGAGGCTCAGCTGGGGATGGCCTCCCAACGTGGGAGGGGTGCCCGTCGCACCATGACCCCCCTGATGTTCAGGATCCTGGCGGTGGCCTACCCGGAGTTGGATGGGCGCTTGAGGGCATCACAGCAGACACAAGGGGGTGAGTACACTCTCATTCTGCTGACTTTGCACGCAGTGGAGGTGTCTGGGTGGGGGAGGAGGGCTGTGGGTTTCCCTAGGCCAGGGCGAGTTCCGTAGGCAAGGCCCCTCCGTAAGGCAGGCCATGTGGCACCCCACCCCACCTCTGTAGAGTGCCAAGTACAGCTATTCATGCCCCTGTGTCATCTATGTGTGCAGATGTCGTCCATAGCCTTGTAGGCCATTTCCCAGGAATTGAACAGTGGAGCCCAAGAGCGCGGCGTAGTGCAGGGGGCTTCTGTGTCTGTCGTGTCCGCCAACGGTAGTGGTAATCCATGCACTCAACATGTCTTTCTTCTGTCGTCGTCCCCCTTTTTGTGGTCTCCCTGTTCTTGTGTGCATTAGCATCATCAGGCGGAGGAGCAGTGGCACCGGAGCATGAGGGAGCTGCATCCCACATGGCCCTGGAGGGTGAGACTACGGACTTGGAATTCACCAGTGGGACGGAGGGCGAGGGGAGCTCCACGGCGGGGACAGGAGCTGACACCAGCGACACGGACTCGTCCTCTGATGGGAGCTCCCTTGTGGTGGCGGCAACATCTGTGCCCCCGCATCTACAGGTACAGCCGCCACCCCCCTACCAGCACCGCCCTCCCAGCAGACCCTCAGCCTTCGCCCGTGCCCGCTCACCCAGGAGGGTGGGCATCTCCTTCGCCCCAGGCGACTCAGGCCCTGCCCCTGTCACCCCTGCTGCGCTCAGTGAGGAGACCATTGACCTCCTCAGGTCCCTCACTGGTGGGCAGTCTATCATTTTGAATGCCATCCAGGGTGTAGAAAGGCAGTTGCAACAAACAAATGCATTCCTGGAGGGCATTCATTCTGGTCAGGCAGCCCTTCACCGAGCTTTTCAGGCTCTGGCCTCAGCACTGATGGCAGCCATTGTCCCCGTCTCTAGCCTCCCCCTCCAACTTCCTCCACCCAGACCAAATCCCCTGTACCTCTGCCTATCCCAAGCACACCATCAGACCAGCCTGCACACACCTCGACACACAAGGGAAGCTCAGGCAACCATAAGCACCACACATCCCACAGGCACTCACGCAAGCAACACACACATGCAGACACACCAACATCCACTGCCTCCACTGTGTCCCCCTCCTCGTCGTCTCCCTCCTCCCTCTCAGTCTCGTCTACACTCACACCTGCATGCACTACCTCTACAGCCACTACGTCCCTCACCAGCACACCCGCCAGCACACCCCGCTCACGTGCAGTCACCACCCCCACTACCATTCACACGTCCCCTGTGTCCTCTCCCAGTGTGTCTGTGACGCCCCCTCCCAAGATACACAAACGCAGGCACACACCCACCCAACAGCCATCCACCTCACGACAGCCTCCAGCGCATGCACCTTCACCCAAAGTCACCAAACGTACACCTCCTACTACCACCACCTCTTCCTCCACTCCCAAACCCCCTCCAGCTACCCGTCCCTGTGTGTCCAAAAAACTTTTCCTGTCCACCCTTGACCTTTTTCCCACACCTTCCCCACCCCGTCCATCTCATAGGTCCCGAAGTTGCACCTCAGCCACAACATCTCCGGGACCAATGGTGCCTGTAGTCACCGGTATGTGAAGTGCACCGGCCACCAGGACAGCCAGTGTGGCACGGAGACACAGCACAGACAGTCCCCCACCTGTGAAGCATCAGAAGTTGGCCAATGCCCGGCGGGAGAGGGGGAAGACTCCAGCCACCAAAGCTGCTCCCAGGGGTCCCGTTGGGAGTGTGGAGTCAGCTGTGACACCTTCCAAGGTGGGGAAGGGCCACAAGAAACCCGGCAAGTCTGGGAAGAGCAGCACGGCAGAGAAGACCGCCATCATACCCGTTGCCCAGGAGGCCACCGCCAGCCCAGCTGCCCAGGAGGCCACCGGCAGCCCCAGCCCAGCTGCCCAGGAGGCCACCGCCAGCACCAGCACCAGCCCAGCTCCCCAGGAGGCCACCGCCAGCCCAGCTGCCCAGGAGGCCACCGCCAGCCCAAGCCCAGCTGCCCAGGAGGCCACTGCCAGCACCAGCCCTGCTGGGCCATGAAGGACCGCCAGCACATGCCCCGCTGGGCCATGAAGGACCGCCAGCACCAGCCCCGCTGGGCCATGAAGGACCGCCAGCACAAACCCCGCTGGGCCATGAAGGACCGCCAGCACAAGTCCAGCTGGGCCATGAACCAGCACCAGCCCCGCTGGGCCATGAAGGACCGCAAGCACAAGCCCCGCTGGGCCATGAAGGACCGCCAGCACCAGCCCCGCTGGGCCATGAAGGACCACCAGCACAAGCCCCGCTGGGCCATGAAGGACGCCAGCACCAGCCCGCTGGCCCATGAAGGACCGCCAGCACAAGCCCCGCTGGGCCATGAAGGACCGCCAGCACCAGCCCCGCTGGGCCATGAAGGACCGCCAGCACCAGCCCCGCTGGGCCATGAAGGACCGCCAGCACAAGCCCCGCTGAACAGGGCACCGCCATCTCAAGCCCCACTGAACAGGGCACCGCCATCTCAAGCACCGCTGAACAGGGCACCGCCATCTCAAGCACCGCTGAACATGGCACCGCCATCTCAAGCACCGCTGAACAGGGCACCGCCATCTCGGGCATGCTAGCCCATGAGCGGCAGGGGCACTGACGCAACTGGGTCAGTCACGGGGTGAGTGATGCACTCTGGGCACCAGTCCCCCTCCAGAACCAGTGGAGACTGTCATCCACTACCCCTGACCTTAACAGGATGAAGCACTCTGGGCACCAGTCCCCCTCCAGAACCAGTGGAGAGATCCATCCACTACCTCTGCGCTTCACAGGATGAAGCACTCTGTGCACCAGTCGCCCTCCAGAACCAGTGGAGAGATCCATCCACTACCTCTGTCCTTCACAGGATGAAGCACTCTGGGCACCAGTCCCCCTCCAGAACCAGTGGAGACTGTCATCCACTACCTCTGTCCTTAACAGGATGAAGCACTCTGGGCAGCAGTCCCTCTCCAGAACCAGTGGAGAGATCCATCCACTACCTCTGTCCATCACAGGATGAAGCACTCTGGGCATCAGTCCCCCTCCAGAACCAGTAGAGACTGTCATCCACTACCTCTGTCCTTAACAGGATGACGCACTCTGGGCACCAGTCCCCCTCCAGAACCAGTGGAGACTGTCATCCACTTGAGAGACTGTGGCTTTGCACTCCCTAGGATTGAACAGTGGGAAACCCACCCACTGTAGAGACTTGAGAGACTGGCTTTGCACTCCCCAGGATTGAACAGTGGGCAAGCCACCCACTTGTGAGACTTGAGAGACTGTGGCTTTGCACTCCCCAGGATTGAACAGTGGGTAAGCCACCTACTTGTGAGACTTGAGAGACTGTGGCTTTGCACTCCCCAGGATTGAACAGTGGGCAAGCCACCCACTGTAGAGACTTTAGAGACTGTGGCTTTGCACTCCCCAGGATTGAACAGTGGGCATGTGGCCCCCTTGTGGATTTGGCGTCGTGCACTCAAGCGGCTGAGGTGCCCCCCCTTTCCCTCCCCCTGAGGTGCCTATTTTCTTGCTGTCTGATGCCCCTGCAGTGTTCTCTCCGTCATGGTCGGGGATCTTGTGTGGGCCTCGCCCATACAGTGTGGTCCCAGTGTTCCACGGACTTTCTTTGTGCAGTACCTGGACTACTATGCCTGGTATTTATTTTGTACATGGTGTATATATATATATATTTCTGCCTACTTGTTTTTAATATATTCCGATGGTTACACTCATTTTCTTTGGTCTTTGCATTCTTCCGGGGCGGTTTGGGGGGTGTAACTGTGATGTATTGATATGCATTAGTGTGTGTGTTGTGGTGGGTGAGGGTGTTGCGTGTGTGTGTCCCTGTTTTTTGCCTCCCCCCTCCCCTGTGTCGTAGGTGCTGTACTCACCGTGGTCTTCACCGCCGGCGTTCGTGCTCCTGGTAGAGGAGCAGGAAGACTATCGCAGGGAGAATTTGGAGTTCTGGTTCCATGGTGTCCTCGTTCCTCGTGGAGTGTGTAGAGGTGAGCGTTTTCCCTTCAAAATTCCTGTTTCCGCCGTGTTTTTATCCGCAGTGAATCCACCCCGGAAAAGGTGGCGGATTGGCCTGTCATAATAGTGTGGGTGGTACATTGTCTCCCGCCTGTCTGTTGGCGGTGACCGCCGCGCTGTTTGTTTGTACCACCGTGGCGGTCGGAGTGTTAAAGTAGCTGTCTTTGTTGGCGGTTTCCGCCACGGTCGTAATTGCAATTTTTTTACCGCCGGCCTGTTGGCGGTCTTACTGCCGCTTTAACACCGTCCGCCATGGTTGTAACGGCCACCTAAGTCCGAATGTAGGAAGTTGACCGGGACCACCCAGCCAGCGTATCCGAGGAGGGCTCCAGGGACGTCGGATCAAGATCCAGGTTTGCCCTGGTCGAAGGAATTTCACCTTGAAAAAACAACTAAGTCCGAAGGTAAAAATCTCCACGAGGGCTCCCGCGACGCGTATCCGAGGAAGAGATCCAGGAGGTTGGTTTGGACTGGTCGGTTCGTCCCGCTAAAGAAAATCTTCAGAAAAACGACTAAGTCCTAAGATAAACTTTTGACCAAGGCCTCACACGGACTGTAGCCGAGCCGGGCTCCATCACGGTCGGCCTTAAACTGTGACTTAGCCTCGGTCGAGGTGCAACCAGATGACCAGATTGGCACTTTGGCCCTCATTCTGACCCTGGCGGTTCTCTACCGCCAGGGCCAACGGGGGCGGGAGCACCGCCGACAGGCCGGCGGTGCTCCCTTGGTCATTCTGACCGCGGCGCTTTGGCCGCGGTCAGAACGGGAAAACCGGCGGTCTCCCGCCGGTTTTCCACTGCCCCTTAGAATCCTCCAAGGCGGCGCAGCTCGCTGCGCCGCCGACGGGATTCTGACCCCCCCTACCGCCATCCTGTTCATGGCGGGAAAGCCGCCATGAACAGGATGGCGGTAGGGGGGGGTCGCGGGGCCCCTGGGGGCCCCTGCCGTGCCCATGACAGGGCCCAACTAGGCTTTTCAGTGTCTGCGATGCAGACACTGAAAAGCGCGACGGGTGCTGCTGCACCCGTCGCACGCCTTCCACTCCGCCGGCTCGATTCCGAGCCGGCTTCCTTGTGGAAGGCGCTTTCCCGCTGGGCCGGCGGGCGATCTGAATCAGATCGCCCGCCGGCCCAGCGGGAAAGTCAGAATACCCCTCGCGGTCTATTGACCGCGGGGCGGTATTCAGGCGGCTTCCGACGGGCGGGCGGCAACCGCCGCCCGCCTAGGTCGGAATGACCACCTTTGTGTTTCTATGCGCTAGAAAGTAATAATTCTTTAAAAATTCATATCTCTGGTTCCCCTTATCCGATTTTATTCATTTTGGTGTCATTTTAAAGCTAAAAATATTTCCTATTTTTAAAAATTGATTTTGGATTTTCAAACTGTTTCCTGTGTTTAATTTAATTACTATTTTGTGATATTTGAATGCTTTACACTCTGGTGGTCATTCTGACCTCGGCGGTAAAAGGCGCCTACCGCCGGTCAGAAATCCTCCATAATCCCGCCGCGGTCGCGGAAACCCGCCACGGTCATTCTGACCCGCAGAAGGCAAACCTCCGAAAATCCGACAGCCACAACAGACCGCCAGACCAGCGGTCGGCGGAAAAGTGGAGGTGACAAAACCTCCACCGTCACGCCAACAGAAATACGCCCATGCCATTACGACCCACGAATCCACGTGGCGGTCTTTCAAACGCGGTATTCCATTGGCGGGACACACCGCCGCGGTCAGAATACACACAAACGAACAAAACTCAGCCACATTGGCCGATTTGAATACCACACACCTGATACACATACACACACCACTCCCACACACACAATACAATATAAAACACACACCCACATCACCCACAAACCCCTACGACCAAAAATTCTGAAATAAGGCCAGAGCGAGACACCACCATCCACAAACTAGCAGCCACAGCCACTCAACACCATCACCCACACACTATCCACACACAAAACAACACACACCACCACACTCAACACACTTAACTACACATACTCCACCCCACACATCATACACACCACCCCATGGCACCCCAAAGACACCCCCGCTTCTCAGACGAAGAACTCAGGGTCATGGTGGAGGAAATCGTTCGGGTAGAGCCCCAGCTGTTCGGCACACAGCTCCAATACACCAGCATTGCCCGGAGGACGGAGCTATGGCAGAGGATTGTCGACAGGGTCAACGCTGTGGGACAGCACCCCAGAAATCGGGAAGACATCAGGAAGCGATGGAACGACCTACGGGGGAAGGTGCGTTCCATGGTATCCAGGCACAACATCGCCGTGCAGAAGACTGGCGGAGGACCCCCACCTCAACCCCCACAATTTACAACATGGGAGGAGGAAGTCTTGAACATCCTGCATCCTGACGGCCTCGCAGGAGTCGGCGGAGGAATGGATACTGGTAAGTTGAAGCTTCACTACTGCTTCCCCCCCACCTGCATGCCAAATCATACCCCAACCCTCACCCCCATCCTCGAACCCCACCCTCACCCCCACCCCCATCCTCACCCCCACCCTCACCCCCACCACCATCCTCACCCCCACCACCATCCTCACCCCCACCCCCAGCACACCTATTCCCTGCCAATGTCCCACCATCACAACCCAAACATCCAAAAACCTAGGCCTGCATGCGTCCACTAAGCATGGACACCCATCACCAAAGCATGCCCAATGCATATACACATCCCCCCCACAAGCCACCCTCACCAAAGCCCCCACACATGAATGCCAGGACTTGGGGACACGGGAACCCACAGATACACCCATATGCCACACATTGAAACTATAACCATACCTCTATACCCCTGCAGGACCCGACCGTCAACACACCGCCGCGGAGGGCCCAGAATTCTCCACACCCCCCACCCAAGAGGCCGTCAGCGATGACAGCAGCTCTGTCGACCTGGACACCGATGACCAGCCCGGACCATCGGGGACCTCTGGACAGTCGGTTCCCCTCACACAGGCCCAGGCCGCTACAGACCCAAACCCCTCTGGGAACACCAGCACAGCTCCCACCCAGCGGGCCCATGCCTCTGTCTCCAGGGCGCGTCAATCTGCGGTGTGTCTACCACTACAGGGCACCCAGGATAACCCACCACCCCAACAACAACAGGGACCTGGGGGCAGTGGTAGTGGGCACACCGGCCAGGGGGCAGAGGCCCAGGGAAACAGGGCAACTCGGAGGGCAGCTGTGCGACAGGGGGGGGACGGGCCCAGGGAACCCACTCTCCACGAGGTCCTCACCACCATCATGGGAGCATACAACCGCTCCCAGGAGACGATGGCGACGGTACTGGCCCGGTTCCAGGAGATCCAGGTACTGCAGGAGGAACACTATCGGGGGTACAGGGAGGACATCAGAGCCCTCACCTCCACCCTGGTTACCATGGTAGGGCTGCTGCAGGACCTCATCAACACCAGGACGGACACTCAACAACACCAAAGGGCCCCTGCCACTAGCCTGGACCAAGAACAGCCATCCACCTCCGCCGGCGCTAGTGGACAGGAGGCCCCCGCACAGCAGCAGCCCACCAGACCCCCACCTCCTGCAGGAGAAGAACCACCCCGCAAGAGGGCCCTGAGATCTCGCAAGAAGACAGAGTAGGATGTCAAGACCCCCGCCAGCAAAGGATACCACCTGATGTCATCCCACTGTCCCACATTGTCACCCTGTCCATCCTTGAACTGCCCATGCTCCATCTCTCCACAGGCCTCTGGACAATGCACCTGTGTGACTGTTACTCTGGACTCTGCCATGGACATTCCTTCACCATAGCCCCCACCCACTTGAAACCACCCATCCCATTTTGAGCACTTAAATAAACACCTATTTTGCACAAAACTATCTGGAGTCTGGCTGTGATTTCAAAATATTGTAATTGACATGACAGTGCAAATATGTCCTTGTACATAGTGAAGTCAACAAACAGCTGCCACAAAGCTGTAGTCCATGGGGAAACGAAGCACAGGACTCGTAGTGGGGACCCCAGATCTGAAATAGGGAGGGAAAAGCCACAACTCAGTCATCATACACTGGGGCAAATAGACAGGCAGCAGAGATGCAGGAGAGTAGTTCACATTTACTAAATTATCTTTGAATTGTTACCTGTGTCCTATTGGAAGTACTGTTCAATGATTCTGTCCCTGTTGTCTGTTTCAGCCCCGTCGTCTTCCTCCTCGTCACTCTCCTCAGGTTCCACCGCTGCCACAACACCACCGTCTCGACCATCCTCCTGCAGGAAAGGCACCTGGCGGCGCAAAGCCAGGTTGTGAAGCATGCAGCAGGCCACGATGATGTGACACACCTTCTTAGGTGAGTACATTAGGGATCCACCTGTCATATGCAGGCACCGAAACCTGGCCTTTAGGAGGCCAAAGGTGCGTTCGATCACCCTCCTAGTACGCCCATGGGCCTCATTGTACCGTTCCTCTGCCCTGGTCCGGGGATTCCTTACTGGGGTCAGTAGCCACGACAGGTTGGGGTACCCAGAGTCCCCCAATAGCCATACACGGTGTCTCTCTAGCTGTTCCATCACGTAAGGGATGCTGCTATTCCTTAGGATGTAGGCGTCATGCACTGACCCTGGGAATTTGGCATTTACATGCGAGATGTACTGGTCAGCCAAACACACCACCTGGATGTTCATTGAATGGTAACTTTTTCTGTTCCTGTACACCTGCTCCCTGTCTCTTGGGGGAACCAAAGCCACATGGGTCCCATCAATGGCACCAATGACGTTGGGAATATGTCCAAGGGTGTAGAAATCACCCTTCACTGCAGCCAATTCGCCCACCTCAGGGAAAATGATGTAGCTCCTCACGTATTTCATCAGGGCAGACAACACTCTGGATAACACCTTCGAAAACATGGGCTGAGACATCCCAGAAGCAATTCCCACTGTTGTCTGAAATGACCCACTTGCCAAGAAATGGAGTACTGACAGGACCTGCACCAGAGGGGGAATCCCTGTGGGTTGGCGGATGGGGGACATCAGGTCGGGCTCCAGCTGGGCACACAGTTCATGTATAGTGGCACGGTTAAGACGGTAGGTCAGGATAATGTGGCGTTCTTCCATTGTCGACAGGTCCACCAGCGGTCGGTACACGGGAGGATTCATCCGTCTCCTCGCCAAACCCAGCGGACGTTGCCTAGGAAGGACAACATGGAGCACACAGTCAAGCAACCCACAGGTACGTACTCACAGCTAGCACAGTAAACGATTCTCTATGCAGTGAATGGCGTGTCTGAGTGGCTATGCAAGGCCTAGGCCTGTGTGACGCAGTTGAAATTGAGCCATGTGGACCCTCGAAATGGCGGCTGCCTGACCTGTGAAGTGTGACAATGGGATGTGAGGTCAATGCGCTGACGTGGCACACCGCGGCGGGCGGCGGGCGAGAACCGCGGCGCGAAGCCGCATTGGTTAACATTGAAGCCTATGGGTTTCAGGAGCCAATGGCGAAGGGCGCCGGCGGTGGCGGTACGCACCGCCGCGCTACGCACCGCCGCGGACGTGACCGCCATTTTCTATCTACTTATCCACTTGCGACTTGAACTTTCACAGGAGAGGACCTATACTGCAAGTGTTGCTGTGACCTCGGTCTGGATGGGACAATGGCTGCTGCGCCTGGGGAAAGGGCCCCTGCCTTCACTGGAGAGGAGTTGGAGAAACTTGTGGATGGGGTCCTCCCCCAGTATGCGCTACTCTACGGTCCTCCAGACCAACAAGTGAGTTTAATTCAATCTGGATTTGGGGCCACTGGCTGGCTTGGGGGCCTGGCGGGGGGCCTGGCGGGGATGGGGGGGCATGTTGGGGCTGGCGGGGGGCCTGGCGGGGATGGGGGGGCATGTTGGGCCTGGTGGGGGGCATGGCGGGGGGCCTGGCGGGGATGGGGGGCGTTGGGCCTGGCTTGGGGGCCTGGCGGGGGGCCTGGCGGGGATGGGGGGGCATGTTGGGCCTGGTGGGGGGCATGGCGGGGGGCCTGGCGGGGATGGGGGGCGTTGGGCCTGGCTTGGGGGCCTGGCGGGGGGCCTGGTGGGGATGGGGGGGCATGTTGGGCCTGGTGGGGGGCATGGCGGGGGGCCTGGCGGGGATGGGGGGCGTTGGGCCTGGCTTGGGGGCCTGGCGGGGGGCCTGGCGGGGATGGGGGGGCATGTTGGGGCTGGCGGGGGGCATGGCGGGGATGGGGGGGCATGTTGGGGCTGGCGGGGGGCCTGGCGGGGATGGGGGGGCATGTTGGGGCTGGCGGGGGGCCTGGCGGGGATGGGGGGGCATGTTGGGGCTGGCGGGGGGCCTGGCGGGGATGGGGGGGCATATTGGGGCTGGCGGGGGGCCTGGCGGGGATGGGGGGGCATGTTGGGGCTGGCGGGGGGCCTGGCGGGGATGGGGGGGCATGTTGGGGCTGGCGGGGGCATGGCGGGGATGGGGGGGGCATGTTGGGGCACTGGCAACGAAAATGCAGACAAACTTGAACGTGGTATTTCTCCCTCCCTGTACGTGTCAGATAGGTCCGCGCCCATGAGAAGATCGGGATTTGGCGTGCCATCGCCAAGGAAGTCCGGACCCTGGGGGTCCACCATCGACGGGGCACCCACTGCCGCAAGAGGTGGGAGGACATCCGCCGCGGGACCAAGAAGACCGCCGAGTCTCTGCTGGGGATGGCCTCCCAACGTAGGCGGGGTGCCTGCCGTCAACTGACCCCCCTGATGTTCCGGATCCTGGCGGTGGCCTACCCTGATTTGGATGGGCGCGTGAGGGCAGCACAGCAGACACAAGGGGGTGAGTACAAGCATTATCTACTCTGTTGTCGCGCAGTGGAGGTGTCTGGGTGGGGGAGGAGGGCTGTGGGTCCCCCTAGGCCAGGGCGATATCTGTAGGCTGGGCACCCCCGTAAGCCCCTGTGTCCCCAGCCACCACCCTCAGTAGTTTGTCAGTACAGCCATCCCTGGGCCGTGTCATCCATGGGTGCAGTTGTCAACTCTAGGCGTGTAGGGCATGTTCCACGGAATGCGTAGCGGACCCCAAGTGCGCAACTTAGTGCAGGGGGCATCTGTGTCTGTCATGTCCGCTAACTGTACCGGAGATCCATGTACTCAATATCCCTTTATTTCTCTCTCCCCGCCCCTTTTTGTTTGTCTTTCTGTGCTTGTGTGCATCAGCATCATCAGGCGGAGGAGAAGTGGCATCGGGGCAGGAGGGAGCTGCATCTCACATGGCCCAGGAGGGCCATGCCACAGAGTCAGACTGGACCAGTGAGACGGAGGGCGAGGGGAGCTCCACAACTGGGACGACTGGACCCTGCAGCGACACGGACACGTCCTCGGAAGGGAGCTCCCTTGCGGGGGTGGCACCATCCGTGCCCCCCGCCATTACAGGTACAGCCGCCACCCAGCGCACCATCTCCGCCCTCCCAGCAGCCCCTCAGCGTTCGCCCCGTGCCCGCTCTGCCAGGAAGCCGGGCATCTCCTTCGCCCCAGGCACCTCAGGCCCTGCCCCTGTTACCCCCGCTGCCCTCAGTGAGGAGGTCATTGACCTCCTCCGAACGCTCATTGTTGGGCAGACTACCCTTTTGAATGCCATCCAGGGGGTGGAGAGGGAGGTTCATCGCAGCAATGCGTACCTGGAGGGCATTCATTCGGGTCAGGCTACCCATCAGCGATCGTTCCAGGCTCTGGCCTCAGCACTGACGGCAGCCATTGTCCCTGTCTCCTGCCTCCCTCTACTAACTCCCTCCTCCCAGTCTCCTGTTCCTCTGCCTGTCCCACCCACACCATCAGACCAGCCTGCACACACCTCAACACCCAAGAGAAGCTCATCCAAACATAAGCACCACAGATCACGCAGACATTCACACACGCAACATTCCGATGCAGACATGCCAACAGTCACTACCACCTCTGTGACCCCCACCTCCTCGTCTCCCTCCTCCCTCCCTGTGACGTCTACACTCACACCTCCATTCACCTCACCATCAGCCAGTGTTTCCATCACCAGCACACCCTCCACTCCAGTGCGCACACGTGCAGTCACCACCCCCACTGCCATTTACACGTCCCCTGTGTCCTCTCCCACTGTGTCTGTCACCCCCTCTTCCACACCACACAAACGCAGCCACCCACCCACCCAACAGCCATCCACCTCACGACAGCCTATCCCTCCTGCACCTGCACCCAAAGACAGCAAACGTGACTCACCTACAACCACATCCTCTCCCTCCACTCCCATTCCCACTGTACCTACCACTCTCCATTGTCCCAAGAAACTCTTCCTCGCCACTGCTAACTTCTTTCCTGACCCTGAGCCCCCCCCTCCTTCTCGTCGGGGTAAGAAGAGCACCTCAGCCACCACCAGCCCTGCAGCCCCCTTGACAAGGGTGCAGGGGTATTGGAGCCCACCAGCCCGCATGTCTGGATCTTCGCCCAGCAGCAAGGGGACAGCCAGCCCACCCCCTGGGAAGAGGAGCAGAAGGCGGAAGGGGCGCCGAAGGAGCCCGGCTTCTACATCCCCCCCGGACACCACCCAGAGACAGTCACCAGCCACAGCTCCAAAGGGAGGAAAGGGCCACAGACTCCCGACTAAGGAGGGCAGGGCAGCAAGTCGGAGAGGTCAGGCTGCAGGCCTGCTGCCCAGGAGGAGCCCACCACCCCCATAGCCGCTGCCCAGGGAAGACCCAGCCCAGCTGGCCAGGAGGGCCCCACCACCCACAGCCCAGGTGGGCATTGAAGGAGCACCATCCCCGCTGCCCAGGAGGGCACCACCAGGCAATGAGCAGTTGGCCATAGACCGGCCGCCGTCTCAAGCACCGCTGAACTGGGCCCCGCCGTTTCAAGAACCGCTGAACTGGGCCCCGCCGTCTCAAGCACCGCTGAACTGGGCCCCGCCGTCTCAAGCACCGCTGAACTGGGCCCCGCCGTCTCAAGCACCGCTGAACTGGGCCCCGCCGTCTCCAGCACCGCTCCGCTGGGCCCCGCCGTCTCAAGCACCGCTGAACTGGGCCCCGCCGTCTCCAGCACCGCTCCGCTGGGCCCCGCCGTCTCAAGCACCGCTGAACTGGGCCCCGCCGTCTCAAGCACCGCTGAACTGGGCCCCGCCGTCTCCAGCACCGCTCCGCTGGGCCCCGCCGTCTCAAGCACCGCTGAACTGGGCCCCGCCGTCTCCAGCACCGCTCTGCTGGGCCCCGCCGTCTCAAGCACCGCTGAACTGGGCCCCGCCGTCTCCAGCACCGCTCCGCTGGGCCCCGCCGTCTCAAGCACCGCTGAACTGGGCCCCGCCGTCTCAAGCACCGCTCCGCTGGGCCCCGCCGTCTCAAGCACCGCTGAACTGGGCCCCGCCGTCTCAAGCACCGCTGAACTGGGCCCCGCCGTCTCCAGCACCGCTCCGCTGGGCCCCGCCGTCTCAAGCACCGCTGAACTGGGCCCCGCCGTCTCAAGCACCGCTGAACTGGGCCCCGCCGTCTCCAGCACCGCTCCGCTGGGCCCCGCCGTCTCAAGCACCGCTGAACTGGGCCCCGCCGTCTCCAGCACCGCTCCGCTGGGCCCCGCCGTCTCAAGCACCGCTGAACTGGGCCCGCCGTCTCCAGCACCGCTCCGCTGGGCCCCGCCGTCTCAAGCACCGCTGAACTGGGCCCCGCCGTCTCCAGCACCGCTCCGCTGGGCCCCGCCGTCTCCAGCACCGCTGAACTGGGCCCCGCCGTCTCAAGCACCGCTGAACTGGGCCCCGCCGTCTCAAGCACCGCTGAACTGGGCCCTTCAAGGCAAGACCCGCTGAACTGGGCCCTTCAAGGCAAGAAGCGCTGAACTGGGCCCTTCAAGGCAAGAAGCGCTGAACTGGGCCCTTCCAGGCAAGAACCGCTGGCCCTTTGGCAGACGTGGCAGGGCAGGATCTGTCTCGGGCAGGGCTGCAGGATGTCCTCTGGCCAACATGCCTCCTCCAGTGGCAGTGGGGTCTGTTATGGACTGTTTGGACTGTGGCTTTGCTCTCCCCAGGATGGCCCAGTGGGCAGGCCACCCACTGTATGGACTGTTTGGACTGTGGCTTTGCTCTCCCCAGGATGGCCCAGTGGGCAGGCCACCCACTGTATGGACTGTTTGGACTGTGGCTTTGCTCTCCCCAGGATGGCCCAGTGGGCAGGCCACCCACTGTATGGACTGTTTGGACTGTGGCTTTGCTCTCCCCAGGATGGCCCAGTGGGCAGGCCACCCACTGTATGGACTGTTTGGACTGTGGCTTTGCTCTCCCCAGGATGGCCCAGTGGGCAGGCCACCCACTGTATGGACTGTTTGGACTGTGGCTTTGCTCTCCCCAGGATGGCCCAGTGGGCAGGCCACCCACTGTATGGACTGTATGGACTGTGGCTTTGCTCTCCCCAGGATGGGCCAGTGGTCATGGAGTCCCCTCGTGGATCTGGCGTCGTGTACTCAAGTGGCTGAGGTGCCCCCCCTTCCCTTCCCCCTGAGGTGCCTGTCCTATTTTCTTTCTGATGCCCCTGCAGTGTCCTCTCCGTGGAGTTCTTGTCGTGGGACTGGGCCTTGCCCCTTTGCACAGGACCCCTGTGGTCCACGGACAGTGGTTGGACTACATTTAGTAGCTGTATATATTTTGTACATAGTTTATTTATTTATTGGGATTACTGGTGTCCATATTTCAATATATCTGCCCGTTTATGATCTCTTCTTTTGGTCTTTGCATTATTTCGGAGGGGGGGGTTTGTGGGTTGTGACAGTGATCTGTGGGAATGCAATGATTTGTGTGTTGTAGTGGGTATGGGTGGGTGGGTGTGTGCCGGTAATCTTTTCCCTCCCCTGTGTCGTAGGTGCAGTACTCACCGATGTCTTCCGCGCCGCCGGGCGTGCTCCTGGTACAGGAGCAGGTATAGGAGTGCGGGGATGACCTGCAACTCGGGTTCCATACTGCCGGAATCTCGCGTGGAGTGCGTAGAGGTGAGCGTTTTCCCGTTCGTAGTCTGTTTCCGCCGTGTTTTTATCGGCGGTGCTCCCGCCCCGGAAAAGGTGGCGGATTGGTGGGTCGTGATAGGGTGGGCGGTACATTGTCTGCCGCCTGGCTGTTGGCGGGGACCGCCGCGCTGTTTGTTTGTGCCGCCGTGGCGGGCGGAGTGTTAATGCGGCGGGCTGTGTTGGCGGTTCCCGCCAGGGTCAGAATTGCATATTTTGGACCGCCGGCCTGTTGGCGGCTTGGCCGCCGCATTATCACCGACCGCCAGGGTCAGAATGAGGGCCTCTGTCTTCTAAGTTAAGCCTTGTCGCTCGTTGCAAAGCTACCAAGGGTTGGGCAAGGGTTTAATTTACTGAGACCTAACTTGTCCTAAGTGGAGGTTGGTGGCCTATTGCTAAGTGTAGATACTTACCTGCCCTTACCAATAACCCATTTTCCAACAATCTATAAATCTCTCTCACCAATACACATATTGATCAAGATTCAAGCACTAAATTAAGTTTGAGTTGTGTTGTTCCATAGGAATGTGACATCTTGGAATCTGGAAGAGAAGGGGTTCTGAAAGTGGCAGTTTAATGGTGGTCTTCTAATCAGTTAGATGTTGTGTATTTTAGGGCAATAAAATAGTTTGAATTAGTGCTACTGTCGCGCCGCTGCGCGGTGCACGAGCCGAACATTTGGCTCGGGCCGCAGCACGCGGTCATAAGACGCAATGCGCCCCCAGCCTGCTTTGTACCTTACGAGGCCCCAAATTGGGCATGGGACCTCGTTCTTTTTTAGCGCACCGTGTGTCTAGGCAGGTCTGTCCCCCCACTCACCTGTTCTTTTCTTATGTTCTTTTTTCTGGACATCTGGTTGTGCCTTCTTTTATGTTTTTCCCCCTTTCCCATAGTACCCTTCTCTTCCCAGCATTCCTTGTTCCCTACTCTCTATGGTTCCTAGTCCATTCTGTTCTATGTGCGTTTCCCTATCTAAGATGGTGTCCTTTTACTTCCTGTTGGTCGTTTCCTGTTTGTTGGTATTTAAGGGCTGTGTTTCTTTCTCTCCTTGCGCTGCAACACTTTCTGTTTGGATGGTGTCTTCGCTCCTGCTTCCTTGTATTCCTGTGCTGGTTCTCATCGGTTCCAGTGTATGTTCCTGTATTTTGTTGCTGCTGTTACCTATTCTTTTTGTTCCTGTTGCAGGATTCTATCTTTTTGGAGGTTTTTTCCCCCTTTCAGGGTTTTTTTTCCCTCTGGCACTACTTCTGAGGGACACGGACTGCTCTTGGCGTACCCATTGCCTGCAGCACTGTGGCTACCAGAAAGAATTGTCCCTACTTGGGCCAAGGCCGAACATTCCGGAACAGGATCCACGCCACTCGCTCTGCGGCCTCCAGGGTAAAGCAGCACGTAAGTCGTGACAGATTGCAGCGCCCAATACTCCCGACGTCGTCTAACATCATGGATGATACAGTGACGGCTGCTGCAGATCCTGACCAATCTCTTCTGGCAACCATTCAGCAACAAGCTCAGGAACTGCAACAATTACACAATGAGAATGCTGCTTTACGACATGCTTTGGCCTTTCGCAGTGCGGATGTTCCGGCCGTCTCCACCTCTACTCCTCGTTTCTCCGGTGAACCAACTAAGCTGCGAGAGTTCCTCGATGCATTGACGGTGTATTTCGCCTTCCGACCTACCCAATTCTCCCACGACAAGACAAAGGTGGGACATCTTATCAGTGCGTTATCCGGTCCTGCCTTGGCCTGGGCAACCCTGATGGTATCCTCCAATGACCCAGTATTATGGGACTATTCCGCTTTTGTGAATCGGTTTAAACAGATGTTCAGTCGTCCAGGATTGGAGGCCTCTGCGGAAGAAGCCTTATGTGACATCCAACAAGGCTCACAAGATGTCTGTAGCCGGTTAACGGATATCCCGGCTACTAGCACTACAGAATCAGGAACGGAGTCCCGATTCTACTTCCTGGACGACGCCCCGCCCGGGCGTCCTAGCAACCACGACGCCGCTAGCTTCAAAGGGAACCCGGATATCCGGGTTCCCGAAAGAATAGAAGAAAAAAAACAGACTACACGAGAAGGGGGAGGAGGAAAAGAAAAACGCTGACGGAGACGCGGTACGAGGGAGGAAAAGACCGGAGGACACGGAAAAGAGACCGGACGCCGGAGAAACTCTGAAGATGACCACCCAAGGCCAGATTACGACCAAGAGGGAACCCGAAGGACGAAGATTCCGCCACGTCCCAGGAGGGACGTGGCTTAACCAGGTACGATCCTATATCAAGGACAACCTCTGGTTAAAGGGGGGGGGGATGACAGAGGAGGGGGGAGAGAGGATACTGCAGGGAGGGGGAGGGGGAAGTTTGGAGAGAGTGGAGGAGGAGGAGGGACGCTAGAGAGGTGGAAGAAGGGCAGGTAGAAACAGGAGTATAGAGAAAGAATAGAAGTCTGAAATGCTAAAGAGCACTCCGTAGAAAGAATTAAGAGCACTATAATTAAAGAGCACCCAAAGATAGAAACCTACCACGAAGAAACACTACGAGGTGATTTTTCTGCACACCCTCTTTTATAACGTTAATCACACTTTACCAGGAGACGGGTCTCTCTCTCTCTCTCTCCCCTTTTCTTCTTGTAGTCTTAATATTAACCATATATACACAAAACGCCGACTCACCCATATTTCCGTTGCTCTTATTTCCGGTGCATCTGGGAGACCCAAAAAAAGAATATCTTCGCCGGTCAAGAGGAAACCTGGGGAAAAGAGAAGAGACAACTTGTTACGGAGAACTCACAAACCATGTAATCCTGAAGTCTTTCTCATATCTTTAAAGAACTTTAAATAAAGTCACCATTTCCAACCCACTCGAGCATCCTAGTCCTTATTATCGCCACACCCACTGCCACAGTGGTGTCAGAAGTGGGATCTTGAGGCGTGTGCGATAAAAGGACAAATTAAAGGTGAAAATGGGGGAAAAACCCACTTTGGAGGACATGATACAACAGCTAGCTGAAGGACAGCGTCACCTTCAGCTAGTATGGGAGGCCCATCAGAGGGAGGCTAAGGAAGACCGCAAGACGTTGCAGAGTGCATTTAAAAGCCAGGCCACCATCATGGCCAATAATCAATTGGTACATGAGACGGCCCTCCAAAAACTCACAGATACCATTGCAGCAAGCAAGGTCCACCCCAATGTGCCTAGCTCAGTTCTTCAGAAGTACCAGGATGGAGAGGATCTCAACGCTTTCTTTACCAATTTTGAAAGGGTGGCCTCCTCTGCCCAGTGGCCGGAAGAATGGTGGGGTCAATATATAGCGTCATTACTGACGGGTATCCTCCAAACGGCCTACCAGGCCGCTAATCCAGATGATACCACACCCTACAAAGACATTAAAAAGAGCATATTGGAGAGAGTAGGACACGATTCGGAGTACTATCGCCTGCGATTCCGGAAGATCAAATGGGGGCCGGCGGAGGACCCCCAGACATTTTATTATAAAGTCAAGGACCTGGGGTTGAAATGGCTGGGACCCATAGGAACAGAGAGGGAAGACATTATAAAGGCGGTGATCTTGGAGCAATATTTAGAATCACTCCCTCCATCCACTCGGAGTTGGATACTCCAACACCCTAACGTCAACACCGCCATGGCCGTAGACTTAGCCTGCGCTTACCACCGATCGACCGACTTCAAAAGCTTAAATCCCAAGACACCTACTAGACCCACAGCCATACCACTGAGAAGTTTTCCCAGGAAACCCTTAGATGAAGCAGGGCTTCCCAAACTAGGGGATAATCCGCCTATGCAACAGCCGCAATGTTATAGCTGTGGCGACTGGGGGCATATAGCTCGACTATGTCCCCGGAAAGGTGAAAAACCTGAACCCATGGAGATTGGGGTCACGAGGGGAAGAGTCTTATGTACAGGAGGGGGCGATCCCAGATACAGACAAGAAGTTAAAATAAACAGAAAAGCACTTCTAGCCCTAATAGACTCGGGATGTAGCCAATCCGTGGTAAGAGTGGATGTGATAAATCTATCAGGGAAAACCACCCACCAATGGGTATCGATCTGCTGCATACACGGGGACAAAGACAATTACCCCCTATCCCTTGTGAGCATAGAGTGGGAAGGAAATCATGACCTACTACCAGTGGGGGTTATGGATCGCTTGGTAGAGGACTGTATAATAGGAACTGACTATGTACGGTTCCCCGAGCTGTTGAAAAGAGTAAGATCCGAAATCGCGGCAGAGACTTGGTGGAAGGAAGCCCCGTTTTACGATAGCCATATAGAAGAAAAACCATCTCATCCTAAACCCACCAGACGAGAGAAAAGACAAATAAAACAACAGTATTGGAATTCTGAAAAAGACAAGAATATAGAAAAGGTAGTAGCCAACAATACAGCTCCTTCTCCTTCCTTCAGAATCAGCCAGCGAGAAGATCCCTCTCTATGTAATGCTTGGAAAGCGGCCAAATCTGAGCCTACTAATGAGGTGGGTCCCTACTTCATTGTCCAGAAAAATCTACTCTATCATGTCATAAAACGCGACAACATCGAGAAGCGACAGTTAGTAGTACCCGAGCCCTATCACGTACAGGTACTCTTTTTGGCCCACAATCAGCCGGGAGGGGGACACTATGGCAGGGAAAAGACTGAAGAATATTTACTAAGGAGATTTTATTGGCCCGGACTTTACGCGCAACTTCGACAATATTGCGCCCAGTGTCCCCGATGCCAACTTATAGATCCCGGACCCCAAAGAAAAGCACCCCTCCAGCCTTTACCTATCATTGAAGTTCCTTTTTCCCGGATCGGCATGGATTTAGTAGGTCCACTTCTCCCCTCCACCAAAGGTCACACCTATATTCTAGTTTTAGTGGACTATGCTACCCGGTACCCTGAGGCTATACCCCTTTCTAGTATGACCTCTAAAAATGTAGCCCAGGCTATGATCACTTTCTTTGCTAGAGTCGGATTCCCCAATGAGATCCTGGCTGATCAAGGGACACCGTTTATGTCTTCATTAATGAGTAATATTTGTAAGACCCTTGGGATCAAACAAATCAAGACCTCAGTTTATCACCCCCAGACGGATGGTTTGGTTGAGCGGTACAACCGCACTATAAAAACATTATTAAGGAAAACGGTCTCTGAATCTGGACGAGATTGGGACAGGAAGCTCCCCTTAGTCTTGTATGCCATAAGAACACATGAACAGGCTTCTACAGGACACAGCCCCTTCGAACTTGTCTTCGGACGACAACCCCGTAGTCTGTTAGACATGGCAGCAGAAATATGGGAAGAAGAGGGGGAGGAAGAAAAGCCTCTACTGGAGTACATATACCACCTTAAAAACCACCTACAAACAGTATGGGAAGACGTGCGTAAACATCTAGAAAAATCTCAAAATACCCAAAATAAATATTATGACAAAAGAACAAAACCACGATATTTCCAACCTAATGATAAGGTCCTTATATTAAGGCCTTGTTCCGACAATAAACTCCTGGCTAAATGGCAGGGCCCGTATACTATCTTAAAAGCAATTACCCCTGTTACTTACCTGGTGGAAATTTCCAAACATCCCAGTAGAACTCAGATTTATCATATTAACCTATTAAAAAATGGGAAGAACCCACAATGGTGCCAAATCAGTCAGCTATCAGATTCCTAATCACACCTGAGGAACCCCTAGACATTGAGTTGTGTCCTACGAACACCAATGTCAATATAGAGACACCCCACATTAATGCCAATATCACAGAAGATCAGATGAACCAACTAAAGAGTCTATTAAAGCGCCATAGTCAATTTTTCTCGGGGATTCTGGGGAAAACCAGTCTGATCCAACATCACATCAGAACCCCTGAGGGGAAAATAATAAGGCAACGCCCTTACCATATCCCCGAAGCCCGCCGACATTTAATTGAAGAAGAGGTACAAGCTATGTTAAAATTGAAAGTAATAGAACCTTCGACAAGTTGTCGCGTGGGCTCTCATTATCCTAAATGAGACTACTGGATTTCTAGGCAGCAGGATCGATAACGGTGTGGGGGACTGAGTCTGACCCACGTGTAAGGAACTCTGTCACCCTAAATCCGTTTTTTGCTCCGGCTAACTAGCAGTGCCTCATTTCTCCCACGGGGAAGAAATGATTGGGCAGCCGAGCGCATAACATCTTTGGAACTTCTCAGGGAAGTCGTGGTCACTCAGATCCAAACCAACTCTCTCATTTACAATATGATCTCATATACAAATGACAAAGACAGTATAAGTTTTATATAATGTTTTAATAAAACGACTGTATTTTAGATAATAAGGCGTGAGCCGCAATAACCAGAACAATACAACACAGTAGGATTGAAATAGTCACCAGGAGAGTAAAACATAAGAACAAAGCTATCATAGTGCCTAACAGTTTCTACTCTCCCTCTGCTTGTTCTATTTAGAGCACAGCATGTTAAGCTTCTAGCTTGCCTTTCCGAATCACTGGGGAGACATCAGCCCTCATACCTGAGCAAAGGCCTGTGATCTGGTTCAGCATCTGCAACGAGGCAGTCAGCGTCTAGTTGTGGTTCCCTGGTCGGAATCTCCCTCTTGCGTGTATTGGGACAAGGAAGTGATTTTATAACTAACATGTCATCGTGATCACAAAATGTCCCTACGCAGGAATGCCAAATCTAAACTCCTACCACGTCTATCGGCAATGTACCAGACTGTATCCTTGACTGAAGCACAGAGTGAATATGTTATGGAGAACTCCAGTGCTGAAGTAGGCAAAACAGTGTGATATGAATAAAAAAAACAACACAGTAGAACTGGCTATTTGAAAAATAACAGTACGAAGCCTAATAAAAAGCATTTAGAGCAAAGTGCACAGAGACTCTAAGCTGCCAGCAAATGAATAAAACACATCCAGGGCAAAGTGCACAAAGGCCTAAAGCCTGAAGCTAATGCGCAAAGGATACGTAAAACTAACCACACTACACCCTCCCCTTGTCGGTAGCAAGTGGTTCCAGTAATATAAAAGTATGCCCCAAATATAAACAATACATAAAACTATATATTTCGACAAGGTCAGAAGACAACAAATTCATAAATTTAGGAAACATGTGACGATAAAGCCAAATTCAATATAGTGTCAATTTTGCAGGAGAGAAAAAAATCCAATCGTCAGACAGAAGCAATAGAACATAGGAGCTCCTCCACTTCGATATATGTTAATATCGGAAGATCCACGCCACAAAGTACCATGGAGCAGGTGTGTTCCAAAGCCCCAAAACCATCCAGGGCGGCACCCCGTGCAGGGCCTAGGAAAGAGAAAACACCATCTTCCTCCAGGAAGGGAATCTCATAAACCACCTCACGAAGCAAACGCAACCATAGTACACAAGTCTGGGAATGAGTTCTAATTGGGAACATCAACAGATCAGTTTCGACCACTGGAGGGCGCTGCAGTGAGAGACAGAAAGCCAGTGCATGTTCAAACGAGCACCAAAGGCACCGAAACACGGGTTGCACACAATCCAAAACTGGTCGGAATGACAGAGACCAGTCACACTCCAAATGTCCCAGGAGTGTTGCTCCAAAATGCTGCATCATGCGTTCACGACACAGCTGCGCTGGCGGGAGCAGCAATATAGGATCTCGTCGTGGCGGGACAGCCATTGCGAAAAAATAGCAATAATAGCAAAACTCCAGCCAACAAAGCCAAAGTAATGGGGAAACCCCCAAAAATGTTTCCGAAAATAGAGTGTATAGCCGAAGGTATCAAACTGAATATGGAAGAGAAGGTGTGAGCAAAACCAACACCAACGGCTTTGAAAAAATGTGCAATACCAGCAGTGCTGGATGCATTAAATATACGTCCCACAAGTTCACCGAAGTGACTCGGAAAGTTAGTATTCAAAAGGGACTGTAGCTCCGCCGATGACCTTGCCACTTGAAGTGCGTAGGTCTCGCTAGCAGATGTAAGGGCCACATGCTTTTGAAACAATAAAGCTTTTAGCCGACTCAACTTGTCGAAATTCACCTTGGAAGTAGCAATATGAGGCCAGATGTCCGCTACCTCCCTAATTTGAGTGGGGGGAAACAACACATTCCTGCAGCACGTAACGGCCCTGTTGACAACGACAACGTAAACTATTCCGGCACGCATGTCACAGCAGCGTTCGCTGTTAAGAACAATGTAACTGCCGTTAGAAAGCACCTGGAAAGTGTTTTTAATAACCGGGACTGGAACTCCCTTCAGATAACAAGCTAAGTTAGCAATCGAAGCATTACACGCTCCGTGCAAGGACAGCTGTTTACAAACCATGGAATGGTTGACAGAAGCTTCGCAGTCGCTACCGCTAAGAAAAACCTCCCTCAAACCATTAATACATCTGTATTGAAAGGGAAGCTCCCACACCTCGTGGATGTAACTGTCTCCCAATAGTTCATATCTACCCACCGGAATGTGCTTCAAACAAGAAGTAAATTGCAGAGTGGAGATAGGCAGATTAATAACCCCATGAATCAACCATTCAGCTGACGTAATCTCAGCAACCGTGAAAGGCAGTTTCTCCAATTTCTCAATATTCAACATGACATACGTTGCTTCCTTTTTAGCCATCAGCTGTTGTTGACGAGTCAAATTAAAGGAGATAAAGATCTCTCTGGCACAAATGTGCTGCCATGGAACGCGACCCGCCTTCAAGGTCTGAAGAGTCCAACCCAGCTGCATGATGGACCGCGTCCGACTCTGCCCATGATATAAAGAAGACATGTCCGATTTAATAATGTCAATAGCAGAGGAAACAATGCTGTCAATCATGTAAACACGGTCAGAAAGGGTATGCATGCCATTATCAACAACAGACAAAGTCTGCAGCAGATTTTCCTGATCAATCTGCCTCAACCGGGCTGCAGCCTCCTGTTGTGAAAGCTTCCCAATCTCATTATAAACTTCGTATAAAAATCTTTTCTTCTGTGGTACCTTGGGACCTGACAAAAAATCTTGTAAATCAGTATCATTAGACAGTAACATGAGATGTGACTTAACTGCATCCAGCGTGGATGACTTCAACCATTGCTGACAAAGCTTCCCCACGCTGTATGTAGTTATAATATCAGCATGTTCTGGTGAAATGTAACGAGGGTCTGCCCTACTAGTCCTGAACCCCCCTGAAGAGGTGACAAAACGTTGATGACACTCATTAGTGTCTACAGGCCATAATAACCACCCGCCCGGATGTAACGATGAAGTGTTAAGCGTACCATTCTGGACCCAATGTGTAAATTTACTAAAAGTAGCATTCACATAGTGCTGCCAGTTGTTTAATTTGGAAGGGACAGGTATACTAGGCAAATTCAACTCTCTAATTGTCGCCAAGCCCAAACAGCTAGTCTGTTGTACTGTGTCATTGAGGAAAATCATCTGTACAGGGATAATACATGCTCTAAATAATGTATCCCTGCCCTGCATCTGCCAATTTTTCGTACCCCAAACACTTTTCAAGTCAACAGTCTTAAACCAGTATTCATACCCCTCGACCGAAAGTTTAGATACAAACAAATTTGAATACAGTAATTTAGTATCGGTCAATAACATTTGCTTATTAGAATAGGAGTAACCTTAAAATAGTAAGACCTAGCATTTCGTTGATCATGCCCAGAAAAATATGCAAATTTATCATAATACGTTTTCGAACTCCCTTGTGGAGGAGTCGAGCAATGTTCCCATTGCACATAATCAAATATGGACTTAGGGCTACTAGCTTTATGAATAAAGTGGTGTCCATAATAGTTGTAGCAAAACATGTCACCATGATTATCTCTAAATTGGTAAGCATCTTCATCGTCATAGACAGTATAATATTGCAAATCCGTTAGCATAGAATCTACTGTCTTCATATCCCAATCATCAGAAACAATGCCTGGCATAACAATATCACTCATTGATAACTTGAGGACATACGGTATTTGAATCAATTCAGTGGGACCATATATATCAAACATTACTTTATCCCACACAATCCCATCCGGAATCGGTATTGCAGAAATGTTTACATTGGACAAGTCTCTTCGAACCATATGAGACGAAAAATGTGGTTTTAACACAGTCTCCACGTGCTCAATGTCAGATCGATCAGGAAGAAAATGACCATGTATTACCAGAAAAAAAGTAACCACAAATCCCAACCACAAAAAAATAGTCATTACAGCCATTAAAAGCCACAAATAGTTCCAAGGAAAAACAAAATACGTGCGTTTAAGCCAACACAGCAGCTTACGTGGACCTCGGACAGAAGACATCGAGGACGAGGAGTTGGACACTGCATCATTAGTGTCGTTGAAGCAGCCAGAGGCAGTTCTTGCAAAAGGTGCAACTGTGAACAAAGAAGCAGATGGAGGCTCTCGCCTTGGCACACTATAAACAACATGTTCAGAAACCTCAGTAGAACGTACAGCAACTTGATCAAAAGATTCCAAATTAATCGTCGTCTGTGGAACAATCGCAAGATCATCATCCACCCTCCCCAAGCTCGGAGAGGAAACAGCGTCGGTGTAAATCACCTGCAGCGGGACTTCTTCCCCAGTAGCGAGAGGGATTCCGGAACTACTGGGTGTCCCTCTTGGTCTGCTGTGCAGAATCGGCCACATGTTGTAACTTGACATTATCAATGGAAACAAAGCGATTTCCTTTGGCCCCTTGCAGCAGCGGTAAAATCACAGTTCTCGTGCCGCTTACTCCTAACACAGGGACAGGTGCTCGATAAGAAGGACCAAATTCTTTCTTTACTGCGACCTTTTCACGCACTAGATCCCCAATCCTGGGTATCCAACCAGTAGGTGTTACTGGCTCATCCTTAATTCCTGAGGAGGCAGCACTTGCAGAAGAGTTATCTTCACGGAATTGTTGTAAATCCTGCAAAACAGTGACAGGATCATTTATGTCAAAGGGCGTAACTGCCGCCTCCACTCCAGGACCATCTAGATCAGGAACATACATTCGCGTTCCAAACAGGCACTCATATGAAGTACAACCCCCCAGTGACCTTCTAGGCAAGTTATTAAGTGCTCTCTGTACTCCATACAGGTGGGCTAGCCAACCACGACCCGTACCTATAACTCTGGCCGTTAAGGATTGCTTTAAATCACGATTTAAACGCTCCACAACAGAATTTCCCTCGGGATGAAATGGAGACGAGAATTGGAGTTGGACCCCCAACGAAGCCATGGTGTCCCTGAATGCCTTAGAGGCAAAAGCAGGGCCCTGGTCCGAATGAAAAGCCGCAACTGCAAATGTATCGACAAAGATGTGCAAATCTTTAATAACAGTTCGAGCGTCAGCTGAGCGTTGTGGCCATACCCACACAAATCTGGAGCACGAATCTACAGCAACCAATATATATTTGTATGCACTATCTGGTGTCAGCGGACCACAATGATCCAAGTACACACACTGTAAAGGTTTATTTGAAATCAGAAGGGGCGTCTGCTGCGGGCGTCAAGCTGACGAAGCTTTAATCTGTTGACAAACGTCACAACAAAGGACATATTGCTTTGTCTCTTTATAGAGACCAGGCCACCAGTAACGAGCCTGTAAAAGTGAAATCGTGGCAGCCACACCAGCATGTGCAGACGCCACCCCCTCATGTGCTGCAGAAATTAATCTAGGTCTCTCAATTTTATTGGGTAGTTCACGCATACCAATGCCTGGAATATTAACAACAGCATTCAGCGCACTACTCAAGCAGTAACTATATTTAGAAGGAAATCCCTTAGGAAATGGCGTGCCATCAGCCGTAGCCTTTATGGCAGCCGAAAACTCTGTGTCTGGTTTGGAACTCGAACGAGTCACTGCGGCCACAGTGGCAACAGCCACTGCCGACTTTGCGGCTTCATCAGCCAAAGTATTCCCAGCAACAAGTATTCCAACGCGCTGGTGTCCAAGTGTATGCACAACATGGACCTTAGGAAGTGTTTCTTTCAGGTCCGCAACCTTACCCCACAATAATTTATGTTTAATGGTGTTGCCTTTAGAATCTCTGAACCCATTCAACTTCCAATAGTGCAGATATTCATTGAAAGACTGCACACAGTAGTAGGAGTCACAGACCAGCAAGGTCAAAGTCGCCGGATCCGCGTGTTCCAATGCTAACAATAGAGCTTTGAGCTCAGCCAGCTGTGCCGTGCAATCTCCCAAGGTTTTAGAATAAGTATGTCGGGGGCAGAACACTTCCCCCTCCATAGTGGCGCTCACTACCGCACATGCAGCAGAATACTGTTGTTTAGTCCCAACCGCTGGTTGCGCAGAGCCATCGGTATACATGACCACCTGATATTGGTCAATAGGCAATGTGCCAGCAGGGACTGGGTACTCCATTTCATATTGAAGAAATTCTTGAGTCTGCAGTTTAGGGTCAAATATGTAATCTACATCAGTGGCTGTCAAAGACGTAGCCCATTGTATCCATCGCGGGTGTAAAGCTTTCGAATTAGGAACACTCGCTTTTGTAACAGCCTCTAAGGCCGGAATCAGGGAAACGACAATGATGCGTTGGCCCTGGGCAAGCGGTCTTTCTTTAATCACAGCCATCTGTACTGCAGTGAGTATTTTCTCAGTCTGTGCAAATCGTTGTTCTGCAGCAGAATACAAGTGGGACTTGTATGCAATCAGGACTGTCTCACCCTCATTAAAGGTGACATACGTAAACCCAACAGCCCCAGGTATCACCCTGATGACTAAATGTGTCTTATTGTCCCGTGTGTGTAAGTGTTTAACTGCTAAGAGATCAGTCTGTAACTCTCGTAGTATGTGTGTATGCTCAATCGTCCAAAATCTACTCGAAAAATTCGGGCGAATCAGTTCGTATAAGGGTTTTATACGTGTAGCATAATCAGGAATGTAAGTTCTGCCAAAATTCAGAAACCCCAACAATGACTGGAGCTTCCGAACCGTATTTGGAGGCTGCAATAAAGCACATTTCTCCAAAAAATGTGGCGCTAAGCTCTTGCCCTCACTCGACAGCTCATATCCCAGGAAAATGACGCTGAGGAAGGCAATCTTCGATTTCTTAAAATTAAATTTATAGCCAATTTCAGCAAACCCCACAACAATGCGTGATACACGCCTTAGATGTTGCAGAATCTCATAGTCCGTCAAATATATGTCATCAACATATGATAACGCTTCAGGGTCCAACTCGTGCAGCATTTCAGTCACACGAGCCGAAAACAGTCCTGGGCTATTCTTATACCCCTGAGGCAAACGACAAAAAATTTTCTGAGAGCCAAACGCACTGAAACTGGTATAGTCCCGACTTTCGGGCGCTATATTTTGGCAGAAAAATCAATTCGAGATATCTAACGTTGTTTTGTATTTCTTACGCACTATATTGTTCATAAGCGCTGCGCTATGTGAATTCTGTATTGCATATGTGCGTGTATGACTATTCAAATGTCTATAATCCACCACTATCCTATATGAATGGTCCGGTTTAGCAACCGGAAATAAGGGATTATTCATCGGCGAGACACAGGGCTCAATTACACCCTGGTACTCCAATTGTGTAAGAATTTTCCTAACCGATGCCCTTGCCTCAAATTTGATAGGATACTGCGGCTGCGGCTGAGGTTCGCCCTTTATTGGAATTACATGATAAGGTGATTGTCTATCCCACCCCACGTTATTTCTATATAGGGTGGGAGCCTTTGCCAGAGCCCATGTTTTACTATAGGACTCCGCTAGTTCTCTCGGAACAAGTGGTGAGAAGGAAGGTGCAATAACCTCTTCCCCAACCGGAAAGTCGCGAACAAAGTCAGGTGGCCAATCCTGTTCGGCCAGCAAAACATCATATGATTTTACCACATGGTCACAAAAGATGGCGTGTACAATGCGGTCAATGTCCCCTTCTAATCGCAGAGTCACTTGATATACTCTATCAGCATCAGAGACTCGCATATCCGCCGTTTCGACTTGTATGAAGTCATCAGTTGCTTTCGCCTCCAGATGCTCTAGAAGACTCTGGCAAACTATTGTGACCTCTGCCGCGCTGTCTAACAGTGCTAACGCCCATGTCTTGTTCGTCAAGAGAACTCTCTTCTTGAGCGGCATGTTGAACTGAGACTGCTGCCACTTTCTTCTTTTTAAATTGCTGTTTTTGTTGCAGCGGTTTCTCTTCTTGTTTAACAGAAACCTCCGCTGAGCGTTGTGAATCCTGTCTTGGTTTCACGTACTCCGTCCTCCGCTCTGATCGCCCACCTCTCTCACTTCTCTTCTCTGAGGAGTCCTGAAAGGAACGAGATTGGCGTGTATCAGTATACTGATATCTATCAGGCGTTTTCAAATTATCCCTATTCCTGAGATTATACCTATTCTGTGGGGTCTCCGGTTGTAGAGACTGTCCCCCATCTTTCTTAGGTGTTTGCTGTTTCTTTTCCCAGCGCTTTTTAGTACCCTCAGGTTGCTGCTGTTTAGCATTATATTTATTATTTTTACCCTGTAATTGGGGTTTTTGTGGTCTAGCCCCTAGGCTTTCGCGACCAATACTGGAATATGTTTCTGCTATTATTCTCGGAAGTTCCCGCTCCTGATTAATCTACGGAACGTCCCGAAGACGCATTCGCACTGCTAGTGCGACAGCCTCTCCCTTGAGATTACTCAAAATAATAGAAGAAACCGCAGCAAAATTGCCCATCAACTGCATGCCCAAATCTAAGGCAGGGGCAGCCCCATATTCGTCTTGAATTTGTTTAAGCACTTCCGGTAAATTAGCTAATGTCGGTGTACCGTGTGCTGTAGTGTAGAGCGCGGCAAACACCGTGCCCCAGGTATTACAAAGGTCCACCGGAGGAACCATCCCATACGGCAAACACATTGTCAATATTCTATGTTTATCCTGAGGTCCCGTATGGGGAAATACTGCTTCCAGCGTATTAATTTTCTGCGCCAGCCAAAATGGAGTCTCCTCACGTTTAGCCGGTACCTTACCCATAACTGAGTGTACAGTGGCTGGATTGATACCCGGAACCACTGCTTGTGGATGAGCCGGAGCAGCACGCGTTGCGTTTGTATTTAGTGTCTGCATGACAAACTGAACTAATCGTCTATAAGTAGCCGTTAAGTCTGTATATAAACGACGAACTTCAACCACTGTCAATTGAGCAGCCGCAGGATGAGGTGTATATGTAGCCAATAAAGGCCAGGTAGAACCATCATTACTCAGTGGACCTAACCTAACTTGTGCTACTGTGTGTGGGAGGGCGCCATCAAGCCAATTATGGTGTTCTTGATAAGGTAAAGGTATCTCTAAGTATGCGTAAGCCCTGTATTGTCCAGGGGCATTCGCAACAGTGTATTCGTGAAAAGTATTTGTTCCCCCATCAACTGCTGGAAATACGACCCAAGAATAAAAAAGTTCTGTCCTATAGGCTGCATGGGCGTCCACCACAAAAGTGACCGGACCCCCCTGGACCGTCAGTCCATGTGCTATCAGATGTCCTGTGAGCGGGTGACGCATATTGATTGCTATATTCACTACGTTGGCGGCGCCATGTCGCGTGGGCTCTCATTATCCTAAATGAGACTACTGGATTTCTAGGCAGCAGGATCGTTAACGGTGTGGGGGACTGAGTCTGACCCACGTGTAAGGAACTCTGTCACCCTAAATCCGGTTTTTGCTTCAGCTAACTAGCAGTGCCTCATTTCTCCCACGGGGAAGAAATGATTGGGCAGCCGAGCACATAACATCTTTGGAACTTCTCAGGGAAGTCGTGGTCACTCAGATCCAAACCAACTCTCTCATTTACAATATGATCTCATATACAAATGTCAAAGACAGTATAAGTTTTATATAATGTTTTAATAAAACGACTGTATTTTAGATAATAAGGCGTGAGCCGCAATAACCAGAACAATACAACACAGTAGGACTGAAATAGTCACCAGGAGAGTAAAACATAAGAACAAAGCTATCATAGTGCCTAACAGTTTCTACTCTCCCTCTGCTTGTTCTATTTAGAGCACAGCATGTTAAGCTTCTAGCTTGCCTTTCCGAATCACTGGGGAGACATCAGCCCTCATACCTGAGCAAAGACCTGTGATCTGGTTCAGCATCTACAACGAGGCAGTCAGCGTCTAGTTGTGGTTCCCTGGTAGGAATCTCCCTCTTGCGTGTATTGGGACAAGGAAGTGATTTTATAACTAACATGTCATCGTGATCACAAAATGTCCCTACGCAGGAATGCCAAATCTAAACTCCTACCACGTCTATCGGCAATGTACCAGACTGTATCCTTGACTGAAGCACAGAGTGAATATTTTATGGAGAACTCCAGTGCTGAAGTAGGCAAAACAGTGTGATATGAATAAAAAAAACAACACCGTAGAACTGGCTATTTGAAAAATAACAGTACGAAGCCTAATAAAAAGCATTTAGAGCAAAGTGCACAGAGGCTCTAAGCTGCCAGCAAATGACTAAAACACATCCAGGGCAAAGTGCACAAAGGCCTAAAGCCTGAAGCTAATGCGCAAAGGATACGTAAAACTAACCACACTACAAAGTCCTTGGTGTTCCCCTGTGGTCATTGTCCCAAAACCGGACGGTTCGATAAGATTTTGTATTGACTTCCACCGACTAAATGAAATTTCCCTATTCGACACGTAACCAATTCCAAGAGTGGATGACCTACTCGAACGGCTGGGCAAAGCCCGATATATGTCGACACTCGATTTAACAAAAGGGTACTGGCAAATACCCCTAGCACCAGCTGATAGGGAGAAAACTGCTTTCTCCACTCATTCAGGACTCTACCATTTTACGGTACTTCCATTTGGGCTCCACGGGGCTCCAGCCACATTCCAAAGACTAATGGACCACCTTTTAAGGCCTTTCAAAAAGTATACAACTGCCTATTTAGACGATATTGTGGTTTTCAGCGACACCTGGGAAGACCATCTTGTCCATCTCCATGAGATATTCCAGGCACTACACACAGCCGGTCTCACAGCCAATCCAAAAAAATGCCATCTGGGTTATGACCACATTGCTTATCTGGGGTATTTCATAGGAAAGGGTCAGCTCCGACCTCAAAAGAGCAAGATAGAGGCAATCCAGCAAGTCCCTACACCCTCAACTAAACAGGAACTTCGCTCCTTCTTGGGGTTAATTGGTTATTATCGACGTTTTATACCTCGGTATTCTTCCTTAGCCGCCCCCTTCAATGACCTCCTCAAGAAAAACCTCCCATCGAAGTTAACATCCCTCTCTGACAAACAGTTAACTAGTTTTAATCAATTAAAATCCTTCCTCACTACAGAGCCAGTCTTACGGTGTCCTGATTTTTCTAAGGTTTTCCATCTCTATACAGACGCCTCGGACGTGGGGTTAGGGGCAGTGTTTTCACAGCCTGACGATAATGGGCATGACCACCCCATTGTCTTCATTAGTAGAAAACTGTTACCCAGGGAATGTCACTATCCGAGTATTGAACGTGAGTGTCTGGCTATCAAATGGGCTGTGGAGAACCTGAGGTACTACCTCCTGGGACATCCTTTCGTTCTGTTTACTGACCATGCTCCCCTAACCTGGTTGGCTTCCCATAAGGACTCCAACTCCAGAATCCTTAGATGGTTTATGGCACTTCAACCCTTCTCTTTTCAGGTCCGTCATATTCCGGGTACTCTCCAAGGCCCTGCTGACTACTTGTCTCAATTTTCTGGTTCTTCGGAACTATATCAGTCCCGATCTTGGGATGGGGTGTGTAGCCGGCTAACGGATATCCCGGCTACTAGCACTACAGAATCGGGAACGGAGTCCCGATTCTACTTCCTGGACGACGCCCCGCCCGGGCGTCCTAGCAACCACGACGCCACTAGCCTCAAAGGGAACCTGGATATCCGGGTTCCCGAAAGAATAGAAAATAAAAA